>NC_133131.1:109350992-109994629 GCF_048418815.1 Hemitrygon akajei
CAGAATAGGCCCTTCTGGCCCTTCGAGCTGTGACGCCCAGCAACCCCAGATTTAATCCAAGCCAATTCATGGGAAAATTTACAATGACCAATTAATCTACCAACCAGTATGTCTTTAGACTGTGAGAGGAAAACCAAGCAGTCATGGGGAAAACACACAAACTTCTTACAAGCAATGGTGGGAATTGAAACCATGTCATTGGTGCTGTAAAGAATTGTGCAAACCAGTATGCAACCATACCTCCCTAATCTGTAAACACGAGTCAGGATACCACTACAAAAATCACTTACATCATATGTAGTAAACCTGAACAATGAGAAAAGACTGGAATAACCTGAAGCTTTTTCCAGGTACTGATTTTGGAGAAAGCAGTACGTGGGTGCTCTTTGTGGGGAAGCAAGAACGAAGGAAAACAACATTTGGATTTTTACTTTAACTCCATGTATCTGTTCTCCAAAACCTATTGTTAACTTCAGAGCAGATTTATGATGAAAGCAATGTTTCCCTATTAACTACATCTGCCAGATATTTCAAAGTAGGCTTTTAAAACTCATGAGAACTGTCAAGAACTTAATGGAAATATCTATTACATCAGTATCATGGGAATCTGCATTCTGCAAAGCTAACAGCATTCTGAAGGACCCCACGCACCCCTCACACAAACTCTTCTCCCTCCTGCCATCTGGCAAAAGGTACCAAAGCATTCGGGCTCTCACGACCAGACTGTGCAACAGTTTCTTTCCCCAAGCCATCAGACTCCTCGATACTCAAGAGTCTAGACTGACATTGTAATTTGTCCTGTACTGTGCCTATTGTCTTGTTTATTCATTATTGTATTGCCCTGCACTATTTTGTGCACTTTATGTAGTCCTGTGCAGGTCTGTAGTCTAGTGCAGTTTTTATGTTGTTTTACATAGTCTAGTGTAGCCTTGTGCTGTCTCACATAGTCTAGTGCAGTTTTGTGTTGTTTCATGTAGCACCAGGGTCCTGCAGGAACATTGTTTTTACTGTGTTCTGTACCAGCAGTTTATAGTCAAAATGACAATAAAAGCAAATTGAACTTGAACTTGTAAAATTTAAACCTTGTCACTCCATAAAAGTTTTTGAAGATAACAGTGGTATTTAAATTACTGAACTGAACATGCAGCTTTTAATAAAATACTTACCTGTTTGTTTAAAGGTCGAAATAAACAATCCCGCCATGTCACTAAAGCAAGCTGCAAAAAAAATAGAAATGACTGTTACTTATAAAAAGTTTCCAAATATTTTCAACATCGCCAAACAGTGAAGTCAAATCTGAAATTATAAAGACGTACTCAAGCTATGGCATTTTTGAATAATATTCTTGTAGGGCAAACATTTTCCCAAACCATGTAAAGCAAAGCTTTGTTAAAGGTACAATTTTCCAGTATCTAATTTTGCGGTACCACAGCAACATTGAGACTTTAATTTTAAATGACTTTGAAAGAGGTTCACTATGGTATTTGGAATGAGATTTTAGCTATGAGGAAGGCTATTCTTTTGCGCTAAAATTAGGGTTAAACCTATTCACACCCTCAACAACCACTACTTTATCACTTCTTGTCAGAGTCACCTTACATACAGATACTCCTGTGCCTAGCACCACTTTATGGACATACAATCAATGTATATACAGTGGCATGGAAAAGTTTGGGCACCCTTGGTCAAAATTTCTGTTACTGTGAATAGTTAAGTGAGTAGAAGATGAACTGATCTCCAAAAGGCATAAAGTTAAAGATGAAACATTTCTTTAATATTTTAAGCAAGATTTCTTTTTTATTGCCATCTTTAACAGTTCCAAAATAACAAAAAAAAGAAAAGGGCCCGAAGTAAGTTTGGGCACCCTGCATGATCAGTACTTAGTAACATCCCCTTTGGTAAGTAACACAGCTTGTAAACACTTTCTGTAGCCAGCTAAGAACCTTTCAATTCATGTTTGGGGAATTTTCGCCCATTCTTCCTTGTAAAAGGTTTGTGTTCTGTGAGATTCTTGGGCTGCCTTGCATGCACTGCTCTTTTGAGATCTATCCACAGATTTTCGATCATGTTTAGGTCGGGGGACTGTGAGGGCCATGGCAAAATCTTCAGCTTGAGGTAGTCCATTGTGGATTTTGAGGTGTGTTTAGGATCATTATCCTGTTGTAGAAGCCATCCTCTTTTCATCTTCAGACTTTTTATAAACGGTGTGATGTTTGCTTCCACAATTTGCTGGTATTTAATTGAATTCATTCTTCCCTCTACCAGTGCAATGTTCCCGTGCTACTGGCTGCAACACAAGCCCAAAGCATGATGGAGCCACCCCTTGCTTAACAGTTGGAGAGGTGTTCTTTTCATGAAATTCTGCACCCTTTTTTCTCTAAACATACCTTTGCTCATTGCGGCCAAAAAGTTCTATTTTAACTTCATCCGTCCACAGGACTTGTTTCCAAAATGCATCAGGCTTGTTTAGATGTTCCTTTGCAAACTTCTGGCGCTGTATTTTGTGGTGAGGACGCAGGAAAGGTTTTCTTCTGATGACTCTTCCATGAAGGTCATATTTGTGCAGGTGTCGCTGCACAGTAGAACAGTGCACCTCCACTCCAGAATCTGCTAAATCTTCCTGAAGGTGTTCTGCAGTCAAACGGAGGTTTTGATTTGCCTTTCTAGTTCTCTTGGAAAGTTTTCTTGGTCTTCCAGACCTCAACTTGACCACCATTGTTCTTGTAATTTCTTAATTACATTACAAACTGAGGAAACAGTTACCTGAAAACGCTTTGCTACCTTCTTATAGCCTTCTCTTGCTTTGTGGGCATCATTTATTTTAATTTTCAGAGTGCTAGGCAGCTGCTTAGAGGAGCCCACGGCTGCTGATTGTTGGGACAAGGTTTGAGGAGTCAGGGTATTTCTAAAGATTTGAAATTTGCATCACCTGGCCTTTCCTAATGATGACTGTGAACAAGCCATAGCCCTAATAAGCTAATTAAGGTTTGAGACCTTGGTAAAAGTTATCTGAGAGCTCAAACCTCTTGGGGTGTCCAAATTTCTGCATGGTGCTCCTTTCCTTTTTTTTCCACTCTAAAATGGTACAAAACAAAAATAATACACTAATCTTGCTTAAAATGTTGAAAAGAATGTTTCATCTTTAACTTTATTACTTTTGGAGATCAGTTCATCTTCTACTCACTTGACTATTCACAGTAACAGAAATTTTGACCAGGGGTGCCCAATTTTTGCATGCCACTGTAAGCTATCTTATGTATTTATATTTGTTGTGCTTTTTAAAAAAATATATAAATTGTTTTTTATCTTACTGTGCTTTTTTTGGTGCTGGAACACAAAATTGGAGCATCTGGAACAACAATTTTTTTTTCTCCTTTACATTTGTGTACCAGAACTGACATTAAACAATCTTGAACCTTAAGGCCATTTCTGATAGAGATGCACTATTACCCACAGAGCTCCTGTTAAACTAAAAATTTCTATTCATCAGGCCAGGAACTAGACAACATTAAACTTTTAAAAAAAATAGAATGAGTGAGGACAAAGGGTAGATTGATAGATAGGACATGGAATACATTTTCTGAAACAATGATGGCAACAGTATTCATAAAAAAAATTCTAAAAGAGAAAGGGACAGATATTTGAAAACATTTTGCTGGGAAAAAAATCAGTATACAAAAAAATGAACAAAGGTTGAGTCTAAACTGGTTAGTGGCATAAGGATAATTTCAACCATTAAATTTAAAAAGGGTCATAAACTGACATACCATGATTCACTGGCAGCAACATTCAAGCACATTAGGACTGTCTACTGTAATGACACAGGCAACAGAAGATGATGGTAACAAATGAATTAGAAAAGATACACAGCAAACAAAGTAGTAAAATCAAACTCTGAATTGTGTAGAACTGAAGCAGCTTAGTTTAACTCAATGGCTCTTGATTCAAGTCCAAAGTTACATCAAATAGTTATAGGAGATACTCATTACATCTTGAGAAATCTGTGACAAAACATACCCATCGATCCTGTCCAGAATTAGCAAAACCTCATGACTGTAACGAGTGCTAATCAAATTCCAAAGCTCCTTTATCTGCACAATTCTTCATCCATGGGTTCTCAATAATGCACATTCACCCATTTCGTTTTCACTACATTGTTAGTAACATTTAATACAGATTTCTAGTCTAAAATGACAAGACAGAGTATGAAGTAAAAGTAACCCCAAAGTTCAACGGGCATTTACATAGATGGACGTCACTCGAGTATATTTTCAAATCACAAGCATTTGGCCCGATCTATACTAGACCATAATGAAATGCAGCTAAACTCATGAGCACTCACAGATCAGCTCAGTTCTATTCCTGGGTCTTTGCCTGTCTGTAGAAACCCAGCAGATACACATCCAAAGAAAACAGGGAGGGAAATAATCCACAACTGCCAAAAGGACTCCAGCCCTGCTGCTCATCTTTTTTGGCCCTTTAGGTCAACTATCCAAAAGTGCTTGAGGACTATCAACCATCCATTCCCAGACTTTGTAATCTGAAGGGCTGGCCACAATCTCAGATACAACACATAGAAATGTGGAGCAACAGCAAGGGATGTACTGCACTATCACCCTTGTTCTGTAGCACTTAGCTGCAACCAAATCATTCTGGGGTAGTCCCAGAAACTCTGCAACTCTGTATTGAGGGGGAACACTGATCACTGAAGAAACCTGGCATTATAACTGAACATTATTCTCAAAATTTTGCTAAAAACTAGATCTATTTATAATACAGATCTATCTTTAAATAATCACTTTCTTAATAGATGTAAATATACAGAAGGCAGGTCAAAATACATGATAGATTTTGCACTTTGTGATTCTGAAACACATGTTAATATCCAAACTTTAGAAAAGTAAATTTATGCTTTGTTTATTAAAAGCTTCTATTTTTTTCTAGTTTAAAAGGTTCAGTGGAGCAAAGCCATTTTTACAAGCTATCTGTAAATACAGTACTGTGCAATAGGGTCTTAGGCACCATAGATTTTTTAATATAAATTTTGTTTTACATGTTATTTTTTGTCTTCTGTATTAATGTCTGTATTAGCATAAAATAGCAAATTTTGATTTCCCAACATACACTTTCCAAAAAATTAAATGTTAGAGGATTTTTGTATTTTGTTAAAGAAAATAACATATTAAGTGACAGACCACTTTTCAAATAAAATTGATTATTTTGTAGGTATATTGCCCAGTGCTTGATTAAACAAAGGTAATAAACAAGTGCTAAAGAGTTGAATGATCTAAACTGATTAACTGAAATAGAAACAGGGGTAGAAGGAATTATTGGAAATGGTTGTTCTTTATGTATTTAATAAGGCATTAATTGAATTAATGAGTTTTTAAACAAGACTGAATTTGTAGTTTCACTAACATATAACTTGTACTTTAACCTGTATTTTTCACAAAATGTGGTGAAAGTGATATCTCTTGCCATAGTGCAAGAATTGATGAATTGAAAGTTAAACTGTCACATCTGCCACACCCAGCTTTTTCGTTTGGTTGTCCTTCACACAGTTATGGGCAACAATATGTTGTCAAAATGACATAACAGTTACATAATCTTTCATTTGCTAAGTGTTAAATGTGCTATCCCTGCGTGTCTTCTAATAGGCCTTTGTTTATCTCAGGAATTTGCCTTACCTCTGTACAAAAGTGTCAGTTTCTGTTTAAAAAGTCACTACTTTGGCTTAGTTCTTGGTTCTTTAGATTCTTGGACTCCTAAAAGAACCTGCAGATTGGAAATCACCATATCCAACAGAATCAAACTGGGTGAAAGGCAACCAAACTAAAAGGCAAGGGTGTGGCAGAGGTGAGTTTAACCTTCAAATTACCATTCTTACACCATGGCAGGTAAGCATAGTAACAAGACATAAGATGATCAACCTGCATCAGCAAGCAGATATTTCGCAGAAGTATTTCAAGATGTGCTGTTCAAACTCTTCTGAAGAAGCACAAGAAATGTACAAATGGCAACTGATGGCGCCTAATGGTGACTCCTTTGCTTGCATCTTCAGAAAGAGCTCTATTTCTATCTTTAATATCTCTATTTTTTACTTTCAGGGTTCTTTTGAAGACCCTGACCTGGAGTTGCACACTGCCTTCAGTTCTTTGCTGGAATGGAACTCAGGGTCTCACAACTGGCTGCTATTCGATATACCAAGGACGCGGCCTCGAAGACCAATGCGCCTTCAAGGTCCGGGATTTCTTGGCTCTGGTGGCAGGCGGACTTGAGGTCAGTGCCTCCGCAGGAAACTGGTCTGTCATGGGAGTACACAGAAGGGCAAAAACAGTGAGCTGTCTGCTAGTGCCAAAGAACCAAGTTCCTTGGGTACAGAGTTCGGGAAAAATGTTGCAAGAGACTTTTAACATCGTAAATCAGCAAGTTGTTTGTTATGTCTCCCCTCTCGCTGAAACGGGGACACCTCTTTTTCCCTCATTAGGGAGAGAGAGAGCCTGTGGTACAATTACCGGATGAACAAGTAGTCTTTGGGGTACTGTAGGTCTGTGTCTTTACTGATGCTTTGTTGCATGCTTGAGTACTCGGTGGGGGGGAACCGAAGCTTTTTTGCTGGTGGGGGAGAGGGGATTGTTGCTTCGCTGCTGCTTATACGTGAGTGGGGGGACCTGAGGGGGGGAATCTTTGGGGTTCTAACATTTAACATTCATTTTTTTGGGCACTCCTCTGTTCTCGTGGATGTTTGCGAAGAAAAAAGAATTTTAGGATGTATATGGTATACATTTCTCTGACAGTAAATGTACCTTTGAAACCTTTGAGTTGAAGACCAGAAATGCAATGGTCAGCCATGGAAAATGAGTGCAGCAAACGAGAGATACATCAAACTGATGTCCATTCTAAATTGAAGTTCAGTACTGCTATCAGCTCAGAACTCACAGAAACCACTGAAACCGAAGTACACCCCTCTATAGTGCAGAGAAGTCATGTCAGAAGTGGTCTTCATGGAAGAGTTACTGCCAAAAAGCCATTCCTCTGAAGTGGAAACAAAGCCAAGAGACTCAGCTATGCACAAAAACACAAAGATTGGTGTGTGGAACAATGGCACACAATGATGTTTCTGAGCTCAACGTAATTGAGGATGTCAAGGATTACCTGGAGTGAGACAGAAGCAAGCAAGAGAGACAACGTCTGCAGAAGAACTGTGACAAGTCCTCTAAGATGCTTGGAACAACCTACCAGCCAATTTTCTTATAAAAATGCCCAACAGTGTACCCAAGAGAATTGATGCAGTTTTAAAGACAAAGGGTGGTCACACCAAATTTTGATTGATTTATTTTTTTTAACTGCTTACTGCTCTGTCTAGTAATTTTTTTTATATTTAGAAACCTTTCATTATTTTTGAAAGCATCGTTTTACAGAATTTTGTACATGTGCCTAAGACTTTTGCACAGTACTGTATGCATATGCACTCAACATGAATAATTTTAATATCAAGCAGAGAAGATAATGGCTTGATGTAACAATGAATATGTACTTATAAAGGTGGAATGCAAAACCAGGTATGGAGAATATTCACTTGAATTTGAAAAGTTATCTGCAATGATGCAAGGGCCATAATTCCAAAAGTGAAACTATATTATCGTATTTGATATGCTAAATATGGAAAATTGGAAATGGTCATACATGCATTCAAATATTTAAAAACATCAGAAATTATTTTATCAGACACAAAATGCTGGAGGAACTCAGCAGACCAGGCAGCATTTATGGAAAAGAGTAGTCAACGTTTCCGGACGAGACCCTTCATCAGGACTCAAGGAGAAGGGATCCTGACGAAGGTCTCATCTGGAAACTATCTGCAGATAGTGGAAACTTTCTCTTGTTTTAGAAACTATTTTATGTCATTTTTGAACACACACTATTGATAGATTGTACTGCAGAACACAAACACACACACAAATTTATATAATTGAGTTGTTTTAAACTGATTTAAGATCTTAATACTCCTATTCTCAAATCAGAGTGACTATTTTAGCCTGCATGTCTTGCTGCAAGCTCTTTGTGCCATCCAGTTTTGAATTTGGACCAGAAAAGGGAGGAGCTATTAGATGTCTTAGTGGGTTTAAAAGTAGATAAATCCGTAATGCCAGATGAGGTATATCCCAGCCTGTTGTGGAAGGTAAATGAAAAGATTGCTGAGGCCTTGACAAAGAATTTTAAATCTTTGATTGCCAAAGATGAGGTGCCAGATAGCTGGAGGACAACAAATGAGGTGTCTTGCTTCAAGAAAAGCAAGCAATTATAGGCCCAAGAGTCTAACATCAGTGGTAGGCAAGTTTTTCAGAATATTGTGGAGGGGCAGGACTATGCCACAAATGGAAATGGAAGGCATTTCCATTACCACCACATCAGATCTAGAGCCGAATCAATCTCATTGTGTCTCACTCAGCATTGGATTACCTGAATAACAGCAATACCTCCATCAGACTGCTGCTTATTGATTACAGCTCAGTGTTCAACAACATCATCCCTTCAGTGTTTATCAAAAAACCTGTCCCCCTCTCTGCAATTGGATTCTTGATGTCCTCATCGGAAGACCACAGTCAATGTGGATTGGTAGTAACATCTCTTCCTCACTGACAACTAACACAGGCACATCTAGTGAGTGATCTATGCTCAGTGCACTGCTCTGTTCTCTATACCATCATGACTGTGTGGTTAGGCTCAGCTCAAACACCCGTCTATAAATTTGTAGCCATAAACTATGATGGCAACAAGGCGGCATCCAGGAGCAAGATGGGTCAGCTAGTTGAGTGGTGTTGCAACAACAACCTTGCACTTGACATCAGCAACACCAAGGAATTAATTGTGTATTTCAGTTAAGGGGATGTCAGGAGAACACATACCAATCCTCAATAGATGGGTCAACAGTACTAAGAGTGAGCTTCAAATTCTTGAGCATCAACATCTCAGAGGACCTATCCTGCATATTATTGCAATCAGGAAGAAGGCACACTTGTGCCTACACTTCATTTGGTGTTTGAGGAGATCTGGCATATGACATACCAAATCCCCTCAATGTGTGTATGGTAGACAGCATTCAGACTGGTTGCATCATCACCTGGTATGGATGTTCCGATGCATAGGATCAAAAGAGACTGCAGAGGGTTGTACCCTCAGTCGGCTTTATCATAGACACAGGCCTCCCTACCTACGAGGACGTCTTCAAAAGGCAGCACCCCAAGAAACAGCATCAATCATTAAAGACCCTCACCACCGTCACCATCCCAGACATGCCCTCTTCTCATTACAACCATCAGGGAGGAGGTACAGGATCCTGAAGATCCACATTCAATGTTTTAGGGGCAGCTTCTTCCCTCTCCCATCAGATTTCTAAATGATCCATTAACACTACCTCACTATTTCTCTTTTGAACTACTTATTTATTTACTGCAACATGTAGTAATTTTTCATGTCTTTCACTGTACTGATGCCACAAAACAACAAATTTCATGACATGAGTCAGCAATCTGATTCCAACGCACAATTCTTGCCATTATTAGTCAGGGCTCAGAATACTTGAGCAGGAGCATTATAACATTATAAAACATAGGTTAGGCCACAAATTACAATTCCTCATGTGGAACATAAATATACTATGGAGTATACAAAACATGCAAAGATGAAGCATTTTAAATGAGAGACTGGATAAGCTGGCCTTGTTTTACTGGGAACAAAGGAGGATAGGGATGGAGGGGGAAAGTAGCTGACAGAGATATACATAATTAAGAGAGGTGTTATTGCATTATAAAACTTTTTCCTATAGCAAAACTATCTAAAACTAGAGGACATAGGTTAATGGTAAAGGGCAAAGTTTAGAGGGATCTACGGAATAACTTTATCACAGATAGTTGGGGTCTAGCACAAACTGCCTGACAGGTTGCAAATGCATATATTATCAGAACATTTGATAATGTTCTGGTTATGCTCTGGTTGAGCATTTGAATAGCCAATGCAGAGAAACCTATATATCAAATGCTAGTAAATGGAATTAGTATAGGTGGGTACTTGATGTTCAGCATGGATAGTGAACTGAAAGGCCTCTTTAAGAGCTGTATAACTCCACGACTAAATCAAACTTTAGCGCATTACAAATTTGTGCTTCTTGATATGCAATAGAACTTGTACACATTACAGTGGTTGAGATAAGGGTTCGTGCAAGGCATTTCTTCAATTCCGAAAATGTGGGGTGGAGTTGCAACAGTAAAGTAAATTGTCACACAATGTTCAAGAATAACCAGTTTTTAGAGACAATACAAGAGAATGTTGCTGTATTTGTCATTTTAAATTTACATTCTATTGCGTGCAACAAAGCATGAATTGATAGAGAAATTAATACATGTTAACTAAACTGAACAATGTAGAACAAATAAAATTGTTTGTTTCTTACTGAATATATTTCATAAATTCCTTTACGTCCTTCATCACATTCACGGCGGACCCAATGTCGATTGAGGTAGGCACAGATTCCATTCAATACTTTACTAGAAAACCTGTAATCTTCCCACTGCTGGGTATAAAATTTCAAAACACTTTCATCCATCAAATCTTCACCATCCTAGAGGAAGAAAAGAAAAAAATTATTCCCTCTTGTAAACGCCAATTAGACAGGTAGAGGAGTATGGGAAGAATGAAATTTACCAATCAGCAAATAGGATTCAATTTTACAATTAATCTCATCATACTGAGCTGCTACTTCCTACAACTTTTGAGTCATCTTGTCAGCTAATTATTAATAAAGTTTTAAGATGGAATAAATAAGCAGTACATATCAAGAACATGGGATGAAGAGTCCTTGAAGGTAATTCCATTGGTTGTGAGAGCCTCATGGCTGATGGGTAGTACTTGTTCCTGAAGCTGATGGTGTGAGTCTCCTGTACCTTCTTCCTGATGGCAGCAATGGGAAGAGAGCACATTCTGGGTAGTGGGGGTCTCTAAAGATGGAGGCTGCTTTCCTCCAACAGTGTTACATGTAGGAGGGCTTTACTCAAGATGGACAGGGCCATATCCATTACTTTTCGTAGGATTTTCGATTCAAGGGCATTGGTGTTACCATACCAGGCTGTAATGCAGCCAGCTAATATATTCTCCACTGCACATTTATGGAAGACTTCTCAAATATCTTCCTACCTTGTTGAACCTATTTGCTAACTTTTGTGATCCATGCACAAAACACCTAGGCTCCCCTGTACTACAGTCTTTATCTAGTCTACAATTTATTTAGATTGTACAGTCTACAATCTTTATTTAGTCAATAGTTTGCTTTTAGATTCCTTTTACTTAAGTGCATAACCCCACACTTGTCTACATTAACCAGTATTTGGCAAGTTTATGCCTACTCACTCAACCTACCTATCCTGTCAGAGTCCAAATATCGCAACGTGCCACCCTCCCCACCCCATTATTTCTGTGCAATTGATGAACTTTGATCCTTTACACCATCCCCTCCTTTAGGCCATTAAATAAATCATAAATAACTGAGCGCCAAGAACATCTTTCCAGCCTGAAAAAGAGCCTTTTATTCCAGCTGGCTTCTGTGCAACATTTGATCATCAATCCACGCTCACAAACTTTCCCCTTTACTATGGGCCCTTTTATTTGTGCACCAGCCTCTTCTGTGCCAGTTCATGAAATATTTTCTGAAAATCCAAAAAATGCAATATATACAGGTTCCCCTCTAACTATTCTGTTTGTTATATTCTCAAGGAACCATTGTAAATTTGTCAGGCATGATTTAACTTTCATAAAACCATTAACTTGTCTAAACTTCTCTAAATGACATTTATAAGCTTCAGATGATTTTTCTTTGGCTTATACTTCATTTATATACTGTGTTCATTTTATCAATTTGCAAACTATTAAAGTCAAACAACTCCAGACTTCACTAGTCAGTAAGAGCTTCCAAATTAGAAGGTGATTATGGAGCAGTGGAAAAATGGTGCCTTCGGATTGAACACGAGTAAATATCTGACATATCAAGTTCTCTTTAAAATTACAAACTATCTGCTTGATTTATTTTTTGATATAACTGTAAGGCTTTACACAAAATCAGTCTTACCTTAAGAAGGTTTGTCAAGTAATTTTTCAGAAATTCTTTTAGACGTTTGTAGAGTTCTAGCCCTACAAACTGGGCTCCCCCTGGGGTTTGGCCCTTCTGTTTTTTGGCAGCAGCTGTTCCTCCTCCCCGTGCTTGATTTGACTGGTGGACACTGGTACAATAGTTATAAACGTGACTGCAGTAGAGTTAAGGGCAGTAGAACAAGAAAGTTGCTTTATATCAATAAATCATACAATCTGTATGTTCAGCTGTTTTAATTTGTTCAGTAACATTTAATGCACAACCATATACAAATAGGCATTCATGGCAAACCTACGTAACTTAAAAGTATTTAAATACTGTAAATACAAGAAAAATACACCTGATAAGATGATCCTGTTATAATTACATTTGAAATTAAGATTAAATGAAGATGTTTGTGAATTTACATTCCACCACACATAGGATGCCAAAATCCAAGACAATATTTGGGCAAAACACCAAACAGTATTTTTTTTTTAACACATTTGATAAAATTCACCATTGTTCTTCATTAATAGCTGAAATTTGTAAACAAATTTATATGATATATTCACCTAAGACTCATTCTGGATCTGAAAAGAAATTGAAAATCCCCAAATAAAACACGAAAACAATTAATCAACTTCTTTTAGCAATAAAGAATTCTATCACTATCCTAAAAGAGTAATGGAATTATTTACTGTTTTAAAAAAATCCCATCCTTACAACTTCATGACCAAACTGTTCTTTTGAAAATGTACGGATAAAGTTATACAATCAGCCTCAAGAAATAATTTTTATAATGATCAGAATTTACTATAAAAGATATCAGGTCAGA
This sequence comes from Hemitrygon akajei, assembly GCF_048418815.1. Lineage (NCBI taxonomy): Eukaryota > Metazoa > Chordata > Chondrichthyes > Myliobatiformes > Dasyatidae > Hemitrygon > Hemitrygon akajei. Next base: position 109,363,952 of record NC_133131.1, read on the forward strand.
AATTTTGGGAATAGTTTAGGTTACATTATTAGTTTGCTACATTAATTTACATTAGTCAGGCAAATTTACCAATAAATTTGCTGATTATTTGCTTTTGAACTCCCAAGCAGATTGATTTATAACATATTATGCTGTATTTAAAAGCTCAAATCATCATAAATAGTATCCAAGTCAAAGACAGTTCAGAAGAGCTCTGAAGACCTATCCTAGGCCCAACATAGTGATAAAATTACTAAGAGGACATGCCAGCAGTTATATTTCATTAGCAGTTTGAGGAGATCTGTTATGTCACAAAAGGAACTTGCTTTTCAAATATCTAGAAAGAAAAGCTTACTAAAATTGCTGTTGTGTCACTGTTAATTACTGCATGAGCAATCTACAGGATTGGAGATATATTCAGCAGCTTTGGGCATATGATAAAATATTATTATGATATAATAAAATTTTATCATAAGAACCCATCTAATTCAGAAAACCTGCTTTGAAAAGGAAATAATTTGGCCTTTATGCCTGATCATTAACTGACCTGTGAAATGACTTATTCAGCTACTTACTTCTAACAAATCATTATCATATACAATATTAAGCTCAAAATAGCTTAACAAATTTCACAACACATGCTGGTGATAATGACCCTGATTCTGATTCTCTGACAATCTGACATCCATCCAGGTACAAGATTCATAAACTGAAAAGAACACAGATCATAACAGAATGAGAGGAATCACTGAACTCTCAACTTGCAAATATCAACTCAGCTAGCACTTCCCTTGAGTCAAAATGGAATGGATGACTTTGGTTTGTACTTTTGCAAATTCAGAAACCAAAATGCTCAGAACCATAAAAGAAAATCTTGAGGCTTGCACCCAAACTTGTAGAGAAGGCTCTCGGACTAATCTAGCAATAACTGTATAGAGTCATTCTCGAAATCATACTGTAGGAAGATCAGAGACAGGAGGAGTAGTCTACTTGGCCCCTTGAGCCTGCTCTACCTTGGTTGCAAAATCTAAACCTTGCTTTAGATTACATACATTAGTTAGACACCATTAATACCTCTCAACTCCCTTGCAGTTTGAATACCTGGGAATCTCTGCTCAGAATATATTCAATGACTTCACCACTACAGACCTTTGGGATAGTGAATCCCAAAGAAGAAATTCCGCATCTGTCTTAAAAAGGGATAACAACATATTCTGAATTATTTCTGTAGTTCTAGATGTTCCCACCCTGTCAAACCCTCTCATAATCTTCAAGATGTTCACCTCAGTCTTCGAAATGCCAATGAGCATTGGCTAACCTGCTCAGTTTCCTCAAACGTCAACACATTCATCCCAAGTGTCTACCTATTGTCTGCTTTGCATCCAGTAGCAAATATACACTTCTTTAAATTCAGAGATCAAAACTGTATAGCACTCCAACTGCAAATTACAGGATGCTGACAAGACTGCAGAAAGATGACTTCACAACTTTATATTCTCTGACAACTTCTTGCTCATTCACTTAACGTACCTTTATACCTCACGATCAATACTTTGTATCCCATGTATACAATTAATCTATATGATCAGCAAGAACTGGCTGAATATAATGAAGGAAAAACACTTTAGGGTCACAGTAAAATTCCTTCTGTGGTGTGAAACAACTGCCCTCCAAAAATAGTCGTATCTCCAACCAAACTGTTCTGCAAGAGCTGCAATATTGGTATCCAAAAAAAACTGACTGGCCTTAAAAGCTGACAAATCCTATCCAGCCAACACCACCTAAATAATTTCTCATTAGCAATCTGATGGAAGATGCAGTTAACTGTGTCACAAGTAATGCCCATCACTGATATTTAGGATACGGAGGTGGCACAATGGTTAAGTTCTCAGTTAATAACCTGGGCCAACAATTCAGGCTCCAGAACAAAACCCCACCATGGCAGATGAGGAATCTAAGATTGATAATAATCTGGGATTTTTTTTCATCTAAAGTAGTAACAAACTGGTTCAATAATATTCTTGAGGTTAAGAAACACACCATCCTTATCAAGCCAGATCAATGGTGCCCAGATCTGGAAAAAATTTTAATTAAAAAATCTGCCTAGACTACCAAGGTTAGGCCTCATCAAAGTTTGGTCTACTCTAAACCAGGACCAAAACCCTAAGCCTAAATCAAGGAGTTCCAGTAAAAATGGTCTAATTAATGAAGCTGGCTATTCAGCACCTTATGTCTGTTTTGCCATTGAACACGATCATGGTTGTTGTACCTTTCAATCATTTTATCTGCCTTATCTTCACAACTTCAATTTTTCTGTTATGAACATAATCCATGAATCAAACTTCCAAATCTGTCTGCGGCAGAAAATTCCAAAAATTAAACACTCACTGAGAGAAGAGCCTTTTCTTCAATTCAGTCCCTTTTGAGACTGTGACCCTAATACTAGGCTCCTCATCCATCCTAATCGTGGCTACTCTTTTGGACATTTTAAGAATTCTATGTGCTTCAATGAATTCAATTAATTCTATGTGCTTCTATGTGCTTCACTTTTCATTTATTAAAGCGAGTACAGGCTTAAATTTAAATTTACAATAAATAAAATTATTCCAGAAAGCACTTGCTTGTTCAAATCTCTCTTCATTGACAGAAACTTAACCAGGCAATGCAAATAAATACAGAATCAACAAGATCATGTCAGGTGTTCAGTTCTCTGCAGTGAATAAATCACCTCCTGATTTCCCAGAGTCTTGCTACCATCTGGAAGACACAATCTGAATAAAGTACCTGCCCGATTGGCATTTTATCTACCAGCATAAACATTCATTCACTGCCTCCACTAACGGAGGCCACAACATGTACCAGTTATAATATACATTGCAGTTTTTTGCCAAGCTTTCTCTGTCAGCATCTGCTAAGCGCTTATCTTCCATTTAAAAAAAACAAGCACATTAAGTGCAAAGGAACGCACCACTTACATGTACCATCCTAACTTGGAAATGGAAATGCACAGAGGTTCATTTATTATCAAACTACACAACTCTGAAATTCTTTAATTCTCCAGACAGCCATGAAACCAAGAAAGAAAAGAAAGACAGTATGATAATCAACCCCCAAATCCCACCTCCCTAGAAAAAAAACAAAACAAAAATGGAACAAGCACATCATCTCCAAATCCCACCTTCTGACAAAAACCAAACAAAATGAACCAAGCAAATCAACTCCCAAATCCCTCCTCTGCAAAAAAAAATCAAGCAAATGGATCAGACATATCGAATCACCCTCCCCCCCAAATCCCTCTTCCTGCACTGTTGGGTCAAAAAAATATCTTCCTACGCTAAAGGACAGTGAGAGCTGGTTTATAACAAGGGAATACACATTACCATAAGCATCCACTTTTTTAACAGAAATAAATGTTAGCCTTATCAGTAACACATACATCCAATATATAAATGATTATTTGTCAGAGATGGTTATTTGTCTAGTACTCCTGGAGGTTTTTGCTACATACCAGACAATGTTTGAATACAGAGCTGCAAATGAAGTTGAACATCGTATAATCAGCAAAACGCTCCATTTTTGACTTTCTTCGCATGGAACAGGCCCATTCTTCCATGCAAAGGTCAGAAACAGTGAATTCACTGATAATTATATAAAGATGTTTCACCAACACAGATGAAGTTTGCAACCAAGTGATCAATGGCAAAACCTGAAATAGACAATGGTGTGCAAGTGTCAGAAATATCACTGCACTGATGTTTGAGAACAGAATCATTGAAGAATAATTAGACAAGATGCTGGGGGTAAAAAACAAACAAAACCTGTGCAAAGAGAGAAAAAAAAACAAAAAAAGTTAGGTCAAAGCTGAAGGGGGCCTGCAACAGTAACTCCATTTTTCTTTTCACAGATACTACCTGATCTGCTGTTTCCAGCATTTTCTGTTTTTATTTTGGATTTCTAGCATCTGCAAGAGCCTCAAGGCACAGGAAAAATGTCAATGACACTGCCTTCACACAATCTTCCAAGTTCACTTGAAAAATAAGTAAACCAATGCTGGTGTTATATCCAAGGTGAACGCCCATAGCAAAAGGACTATTTATTCTCATTCAGCTACTCTGGGCAGGTCACATCATTCACATGGCCTCACCAGATCCCCAAAGCAGACACTCTATTATTCCCAAAGAGAGGAAAATATTATAGATGTGCTCAAAGTTTCCTTGAGGTGCAAAATCCCCAACAATTCACAGGAACACCCAACGTACACCAGCACAGTGGAGAAGAAACATTCAGATTTGTTTAAACTGAATAGCTTGCCTTAACATGCAGCTAGATCTAATTCTAGAATGTATGTCATCAGTTCCACAAGTTGGGTGTTGCATGGTTCAATTGCCTTAGCTGTATCCACTACTGCAAGCCATAATGTTATCACATTAAGCGAATTCAGTCTCTTGGCCAGGATTCCCTAATGATGGGAATACAAGAAGGGAGCTTAGTATTTCAACCATTGCTGGTTGATCAAGGTTCTGTCCTGCCTTTCACACACATGCTGTTTACCAAGTATATGGTTCTGTTATGCAACGTCATCAGTTTGACATTTCCTCTGACGGGTCCCTCTGCATTTGTCACTATATTATGTTTGATTTCATGATTTGTACGAGTAAGGAACATTCTGGGCCACAGGGTTATGCATTTCCATCGCCATTAGCCCACAGCACCTCTTGGATGCCTGTTATTGAGCTGCCAGATCTAGTCTGATTTGGTACAACTGTAATGCTATATTAAATAATGGAAGATACCCTTGGTGAAAAGTCAAGACTTTATTTCATAGAAACATCAGGGACATTAGCAATGCTGTCATGGGCAAATACATCTTCAACAGGTTGATTTGGGCAGACAAGGTGAAATTAATTTATTCTTCATGTTAACATAAGCACTACCTCTTGCAGATCCAGCCTATTGGCTGTGTCCTTCTGAACACAATTACCTGCTTGAGTTGTGATGCTACCAAGTAATTCTTCCTAACGTATGTTCAAGGTTTTCCATCCTGAGGATGCTCTTTACCTACGCTAGTGCTTGTTCCAAATCAGTAAGAAACACTGATTCACCTACTGTGGGAGGGTAGTAGATTGCAATCAAGAAATGTTTCCTTTTCTATTGATGTCTCACTATGAGACAGAGTATGAAGTAAATGTTGCAAGACTGTCAGAACTATCCCCTACTGCATTCAAATAACACTGTGACTGGACATACTCAGATTCCGATGGAGCCAGGCACATTGCTTGTAAGGGATGATTCTCTAAATACAACCATGTCAAGCATTGTATCTCCTAATTTAGGTCCCCAGTTTTTTATTTGAGGAAATCTTCATAAAGTTACACAGCAACAGGTCCTTCCAGCCCGAAGAATCTACACAGCCCAATAAAACCCTTTTGACCAATTAACCTATTAAACTGTATATCTTTAGAATATGGGAGCAAACCAGAACATCTGGAGGAAACCCAAGCGGTAACAGAGAGAACATACAAACTCCTTACAGATAGTAGGGGAAATGAACCTGGGTGGCTGGTGCTGTAATAGCATTATGCCAAGATGTTTACAGAGAGGTGGAAGAGCCTGAAGCCTGGTGCCAGGCAAACAATCTCTTCCTCAATGTCAATGAGACAAAGGAGATGGTTATCAACTTCAGGAGAACTTGCACCACTCACATCGATGACACAGCAATGGAAACTGTAGGAGCAGTTTCAAACTCCTAGGGGTGCATATCTCACGCAACCTCTCATGGTCCAAGGACACATCCTACACAATCAACAAAGCTCAAAAACACCTCTGCTTTCTGAAGAAGGCTGGAGAGAGCTGGACTATGCAATCAATACTCACGACCTTCTACAGATGTGCAGTGGAGAGCATCCTAACATGCTGAATCTCTGCATGGTACAGAAACTGCACAGCAGCTGACAGGAAGGCTCTACAACGGGCAGTCAAAACTGCCCACACATCACTGGCACCAGCCTACCTGCCATCAAGGACACATACACAGAAAAGTGCCAGAAAAAGGCCCGTAACATTAAGAAGGATCCCACCATCCAGTTCATCAGGAAGGAGACTACAGAGCATCCACGCCAAGACCGAGACACTCAAAAATAGTTACTTTCCTCAAGCAACAAGGCTGATCCACATCCCCCACTGCAACCACTACTTTATCATTCCATCAGAGTGATCTTACACACGAGACTACAGACACTCATGTGCCTAGCATCACTTTATAGCCATATGACCAATGTATATAAGTAAGCCATCTTATACATTTATATTTACTATAATTTTTATTGTGTTCTTTATCTTATTTTGGTTTTCTTTTGTGCTGCATTGGATCCAGAGAAACAATTATTTCATTCTGCTTTACACTTGGATACGGGAAATGACATTAAACGATTTTTAAAATAATTGGGTCTCACTTGTGTTTGGTCTTACGGTAGTAGCTTGAGTGAGTGATTTGCTTGGGCAATTCAGAGTTACTGCAAGACTGAAGTCACATTTACACCAATCTGCAGAAGGATGATGGGGAGACTAGCTATATTATTTGATTTTATCCAGATTACTAACTGAGCTTGAATTCCACAGCTGAACCTCTAGGCTGTTGCTCCACATTACAAGGTTATTATGGTGTCAATTTAATCACTGTGACACTGCAGTACTGTATCTCTTCAGAGTGTTAATTTTTTTTAAGCCTTCCTAACAAGCTCATTTCCATTAATCATCCAAGACCCGTCTTTGTACACTGTAAAGTTTGTTGTACCTATGTTTGCTTCTCCTCATTTATTCTTAGAAATTGGTAATATCTGTTATAACAGTAATATGCACGGGATGCTGGAGGAACTCAGCAGGCTAGCCACCATCTATGGAAAAGAGTAAACAGTTGACATCTTGGGCCTGACTTGCCGAGTTCCTCCAGCATTTTGTGTCTACTTTGATTTCCAGCATCTGCAGATTTTACGTTTTTTGAAATACATGCTATAAGGCTGGACAGCTTAGAAAAGTCAAATTGTAATGGCTTATAATTAAATTCTAAAAGCACAACAGAATGAATCATAGTGCCTCGACTTCAGAACATTCAGTGTTATACCCAGTAGACTAAAATTTCACATCATAAATTTAATCATTCAAATGACACAGACATCAATGGCAAAGTTATTATTTATCTTCCATCCTTAATCACTTTGAGCCAGGCAGCTCACTGGGTCATTTTGAAGGTCAATAAATTAGGAGTGTTTCAATGACAATAGTTTAATTGTCACCAAAATCACCAGTAACTTCTTTTTCCAAATTACTACTTGAATTTAAATTCTTTTTGCTGACGTGGTTGAATTCAAACTCATGCTTCTGGAGCAATAGTTCTGGCCCCTGGAATGCAAGTCAGCTAATATTAAGATGCTGTTCCATTATTCAAGAAAGAGAGTAGCGATAGCCCAGGAAATTATAGACCAGGGAGTCTTACCTCAGTGGTTGATAAGTTGATGGAGAAGATCCTGAGATGCAGGATTTATGAACATTTTGGAGAGGTGTAATAGGATTAGGAATAGTCAGAAATGCTTTGTCAAGGGCAGGTCGTCCCTTACAAGCCTGATTACATTTTTTGAGAATGTGACTAAATACATTGATGAAGGAAGAGCAGTAGATGTAGTGTATATGGATTTCAGCAAGGCATTTGATAAGGTACCCCATGCAAGGCTAATTGAGAAAGTAAGGAGGCATGGGATCCAAGGGGACATTGCTTGGTGGAGCCAGAACTGGCTTGCCTACAGAAGACAAAGAGTGGTTGTAGACAGGTCATATTCTGCATGGAGGTCAGTCACCAGTGGAGTGCCTCAGGGACCCGTTCTGGGACCCTTACTCTTCGTGATTTTTATAAATGACCTGGATGAGAAAGTGGAGGGATAGGTTAGCAAGTTTGCTGATGACACTAAGGTTGGAGTCCGTGCCAGGAAAAAAGCAAGCCCTAGTCTGCTGGCCCTCCCGTGCATTCTGCTCTCAAATGGACATTAAACTGACTAGATCTGTGGCAACGAAATACTCGGCGGGAGTACAGAAACGGACGGAATCCCAGGCGCCGCCATTCAGCTGATTATTTATGTAACAGATTTCCAAGCCATTGGACTACCAACCTACTGACCTCTGCTGTGCCTATTGTCTTGTTTATTATTTATTGTAATGCTTGCACTGTTCTGTGTACTTTATGCAGTCCTGGGTAGGTCTGAAGTCTAGTGTAGTTTTTGTGTTGGTTTAAGTAGTTCAGTGTAGTTTTTGTACTGTTCGGGTAGCACCATGGTCCTGAAAAACGCTGTCTCATTTTTACTGTGTACTGTATCAGCAGTTATGTTTGAAACAACAATAAAAAGTTGTGGATAGTGTGGAGGGCTGTCAGAGGTTACAGTGGGACATTGATAGGATGCAGAACTGGGCTGAGAAGTGGCAGATGGAGTTCAACCCAGATAAGTGTGAGGTGGTTCATTTTGGTAGGTCAAATATGATGGTAAAATATAGTATTAACGGTAAGATTCTTGGCAGTATGGAGGATCAGAGGGATCTTGGGGTCCAAGTCCATAGGACGCTCAAAGCAGCTGCGCAGGTTGACTCTGTGGTTAAGACGATGAACAGTATATTGGCCTTCATCAATCGTGGAATTGAATTTAGGAGTTGAGAGGTAATGTTGCAGCTATATCGGACCCTGGTCAGACCCCACTTGGAGTACTGTGCTCAGTTCTGGTTGCCTCACTACAGGAAGGATGTGGAAAGGGTGCAGTGGAGATTTACAAGGATGTTGCCTGGATTGGGGAGCATGCCTTATGAGAATAGGTTGAGTGAACTTGGCCTTTTCTCCTTGGAGCGATGGAGGATGAGGGGTGACCTGATAGAGGTGTACAAGATAATGAGGGGCATTGATCATGTGGATAGTCAGAGGCTTTTTCCCCCAGGGCTGAAATGACTACCACAAGAGGGCACAGGTTTAAGGTGCTGGGGAGTAGGTAAAGAGGAGATGTCAGGGGTAAATTTTTTTTACTCAGAGAGTGGTGAGTGCATAGAATGGGCTGCTGGCAATGGTGGTGGAGGCGGATACGATAGGGTCTTTTAAGAAACTTTTGGATAGGTACATGGAGCTTAGAAAAACAGAGGGCTATGGGCAAGCCTAGTAATTTCTAAAGTAGGGACATGTTTGACACAACTTTATGGGCCAAAGGGCCTGTATTATGCTATAGGTTTTCTATGTTTTTATGTTCTATGTTTCTTACTATATCCTCAAAAGGATCTCAAATGTTAGTAGAAAATTAATGTCCTCACAAACTTCAACTGAGCAATAATACAAGATTACACTGTTTGCACAACTTTGTCAGTTATGAAACTAGTGGTGCCAAATTACTGGCATAAAGAAATAATGTCCCCAAGATTTTGTTTTATCTTTACATATGATACCACTTGTCATTTATATTAACAATTTGGATGAGAATGTTATTGGAATGATTAGTAAGTGTGCCGATGACACGAAATAGAAGGTATCATTGACAGTGACGATGTTTATCGGGATTTATAGAGGTATCTTGATCAGCTGGGCAAGTAGGCCAGTGGAAGTTGCAGTAAGGCAAGGATATCCTGAGGCAGTTGTAGTCAAGCGAGACCTTTGAAGAAAGTTCACTGGAACCAAACCTGATTACTGCTGATAAGTGAAAATGACTGGCAGTGTGCAATCAACCTAGGGAAAAAAATTGCTCCATTTACACAGTAGAGGGTGCCGGAGACAGACAAGATAGGAATATCAGAAGAATGTGAAATACACCCAACAACAAAGGGACAATTGCTTTCCTAACTACAAAATATTATTAGTTGTCAGCTTGTAGCTTAATTCTGTATAAAAAAGTGGTTTTCTTTCCTGGTTTCAGAACAATATGGTGACAGGGGCCTTGGTGCTTTCCTTGAGCACAAAATAAAATATGTTTGAGTCATAAGAGTGTGCATGTTCTGAGCCCAGTTATTTTATTATTGGTGACAATGGGCTAAGGAATGGCAAATAGGGTTTGATGCAGAAAAGTGCAAGATGTTGCACTTTGGGAAGACAAATGAGGGTAGGACTTTCGCAGTGAATGATAAGGCTCTGGGGAGTGACGTAGAACAGAGAAGCTTAGAAATACAAGAACATAGCTCCTATAAGGCAGTGTGGAAAGTAGAGTAGTAAAAACAGCCTTTAGCACACTGACCTTCACACTGAGTATAGAAGTCGGGATGTTACTTTGCACTTGTACAATTAGTTGGTGAGGCTACATTTGAATTATTGTACTGTTTTGTTCAGTGTGCAAAAGGAAAAAATGATGAGGGTACTACTGAAACTCAAAGGTGTGGGCTACAGAGAGAGGTTGAGCAGGACATTTTTCACTGCACCATAGAAAAAATGAGGGGTAATTTCAGAGGTGTATAAAATTATGAATGGCAAAGGGTGGATTGCAGTCTTTTTCCCCAGGGCTGGGGAATCAAGTACTAGAGGACAAAGGTTGAAGGTGAGAGGGGGGTGATTTAATTGGTATCCAATGGACAACATTTTTAATCAGTTGTTAGTATATGGAATGAGTTACCAGAGAAATGATTGAAGCAAGAACATTAACATTTACAAGGTACTTGGAGAGGTACATGGATAGGAAAGGTTTATAGAGATATGTACCAAATGTAGGCAAATGGGACTAGCTTAAATGGGAATCTTGGTCAGATCAGTTGAACCAAAAAACGTGTTTCTCTGCTGGACAATAATGATCAGTGGGATTGTTGTTTATAAATATTTGTTTAGAGAGCCAAGATAGATTTCCTAGAAAAGCAAAAGTGTGGCAAGAGTGAGCTTAACACCCTTTAAAGTGTGCACTAGTTTGTGTCATAATATCCCCCACTCCATATCAACTTCTATAAAATAACTTTTTGTAACTGTTGATATTCAATGCAGCAAAAGAAAATTAAATGAATCATAACATTAAAACAGTGGAAAGAACAACTACCACTTATACAGTGCCTTTAAGTAAAGCCCAAGTTAAATGGTTTGAAATTATTTAGACAACAATGCAAAATATGGAAAGATATGAATAAAAGAAAACATAAATGAGGTTGATTGACCAAAATCCAGAAGATATTAGCACATACAGATATGAAGATGACTTTGCACAAGTTAGTTAAGGGCACTTAAGTAAAACATAGGAGAATGACTAGTAGTACATTGCATCCTCCAGGCAAGACCGTTACAGAAACATGGTTAAAGGTGGAAATAGATGATCCTGCCAATTACACAGTTACACGGACCAAAGCCAAACTCAAATCCAAATATAACCCCGCCTCTACAAACAGCCCAGTATAGTTTCAGATAGCAACCAAGTAGAGTGATTGAATTTATGAGAACTGAGGACTCTACGTTTAATTTTTTCTACCCACTAATTTTTGCATGACAAAGTTTTTTTAAAATGATAACCAAGATGCCTACTGACACAACTGCCACAGCTCTACACACTGTCTTTACGCATCTGGAGAAGAGGGGCGCTTATGTAAGAATACTGTTCTTGGACTACAATTCAGCATTCAACACCATAATTCCCTGCAGGCTCAACAAGAAGCTCAGAGACCTCGGCCTTCACCCTGCCTGAGGGATCCTGGACCTCCTGTGAAATTTCCAGCATTTGGTAAGAGTGGGCTCCCTCACTTCTGCCTGTCAATACAGGTGCCCCTCAGGATTGTGTCCTAAGCCCCCTACTTTACTCTCTGTATACTCATGACTGTATTGCCACCCACAGCTCCAATCTGTTAATTAAATTTGCTGACAATACACTGATTGGCCTACTCTCAAATAATAATGAGGCAGCCTACAGCGAAGACGTCACCACCCAACCACAGTGATGTCAAGTAAACAACTTCTCCCTCAATGTTGCAAAAACAAAGGAGCTGGTTGTGAACTAAAGGAGGAATGGAGACAAGTTAACCCTTACTGACATCAATGGATCTGGGGTTGAGAGGGTGAACAGCTTTAAGTTCCTCAGCATAAACATCACCGAGGATCTCATGTGGTCAGTACCTACCGTCTGTGTGATGAAAAAGGCACAACAGCACCTCTTTCACCTCAGACAGTTGAAGAAATTTGCTGTGGGCACCCAAATGCTAAGAACTTTCTACAGGGGCACAATTGAGAGCATCCTGACTGGCTGCATCACTGCCTGGTATGAGAACTCTACTTCCCTCAATCACAGGACTCTGCAGAGTGGTGCAGACAGCCCATCGCATCTGTAGGTGTGAACTTCCCACTATTCAGGACATTTACAAAGACAGGTGTGTCTTTGGCCTGAAGGATCAATGGGGACCCGAGTCACCCCACCACAAACTGTTCCAGATGCTACCATCCGGGAAACAGTTCCACAGCATAAGCCAGGGGCAACAGGTTCTGGGTCAGCTTCTTCTACCAGGCCATCAGACTGCTTAACTCATGCTGATACAACTGTATTTTTGTGTTATATTGACTATCCTGTTGTACATACTATTATAAACTACTATAAATTGCAAATTGCAACAGAGACATAATAAAGATTTTTACTCCTCATATATATGAAGGATTTAAGTAATAAATTCAGTTCAAGATGTTACTTTCTAACCCACTGACCTTTCACTCGCCTCCTTTCCTGCCCCATAACTGAAAATCTTTATAGTGAAAGGTAACATTTCAAACTGATGACCTGTTTTTCCTCTCTCCACAGATGTTGCTTCACCTCTGAATTTTTAGCACTTTTATTTTATTTTATCTTCTAATTTTAACCTAAAGAACTGGCCAAGAGTCTTAACCAAGGAGATTTTTTTTTTAATTTGGAGACATTCAGTTGGAATGTTCAAACAAATATGCATCATTTCAAGAGTATTTTAAAAAAAGATCAAGTTTTCTCATAATTTAATTACTTAAACTAAAATAATTTTAAATTCTCATCAATGTTTTCAAAAACGTTAACAGGTCCAATGTGGAAGTTGCAAATTATTCTGAACTAGATGAAGTCTAGCCATTGAATCCAATCATAGTAGGATTCTCCAGGACAATGCCACATAATCCTCTTCTGAGATCCTGTGGAATGGAGATTCCTGATCTAGCAATTTGAAGGAAGGGAAGGAACTCAGTTATTTTCATAAGCTTATGCCATTTTACTATATTTTATGTTTTCTAGTTGTTTAGTACATTTTTCAAAAATTGTATTTTAAAATGTACTAAATTTAAAGCAATTTCAGTATTTGTTGACATCAGAGAAATTCAGAAATGAATACAAAATCCTAGACATTGATATGATCGAATAGGGTAGATTGAGCTTAAAGGCCATCATTGTGGCAAAACTAATAAAAGCCGTACTCTCACAATTCTTGAGCTTGGATGCTGTTTGTATTGAGTTTGAAAGTCCTCTGTGATTATGTGGGTTTACTCCACATGCGCTAGCTTCTCCCACACCTCAATGATATGCAGCTTGGTAGGTTAATTGGCCTCTAATTTTCTCCTGTGGCAAAATCTCTTAAGAGTTGACAAGAACACGAGAACAAAGGAGGCACTGGTATACAGTAGTTTAATGGTCAGTGCAGACTTGGTGGGCCAAATTTCTGTTTTGTGCTGTATGATTTTATGTATCCATGTTGGGGAGTAGGATTAGGTAATCAGGTAGGCTCCTTGTATTGGTATTTTACACTCATGCTTAAAAGTTTTCATTACCAAAGGAAGATTTCCAAAACTAAAAAAAACCGTGACATTGGATGAGAAGTCCCTAAGTGCTATATCATAACATTCTCGTAAGTCACCATTGGTATGGGCATGCAGTATAAATCAGGAAAAAGTGCATATAGTCAATTCATTGACATAGCAAATATAAAAAAAATATATGCACTGTCAATGTAGTGGAGTTATAGTATCTACAGAATTCAGTGCCTATAAACAGCCTCCCTGAAAAAATGCAAATTTACACAATTCTCCAATATTTTTATTGAAAGAATTTTTCAAGTTAGGAAAGCTAAATAAAAGCTAACATCTTTAGAAGTTTGGAATAGAGGCAGGAGTTGGTTAATTCAAAAAATAACCAGTCCTTAAAAGGGCTTATCTGTGACCACCTCATTATCATACACCCGCTGTGTCAAGAACGCAGGTGCCAGTACACAGGAAACTGTGGAAGAGATATACTTTGCAAACTAACAACTTTTCTACTGACTTGCAAAATACATTATCCAACAATGTAACATCCATTGATATTTTAAGGCCACTAAAACAAGCCAGTGGATGTGGGACATTCTGATTCTGTACCACTGTAACTACAAAGAGGAAACAATATATAATGTGCATGTTAATTAACCATCATTGAAATTATTCCTTTCCACCTTGCAGAAAAATTGGTTTATGCAGCTCCTTCTCCAGACTACAATCTGATCACAGATCCCAAATTTCCCTCATCTTGTCCTTTTAGCAAAGAGCCATTCCTTTAGTTTAAGACTTCTGATCAAATGTCATCAGCTTGAAAATGGAAGGTATCAGAAAAAGGGGCTTTAAGAACCTAGATAACTAATGCTTTGATAATTCTCCAGATTCCCACAAATTTGAACCAGGTTCGATAAGACTGAAAAAAGGTACAACTCCTTTATTTGAAAAAAAGACAACAGGAAACTATATGCCAGTTAACTTAACATCTCTGATAAGAAAAACATAAGTTATTATTTTTTAAAGGAAGCGGAGTGCTTTGCTAAAACAACTTGAATTTTACCAAGTAAGCAGATTGCAAAAAGGAAATCACAAGAAATTTATGGGTGCTTAGAAAAGTCTAGAAGGTATTTGTAAGATATCTCACCTAAGATTACTGTGGAAAATAAAAGCTCTGAGAAATTAACATACTTTTTCTAGTTGACAAGATGTAAAAATTGATGAATCACATGGATCAGTGCTGCAGCTTTACTTTTTTTTAAAAAAAAGTTTACATAATTACTTAAGAACATATGAATGCCAAATCTACTGACAACACAAAACAATAATTTATGGAAGAAACACCAGAAATCTGAAGTGACATAGATGAGTTAGCTGGGAGGGTAGAAATTTGGCAAATGGAGCAAAATGCCATAAAATATGAGAATATCCAATACTGAAGGAAAAACATTTTGAGTGAGGAGAGACTGCAATGTTCCAAAATATAGAAGAATCTGCATTTACTCAGTGCAGGTACTGCAATTAATTAGGAAAACTAACAAAACATTACTGTTCATTGCTTGAGAAATTGAATAGCAAAGCAAGGATGCTACACTTCAGCTAAATAGGCCACTGGCAAGATCTCAACAGGATTACTGTATATCCTCATTCTCCTTATTTAAGGAAGTATGTTAATCCTTGGAAGAAATTCAGGGAAGATTCACTAAATTAATACTTGGAACAGGTGAGTTGTCTTCAACAGAAAATTTGGATAGGCTGGGTGTGTATCCATCAGGGTTCAGAATACTGAGAGGGGTCTTAGTTGAAACACAAAAGATCTTGAGGGCTCCTGACAGGAAGGATGTGGAGTAAATGCCTTGGAAGAGAATCTGGAACTAAGGTCATGGTTTAAAAACGGGCTCACCTTTACAATACCAAGATGAGGTGAAAAATTCTCTGAGGATGTATTTCAAATACTTCTCAAAGGGCAATGAAAGCTGAGATAATGAATCATTTCTTATGGGAGAGGAAGACAGGATTCTTGTCAAAGGGGCTGAAAAGTTACTACAGCAATGTGAAGGTGTTAAAATTAGATTAATCATGATCTTATCAAACTGCAGAACAAGCTTAAAGGGGTCCAATGGCCTATTCCTGCTCGCAAATCACAAGTTCTGCTGTTTGAAATGCTGATGAATTCCTGCTATTGTTTTGTCTGGGTGTTTCAGCATCTACAATATTTTGCTTTTATTTCTACCCATTTCACTGTTATCACCAAATGATTTTTCTTCATAACTACGGAAACATATATGCTCCCTCTAAAGGTGAGAGACTGCACAAAATAAATAGTTTATCTAAATTCTCCTGCTTCAAAGAAAATACATTATTTTATTTGTAATAATGACAAAAACATATTAGAGATATTTTGCTTCACTGGTACACCTTGTAAGCACATACGAATTCTTCATTTCTACAAATCAAGATATTTTCAGTTACACTACCTTGAAGAATCCTGCTGCCTATACTTGAAATCTTGGAGAATGAACTAGAAGTAACAAACTGATCCCAACAACCATATTTGAATATATAACAGGATACGTGTAGAGTTCCATGTATCTAGACTTTGCCATGCTCTGTCTGGTGTAAACTTGCTGAATGCCAGCTCGAAGATCATCCCATATCTGATCCAGGCCTATCTGCTTAAGCCCATGTGGATTTTGGCTCTTGTTTGATGACATTTTGTTTCCTTGTAGGTTTCTAAATCAAGGTTCACAGTCAGTAAAGATATTCCTCCATGAGATGTAGCTGTACAGATTCCCGTCAACTTCCCACTTAACAGCCAATGAATTTTACTTCTTCCAAATTGACCAGACTCAACCTCGTCAAACCTGTAATAGAAATTACAAGTTTCAAACAAAGGAAATCACTCAGCATTTTTCATTTTAGGATTATTACAAAACATTTTTAAACTACATTTTCATTTTTAGGCCAGATTACAATATTCATTATTATAAATATAAAGCAAGGTATCAGTCATACGGCAACATTTTTTTTTAAAACACAAGTATGACTAATAAGTTAACATGATCTCCAGTTTTTATCTAAACTTGTAGACACAGCAAGTCTTTGGTGCCTTATCAATCATTGGAGCTATTTAATGTCATTAGATTAGCTCCTTAAGGTGCGAAAATACAGCATGTTACATTAAATATTTAACATAATTTCAACAATTTAGTCATACCCATTTTTTTAGTTCTAACTTGACTAAGTAATCTCATTTATTTTCACTTCCTTGTTCCTTTAAACTTAAATCTCACTGCTTGTTGAGGTAGACAATTGATCTAGCAACAATATTCAAGCAACCCCCTTCAATTCAACAAGTTATCAATTCACACTTAGATCTACTTGTAGTCCAAGTAACCAATAATCAAAAGACGATGAGAATACCTAAGAAATTTGCCATTCCAAAGTCTAATAATCTCAAATTGCATTCATCTTTGATTAGAGTTCAAGAGCTTCATATTATAGTAATGCCATTGAACATCAATGGGCATAGTCTTCATCCATTTCAATGTAGCTCTGTGGGAATCCTTAAAGCCTTTCTGGTGGATATCCATGCAATTGCTGTAGATGCTCATTTATCATAAACACTTTTACTTCAGAGTATTATGTGGACATGCTCAGCCCTTTTTTAAGGAGGCAACTACCCTGCATCATGATTTTCAGTATTTAAGGAACACTCCAAAACCTATTCTAATAACCAGAAAATCCAGTTCAAGGCAGAAAATGATTTATTCACCCAAAAGGTTAGTACAGTTTCGGAGTTCCCTCTCCAAGGAAGATATGGAAGCTCAATCACTGAAAAAAGATCCTCGAGTTATGAAAGGGTTCTGTTCATGGGAACTTGATAACCCAAATAGTTTCCAAGTTGAAAATGGAATATAGCATGTGGAAGAGTCTCAAAGAAACAGTTGTGACTACAGAACAAGGCAGCATGGCTAGAGTGGCCAACAGCCAGTCTCACTAACTCAGAGAGTGAATTAGCAAATCTGCTTAATGTTCCCAGCTCTGCTCAGCTGAGGAAAGGCCCACAGAAATGCCCTGTTGCCACCCAGCAAATGGTGACCATAGCGGCCAGCAAATCCAATGTGTTGGGTCACCCAAATGTTTGTTCATACATACAGCTGTACACAAGGCAGGTGTTCATAAGCTGTGGAAAAATTGTACAATCAGGATCAAGACAGGTGGAATTTTGGATACTCAAGAAATACGAGTTAGTGAGTTAAAGTGATGTCAAGGTAAAAGATCAGCTATAATCTTAGCTCACCCTCATTTTACTCACTCTATAATCTAAGTGGCATGCACTTATTTATTTCTTATGTATTTTGATGACAGCTTTCAGTATTATGGAAGTAAATAGTAATAACTTCCTAACCTTTTCTCACCCAAATACAGAGGTTATTCAGCTTTCAATACTGCATTTACTATTAAAGCAAGGCACTAATGTTCCTAGATTCCAGGACGCAATTCCCAAGGAGCCCCTTCCCTTTAACGCAGTATCCCTGATATCCAAATATTCTTAATTAATTATTTTTCTCTTGAGCTCAGATCATGGGACCTGTTCTTTTACTCATGAAATTTTTCATCTCTTTTGTGCCCTCAGAACTGCCTGAATGCTTATTTTTCCAAAGGACATGCACGCACCTGAAAGAGGTATAAAAAATGGGCTAAATATGTCGTCCAGATAAATATATTCCTTCAAGATCCAAAATAAAGCAGAAAAACAATGCATGTCAGGCTTGCTGGTAAAATACAGTTCCATCAGCACCTACATACATCTTAGTAATTTGAAAAGCCTATTATGATGTTGGAGGTAGTTCTTAGTGTTTCCATTTCAAAAAAATGCATCAATTCTAAAAATGTACATCCTCAAGTGAGCGCTTTGGTAAACGAATCCATAGTTCTATAGCAATTTGAGGGGAAAACTGTGTCACCTCAATTTTCCAACTGACTATCCCCTACATTTTCATTGTTATACAAAGTAGCAAAACGTTAATTATCTATGAAATTCATAGAGTATCTATTTTCAAAAAAGCATGCCAGTCCACTGAATTCATGCCAAATATCTAACACCTCTCTAAACCCATTCCATGTTCTACCTTGTATCCCTAACCTCTTCCTCCTGATTACCCTGTTACCTACAATGGGATAATTTCTTGTAGCCACTTTCTGGCATATCTGTGTCATACGAGAGGAAACCAGATAATTTGGCGAGTTGGACAGGGCACACTGGAACAGCAAAAATGTGCAAATAGAAACTGGGTCTCTGGAGTACTATGGTTAACATTGCTGCTACTACACCATCTCAGTCTTTTTATAAACTTTCACGACTTTTGCTCCATTGAAACTTCCCCACTACTCCCAACACCTCTTCAAAAGGAAACAAAGACAAGCAATCTTAGAAGTAAAAACAAATGGTCTTACTGAATATAGTCCATAGGTTAAAAGTGACATCCAGGTTGTCAACAGTCTATCCCGGTTTCAGTCAGAGAGGAAAAGGGAACACTCAGACCAGAGGAATGTCCATTGAGAACAGAGAGAAGGAAAAATTTCTTTAGCCAGAGTAGTGAATCTGTGGAATTCATTACTACAGGCAGTTGTGGAGAGCAAGTTATTAATCTTTGGAGACGGAGCTGAGTTAAGATGGCGCTAAACGGCAACTCCTTTGCTTGCATCTTCGGAAACAGCTCTATTTTCATCTGTAATATCTTCATTTTTCCCTTTCAGGGTTCTTTTGAAGACCCTGACCTGGAGTTACAGGGAGACTCTGGTTCTTTGTGCGAATGGGACCTGTTCTTAGGGTTTCAGGACCGGCCATTGTTGTTCGACATGCCAAGGGTTTGGCCTGAGAGTCTTGCTCGTATTTGGTAGCCTAAGATCTCAGGGCTCTGGAGACGAGCGGATCAAGGGTCAATGTCATGGCAGGAGACTCGTGTTGTCAGGGAGGCTGGAAAATCTTTTGCTGTGGGCCCAAAGATCCAAGATCTTTGCGATCTTCAGGCACAGAGCTCATAAAAAGCGATGAAATGGACTTTTTAACATCGTAAACCAGCGGGTTGTTGTTATGTCTCCCGCTCACTGTGAAAATGGGGGACACTTCCCTCTCCCTTATTAGGGAGAGGGAGAAAACCTGTGGTTTGTTGAATACCGGATGAAATGCCAGTCTTCGGGGTAACTTCAAGGTCTGTGTCTTTGCTACCACCTAGCTCATGTTTGTACTCGGTAGCCGGTGCACTTTTTTTTTTGCTGGGGGGGGTGGTCAAAGGGATTGTTGCTTGCTGCCTCTTATGTGCAGGAGGGGGGAAGTGGGGAGAGGGGGTGAACTTTGGGGTTCTCACATTTAACTGTCAATCGTTCTGTGGGACACTTCTGTTTTTGTGGACGTTTGCGAAGAAAAAGCATTTCAGGATGTATCAGGGAGAAGGTAGAGAATGGGGTTGACAGGGATAATAAATCAGCCATTATGGAATGGCAGAGCAGACTCAGTGGGCCAAATGATCTACTTCTGCTCCCTTGTCTCAGATTATTACGAAATTGGTGGCTACGGAAGCAACCAAATGCAACGGCTTTGCTTTTACTGAAACTTAGATGGAAGAAATTTCTGACCAATGCTGAGTGTTAGGTTTGCAGTTTGACAACTTAGAGCCAATTGAGAAGTCAAGTGTGGTTATGCGAGGGAGAATTGCGTGTCACCAGCAAACTTTTGGGAACTAACATTGTGCTGCTGAATTATAATATGGGGATGTTGGCAAATAGAAATAAGTAGAGAGACAGATCCCTTGTAAAGATCAAAGGTTTTACAAAATATCATATTGACGCTAAAGCAAAAAATGGCATAGCTTTTCATTATAATAATATAGACAATAACATTAAATGATTCAGACAATTCAAGCCATACTCATTATGCCTTTGATCAAATTTCACAATATGACAATATAATCAAATGAATTATTTAAAAAAAAAATCACCTCAACTTCACCATTGAGCATTCTTGAATCCACTTTTTGTGGAAAAGCCTTTCGTAAGTACCCAAAGGACTAAGATAGTTTTCTTCATAAATAATAGTGATGTCACAATCAGAAGTCTTGCAGTGCTGGCATTAGTAGTCAACATGCAACAATCCTATGCAAGATTAATTTCAGATTACCTTCCCAGGACAATGATGAAAGATCATCAATCTACTGAGTTCATTATTAGATGTTTTCCAGGATACCTGCATCACACGCTTCAGTTACCTCCTCTGTCATACATACAGTAACTGACATGAGTCACATCATAATCCAAATTAAGATCAATGAACCATGACAGCTTGCCAAAATGTACCTACTGAGCCACTATTACCTGGGTAAATGTATGTGTGAAAGGATGTGACATGAATGACAGTGGGAAAGCCTTTATGATGCAAGTGGCCGTGTGCATGTGGGGGTGCTGCCTACCAACTGACTACAATCAAAAAGGATATTAAGTGGACTTTCACTGCACCAAATTAGAGTTTCTAAGAAATTTCTGCACACACAAACTGGAAACTAATGTTGACAATAATAGGAACCAAGCTACCTTAGTTATTCAATCCATTTGTGTAAATGGGCGAAAGCAGCACCACTCACTCCAATTAATCACAGATGCTGCCTGATCTGCTAAGCACTTCTGGTACTTTCTGCTTTAGATTCTAATTCCAGAATCTCTTTTTTTTTTGCTTCAAAAATAAAACATTGAATGACTGCTATTAGCATACCTAATGCTTTCCTAATGTTTTTGCCCTATATAAGCACAACAGTGGTCAGGCGTAGTAACTAAAACTCTTTTATAAAGCAACTTCAACATGAGAATAAACACCAAAGTATTTTGCAGAAGCATAATACTACAGGAGCAGAAACTGAGCCAGAGATGACATTTTGATAGTTGACTAAAATCTGGGATCATTTATTTTAATGCAGCCTGCTACTTACACTGTGTAACACATGTTGTAGCTTCACAATCCTGGTCTGTTCCTGATATGCTCATCTATATTCCTCAGATTAAGGATTTCTCACCAGTAAATTGGGGGGGTGGGGGGGGAGAAATGTGCAAGGCCATAATAGATCAGACTAGTTAAATATGATCATAATGCTACTCATATCCCAGATGCACAGTTTTGAACTGCTTGTGCTACTTGAAACCATTGACATTAGGGCCTCAGCATGAAAAATAGACTTGTTTCTATGAAGACTGTTAGTTGAACACTTCCTTCTCTCATTAACAATTGTTTTTGCCACAGGCAAAATGGCACGCATAAAGTACGTTTCCCCTATCATTTAACAAAGGATTTAGTAACTTTTCAAAAAGGAGTAAGATTACTGAAGTGTGTTTAAAGAGCAGGAAACTGGAAAGAACAAAGATCTTTCAAAGAGCTAGCTATACATTTCAAGTTGTGAGGTTTTATTAATAATATAGGCTTAAACTCTAAATTCTATAAAACTTGTAAATCGGGATTTTTATTTAATTTACTGCTACTACATTGACTTTGCTCCCCTACATCAATTTTCTCAGATGCCAAGGCTCAATAATGGCTTTAGCAACTATAACACTGACACAAAACAAAGTTCAATAGTTTAATTTCTTTGTCATGTTATGCTCATCTATTTGAAAACTTTGGTATAGCAAATCTATGAAGAATAATTGAACAAGAGAAATGCAAAAGGGGAGTATGATACATTCTGAAATAATTTGAGGCATCTAAATACACCTTTGTTTAATTACCTTTTGCTAAGTATGCCTGGAAACATATGTACAGTGGTTACTTAAGTCATCCTTATACCATACAGTATAGTAATATTATGAAATATACAATTAGTTTGTTGTTCTCACAATATAAAAAGCTACTGAACATTTTACTGTGCAATACTGGTTTTGTTTACCATTTCTTCTTAACCCTGGTTTTCAGTAAAAACTGTGTACTGAGTTCTTCAAATTATATGGACCTTCAACATTACTAGGATAAACTGCATTACTAAAATTTCTCAATGATCTGGAGCTTACCATTTAAATTATCAAAATGAAGTGGAGGCAGTCTCCATATTACATATGGGCCCCGTTCATGAGAACTATCTGCAAGCCAATTTTCCTTTAAGTTAGAAAGCTACCCATATCACATTGCTCTGCATACACTTCCTATAATTCATTTCACCACAACACTGCCCATAATTAAACTAATAAAAAATGCACAGTAACCAGTTGTTAATGAATACTGCAAAACATTTTATTACTTTGAAAAATTCTTTAAAACCATATTTGCACAAGGGTGGATTCCCAAGTCAGGACTTCAATCACCTGGATCGTCCCTGTAATCATCTTCAGAGCTAAATACAAAACTCTGAAAGTACTCAGACACTAATGAGAGGCACCCAACTACCGTAGATTCCGGATTTTAAGCCGCTACTTTTTTCCCACATTTTGAACTGCTTTGAATTTTGCGGCCTTTAATACGGAGCGGCTAATGCATTATTTTTTTTCATGCCGCCTCGTAAACATTTTGCCTCGTAACAGTAGACCAATAAAATTGATGAGTAGTTCACAGAGGTCCAATGAAATTGTACGATAAATCAAGCGCACTTTCACAATTAAATTATTGTAAATCAGTCATTTGTACTCACCCTCATCAACATGGAAAACACTCGAAGAAAAGCATTGTGCTGCCTTTATGGCAGTTATTTAGTTTATAATATTTTCGCTTAGTAATTCATTTTCTAGTTAAAGTTAGAAGAGTTTTAACTATATTTGTTTTCTGTACTACATCGCGGGATGCTATGACGTCACACCCGGTTTCGCCGCGTCTTGTGGGAAATATACCGGTTTGCGATAAACGGAAAGGAGGGGGGGAGCGGCGGAGCCAAAACGCTGCTTTTAAGTTAAAGGCGATCAATAACTTTTCCTGGTAGGCTGCAGTATATATATTTTTTACCAGTCGTTAGGAGATATTGGAATGTTGTTCAGTAAAGAAGTATACGCAATGTATATTTAAAAGTAGCCGCGTTATGGGCACGGTTCGAAAAAAAGCATTTGCAATATGTATTTGTTTTTGTTACCATATGGATTTAATTAAAAGTTAAAAAATCCTCACGTGTAATATCTTTCTGTGTAAATATCTCATATTACAACGTGGGACACCTGCGGCCGAAAATCCGGTGCGGCCTTTACAAGTAAAAAAATTGATTTTATTTCTAAAATTAGAGCCAGCGGCTTTTAATCAGGTGCGCTCTGTAGTCCGGAATCTACGGTACAATGTTCTTGAGACAACCAAATTCTATAACTTCCATTTTCTACTAACAAGGGATCTATAGCTCAGAAATATTCATTGTAATTTATTACAGTGAGAATGTACATATTTTGTCTAACATAATAAACAAATGACATTAAAACTGCTATAAATTCACAAGTTTCATTCATAGCAGAGTAGATTTTTGAATGAATTAATTACTTTTCATTAAAAATGAAGCCTGGTTTTGATAAGCTAAATGGTAGACTTCAGATAATTGAAGAACTCAATGGGAAGTTTGGTAATCAGAATAAGAGAGCAATTAAAGTGAGTTTATTTCCAAAGGCAACAATCTTGCAGAACAACTGCATTTATTACAAGATGAAGCTGAAGCTAGACTTACATACTTCTTTTGGCACTTATGAAATTAATCAAGCAATATTAACACACATGCAATAGTGACCATCATAAATGACAAACAGGCATGAAGAAATTTACAATCGCTGTTCAGTGTACAAGATGTTCTGTATTCTGAACAAAATGAACTTACAGAAGATAAAATGGACAATTCAACTTCACCTTGAAGAAATGCATTTTTCTTGAAACCAAATATAAATTTTAGGCATTCAATTGAGTTTTGGGGTATTCTCTTTTCTCAGTTCCTTTGTATCTGCTGCATCTGTTCTCAAAATGAGGCTAGAAACTTTGGGAAGTCTTCCTTTTTCAAAGAACAGAGTTTCCCTTCCACCTCCACCGATGCTGTCCTCACCTGGATCTCCTCCATTTCCTGAACATCTGCCCTTACCATCTTAACAGTGATCCCTCACCTGGCACTTATCCCTGCAAGCAGGTCAAGTACTACACCTGTACCCACACCTCCTCCCTCACCAACCATTTATGGCTTCAAACAGTCCTTCCAAGTGAGGAGACACTTAACTTGCGAGTCTGCTGGGATCATCTACTCTATCCTGATGTTAACTAGGAGACTGCTTCATAGAGTGCCTTTTCAATTAGACTTCCAGTACCCATTTCAACATGCCAGTCCATGGCCTCCTTTATTGTCACGATGAAGCCACAATCACATTGGAGGAGCAACACCTCATATTACCCCCGGAAAGCCTCCAACCTGATAGTATGAATATTGATTTCTTGAACTTCTGGTAACTTCCCCTCACCCCACTTTCTTATTCCATTTCCCCATTCTGGCTCCCCTCACCCTTTCTCTTCTCTTCACCTGCCCACCACCTCCCCTCTTTCCCTTTCTTTCATGATCCACTTTCGTCACTTTCCTACACTACTCAAGTGTAGAGGTTATATCTTCTCTCCCAACCCCCAGCAACCTGTCCCTCACCTGGTTTCACCAATCAACTGCCAGATTGTACTTCTTTCCCCTCCCACCTTCTTATTCTGGCTTCTTCCCTCTTCCTTTGCAGTCTTGATGAAGGCCTGAAACATCGACTGTTTATTCATCTCCATAGATGCTACCTGAGTGCAACTCAAACCATAAAGGATCTTTGACTGCAACTGTAACAGTGAAAAAGTTTGGGAGAAATAAAACTACTTCATTTTTTTTCACAGTTGGTATACAATCAAGGTCAACATACTGAAATATTGACAAGCTGTTCACAAGTCCAGTGATGCATAGCATGGTCCATGACACTCGCAATGAACTACTTGCATGCAGCAAAATACAAGTACAGGGATAGGAAGGAGGAGGGTAGGAATTTATAGAATTTAATAAATGAGTTAAAACATTATGATTTTTCTGGCTCTACTTAAATTTTATTTTTTCTGGTACAGGATATTTAAGTAGGGGCAATAAAAGTGTTCATAATCATGGAATTCACAAATAAAATAATGTCACTAAATCAGTGTTAATGGATGTACAACCAAGAACTTTCTCCAAATAATACACTTAGCTTTTACATTATAAAATTGAAAAAATACTATGTAATCTTATTATAACAAAGTGGAGGGTGAAGAAAAAAATAAGCCCTTTTAAATTTGGTGTGCACAATCAAACTTAGCAAAGTCTAGATAAGCCTTGATGAAATATTGAGGGATCTAAAATTGCTCCCCAGGTACTACTGAAATCAAAAGAATAGCAACAAACTCAGTAGTTATGTAGCCATAGGGAAGAAGTGAAAACTTAAGCCAAGAAAAGCTTTCTTGAATGTTTCATTCCATTAATATAGAGCTCTTCATTAACCTCACCTCTTCATATGCTTCCCTAGTCAGGAACCTTTCCCAAAGATAAATTTTCAAATCTAAAATTTGTAGGTACATATTTATTTTAACTTACTATGCTACAATCCCACAGAAAAGAATAGCCAGCAAAACTGAAGGGGTAGTAGTAACAGCATGATTTGAAGTAGGCCAAAATAATAGTAAATGGCTGTTTATTCAGACAGAAGAATGGCAGATAGTCATCTTCCCAAAGTCAAAACTAGGTACATAGCCTTTTATTTTCATAAACACATGCAGATTAAATTTCCAAATACAGAGGACTCAAAGCTTGGGAATGGGGCTGGCAGTGACAACAGTGAATCTACATAGGCCAAATGAATGAACAAAAGGTGACAGACAAAAGTTAGAAAAACTAAGTACTATATGCTTGAAAAATACAGAGAAGTAATATTCTCCTTAACTGCCATAATTCTTCAGGGCGAGCAGGTACAGAGAGATCTGAATGCACATGTGTACAAATCCTTAAGTGTGGCAGCACTTGTTGAGCCTCTCAATCCTGAGTCATAAATTGTGCATTAGAACACAAAAGCCAGGAAGTTGTACTGATCCTGTCAAAACTATGGTCAGACTGCGCATCACTAATTACGCCATGGAACACCCAAATTATTTACATTAGTACTAAAATCAGAATGTTGGCTGGGTAGTCTTTACTGTTTATCCAGAGTTACAAGTCATTTCATGGCATCGCAAAGTGAATCAAACTGATCAAAGAATGACTTGTGAAGGTGGGAATTTCAGGACATAGTAGAGTTGATCATCTAAATAGCACCAAGACTGAAAATGCTTCAGTTTATTATTGGGACCTGCTATCATTAATCCCCAAACATTCACTCATCTGACACTTCCTTTTTAAAAATGTATGAATATTTCAAGCTAGAGAAAAGAACACTAGCCATACTCAAAGAGTGAAGCTGAGCTGCCTTCTTCAATAAATCCTGTACTAGTGAAAATGCTCCTAATGTGGTTGGATAGGAAGTTGCAGCAAGATTTAGACCATGTGACAAAGGAGGTACAGAGATTTACTTCCAGATCACAATGGTGTACAACTTAGGAGACTGCAGGCGATTCCATGCATCACATTGTGCCACTCATTCGAGGCTATGGATTTAGCAGATCAAGTCAGAATAGGCCAGATGAATAAATGAAATGCATACTGTAGATGATGCATACCTGAGCCTCTGTGTACAAGTAGTGGAAGGAATGAGCACCTTTGGCAATCAAACTTTGTCCTTGATGCTTCTGAACAGAGCTGCACTCATCCAGGCAAATGGAGAGTATTTCAACAAACTACTGACATCGTAGATTTGAGGTGCCTTTATCACGTCATATGTTGCAGAATATCAGTTTCTGAGCTGCCAAGGTAGTCGTACAATTTATGTGACTGTTTTAGCTGAGTTTTGGTCAAAGGTGACCACCAGATGCTGATTTCATGGGCCATGGTAATGATAAAATGCCTGGAGATGCCTGACTGATAGATGGTTAGACATTCTCCTATTGGAGATGGTCACTATCTGTCACTTCCATGGCATGATTATTTGCCAATAGCCTATAATGTGCTCCTTTCTGCAAAGTGTCACTTCAACTAGTAGGAATGCATTCCCTTTCATGCCAATTGAATTCACTTTCAGCAGAACTCATTCACTTTCAGAGTCAGACAAGTGCTGCATGATGTCAAGAACAGCCACCTTATGTCACCTTTGGAACTCCATGTTTGGACCAAGGTAGTGAAGTCTGGAGATGAAAGTCTTTGCAAAATCCACACTGCACTGGTGAGCTGGAGTTTGGTGACTAAATGCTCTTTGATACAAATGATCTTGAGAATGCCTTCAATCACCTTTCTAATGACTAAAAGCAGAAAGATTGGTCAGTAATTGGCTGGAAATAATCTGGCCTGCTTTAATGAACATGATATAACAGGTAAATTTTCTATATTGTTGAATGGCAGTTACTTTAAATAATCATAGCATTTCAGTCAGAGGGGTGAAATCTATGGAACAGTTGTAGTGAGATTTTAAAAACATGCACCACACTTAACAAGTTTAAAATATTATTTAAAAATAATTTAATGAACAAATATACATGATTTAAAATGAATGGGAGTAATGTAAACAAATGATACTTGGAATTGGATTTTGTGTTAAAAGACTGAAATTTTTTGTTTTGATGTGATGATTGACACCAAATATGTTGTTGTATAAGTAAGAGGGGTAGGCATAATAAGCTGTAGCTTCAGCCTACACCCTTTCGGTCTATTCTAAAGATTTTTATTACTTAATTTTGTTTTATGAAATCATTGAAAATTATGCTTTTTGTTATGTTTGTACTGACCGAAATAAAATTTTCATTCATTCAATTTAGTTCATTTATTATTAAAAGAATGTTGTCCAGATAAATTTTGCTTTATCCAGTGTATTGTCCATTTCTTTGAATTACAAAGTGAATCAACTGAGTAAACAATGGCCTCGGTGAAGATGGAATTTTAGGAGGAAGCAGACATGATTGCCCACCTGGCACTTCTGACAGAACATGCCTATTATTGGGAGCTGTTATCATTAATAATGCAGATACTTTTGGAGCATCTTCTCCCAATATTTGTGTTATTGACTGCAGAGTTTAGATGTGATCCATTGCTTAACTTAGTCCTATGAAACAGTATTACAAGACTGATACCAAATTTTTTTAGGAATGCCAGGTGCAGCTTTCAATATACACTGCAACAATCATCATTGAGCCACTGTTGATCCCTGAGCTGATAGAAACATTAGAATACGGAATATGCTGGATCACATGTTTACAGACAGCCATGAAAAAACTTTGCTGCTACTGATGATCTGCAGTCTGTTGTGAATGTCCAGCTTTGAGCTATCCTGAGACCATCCATTTAGTATAATGACAGTGCTGCACATCATACAGCTTGTCATCAGCTTTCCACAAAGACTATGTGGCAATCACTCCTGTCAATGCTGTCACGGGCTAATGCATTCAAAGACTGCCAGGGACAAGGTCAAGCATTCATCATGCTCTTAGCTCACATCTGACAAATCTATTAGACTTTTGTTTTAAAGTATAATTTAAAACCAGATAGGTGGCATATATGAACTTCCAAGTGGCCCTTGTTAAGTTTCAACTTAAGCAGTTATTAAACATTAGTAAGATTGCATAGGGTTGGGGGTAACATACAGGTTGAACACCCCTTATGTAAAATTCCACAAGGTACTGTGAAGGTTCCCAGTCGATGTGCAATTCTCTGCACATCACAGCAAGTCTGAGAAGTAACCTAACCCGTGTAATGAAAAGTTAATGAAAATAGAAAAACAGTGCATAAAGCAAAAGAAAATGAAGATCTTGATTATGTATCATCAGTGGAGTGAACATACGTAGGTTAACAGTATGCTGATCATGAAACAAGCAAAGATCTCTCACGACAGTGAAAATTGTGAATATTCAGCAGGCTGGTCACAGAAATTTAAGAAAAAGCAGGCGTTAATTTTTAAAGATCTTTAAAAAACTTTAAAGATAAAGTGTCTACTGGTAATGAAGCACCAGAGAAATTCATTAATGGATTTGTGAAGATCGCTGCTGCGAAAATCTAACACCAGAACAGATTTATAATACTGATTGTTTTAATTCTTTACATAAAACCTTAAGAAAGTAAAATACGAATAAATCTTTTAATCAAAACACAGCATTGTAGGTGGAGAATGAAAGCCAGCCATTGTTTGCTGTTGTTCAACAACTGATTCAGGTATTCTCCCGAAGCTACTATGCAGCTTTGTTATCCTGCACGCATTGTATTTTCATGGTATTAAAAAGGTACATAATATTTTTTATTAAGTACATGTCTGATGAATATGTGCAAGCAAAGACTGCTTACCAGAAGTACATAAATTCAGTTGGAAATTATGTCAATCCAGACAGACAGACATATTTTATCAATCCCGAGGGGAATTGGGTTTTGTTACAGCCGCACCAACCAATTATATATTCCAAAATCCGAAACACTTTCAGCCCCAAGCATTTTGAATAAAGGCGTGCACCAGGGTGGGTTGAAGATGGGTTAACAGGCAGAAAAACAATAAGACAAATGGATCTTTTCCCCAGATTGGAGAACGTATCAAATTAGGTGCAGCAGAGATCAGTGCTAATGCCACAGCCATTCAAACTTTACATCAGTGACTTGGATATATTGCTCTTGATCTCATTGTCCAAATACAGTGATGATACAAAGTTAGGTGACATTATATGCTGTGAGAAGAACACAGAGAGATCATGAAGATATTGGTTAAGTAAATGAGACAAGAACATGGCAAATGGAATGCAATGTGAATAATGCAAGATTATACACTTGAGTAGAAAAAGTAGAAGGCAGAACGGTTTTAAAATGGTGCATGTTTGAGAAGAGCAGGTGTTCAGAGAGATCTGTGCCCTTGCACACAAATGATTAAAAGATAACATGCATGTACATCAAGTAAAGGAAGGAAATGGAAATGTTAACCCTCATTGTAGGAACAGTCTTTCCTTTTGATTATGTAGGGCCAGGTGGGAATACAGGTCCAATTCATAGAAAGGACACCAGAACTGTGCACCAGAATAGTGTTTGTACATCTGGTATCCCTACAAACAATGCTTATGTTTAGCATGTGCAGCAAAGGATTGCCAGATTGACCCTAAGATGGTGAGTCTGTCATACATTGAGAGGTTAAGGAACCAAAACTATACACTCAAGTTTAAAAGAATAAAAGGTGATTTAATTAAAACATAGATCTAAAGAGACTTGACAGATTAGAAGCAGGGATGATGTTTCCTCTCGATTGGGATAAATACAGACAGGAGTTAATCTTAATATGAGCCAGTCATTCAAAGCAAATTTGAAAAGCAATTTCTTCAGCCTGAAAGTAACAAACATCTTATGGGTGTCTAGGGAAAATGAATTAAGATAGATTCAGTCTGGGTAGCCATGTCCTTCAGGACTCTGTTACCTGTCATTGGTGATGCTACTGCGCAATTCTTGATGATGAAGACTGAAGTCCCCAGCATATCCCATGCCCTAGCAACTTTTCGTGCTTCTGACAAGTGATGTTCAAAGTGTTCCAGCATTGATTCATTAGCTGAGGGTTATTAATAGGTAATCAGGAGTTTTCCTGTCTTACATTTCACCAGGTGTTTTGGGATCTCATGAGATCAGAAGTCAACCTGGAGGCCTCCTAGACAAGCTTCCTCCTCAAGGACTATGAATGAGTTTGGCATGTTGCAGACATAATTCTGTAAATATGATGATGCCAAGCTGTTACTTGACTAAGCCGTGAGATCAGTGTACATACTTGTCCCAGGATTTTCACAAGGTAGAAACTGTAAGACATTTAGAGCCAGATCTGAATTTACTTGGATTGATTCCCAGTGGTCCAATTGTTTTAACATGGGGGTTATAGGACCATAGACCATAAGACGCAGGAGCAGAATCTGGCCATTTGGCCCATCAAGCTGCTCTACCATTCCATCATGGCTGATTATCCCTCTTAACTTTATTCTCCTGCCTTCTCCCCATTACTTCTGACGCCTTTACTAATCAAGAACCTATCAACCGCTGCCTTAAAATATACCCAATCACTTGGCCTACACAGTCATCTGTGGCAATTAATTCCACAGATTCTGCAACCACTGGCTAAAGAAATTCTTTCTCATTTCTGTTCTAAATGGATGCCCCTCGATTCTTCCAGTCCTAGACTCCCCCACTACAGAAACATTCTCTTCACATCCAGGCTATCAAGGACTTTCAATAGATTTCAACGAGATTCTCCCCCACCCTCCCCTCCTCTTTTAAACTCCAGCAAGTACTGGCCCAGGCCAATAAAAACTCCTGTATTATTCATTCCTGGGAACATTCTCATGAACCTGCTCTGGACCCTCTCCAATGCCAGCACATCTTTTCTTAGATGAAGAATCCAAAACTGCTCACAATTCTCCAACTGCAGTCTGACCAATGCCTTATAAAGCCTCAGCAAATTCTAGTCCTTTCAAAATGTACGCGAACATTGCATATGCCTTCCTGTGCAAGGATTCAACCTGTAAATTAACCTTTAGAGAATCCTGCACAAGGACTCCCAAGTCCCTTTCCACCTCTGATTTAAAATTTTCTCTCCTTTTATAAAATAATCCACACCCTTATTCCTTCTACCAAGGTGCATGACCACACACTTATATACACTATATTCTTTCTGCCACTTCTTTGCCCATTCTCCCAATCTGTATAAAACCTCCTGCAGACACCCTGCTTCTTCAACACTACCTGGCAGTAGGCAGAGAGCAGGAATAAAGGGAGCCTTTTCTGGTCAGCTGCTGGTGACTAGTGAAGTTCCACATAGGTCGGTGTTGTGACCTCTTCTTTTCACCTTGTACGTCAATGGTTTGGATGAAGGAATTTACAACTTTGTGGCCAATGCGAAGATGGGTGGAGGAATTAGGAACTAGCGCCTATCCATGCTAGTATCTTTCCTGTAATAACATAGGCTCCTATCTTGTCAAGCAGCCCCATAAACAGCACCTTGTCAAAGGACTTCTGAAATAAACATCCACTGACTCTCCTTTGTCCATCCTGCCAGTTACTTCTTCAAAGAATTCCAACAGATTTGTCAGGCAAGATTTCACCTTAAGAACACTATGCTGACTTTGGCTTATTTTGTTATATGCCTTCAAATATCCCAAAACCTCATCCTTAATAAGACTCCAACATGTTTCGAACCACTGAAGTCAGTTCAGTTAAAGCTATCACTTCAGTTCAGACACTGACATTACAGTAAGGTGGTTTGTTTCAGAAGTAAATTAAGAGTCAAGCAGATTGTTGTGAGACCTGAAGTGTCTCGGCCCAAAACGCTGACTGTACTCACTTCCATAGACACTGCCTGGCCTTTTGAGTTCCTCCAGTATTTTGTGTGTATTGCTTGGATTTCCAGCACCTGCAGATTTTCTCATTTGTTATGGTTTTAGTTACATCTCTAGCAATGCTAAATGCACCAATGCATTAACCTTTTCTCCTCACAGACACTCCCTGATTTAAGTCTTGGTCATTTTTCTGTTTTTATTTCACTCATTAGATTACTGATGGTCACACAGAAACTGCCTAGTAAATCAAAATAGCTTATAAATCACAACAAATGTCGTCATAAATCAAATGATCCCACAGGTTTGTAACTTTTCCTTTATCCTCAAGGAGGACAGAAGAATTGAAGTTCAAAAGCTTTGCATACATGGGGTACTGTTGATTTGAGAATTGGAAATAAAAGCAGAAAATGTTGGAAACCCTCAAAGAAAACAGAGTTAATGCTTCAGATGGAAAGCACTCTCATCATTAGATCTGATGAAAGGTATCAACCTGAAACATTTAACTCTGTTTTTCTGTGCATAACTGTAGCCTAGCCTTCCAGTAAGTACATTAGTGTTTTTGTAGAATGGTTAATGTTAATGTTAATTTGATTTAAATATAAAACATGACATGACATTACTTCACAATGTGTAGATAATGAACAAAAGTTGTAAGCATTATTACGGTATTTTTAACACGTGCTAAAATTACTTTCAAAACACACTGAAACAAAATTAACCACGATAGAGTTTATAATTACCCGCTTAAGTAATTAAAGAGTTAAACAAAAATGTTCCCGAGAACACTAACATTAATAAAACTAAAACCTTAGGCTGCTTTATAGAATATTCTGAAATTTCCAAAAATTTGGAAAAAAATATTACGGTCAGGACAGACAATCGAACTCTTTCAGCCAAAACTTCATATTTTATGCTGGCAACTAAGCGATGTTTATCATTCAAAATCCGTTTAAAATAAGGAGGTTGCAGAGCCAGGGTTCCATTTAAACCGCCCCTGTACTACCCTATCCGGGTATCCAGGCATTTCACTTAATACGGCTGCCAGTACGTTAACGGGAGACGGTGCTGCCAGCATATCAAGAATCACACGGCCCATACTCGCACAAAGACCCAAGTCAACGGAAGCCAAGCTGCGGACGGCAGGCGAGGTGTGCGGGAACAGCCAGAGGCAGCCGCTTGATTGCCAGTTGATGCGCAATAAGCACGAGGAAGGCCTGGGCCTAGGTTTCCTCCGGCTCTCCCAACCACAGCCAGACCCCCTTGCCCCCTCGATGTAGGCGCCCAGTTACACAGCCGTCTTCAGTCCTGGAGACCTTTCAATAAATGCGATATAACGGTTCACCACTCCCCTCCATGCCAAGCCCGTGATGCATGACCGGCAACCCTCGGAGCCGGCGTTTCCCAGGCCTGCAGCTCAGAGCTCGGGCGCTGCCGACACAACATGGCGGCGGCCCGGCCTCTGGCCACCAGCTCGAGTCACCGTGAGTCAGGAGGAATCGGGCCGGGTCCTGGGGCACCGACTCCGCCCCAACCTTACCCTTTCTCTTCCTTCTCGTCTCCCCCGCCAAGTCCTGTACTCACCATCGCCCCGTCGCCGGCTCCCAGCCGCTTTGCCTCCTTTTCCAGCTATTTAATTTTCCGACCGACCCAACACCTCCACTCCGCAGGCTCCGCGCTGCCCGCCTTCCGCCTGCAACAAACTCCACAAACAAGAGTTCCGCTGCTCCCAGCCTCCCGCGCTCACTCTGGCTCCAAGTTGTAGCTGCGACACCAGTAGTTAAAGCCTCTTTCGGTATTTTTTTAATCTATAACAACAGGTCTGCGAAGCAAGCGCACGGACACACAGACACACAGACACAAATCAAGATAATCTGCTAAGAGCTGCATCTCTCAGTGAAATAACTGGTTTAGTGAAGATAAATCCCTTCGAGGTAGTGCGATTTTAAAATAAACTCTGATGCAATATCATTTTAATAAAATCATGAACAAAACTATCTACGAAGTTTGCAGTTTGACTGCACGATGCCGTTCCCTAATAAAACAAACTGTTTCATTTTGATCTGTAAACTTGTTGGCGTTCAGTGAATTTTGACCTCCAGCTACAGTATATTGAATTTGCCAAATAATGTGCTGCTTACAACTAGAAACAAATGATCAAACCTGATGTGTTACTTTAAAGTAGACCTAAAGACATTATTCGCTCAGAATCAACACCTAGATGAGAATTAGGTTGTACAGCCCATCAAACGATGTTCCCCATTCTGTTGGAATATATCTCAGTCATACTGCACTGAAACAGGCCCAACAAATTCACACCGACCATTATCTACATGAACCCCATTTTATTCTCTCCACTTGCCCTTCAACTCCCTCCAGATACTACCTTTCACCTACATAGTAGGGATAATTTGTAATGTTCATTAAAACTACAGACCTACATGACTCTGAGATGTGGGAGGAAACCAGAATTCTCAGAGGAAAGCCACATGGTCACAGGAGGTGCAAACTCCACACAGTCAGCATTGAATGTTAAGACTGAATAAGGATCATTGAACATGTGGAGCAGCATCTCTACTTGTTGTGCTATTTTAATGCTCACACCTTAATATTATTGATTCAAATTTGATCCATAGTCCCATTCATCCTCATTAGCAAAAATTTGTCGAGTTCAAAAGTTATTGATCCGACATTCACAATTCTTTGCAAATAAAATTTTTCTTATGTGAAAAAAATGTTTCCTGAATTTATTCCTTACTGGGTCAGGTTTGGCTTTAAAATCATGGCACCTTAAAAAATATAGCTTCTTTTTTGAAATAAATCTAGAAAATGTGGGAAATGCTCAGCAGATCAACAGGAATCCAAGGCGAGAGAAACAGAGTTAACTTTTCAAGTCACTGACTTTTCTTCAGAACCAAGATCAACTTTGCCCCTTTGACCCCTGACCGTATCCAGCCTGCCTAGGACAACCATTCATCCCTGTATTGCCACCCAGCAAACCCCACCACTCACAGTTCCTTCAATAGAACTGGCCATTTCTGACAAAAACTAGAAATGCAATGTTGACCCTGAGGGCTGCAATGATCAAAAAGGAATCCCTTGAGCTTCATTTGGACTTCTTGAAGAAATATTTAGATACCAAACACAGAGAAAATTAAAATAAGAGAACATAAGAAATAGCAAGAATAGAACAATAGGTCCTTTGAGGCTGCTTCACAAGATTGTGGATTCACAGGAACACCCTTTGGACTAAACAGAGATATTCTGCTAAATGGTCAACTTGTCTATGTTTGGGGCTTAATAATTCAACAAAAGGGGTGGCACAGTAGTGTAGTGGTTAGCACAACGCTTTACAGTGTTGAACCAGCGACATGGGTTAAATTCCTGCTGCTGCCTGTAAGGAGTTTATACATTCTACTCATGACCACGTGGGTTTCCTCCCACAGTCCAAAGACCTACCTGTTGGTAGGTTAATTGGTCATTGTAATTCGTCCTGTGATTAGGCTAGAGTTAAATCGGAGGTTGCTGGGCTCAAAGGGCCGGAAGGACCTACACTGGGCTGTATCTCGTAAAAATGAATAGAAAATGTCAGATAACAAGGCTTTCCAGCTTATCTCAAACTGATCAATTCTGATGTTAGAGCACTTTTGCCCATCCAAAAGAGCTGCTGCTTCACAGTTCCAGCTATCCAGTTTCAATTCTGATCTCTGGTGCTGTCTGTGTGGAGATTGTATGGCTCCCTGTGAACACAAGGGTTTTCCTAGATATTCCATTTTCCACCTACCTCTCAAAAGCGTGTGGCTTGATAGGTTACATACTGTAAATTGCCCCTAGTGTGTAGGTGTTCAGTAGAATCTAGAAGTTGATGGGAATGCAGGGAGAATAAAGTAAGGTTAGTGTAAGAAGGTGGTTGATGGTCAGTGCAGACTGGAGAGCTGAGGAAATTAATTCCACACCCTATGACTCTAATGCTGGGGGACTATGCAGCTGTATCTTACATTTTCAGTTTGTTTGTTTTTCTATTTGTTTCTCTAGCCTCTGTTCCAGCCTATTTACACATCCTCAATCAGAATTATTACCATTGACAAACCTTCTTCACCCTCTCTTACAAGACCAATCTGTATCGTGCATTCTCTTCCCCTCACCACCCTGTCATAGTCTTTCCTTTCTTCCTCCCATCTTTCCCCTTCTCTTGCAACATAATACTGCCTAAAAACTGTTTTCTAAATGTCTGTCATTTACCCGTTTTGATGAAAAGTCCCTGATCTCAAGCATTAACTCTGCATCTACAAATGCTGCTTGACTTGCTGAGTATTTCTAGCATTGCCTGTTTATTTACATTTACCTCTCTGCTGTTTTCCAAATAATACTTGATTATCAGTTGTCTTCATAAATACAATTTTAACACAGTGGTAACAATCCAATTCGATTTGAGCCAGCATCTAAATGTCTTATTGCATTGGTTTTATTTACCTCCTTGGTAACAGCTTGGAATTAGAAGATTTATGTAATTGAGGCAGGCTAATAAAAGTATCTACTTCTCACCATTTTGAACACATTCAATACCATGCATTAAATCATTTAATAGAGGCAAGCCCTCAGTCTATCACTGTGATGCTGATCATATTTTTTAAAAATCTGACAGAAACAGAAAAGATTGTAGATATCGGAAACAATCTGTTGGAGGAAATCAGTGGGTCAAGCAGCAACTGTGGGGGAAAAGAATTGCCGATATTTTGGGTTGAAACTCTGCATAAGGTCATCCTAAATTTCTTTTTATCTTAATTTTATCTCAAACACAATCTAATTTCCTGTTAACTTTGAATGAAATTTGATTAATATCTATATCATAAAGTCAACTCAATAACATCATCCCTACATATGCTATATACCTAGATTATTTCTAGACCAACGATGGCTTGTCCTTAGGGACACAAGAGACTGCAGATGTTGGAATTTGGAGCAATTAAAAAACTGCTGGGGGGAACTCAGTGGATCAAACAGCATCAGCAGAAGGAAATGGACAGTCAGCATTTTGGGCTGAAACCCTTCATTGGGGCCCTTCTCTTTGTACCTTTGTGTTATCACCCTCGTTACTTCCGAAGGATCTAACTTCAAAGTGTTTCTTTGCTCATGGGGTTAACCTCTATATGTTGACTGCACCCCACTTCACTCTGCATCACTTTTTAAAATCTAGCTCACATCTATGCAGCCTGAATTATGCTCTTGGAGGAGTTACGACTTTTTTTAACTCAGTATCAAAGCCTCCAACATAGTCTCTCTCACAAACTTTATTCCCTTGACAATAATTGACACCTTTGCAAAACAACCAAACTTTTTGAAAGCCTGTTGTACAATTCTGAACTGAACCTAGTCTTCCACTGTCTTTCAGGTCTACTTTTCTATATCTTCATAACATTGCCTGTCTTTATTTAAGTCTCTCAGCTACTGTAACCTTTGTACATGCACTTGTCACTTCTAGGCTTCACTGTTTGATTGAGTTTGCAGCCTAAGGCAGGAGTGCCATTGTTTTCCTTCATAGACTGTTTAATATATTTTAAGGACCACATGGAAAGATTCAAAGATTATTCCCATTAATTTCCAATTATTTCAAACTTCTGAGGCCAATTCATTATTTACTCACTGCTGAGGTAATATTGCAAAAAGCAAGTTCTGAAATTAAAACAAGACAAAACAGAAAATAGAAATAATCTCATCTATAACAATATTGGCAGTAGAAACCCTCCAGGAGCAATGTAAAAACTCCTAGCAGGAAGCAGTAAGGGAGGTCTCTGTGAGGACTTGAGTGCAGTGCCATTACACTTATGGCTGCAATGCTCAGGCTTCTCCATTGAGCTGAGCTGGTCCTATTAATCTATTCCTTCTGTGCCATTTTATTCCTCCTTTTATTGTTCTCTGATAACAATAGTTTAAGTAATTTATTGATGTCTACAACACTTATTGAGATTGTACGTTTGTGATTTTCTACTTTTAAACATTTAGCGGTTATTAAGTTCTAATGATAGTTTGAAGCTGTGGATTAAATTTTGTGAGTAGTTTAGAGCCGTAGTCACACGTTACAGAAATAGGCCATTTAAGTCAAGTTGTTTATCATATGCACAAGTACTGCGAGGAACAGGGACAATGAAAACATTGTTTGAGCAGGCCAAGCAAGTAGGTACAGAAAACACACCAAATTTAAATTATACATTCAATAAATTGTACTAAACAGTTAAGAAAAAAGACTGTCCGAATCAATATATGAGTGCAATCAATCAATCAATCAATAAATATATACATGCAAACATACATACATACATACATACATACAGGAAAAACCCCACAGTAGTTCAAGAGGTGATCTGCAGAGTTCCATTGCTGAAGTAGAGTGAGGTTTATGCGGTTTGTTTCAAGAACCCGATGGTTGTAAGGTGATAGCTGTCCTGACCTGGTGGTGTAGTGCATTCTGCCTGATGGTAGTGGTGAGAAGAAGGCATGTCTTG
Source organism: Hemitrygon akajei (assembly GCF_048418815.1). Taxonomy (NCBI): domain Eukaryota; kingdom Metazoa; phylum Chordata; class Chondrichthyes; order Myliobatiformes; family Dasyatidae; genus Hemitrygon; species Hemitrygon akajei. Next base: position 109,403,547 of record NC_133131.1, read on the forward strand.
GATGGTAGGGTTCCTTGGTGCATTTTTGGAGGTGTCCTGACTGGTTGCATCATGCTCTGGTACAGAAGTTCCATACACGGGAATACAGGAGGCCGACGCTTTCAATGGCAGGGAGGGCTGTGCTCATGATGGACCGGGCTTTGCCCACTACCCTCTGGTATTCCTGTGCATTAGAATTGCTGTGCCAGGTTACTTTCAACATCTGTAGAAATTTGTTAGAGTACTTAGTGACAAGCCAAAGCTCCTTAACCTTCTAATAAGGTAGAATCATTGTGATTATATCTATGTGCTGGCTCCAGGTCCTGTCATCCAAGCTGTTAATACCCAGGAACCTAAAGCAGCTGAATCTCTCCACCTTTGACCCATCAATGAGAACTGGTCTCCATACTCAAGCCAACTGTTGCACCTATCTCTACTAATCTGGTTCATCTGCATTTAGTCCATTGTGTTCAATTCCCTAGCGATCCAAATTCTTGCTATGGTGCTTTTAGTTGTTAAGACAGAACCTACCTCTGCCGCTGTCTCAGGCAATATACTGTGGATTCCAACTGTATTGATAGAAAAAACTCCCCCTGAGTTTCCCTCTAAACCTCCCACTTTACACCTTTTATCTATGTGCTCTCATCTTAGACTATAAAAGGTTTGGGGAATAGGAGGCTGACATAGAGTGGGCTACATTATAGAATCATGTTCAGTGTAGTGCAAAACCTCAGGCAATTTTTATTGACAGGCTTTATGTAAACATAGTTCAATTCCCTATTAATTCATGGGATAGGAAACTCAATGGAGTGGCCATCACTTTAAACAGTCACAACTTCATTAAAAGAAGGTTCATTTTTAAAAGGAAGCTTAAGGAAAAAAAGATTCTAAAGCACCTTGAATCATGAATTAGTGCAGGTAATCATCCTGAAGCAGATTCTCCTCTTTTATTAATAAACAAATGTTTTGCAACGAGCACTTATGGTTTGCACTTTGTTGGCATTAAAGACAATTGGTAAAAGTTTATGTAGCCAAATGCAACAATGTAATATCTTCCTGATATTTCTAGAAATCAAACTCTTACTGCAAACTTCTTAAATAACTGTTCTTTAAATGACTAAAAATGGCCACTTACACTGTTCAATCTTTGTGATCAAGATGAGGAAATTGGCAGTAGCAACAGATGGAGTGATAAAAATGGATTTGGAAGTCATAACATTGTTATTTGCATTAATGCACAAGACCTCTTCCTGGGAGGAATTCTGACACCTGAATTGAGTATTCCTAAAATCAAACAAATGCATTGCTAGGGGTTAAGTCAGCTAATATTGTTGTCTTATTATTGCCATATGAGTTAAGATATAGAAATAGAACAGAATGTTGAAGCTGGTGAACGGTCATGGTGTGCGCTAGCAACAACTGTACCCAGGTGCAGGAGGAACAACAGACTCCCATATAAAAATAGAAACAAAGAGTTTATATATAGGATTTCTAACAGAACATCGGTGGGTTCACCAAGTGACATTGTGAGACAAATCATTCTCAAAACAAGGACCCCATGATAAGCACTAATCAGAAGTCTGTTATAAATAATCACAGTACATGGAAAACCCATGCCAGTCAAACTAAACTTGACAAGATTAAACAGAAACCGCAAAGGCTTGAAGTCTCTAGTTAAAACAACAATTAATAAATATAGGTGCTCTAGAAACCTCAAAGCCCAATGCTCTACAGCTCACCACAAAAGCCAGCAGGTCTCATGAAGTCAACAATTCAGGAAACATTTATTTATGTTTTATTTATTTTGTGGTACAGCACAATAACATGCCCTTCTGGCCCAACAAGTACACCCATTTGACCTATTAACCTATTAACCTGTATGTCTCTCGAATATGAGAGGAAGCCAGAGCATCCAGATGATGGGAAGAATGCACAAATTTCTTACAGATAGCAGAGGAATTAAACACGATTTAATAGTGTTATGCTAGTCGTTATACTACCATGCCACCCTATGTGGGAGAGAAACAAAATCAATGCTTGTGGCCTTTCACCAGAACTGAGAATCCAAACATATTGCAGAGGAGCCGGAACAATGGGAATACGACAAGGGGGAAGTATATAGCTCCAGTGCTAGTGATGCTCATTGAAAATGAATCTTGATGCAGAGGCGAGGTGACAGAGTGGAAGATGATGAAGTCTAATTACACTGCAATTTTTTTTAAACGTGTTGCTTCCTCAGAATGTATTTTGTGTTTATGACAGACTGTTTGAAGCTGAACACAAATATAACTTCAGACTACATGCTGCACATAGGAGTTCAGAGAAACAATAACTTTAATTGAATAAAATGCATTTAATTGCATAATGGTGCTGATGCTTTGGAATAGTTCAACTTAATTATAAATGTTTTGTTGATGATTTTCATTTGTTATCAGTGTCTGAGGCTTTTCGCTTAAGTGTCCAACCATAATCAGCCAGGATTGATGGATTCCAGTTGCCCTGATACCGTTTCTCCATGACCGCAATGTCCTGGTGAAACCTTTCACCATGCTTGTCATTGACAGAACCAAGATTTGCAGGGAATATCTGAATGGGAATGCAGAAAATGAATCTTCAGTGACATGTTGTACTTAATGGTTTTGTATGCTTAAAGCATATTGTCAACCAACTGCATGTAGGTTGGTGCTCTGTAGTTGCCAAGGAAGTGTTCAACAAAATCCTTGAATGCCTTCCGTGCGATTTTCTCTGGTCCTTCTATAAGTTATTTGGACTTCTTGTCATTGATGACCTGTTTGATTTGTTGACCAACAAAAATGCCTTCCTTATTCTTGGCATCAGTTATTCTGGGAAACATCTGTCTCAAATATCAAAATCATTCATGGAAAATGTTGTGCCTGGTGACAGCAGATTCCATTTTTGCGGAGTTGAACCCAGTAATTCTGCTTTTGTCTTTGACAAACTGAAGTCTCTGACCAGGTCATTCAACTCAGATTGAGTTATCAGATGAGGCTCACTCAACAGAAATGGTTCAAGATCAAGATCTGTATCAATATCAGTGTTGTTTTCCATTCCCGGCTTGTGCATCATGGCATTTTTGTCTGCCTCTTCTAGATTCCATGTCTCTGGTGGCTTCAGTACTGGAGGACTATTGTCATGCAGCGCAGGTCTCGTGGCTGAAGGGAGATTGGGGTATTCAATGGATTTCTCATTTTTAGCAGAGAAACTAAGCACACAAGTCAGACAGAAGTAGCAGTCTGCCTTAGGATCCTCTGTTCTCGCCTTATCATCGAGTCAGTGAACGGCATTGACTCCTGAGTATTTCTGAGCCAAGTTCTAAGATTGACAACACATATTGCACAACAAGTGTGAGGAGCCCAGGCTTTGTCTTGGTTTCCAATTTAGAGATCACAGGCTTTCTTAAAAAGAGGAAAATCTCCATCTTTGAGATTTAAGCGTACACTTGCCAAAAATAGCACGACTGTTGCAACATTGGCAAGACATTTTGCTATCACAAATATTCATGAAATTACAATTACTTTATTATAATGAATACACACAATATGCTCTGCACATAGAGCATGCTCATCAATATGATCACAAAACTGAGATATGTACAGTATATATAAATGCAATGGTGTGTGTGTGTGATGGTTTTATTGTCTTTCTAAAACCTGCCCTGCAGAAGCATACCCAAGCATGTCTGGACAAGAACATTTTAATTGACTTGAATTATTAACTTAAGTAACAAATATAGGCGATTTTTAAAAAAATGGTGCTTGATAGAGAAATTTTATGGTGACTTTCATGCTCAGCAGCCCAAAAAAAGATACACCCAAAAGTGTTCAGGAAGCAGAACCTTTGTTGTCCAGTATTAATCACATTTATATGACAGAAAATGATGTACATAGAAAGAGATGAATCAAATCAGAAAGTGTAAGGAAGAAGAATTAAAAAATAAATGGCTAAAATAGTGAAGTAGTTAATGGAGACTGGAAATATATTCAGAGGATACTGGAAACAGGCAGCACCTGTGGAGATAGAAATAATATTTCAGCTCAGTAACCTTTCATGAGAATTGGACAATTCTGAAATTCAGGGGAAAGGCTGAAATTGTTGAATTCATTATTAAGTGCTGAGGGCTGTAATATACAAAGGTGGAAAATGTGTGCTGTTCCTTGGTTTCTTGCAATGTTCACTGCAAGAAGCTAAAGCCAGAAAATTCAGAGTGCAAGTGAGATGGAAAATCAAAATGATAAGGAGAGAGCCAACCATGTGGACTTAATGGAACTTCTTCAAAGTGGTCACTTGATCTGCAATTCATTTCTCCAGTGGAATGTAGGCTGCATTATGAGCAGTGAATGCAAAATAACCGCTCTAGGATGAATGTTTGGGTCATTGCATAGTGTGAAGAATAGAAGTAAAAGGGCAGGGGTTGCATTTTCATGAGTTGTACCCAAAAGTGTCATTAAGTAAGAGAATGGGATGTTCATGGGAGATGGAAGAGAAAACATCGCAGAGGAAAAAGTCCTTGGGCAGCCTCTGCCATTTGGAAGGTTGAGCAGAGTTGTGGCAAATGTTAATTATTCCAGTCAAGCCTGAGATTAAATGGGAGAGAGGGTCTTTGGAGAGAGACCTTGGAGTATAAGTCCACAGCTTGCTGAACATTGACCAGGTGGATAGGATAGTAAGAATAGCATTACGTTTGCTTGCTTTCATAGACCAAGGCACTAAGTTTCAAGTAATGGAAAGTCATATTGCACTATTGACGAGATTGCAATCAGGGTATTGTGTACAGTTACGGCTGCCACATTACGGGAAGGGTATGGTAGCATTATAGAGAGATATCAGAAGAGATTCACCAGGATGTTGTATGGAATGGAGGGCTGTAGTTATATTGAAGGATTGAATAGGCTAGGTTTATTCTCACTGGAACCTAAGTGGCTGATAGTAGGAGGATGATGAGAGGTGACTTTATAGATGTTTATAAAATTATGAGACACATTGAAAGAATAGTTAGAGTCTTTTGCCCAGAACATAGATATGTATCACGGTTAGCATGGATGAGGTGAACAGAGCCAAGGGCCCATTACTGTGCTGCATGTTTCTATAATTCAATGGTGCTTAACAGCAACTCCTTTGCTTGCATCTTCAGAAAGAGCTCTATTTCCATCTTTAATATCTCTATTTTTCCCTTTCAGGGTTCTTTTGAAGACCCTGACCTGGTGTTACATGCTGTCTTCGGTTCTCTGCGGGAATGGGACCCGCTCTCGGGGTCTCACAACTGGCCATTATTCAATATACCAAGGACACGGCCTAGAAGATTACCTCACCCTCAGAGTTTCAGGATTTCATGGCTCTGGAGGCAGGCGGACTTGAGGCCAATGCCTCTGCAGGAATTCGGTGTGTCGTGGGAGACGGAAGATCTCTGACTGTGTGCCCAGAGACCTGAGTTCTTTGGGCATAGAGCTCAGAAAAAGCGATACAACGGACTTTTAACATTGTAAATCAGGGAGTTGTTTTTTACGTCTCCCCTCTCACTGTGAAACAGAGACACCTCTTTGTCCCTTATTGGGGAGGGAGAGAGAGCCTGTGGTATTTCAAATTACCAGGTAAATGAATAGTCTCTGGGGTACTGCAAGTCTGTGTCTTTACTGATGCTTTGCTGCATGCTTGAGTGCTCAGGGGGGGCGCTGATGCTTTTTTTGCTGGTGGGGGAGGGGGTTCATTGCTTTGCTGCTGCTTATGTGTGGGAGAGGAAGCTGGGGGGGGGGCTTTGGGGTTCTAACATTTAACTGCCATTCATTCTTTGGGGCACTCTTCTGTTTTCATGGATGGTTCAGGGGTGCAGTGCTAGCCAGAGTGTATCTGGCACATCTTTAAGAAAAAAGCTAAACTCAACAAGCTAATTAATGAGGTGCTGCCCAGGGTGATTTGAGTATCTCAGAAACTGCTGATCTCCTGGGATTTTTACGCACAACAGACTCTGGAGTTTACAAAGAATGATGCCAAAAACAAAAACAATCCAGCGAGTGGCTGTTCTGTGAGCAAAAACATCTTGTTAAATCCACTGGCTGGATTTTTTTTGTTTTTGGCACCATTCTTTGTAAACTTCAGAGTCTGTTGTGCGTAAAAATCCCAGGAGATCAGCAGTTTCTGAGATACTCAAATCACCCTGGGCGGCACCTAATTAGTTAGCTTGTTTAGTTTGGCTTTTTTCTTAAAGATGTGCCGGGGGTGCTCCGGCTAGCATTGCACCCCTGGGATGGTTGCGAAGAAAAAATAATTTCAGGATGTATATTGTATACATTTCTCTGACATTAAATGTAGCTTTGAATGCTGAAAGGTGAGGGGAAAGTATGATGAGACTGGTGGTGGTATCAAATTAAAGATGGTTGAATAGTCCCTTGGCGGGTAGGGTGGCAGGAGAGAGCAATTGGAACACTCTCCTCGTTCTGTGTGGCAGGACAAGGGTGAGAGCAGAAATGCACAAGATGTAGCAGGCATGGTTGAAAACTCAATGATGAAGGGGAAACAACAAATGAGGAAAATTAAGCCTGATGTGGAAAATGCCTTTGCCAGGCTCTATCACTCAAACATTGAATTCATTTACTTCAGACTATCAGCCTTTCTAATCCGTACGGAAGATAAGAAACCTGTAATGTTAGCTCTGTTTCTCTCGCCACAGATGATACTTAACTGCTTAAGTATTCCCAGGATTCTTTGTTTTATTTCAAATTTACAGCATCTGCAAATGTTTTACTTTACAAACTAATACAACATTTGTACCATGTATCTTATCTCAACAGCCTGCTATCTGTAATGAGAATGCACATGGCAACATGCACCATGTTCTAGTAGCTATCTATTAATACCAATCAGGAAATCATATTATAATTGAATTATATGTCTAATTGGGAAAACAGTGCACTGTGGATGGTAAGAGACATGGAGGCATAAGGTTCACTTACCCGAGTAATAATTAATTGTAAACTAAAATTCTCAGAGTTCTTTTTAAATTTTCAGGATGATGCTTCATAACATTTCATTTGTTGCTCAAGCAACACTTGGTTTGAATACCATTTCCACCAACAACTTTACATATCAGTTTAGCACTCAAATATTTTAACTTAATTTATAACTTAAATTATAAATTGCAACAAAATGGTTCAAAAGGGCTAAGCAGACTTTTTTTTTTCCTATTGATACATTGGAGAATCTCCGGAGATTTAAAAGGATATTATTTTATTTTTGTTTTGAGACAGCTTTCAAAGCTGTTGCTGAGCTACTTAAAATCATGTCATGTTTTCTCCCTGGCAGTGTTTCCAGCTGAATGAATACAATTCCAAATTTCTTTCTTCTCTCTTTTCTGAACCTTTCTGAATGAGGCAGAAACCTTAATGTGTTAAGCATTGCGAAAGTCTGAATATAGTCTGAACTCCCCTTCTGAACTCAAAGATCAGTCTCACTAGTCTCAGAACCTTTTTGTAGAAATATTCATCTTACAAATTTTTCCTCAGAACAATGCTGCTGGTAGATAAATTATTTCATCTTCTGCAGCATTGGTATACCTCGTGGTTATGGTCAGAATTGGTTGGGCAAATAAGATGAGGCTGATAATGGCCTTGTTTTTAACAGCATCATGAATTTCAATAGCACTTTTAAAATGGAATGTCCTTATGTGATTTAGTCAATAGAAATACATGTATGTGGTTTCAATATTTTCATGCAATTCATTTTCAGACTAACAACTAAAGTGGAGCTTTTTAAATAATTTAAGCAGTATATAACTTTTCCCAATAATATCACAAGTCTATGGATCATAAACAGGGGTATGATGCTTATTAGTGTATAATTATTTTTGGAGACTTAGTAACTTTGTAAGATTCTGCTTCCGAGTTTCACAAAGAGGCACCAGGGTAGTATTTTCACATTGTTGCTTAGCAACTCCATAGTGATAAAATTAAAGGTTATTTCAAACCATAGTAAGCAAGAAAGCATTAACTTAATGAATGCTATACTGTAATTATATCTGTCGTGATAAAGGAGTTCTTTAATTATTTTTGTTATGTAATCCTGAAATTATTTAAATGATTCTCACAGGGACTAAAGATATAGAAATTTACATGATTACCAGTGGACTTTATTCATGCTAGTGTATGAATTTATACATAACATTTACAAGATAAAATATTGCAGTCTTAAAATCAAAGAGCTTATGTTGGAAAATCCCACCCTTATGTTGCATAACACCTCATTTATTGTTTCTTTAATGCTCGAGGTCATTTCAGGGAATCTCAAGGGTCTTTGGCAGAACAACCAATTTCCAGTGTTCTCCTCTGGAGGGCATTGTCCTCTCATACCATAGCAGTTCCATTCATACAAATGTTACTGCTCCCACATGGATGATTAACAGGTCCATTTTTAAAAATATTGCTGGATTATCTAGGGTTGTCATCAAAATTAATATTAAAAATAAAATGCTTTCAGATATAAACTAATTATATTTATATGCAGGGCACAAGCTTCTGATTTCTAAATCTGTGGCTAATGTCTATTGAAAGACACAACTATTTGGAATGTGATTTTCATGATGCTCAGAGATGTGACCATTATCGATATCACCAATGATTTAACAATTTAGTTAGCGAAGATAAGAGGCAGGGTCCCTTTTTTATATTGTTTCTTTAAAATCCCTCCTGTTGATCTACACTGAATTTGAAGAGATATATGTGATGCTTCAATAGAACCACCGGTGGAGTGGTATACAGCAAAGCACATACTCAAACCAAGAGAAGAATTGAGTGGACCTCTGGGATCCAGTGATTTGGAATGTCCTTCAGATAGGCCCACTTTAATCTGTCATGTTAGCTCTTGGTGTGTGTTACAGTTTTTAGTAAAGGAAGGGCCAATAATTTCTAAAGATGCCAGGAAGCCTGATAACAATAATTCTGATGTTATAAACCACATAAGTACAACAAGAAATACAGAGTTGCAGTAGCAATGTCTGTTAGACATGAGAGATTCATTCAAAACCTTTTGATAATTAATCAGTCGCTACAATTTTGAAATTTGTATCTTTCAATGACTTCTCATTACTCAATGGTATATGTAAAATCTTTGCTCTTTACTACTGGCAAGCACATCCAAGCACTGAATCATCATATCAGCACATTATCTGTTTCAAATTGTCATACAAAAGAGCCATACTCCATGCAGTTTTAAAGCATTGATCAAGTGAAATGTGCTGATTGCTCGCTTAAAGAATTAAAGGTCTGCAAGGGCAATCTTGAACTTCCTATTGCATGTATATTAATTCTCAATCTCACTGTTATTTTCATCAAAATCAGTTTTAATATCACAAGTACATGTTGTGAAATTTGTTAATTTAGTGGCAGCTTTAAAATGCAATACATGATAATATAGAAAAGAAATAAATAAATGAATTACAGTAAGCATATAAGTACGTTTATTAAATAGTTAAATTAAAAGTAGTGCAAAAACAGAAATAATAAAAAAGTAATGAAGTGTTCAAGGGTTCAATGTCCATTTAGGAATCGGATGGCAGGGGGAAGAAGCTGTTCCTGAATTGTTGAATGTGTGCCTTCAGACCTTTGTACCTCCTTCCTGATGCTAACAATGAGAAGAGCTAAGTCCTGGGTAATGGGTGCCTGTGTTTGACTTGTGTGTTTGTGGCTTCCTCTATCGTCAATAGTAAGGTTCAATGAGACTAGATAAACAACACTTACCTTCCTTTAAGGCACTCTGCAACCTTCTGGAATGAACAGGGAACCTTTCCATCTTCAGTTAAACTGCTCTCTCATTATTTCCTATTATCATCTTGTGTCCCTTTTCCATTTGTTTTTAAAAAAAAATGTCTTCCTAATGATCAGTACTGATACTCCTTATCACCGGATCTGTTTTAACCAATTCCCAAATTGTGTTTTGTCTTACACCTCACTCCTCAGTTCTATTTTTGAAAACGGACACCTTTCCACTTTTCCCTTTGTATTCAGGAAGGTTACTTGATCCAGAATATTTACCAGCTACACACACAAAATGCTGGTGGAACACAGCAGGCCAGGCAGCATCTATAGGGAGAAGCTTCTCCTTATAGATGCTGCCTGGGACAGTGCTTCTCCCTATAGATGCTGCCTGGCCTGCTGTGTTCCACCAGCATTTTGTGTGTGTTGTTTGAATTTCCAGCATCTGCAGATTTCCTCGTGTTTGCTATTTACCAGCTACTCTTTATTCAACTGGTTGAGTTTTTTGAAATTATTTGTCTGGTTAAGCTAAATGATGATACCATTCAAAGTGACAAAGGAGTCCATGAACGTGTTTTGTGGTTTGGAGATGCTTCTGTCCAGAAGACATAGGGGAGCAGAATCAGGCCATTCAGCCCATCAAATCTGCTCCTCTGCTCGATGATGGCTGATTCATTATCTCTCTCAACCCCATTCTCCTGCCTTCTCTCTGCTACCTATACAGGTGTCCCCCACTTTACGAATATTCACTTTATGCCACTTCGCTTTTACAAAAGACCTACATTAGTAACCTCTTTTTGCGCTACAAAGAGGATTTCACTTTTACAAAAATTTTTCCCATATAAATTAATGGCTCTTCACTTTACACCATTTCGGCTTAAGAAAGGTTTCATTGGAATGCTCTACCTTTGTAAAGGGGGGGGGGGAACACCTGTATTACTAATCAAGAAAGTACAAAACTCCACTTTAAATATACCTAATAACTTTGCCTCCACAGCCATGTGTGGCAATGAATTCCTCAGGTTCCCCACCCTCTGACTAAAGAAATTCCTTCTTATCTCTTCTAAAAGGACGTCCTTATATTCTGAATTGTGCCCTATGGTCCAAAACTCTTCCACCATTGGAAACATCCTCTCCATGTTCACTCTGAATAACCTTTCAATATTCAATTCTTTTCATTGATATCCCTCTTCATATGCCCAGAGCCATCAAATGCTTCTCAAATGTTAACCTTTTCATTGCCGGCATCATTCTCGTGAACCTTCTCTGGACCCTCTCCAATGCCAACATATTTTTTCTTAGTTAAAGGGCCCAAAACTGCTCACAATGGCTTACTGCTACAAATTTACCTCTTCTTGTTGGGCGAGGGTAAGAAGACACAGGGATTAGATGAGACTCTACAAATTCACTTCCAGTACACATGACTTTCCATCTTTGACTCTCTACTAGGAATGTAAATTCATAAAATCCTTTCCTAATAATTAAAGAATATGTGAAGGTTAAACATGATGTAATACATAGAGAGATAGACTACTGATGCTGTAATCTGAAGCAAAAAAACAAACTGCAATTGGAAATCAGCATCTGCGGAGGAAAGAAATTGTCAATGATTTTGGCTGAGACTCTGAATGTGGACGCAGAACAGAACATTGCCAGATTTTCCAAAGCTGTATTCCAGGTTTTGATTGTCTATAGAGCTTACTGAATTGTTAACCCTAGGTGTTGATCCTCTGCACTGACTTAACATGTTTCCCCACTACCAAAACTACACTATAAAATTAGACTTGCTCACAAAAATCACACCCTGGGAATGAATTAAAACCCAATACACACAGACCTGGTAGTGCCCAGATTTGGTAATCAAAATTGCTTGATTAATTGTACATATTGAAATTAATCGTACTCGTTTACTCACTGGAATTTAGAAGAATGAGAGATTCTGAAGAATGATAGAAGAATCAGAAGATTGAAAGCTACCAAATATTGAAAGGCTTAGAGTAGTTATAGAGAAGTGGGAGAGTCTAGGACCAGCGGGCACAGCCTCAAAATAGGAGGATGTCACTTTGGAACAGTGATAGCACCATAGAACATTACAGCACAGAAACAGGCCTTTTGGCCCTTCTTGGCTGTGCCGAACCATTTTTCCTCCTAGTCCCACTGACCTGCACCTGGACCATATCCCTCCATACACCTCTCATCCATGTACCTGTACAAGTTTTTCTTAAATGTTAAAAGTGAGCTGGCATTTACCACTTCATCTGGCAGCTCATTCCACACTCCCACCACTCTCTGTGTGAAGAAGTCCCCACTAATGTTCCCTTTAAACTTTTCCCCCTTCACCCTTAACCCATGTCCTCTGTTTTTTTTCTCCCCTAGCCTCAGTGGAAAAAGCCTGCTTGCATTCACTCTATCTATACCCATCATAATTTTATATACCTCTATCAAATCTCCCCTCATTCTTCTACGCTCCAGGGAATAAAGTCTATATATATATATATATATATATATATATACACCTTCTCCCTGAGAAGGGAGTTGAGAGGGAGAGAGGTTTTTTTTATTCCGTAGTTCGGTCTAGTTTTCTGTATTGTGTGCCGTGTAACACCATGGTCCTGAAAAACGTTGTCTCATTTTTGCTATGCACTGTACCAGCAGTTATGGTCTGATGCACCATCAATAACTCTCAGAGATGGGAGGCAAACGATAGGCTTTTATTAGCTGCAAGAGACCACGATTAGCAGCAAGAGACCACCACACAACATCCTGGAGACTGAGGGAGGAGCAGTGCCTCCAATCACCTTTATACAGGGGTCTGTGGGAGGAGCCACAGGAGCAGTCAGCAGAGGGGCGTGTCCAGACAGGTATATGTAGTTCACCACATGGTCGAAATGACAATAAAAGTTGACTTGACTTGAATATAGATCAGCCATGATCAAATGGCAGAGTAGACCTGATAGGCCAAATGGGCAAATTCTGCTCCTATGGCTTTGTTACGAACCCCGTAACTGGGTCACTTACCAGCAAAGATAGAGAGGTCCGTTGAAGTCTGATGGTACTATTTTTAACAGTATTTATTAGTAAAAATACACAAAAATAATATCAATGCAAACATACAGATAATATACGTTGTCAATACTAAATCTAAAAGTGCGGGTATAATAATAATCAATAAGAAATAGCTCTATCGTTGTCTAGGGGATAATGTATTGTTGGATGGAAATATAAAAGTCACTCAGTTCATTCAGGCTGCAGCCTTTTGGTTGTCGCTGTGTTGCACTTTGTTGGACAGAGAGAGAGATAGGAATAGAATGGGAACAGTTACCGCTGCGGGTTTTCCAACCTTTATGATTTCGATCCTTCGGGAGTCCCGTTGGGGTGGCCGTTCACTTGTGGCCTCTCCTTTAGCTAAAGCCATTCTTCCGTGGTGAGGCTGCCAATCCCAGGCAAAGGGAAAGGACGCACGCGAGCCCCCCACCGGCTGTCGCTATTAAACGCTGTCACGGGATTTCTAGCGTTTCTCCTGGTGCGTCTCAAGGGGTTGTTCCCCAGACCCTCTTTTATCCTTACTCACGGGGTCTCAGATGTCAATCAGGTTGGGATGATGCAATCCCTCAACCAGCCCACTCTGGTCATCCCCTGAGGGCTTCAATGAATAGTACAGTACTCAATACACAATTCCGTCTCCAAGAGACAATAGCCGTTATCAATGGTTCCATCTTGCTGAGGCCAGGACACATTCCAAACTCTGTGTGTTCTGGACGTCTCTCTCTCATTTCCTGGGTCCCAGACCCGAATTAATAGCGATCTTGCGATTCCCAAAAAGGAGGGGGTTACTTTGTACCCTTCGGCCACTCAGAGTTGTGGCACATTCGTAACAGCTTATAGTCTTATTATCCTATATTGATTGGAGCAGCATGAACATTTAGAAACATTAATGAAATGAATCTAATGTAAGGATGGACACAGTGATATAATAAATGTTGTTATTTCCACAACTAAACTCCTTAGCAGGATTGGGAATGTGAAGCAGGTGTCTGGTGAATTTTACAATGCAAGTTGAAAATAATAAAGGTAGAAATGTCATGAAGCGTTGCTTTCAGAGTTTTTTCTTATCATCTCTGATCCTGGACAAGGGTGATTATTAAATTGGGTGTTAGGCATCTGCAGCCTGTGGAGGAACACAGCCATCAGATATATAGATTTGCAAAGAGGTGTTGATGAAATGTTGGGGCAAAGAGGTACAGTAAAAATCATTTCATTTTTTGGGGGAAAATTATCACTCAGAGGACAAGAAACTTTATTTGGCAGTTGTGTCATAATTAAAAAAAACATGGAAACAGGCCTTTAGGCACAACTGATCCATGCCAACCAAGATGCCCCGTCTAAGCTTGTTTTATTTGGTATTACTTGCCAAGTAAACTTCCAAATGCTTCCAATTCATGTACCGTATCTGTCCAACTGTCTTTTACATCATGTTGTAACTGCCTCAGCCACTCCTTCTGGAGCTCATTCCACATCTATACCACTCTTAGTGTAAAAAAAATGCCCCTCAAGTTCTTAATAAATCTCTTACATTTATGACCTCTACTATTTAATTCCCCAAACCTGGGAAAACATTGAGTGCATTCACTCTATCTATGACCCACACAATTTTACACACCTCTATAAGATCACTTCCCATTCTCCTTTGCTCCAAGGAGTAAAGTCCCAGCCTATACAATTTCTCTATAATTCAATCCCTCGGTTCTGTCAACATCTTTGCAAGGCTTTAATGCACTCTTTCCAGTTTAATAACATCTTTCCTATAGCAGAGTGACCAAAAATGAACCCAGTATTTCAGGTGTCCTCACTTCCATCCACCACTTCTCCTCAACTTTCACACTCAGCAGCCTGAATTATGAAGGTCAATGTGTCAAAAGCCTACCTTACCACCATGTCAACCTGCAACTCCACGTTCAGGGAAGCATGTATTGTACCCCAGGATCAGTTGGTTCTACAACACTCAGAGAATCATAGAATACTACAGCACAGAAACAGGTCCTTTGGCTCACCTAGTCCACGTTATACTATTACCGTATTCTGTCTAGTCCCATCAAATTGCACCCAAATCACAGCCCATATCCCTCCCATCCATGTACCTATCCAAATTTCTCTTCAACATTTAAACTGAGCCCACATCCATCACTTCTGCTGGCAGCTCATTCCACACTCTCACCACCCTCCCCCTCATGTTCCTTATTCTCCTTAAGCATTCCCTCAGAGTCCTGTCATTCACTGAGAAAATTTTACCTGGATTTGACATGTAATGTGGGGTAATAGTTTGATTGGTGATTGTTTACATCAGCCCATGATAGGGGTTGGTTGCTTAGGGACTTCATAAATTTCTTTTCGTTTGGATGCTTTGAATGTCACAGTAGCACAGGAGACAGAGCTGCTGCTTCACACCAAATTCAACCTGGGTACAATCCCACTAGAGTTGTCTGTCTGGATTCTGCATTCTTTCCTTATGATTATGTGCATTTCCTCTGGGTACTCCATTTTCCATCCATCCCAAATAGACACAGATTGATAGGCAATTTTTGATAGTGAATTACCCTTGTTTGCAGTGTTATGCCGTTGGCCCCCTCCTTTGTGAAAATCGCAAGAACTCTAGTTAAGGGGGGGTCAGCTGACCCAAAAGAGAGAGACGTGCGGAAGACCACGTTCTCCCAAGAAGCAGAATAACGGTGACTTTGATTATTGTCTCATGGAAACCACGTGAAAAGCCCTCGGGCAAAGTGGGCTGGTTGAGAGAAAGATCGCATTACCTGCAACTTGATTGATACCTGCGATCCCGTGAAGAAGTATAAAGGCGGGTCTGAGGGGAGGACCCTCAGATGCACCCAGCAGACACGAGATCGATTCCCGTGGGAGCGGGACGCCATTTTGAAGGAAGCCACGTACGCTAGATTCCGACTTTGAATCTGTGGCTAAAACCAACGAAAGACTGCTTTTAAAATAACAACGGGGAAGTCTGCTCCCCTGATTCCAAGGATTTGCTCTGCCAAGACGACGGGCAAGTGTGCATCTTTTCTAAATTATAAAGGAAAAAGCCTGCAAACTTCTGAGTGACTCTTAAGACTTCCGTTGGACTCAGTATTACCCCCTAGACAACTGTAGAGCTTATTTCTGATTGATTATGGTTACACCGGTGTTTTAGATTGAGTTTTGATGATTTGAATGTTTTGTATTAACCATACGTTTGTGCCCTTGTTGAATAAAACGTTTGAAAATAGTAGCATCCGACTCAGCTGATCCATCTATCTTTGCTGGTAAGTTACCTGGTTACGGGGTTTTCGTAACAGCAGGAGAATGGTAGAACGGGGGAGGTTGATGGGAAAATAGGGTTAATAGTTTACATTAGGAAGTGTAGCTACCATTAGTTCAATGAAGCATATGGTCTCCTTTTATGTTGTAAGGAGATATAGATTCCTGTGAAGTTAGTAAGCTTGCAGCTTTGTTTTTGTGTGGTTCACTCACTATAATGATTAGTTAACACTAGAATTGCGCCATCTACAGGTGCGATACCTTTAGCAGATTCAGCAGTGTTGGTTTCTGAAAGTTTGGGTGGATAATCAGAGTACTGGCTATCCACTCACTTATGTAGTGATGAAGCTTTCTCGATTGTGTCTTCAGTCTTATTTAAATTGAGCAGTGAGCTGGCAAGTGCCATAAAGCCACCTTGAATCAAGTAAATTGAGTCAGCAGTATTATAAACTGTGATGTTAGAGAGCTATGCAGCAGGGGAAGCTGTTAAAGGACTTCTGTCCTGTGCTCATTCAGTGTGAGGCCCATGATCTCATCTCTCTAATTGTGGCGCAGTAGTGCAGTGAGAAGAGCCACTTCCCACAGCTCTGGAGATTTGCATTTAATGCCGACTTCGGATGCTGTCTGTATGGAGCTTTCCTCTCTGTGACCGCATGGGCTTCCTCTGGATGTTCTTTCCTCCCATGTACCAAAGAATATGCAGGTTAGTAGGCTAATTGGCCACTGTGAATTGTCCTTGTTGTGTAGGTGAGAGGAAGAATCTGAGAGGAAATGGTGCTAATGTGTGGAGAAATTTTTTTTAAAATTGAAAAAAAATTAATAATGTATTAATGTAAATGAACTGGTGGGAACATGTATCTGCTTCCATATTGTACTGTTTCTGCCCAAATGTCTGCAGTTCTCACAAGGACCATGTGAGTCATCTCAGAGGGCACAAATGCAGAGCAAGTACAGTATGTCATCCTTTACCCTAGGGAACTACCTAACAGGAATTATTTGTGATGGGTGGAATTTATGACAACTTTTTGTAGGATCTGGAAGACCACTGTTGCTCAAATATGGTTCACAAAAATATCCAACACTTGGTTGCAGCCTCTTCAATTCTATCGTCCCTTTGGGCAATTTGGAAACTAGTTAAAACATGTGATACTGATCTTTACATTGAAAGTGATCTATTGACTGTAGTGAACTAAAGCTTCAGAGACCCAGCAGAAAATCCCATTTTAAAATTCTGTGGGCCACGCCAATGGCTGTAATTTGCAGTTTAAAAGCTAACAAAAAATCTTACTGCACTAATTAAAAAGGTTTCTAAAATACTGACCTGAAGCCAGTATCAGTTTGAGATATAACCACACATGTCAGTTGTAGTGGTTCAAGTCAACAGGAAGACTTTGCAAAAACAAATTCCAGTAGAACTTTGAAGTCTGTCAACCAGAATTGAGATAGAGAATCTTCATTTGGAGATAAACTGCTTCTATTGCTTTTACACATCTTAAGTATTTGTATCTTTAAGGTATAATGAGGACAATTGTAAAGGCTGCATGCAGGAGGATATTTTTTTAACCATTTTGTACTTCTGTCATTTGAAGGAGGATGAGAAGAAGCTCTTGTTGAAGCAAGATGAGGAAGGTATTTCCAGACGAAACCAACAACATAAAATGTCCCTGCCAAATAGGTTCCTAAACTCAGAACCTCCATTTGTGGATCAATGCCCACAGGCTCTGTTCTAGGATGAAGTTACATCATCTGTTCGGGAGCACCTGTAACACTCATCTGCTGGTCCGGGAAGCCTTGGAAACTGGAGGTGACAGGAGGGAGAGCCATAGTAAGGGAGGCAGAGAAAGCAATGTTGCTCAAGGGAAAAAAAAGTCATGACTCAGAGGAATCAAAAGACTCAGCTTGTTACAAAGAATGGGAAGATAATGGAGATGGATGGACTTTTAGTATCATCATAAATATTTTAGAAACATTGCATTTCCCCTCCCCCTCCTACTTTCAAATCTCTTACTATCTTTCCTTTCAGTTAGTCCTAACGAAGGGTCTCGGCCTGAAACGTCAACAGCACTTCTCCCTATAGATGCTGTCTGGTCTGCTGTGTTCCACCAGCATTTTGTGTGTGTTGCACCAAATCTTTACCTATTTTTTTTTATACAGAATCACTCAATAAAATATAACACATTTATTGTCACATTAAATGACTTTAAACTACAATTAGCCCAAATCTTACACAATCAGATGTTAATAAAAGGTTATCTATTAACAAACAGAGCTTAACATAATCCTCCCCATTACAAAGTAACATTGGGCTATGAATTGACCATTCTAATGTATAAATGTTGATCCTTCAATTTATTCCCACAATCTCTCACCATGAAATGCAGTAATTCTTTTTCTTAATATTCATAAGATGAATTTTAAAACTAATCTAATGATTGTTACTGTAATTTATTTCATTATCATTGTTCAGCTGAGTTCCTGTGATTAAAACCCTTCCTCTGTACTCTTACTTATCCTCAAAGCTTCCTTAACACACTAATTTGAAAGAGGCCTATAGAGTAAAACGATGCTAATATAAATCGTTTGTCATTTGCATATTTCAGCGACTATGGTTCAGCATTCCAACTTTGCTTATACATTTTTTTCCAAAAGTTCAATATACCAAGAAGTTTAAAATCATAGAATGAATGTTCATTAAGGTGATAATTTTAAATATTACCAATTGAAATATGTAATATATTTAATTTCTCTTTTCATGACAGATGTCCGAGGATATCACTCCCTACTCAGTGTAATGACAGAATATTTTGCTTTGAACAATTTTTAACATTAAATATTTAAATTATTATTTACTTTAACCAATATTTGCCTAGGAATTCTAAGATCCCACAAGATGCTCTAAATGGGAATGGTGGCTGATTTGATCATTGGATCCCCACTGCATCTCTGTTTGTTCTTGGGTCAAAAGGCCATGAGCTTAGCTGACCAGGTGGTGCACATTCTGAAGTTTAAAAAAATACCGTACATCTCCTGATTCTGTATTTTCAGACTGGTTGAATATAGCTCTGCTTTCATCAGGAAATGGAGTAAGTGGTGCTGGGAAAAATATAAAAAAAAGATATTTTTTTATCTGAATCTGAACATCACTGGCAAGACATCATTTATTGTCTTTCCTTAATTCCCTTGAGATGGTGACTGTGAGCTGCATTCTTAAGCAATGCAGTTCTTTTGCTGAACATACTCCACATTACTGTTGAAAAGGGGGTTTCAGGATTTTGGATCCCACAGCAATGTAAAAATGGTGATCCCCACCCCCCCCAAGTCAGCACAGTATAAAACTGGAAGGGAAATTTATGTATTGTAATGGTCACATATACCTAATTTTCTGTCACGATGGAGGTTATACATTTGGGAAGAGTGAGTAAATACAGAGCTTTTTAATTTGTTTTGTTGACACTGAATTGTGCAGGGACTGTGTAGAAATTACATAGTTGATGGGTGCCAAGCTATTTTGCCCTGGATGCTTTCAAGCTTCTTGAGAGTTGTTGGTGCTGTATTCATCCAGGCAAGTGGAGAATTTTCTATGCCACTCCTGACTTGCCTTATAGCATGTAACATTCTTTGTAGGGCTACTGTATATTTACATGGTATGGCTAATTCCATTTTCATCTACTTGTATATGATTGTACTGCCTCCTCTGGTTATAACGGTTAGTTGATTACCCTGAAATATGATAGAAATATATATTACTATCATAGATTGTGATAACAATGAACAAGAAATCACAAGTTAATATTTACCCACATACAATGTACAAGAGATCATAAGTTAATATTCACCCATTTAATGTCTTTTGGTTCGAAAATCTTTCTCAGCCAAAAGAATGAGATGTCAACCTCTCAAATGGTAAATGAGAAGTGTCAGGGACTTCTGCTGTGTATTGGGACTTCAGTTACAAGTCTCACACTTACAAGTTCTGTCACTGAATCAACTAAGGCGCTTTAAGCTAGGCTTCTTTATTGCCCATCCAATCATAGCTCCTCTGTGCAGAAATACACGGATCTTTCCAAGGATTTCTCCTGGGTATTCTTTTCTTCCCTGCCTACATCATGGCCTTGTGACATCCCCTGCAGATAGGCTGTCAGATCCCATCAGTGCAGTGATGAACACTGGACACTTGCTTTGGTTTCTCCTGCAATTTCAGCACTGACACAGTTAAGCTGTTCACAAATTATGCTCCTGACCCCGTTTATCACTCGTTTCCAATACTGAAAGATTGCAGTTCAGCCTCATTCATGAATTTTTCCTCCCTTATGTGTGACTATTCCATCACCTGTGCTGGCCAGTCTTTCAACTTCCAAGATCTGAATCTTAGCACACCTAAAACTTTAGCTTCCAAACTACAGTCTTCTGCTCCACTAATGATCTACTTTTGTGACAGTGAAGGAAGCCATTTGGTTCATGCTGGCCCCTGACTGAGCAATCCCATTAAGCACTTTCCTGGATAGCCCTACAAGTTATTCTCTCTCACATTTCCATCAAATTTCCTGCAATTTGTTTGCTACTTGCCAGGGACAAACCCTTGGTAATATAGTCAGAGCAGAAGTCAAGGATCAAATTCTAAAGTTCATAATGACCACCATCCTTTTCATCTCTGTAACTAAAGCCAAACAAACATTAACCCAGGCCCTCACACAATCATGAGCTCTTTATTTCTCAGATTCTGGCTTCCGTACCTTCCTGGTTCACAACATTGTTGACCTTGTGCTCTAGAACAAGGAATTGGATAATTGGAGGGATTACATATCCATCATCACCATTTTCAAAATATACTATTTGATTCGATTTCTATCTCCATTTTCTGTATTGAAGGTCATTTATATTAAAGCAATATACTATAAATTTAAGTTTGCTGATGACACCACTGTTGTAGGCTGAATCAAAGATGGTGATGAATCAGCATATAGAGAGGAGATTGAAAATCTAACAATGTGGTGCCGTAACAGCAACCTCTTAATGTCATTATTGACTTCAGGAGGAGGAAACCAGAGGTCCATGTACCTGTCATCAGAGGATCAGAGGTTGAGAGGGTCAGCAACTTTCATTTCCTTGGTTTTATCAATTTGAAGAACCTGTCCTAGGCCCTGCATGCAGTTATGAAGAAAGCACAGCAGTGCCTCTACTCCCTTAAGAGTTTGCAAAGATTCGGCATGACATCTAAAACTCCGACAAACTTCTATTGATATGTAGTGGAGAGTATATTGGCTGGCTGCATCAGAGCCTGCTATGGAAACAGCAATGCCCTTGAATGGCACATTCTACAAAGAGTAGCGAATATGGTCCAGTCCGTCACAGGTAAAGCCCTCGCCACCACTGAGCGCATCTGCATGTAGTGTTGTTGCAGGAAAGTAGCATCCATTGTCAGGGTCCCCCACCCTAATCATTTATTATTATTCTTTCTTTTGTATTTGCACAGGTTGCATCTTCTGTGCACCGGTTGAACACCCAAGGGTGCAGCCTTTCATTGATTCTATTATGGATTTATTGAGTATGCCCAAAAGAAAATGAATCTCATGGATATATATGGTGACATATATGTAATTTGACAACAATTTTACTTTGAACTTTTAAATACTAAAGAAAGATATTAAAGGTCTTTTCCTGAGTTAGAAACCAAATTTAGTCCTCACGAATGCGAGCATGGACAAGTAAAAAGTTATTAACTTCAAACAAACTGATCAATTCCTTTTAAGCAAACGAATCAAATTAGGAAATACCTGCTGAATAATGCAAGATATCAAAAAAGAAATATAGCTACCTTATATTTTGGTTTTGGTTTGGATTCATGCTCTATAATTTTAGTCAAGACAGCAGATGCAATTTCTTTGGTTAGGCTTTTTGTAGGTTGTCTGGTACTGGCTGGGTAACCACTGGCAATATTACTCACTGCTACACCACTGCCAGTGTGCACCATGAATGTTGAGGAAACCTGTTGGTTGGCCATATATGGTGCTAAAGGACGTTGCTGGGCGACCACGCATGATGACACAAAGGACTGCTGGTTAACATAGGGAGGCAGCATTGGAGAAGGAGCTGCAACATTTTGGATGGTACGGGCCATTGACAGAGCAGCAGGAACTCTTTGGCAGTTACTATACTGGGGAGAGACACAAGCAAGCTGAGGTGTGTTTGGATATGGCATATGTGGCATGCATGATGGCCCTTGTGGGTATGGTTGGTAGTTGGTCTGATATCCAAAAGTAGCATTCATTCCATCACACTGGGGTTTAGTGGGATAAGGGGGAGAAGCCTGAAAAATAAATCAGAGTAATTAACAATTTTTAATTATTGTAATCTGAGTCATTGAGAGATAAAACACAGAAAAAGACCCCTCAGCCACCATGTTCACAGTGACCACAGAACAACCATTTTGTAAAGCAGTTTTTAATGCCTGAACTAATTTTATTCTCCCCACATTCTCATTAACCAAACTGCCACCCTCAACCTCTCACCTATACACGAGGGTCAATTTATCGTCCATCACCATTCAACCCTCATGCTTTTGGGATTTGGGAGAACATTGGAGCACTTAGAGGAGAGCCACGTGGACACAGGGAGAACAAGCAAGATTCATATACCACGCTTGAGCTGAGATGGTGGAGAGGTGAAGCAACAGCTCTACTGGCCATGCCACTGCGCTGCTCTTGCTACTTGCTGTGTAAAATTAGTTTGGCTATTGCATTGCATGGAAACAAATTAGCTTCAGGACTAAGCTAAGAACAGTGCAGCATGTAATGTATGAATCTCAGAATCAAGAGCACTATAGCACAGAAACAGGGCCTTCAGCCATCCAGCACAAGCCAATCTGTTGTTTTCCCTAGTTCCATTAATCTGCACACGTCAAACTTCTTTTAAATGCTCTGGAAAAGCCCAAAATTCAGGAGCAAAGTAAATGTGGCATTTTATACAAGCCAACTGTTATTCCATCACAGGCCCATCTTACTACTGCATTTCTTTTGCAGCCCCACTGAACGGGCAGATTGTGGATTAAAAACGGGAGGAGGGTCATGTAGGGAGTCAGTGGAGGGATAGAGCTATCCAGTACAACTATCGCTCCTCTGCAGGAACACAAGGTTAAAGTTGACTTAAAAAAAGGTTCCAAAGCTATAAAGTTTTGAAAATAAAGCTCAAAAGCCTAAATTGATTTCAATAGTTGTTCAATATCGGAAATCAGTTTAGGCTTTTGAACTTAAATTCTTTAGTGCTCCAAACCAGGTATAAAACAGAAAGGCCGAAATTTGCCTTCCAATTTTATCAAAATCATCAAACAAACTGAATCAAGGATTTAAAATTTGTCTGTGCCAAGGCCAAGAAAAAAAAAAGAGGACAGGCAGTCAATTGGAATGGCATTAGGTCACTAGCAGCTTGCGGTTGTCTTGCACATTAAGGAAGAACATCGATGCTTCTTCCAACAAAGCATAGAAGATGATGGTTACATGGGGAGAATGAAAATAGGTCTGGGAGAAAGACGTTTGAAAGTTGGTGCAGACTCAGTGGGCCAGAGGATCTGCTAATGCCCCATGACTCCACAATTAAAGATTTTAGAATGTTTTTGAATAGCTTCCAATAGTTACAAGGATGACAAGTGGGACTATTGAAATATTTATTGGATTTCTGCAATATATAAAATGATCACTAATCTGGATCCTCTTTATTGAAATGTTGCTCACAGTTATTGCCCTGATTAAATTAACTCTGCTTTGATTGCCTATGTGCATTTGGCAGATGTTTACTAAATTAATGTTTACACCGAATTGATACAACAATGTTTAATCTACAAATGTTCTGCATGTGTGACTATATTAGGGAAGGGTCTGGAGGATCCTAGAACGCAAAATGTATAATTGATGCTGTTTGGCCATAACTTTGTGCTTATATCACATTGCTTCAAACAAAAATAAAATATTTTGTATACTTTGTAAAAGATTTGTGATTCTAAATTAAAATATAAAATTGCAAGAATTAATCATACTATATTTTGAATTAAATGTGAAATATTTTTTGTTTTTAAATGAGGTTAAGTTAAAAAAAAATATATCTACTATTTTGTCTTTAAGATTTCAACATGTTTTAATTAGTATCTTGCATTGAATAGGGAATTTTTTTGCCAATAAACATACTAATTTTCCAATCAAGACTAAAACCTTATCCAAACAGCAGAGTAGAGATAAATCTTTAACAAAGTACCTCAGAGTAAGGTGGTGGGTTCAGACCACACGGGGGAGCAGAGTTCCCAAAGCATCCAGTGTTTGTTGTAGCACAAATACCTAAACAGCAGAACCAAAATATAAATACATTTTAACATTACTTCTATAATACTGCTGTAATATCCAGCCAAGTTTTTGATGGCTAATGAGATCCATATGGAACCACATTATTTTCCTACAGGTGGGTCAGGGGGTGGCTAATTGATAGGCACTTTGTTATGTGGTTCATTCCTACTGCTTCTTACACAGCCCTTCAGTGCACTCCTGATGCATAGCCTCATGGTTCCCAATACCATACAGTATGCTGCTTTTCAATTTTATCAGAGATTGCTATTAAACTAGTGGGATTGTTGCATTTCTTTAAGAAGCAAAGAACACTGTTGAATCTCTCTCTTTTTCCACATTAGATTTTGGAATAGAAGTTCAGCTTCAGAAGTCTGACATTAGACATGTGAACAATAAAGTTGTCCAATGTAGCTGGCCATAGATAACCAGGATCTCAATGCTAGGGATGTGAACCTGGGAGAGGACACTGAAAGAGGATTGAAGATTTTATAGAGACAATGTTGATGGTATTTTTCCAGTGCCCAGATGCCTGCTTATGGCTAGTCCAGGTCTGTGAAAGTGACTTGGCTAAAGCATTGATAACAATATATTTACTTATAGGCCATTCTTTGAAAGTGTCAAATGCAGTTTTCAAAGAAAATATTTTCTACTTGGAGTGGAGTCTGCCATTATAACGATTCTCAAGATATTGTCAGATAAGAGGTGGGGCTTTCATATCACGTTGATACAATGAGGGGTACACAAATCAGCTGGAATGCTAACAGCCAAGTCTGGCAGACCTCCTGGGATTGGTCAAGGTGTCTCCTTTTCCCATTATATTAAAGCCTAGAAGTTAGATCAAAAGGAATCTCATTTCACTTCATATTCGGAGCATCATTTTACGACACCATTAGAGAAACTAGGAATGTTTTTAGAATGAGCAGCATCCTCTGAATCAGAGCTTACAGAAGCCATCTTGGTTGTCCTGGGCCTATAGAACATAAAAATTTAACCTTTATTATTAGTGTGCTTTTGCTGTACCAGCAATAATCTCACATTCCCACAATGCACTCAGCCAAACTACATGGATTCATTACTTTGTTTAAAGGGAATTCTTCACACTTAACTCTCACCAGTTAAGAGATTTTATTGTGGTACTGATAATTACAATTGGTACAGAAGGCTTTATGGCTAGAAATTGAATTTCACCTATTTTAGTTTTTCCCAAAAAATGTACCACAGTCCATTTCTCCGGCCTTCACTAAACATCGGGAAATTGCTTTAAAAAGTTCATTTAAAATAATGTGTGTATAGATTACATCCAGAATATTTCAAAATAGTACCTATACAGTTCCAGGCAGGACCGCTTCAGCTAAGCGCATCTGCCCACCCTTGGCCACACAACATTCACAGAGAGGGATCAGCCCTTAAATACACACTCTCTGTGACAGCTGGACAGCAACACACTGTGACTGCTACGGTGGAGAGAGACAGCTTCCAGACGCACTAAAGAAATACAGAAGTTCTAATAATTGAACTGCAAGGTAGGATAGGCGTCTTATTTGCTGGGAAGCAGTGAGGCTGAATGACTCTCGAAGATGTGCAGGACTACAAATGGAGAAGCTTGGCAGGGAGTGTTTTGAGTGAACCTCGCTGGGAGGAAGAATACCTGCAGCATGGAGAAACACTGCAAGAAATATCATCATCTGACGAGATGGTTCGAAGGCTATTAAGTACTGTTCTCTTACACAGACATAAACTAACATGCAGTCTCAAAACCTAGAAACAGTAGGAATAAGAGACAGATACAGCAGGGTCTTTTAAGACTCTTAGATAGGTACCTGGAGCTTCGAAAAATAGAGGTTGGACAATTCTAGGCAGTTTCTAGAGTAGGTTACATGGTCGGCACAACATTGTGGGCTGAAGGGCCTGTAATGTGCTGTAGATTTCTATGTTTATTCCAAATCCACACCCTCATGCAAACTACCACCTCCTATATCAACACAAACCTCACTCCAATTTACATGCCCCACCCCACACACTCTCTAAGGTGGAATTATAAACATCTCTGAAGACAAACTGTCAGCTGACATATTTTATAAACCTACTGATTCCCATGGTTACCCTGACTATACCTCTTCCCACTATCTCCTGTAAAAATACTATTCCTTTTTCTCAGTTCCTCCGCCATGTTGGTTCACAGGATACAGCTTTCCATTCCAGGACATCAGAGGTATCCTCCTGCTTCAAAGAATGGTGTTTCCCTCCCTCTACTATTGATGCTGCCCTCACCTGTATCTCCTCCATTTTCCAAACATCCGCACTCACCCCATCTACCTGCCGCCTTAACAGTGATAGAGTTTCTCATCCTTACCTACGACCACACAAGCCTCCACATCCAAGATATCATCCTCTGCAATCTCTGCCATCTCCAAAGGGATCCTACCACTAAGCACAGCTTTACCTCCTCTCCTCCACTGCATTCTACAAGGATCTCTCCCTCCGTGATTCCCTTGACAATTCATCCTTCCTCATGAATCTCCCTCCTAGCACTTATCCCTGCAAGTGGCCCAAATGCTACACCTGCCCATTCACCTCCACCCTCAACTCCATTCAGGGCCTCAAATAATCCTTCCAGGTAAGACAACACTTCACATGTGAATCTGCTGGGGTCGTCTATTGGGCCTTGTGCTTCCAACATGGCCTCCTCTACACCGGTGAGATCCATCATACATTGGGGGATGGCTTCATCAAGCATCGTTGCTCCACCCATCAAAAGCAGAACTTCCCAGTGACCAAGCATTTTAATTCGGATTCCCATTCTCATTTCAACATGTCAGTCCACGGCCTCCTCCTGTGCCAAGACAATGCCAGCCTCAGCGTGGAGGAGCAATACCTTATGTTCCATCTGGGTAGTCTCCAACCTGGTGAGTTCCTCCAGCATTTTCCGTGTGATGCTGTGGATCTGCAGACTTTCTCATATTTAAGAATTATAAACAGTTTGCTTAATATCCTTCATCACCCCTCATTCATGCTCGGAGGAAATGGAGAAAAGCTACTCAGGAGAGGGAGGTTATTGTGAATTCAGCAATTAGCCTTGTCAATTATTACAATCACTTAAACAAACCTTAGTCAGAGTCTTATGAGGAAGTTCTCGCATGATTATGAACTTTACTGGCTTGAGCTCTCTCTCTCTACCCTCTGTATGCCAATACTGTATGATCAACATGTTGTGACATGCATTATTCTCAACACCCGTGGCTCCAAGGTTGGCCAGCATCAATTGATGCCTAGCAACTGTCTAAAGCCTCAAAGTCTCTACCAATGTTTAGATCAGCAGAGTGAAGCTGATACAAAGGAAGTTTATTTTGTGTCTATTTTGCATTTAACAAAGGTGCCAAGTAAGGAAATAGATTTTGTTCAAGCAATTTACACTATATTCAATACAGGTGGAATTGTATTGCAGGACAAGAAAGGATTTGTGCCTCACCTGTGCTTTTTCAGATGATTAGTGGTGTACTATGTTGTTATAAGATTTGCAGAGTGCAGTATCACCTGGTTTTCCTCGAGGTATCATATTTTACATGATCCATATGATTCACAATAAGTCCCATGTAACCAGTACCTGCTTCCTCCATTAAGATGATTAAGAAACAGGAGCAGGGATGGCCTTAACTTATCTGACATTCAGTAACCCATAGCAGATCTGATCTTTGCTTTAGTCCACTTTACTGCCTGATTCATAAATCTATCCCTTGACCAAATGATCATCCTAGAATGTGCTGTTATGTTTATTTTGTTATGGCATGTCAGTTATGGATAATCTAAGCTTGTTAGCTTACATTTCTCAAGTTTGTAAAGTACTGTGCTGCTGCTGCAAAAGGTAATTTTCATAGTATTCATACCCTGAGACAATGAACTTGAGCAATAATTCAGCCAGACAGTTCTCAGTGCAACAGCATTCTACAGATTTACAGAACTGTGCAAAAAAAAATCTTCATCCGTGTTCGGCGGGTATCCACTCATTTGAAACTGCAGGCCCTTGTTTTAATGCTGGTTTAATGTTGGGTGTGTTGATCAGAAACATCCCACTACTGCTGTCACCTTGTCCGTCATGCTTCTGTTACATCCCATCAGAGATATTTATCCGAAGTGCGGCATATGCAGGGCCCTTAGCATTGTCAGCGAACCCTCCTATCTGTCCAACAATCTCTTTGGCTCCCCTCCCATCGGGCAGGAATTACCTTAGGATGGGAAGCAGTTTCTTCTCCCAGGCTGTGAGGCTACTGAACTCCCTGGCATATGAATCTCATCATGTCTGAAACGCCAGTCGTATTATACTTTTTAAAACTTGTATCATATATGAACCTTATTATTTGTTAATTTATTTGTGGTGATATTACTTTACGTGTTCCATGTGTGAGTTATATTTACTGTGCTGTGCAGCTTGTTCCGGAGGAACATCGTTTCGTTTGACAGTATGCATGTGTGCAGCCGAACGATGATAAACTGAAATTGAACTTGAACGTTGGCATCATTTGGCCCTCAGAGCCAGAGGCTCGTTGCTCTTCTTCATCTGACAGCATCTACTGACTTTAAATGGCAAAACAGTGCAGCACGCAGATGATATTGGCTGTAACCTATGGGCCAATGCAGACAACACATTCTCAACTGCAAGGGACCATTATGATCCAACTGTCAAACAAGATTTTCCTTTCAAGGATCCTTGTTGATCTTGCCTTATCCTGTTATTGAATGAAGGTTTCAGCTCAGGTTGTGTCAGAATGGGCAGGTGTGAGCACAGCATGAGAAATGAAATCATTTGGTACACGCCTGACATCAGGAAAAGGGCAGATGGGCTCCTGAGTGGATGCTTATTTTTCTTTTAGTAAAATCAAAATTGGGTTACCGAGCCATCTATTCTTTAGTAGCCCATTAAAAATGAGTAAGACCATAAGATATAGTAGCAGAGTAGGCCATTTGGACCATCGATCCTGCTCCTCCATTCAATCATGGGCTGATCCAATTCTTCCAGTTATCCCCACTCCCCTGCCTTCTCCCCATACCCTTTAATGCCCTGGCTAATCAAGAACCTATCTCTGCCCTAAATGCACCCAATGACTTGGCCTCCACAGCAACACGTGGTAACAAATTCCACAGATTTACCACCCTCTGACTAAAGAGTGTCTAGTTTATAGAAAATAGTGTCCATTAAATGGGTCAATTTTGGATTGCCAACAGTAGCTAGAAGGGTACTACTGGAATCTTTGCTGGGGTTTCAGCTACTCAGCCTACAAATATACTGTAGTTAAATTTATTGAGAATACAAGAGGCTAGCAAGTTGTGAGCTGGACAAAACCCCCCAAACAGAAAAATAGACAAATTAACTGAAGGGCCAAGAAATCAGCAGATGGTGTATAATATGAAAAATGAGGTCAAACATTTTAGAAAGAAGAATTAAGCAGCAAATTCTTATTTAAATGAAGCAAGACTATCATATTGAGCAGCACAAAAAAGATATATTGGGGTCCTAATACATAAGCTATACAAAAATTATAATTCATATACAGGAAGTTATGGCAGTTAGTGGAATGTTGCCCTTTATAACATGTGGTG
The DNA here is from genome assembly GCF_048418815.1 of Hemitrygon akajei. Taxonomy (NCBI): domain Eukaryota; kingdom Metazoa; phylum Chordata; class Chondrichthyes; order Myliobatiformes; family Dasyatidae; genus Hemitrygon; species Hemitrygon akajei. The sequence goes on from NC_133131.1 coordinate 109,433,518, forward strand.
TTGAGTATAACAGTAGGGAAGCTTTGAATTACTGGTATATTCCTGACAGCCCACACCTGGACTACTGCAAATAGTTCTAATTTCAAAAATTAATGAAGGATATACTTCTGTGAAGGTAGAGCAGGAAAAGCTCACTAGATTGACTTCTGGGACCAAGCATGTGATGTTTGAAAGGAAGAATGAGGGAGCATTTTATTTAAACACAAAAGGGTTGACTGGGGTGGATGCTGAGAGGAAATGTCTGCGAAAAGGGATATTTAAGAGTATATATTTTCAAAATAAAGCATCATCCAATTCAACTAAAGACAAGGAATTTCTGCTCCGAGGACTGTGAACCTCTAATTCTCTGGCCCAGAAAGCTGCAGGAGGCAGAGTTATTCAATGCTTTCAAGGCAGAAACTGGCAAAGAAAATATAAGGGAGTCAAAGAGTATTGGGAGAGAGTGAGAAAATGGGACTGAGGCCAAGATAAGATTCTTTGATGTTATTGAATGGTGGGACAGGCTAGGGGAGCCAATTAGCCAACCTGTGCTCATACGTCTTATGTTCTGTTCCCAGTGAGGCAGATGGCTTGAAATTTATGTTTGCACTCTAGTGAGTTGCCTGCAGAGCTGTGATCTGTTCCAGCAGTTCAACCAAATGTATCAGATGAGTCAAGGAACAATTTCCATTCAACCACAGGCATCTCAATTAAAGCAGAGGCTTTTTATATCCAGAGCCCGAAGATGAACAAAACCTCAAAATTTTCCTTCAGGCTAATATCTAATCCTGTCACTTTAAATTAAGATTTCTCTGACCACATCAGCCTATATATATATAAATAAAATGACATTTCCCAGATGTGCAGGTAAAATGTAATTGAGATAATGATGATTTCTCCCTCCACACTTGATTGGGATTTGAGATGCGTCCCAGCTATCTAAATTACTGATGCAGTGGCATCTGTGGCTGATGAGAGTGGCATTCTCTGTTGCAGAGGTTGCATCAATAAGTGGTACCAACTCTGCTGGAGATGCAGCAATCTTTTCTAAGGGTCCAATTGCCCTCTGACGCTTTCAGGAATTCTTCCTTGCACGAGTCCAGGGTGTTTCTCCATCTGGTGTGGCCAGCTGCAAGCTCCTTCCAGGACTCAATGCTGATGTCCAGTGCCTTTTATGTCCAGCTTGCAGACATCTTTGTAGCACAGTTGTGGGCAGCCAGCAGTTCTCTTGCCTGAAGCCAGCTCACTGTAGAGCAGACCATTCCCCAACCATTTTTTATACTGTGGGCCAATACAATTAAGCAAAGGGTCCCACGACCCCAGTTGTGAACCCCTGCCATAGAGGTCTTTGGGGATGTGGCCATCTTGCATGCAGTAGACATGGCCCAGAAAGCACAGCCTATGCTGCATGAGAAGGGTGTGCACGCTAGGCAGGGCAGCATGAGAGAGAACCTCAGCATTAGGTACTGTCTCTGTAGGAGATGCCCCAGATACAACCCAAGCTTAGCATATGTTGTCCAGGTCTCACTGCTGTACCGCAGCGTGCTGGTGACGCTAGCATTGTACACTGCCATCTTTGTTTTGACTGTGAGTTTGGATTTCTCTCTGGCTCTTGCGATGAGGCAGGTAAGAATTGTTGCAGACCTCCCGATGTGCTTGTTGAATTTTGCATCCAAGGAAAGGTGGTCACCAATGATTGACCCCAGGTTGGTGAACTGATGAACAACATCCAGTTTGTAGTATCAATGCTAATCACTGGTGGTGCCGCCACATCTTGATCCAAGACATTTGTCTTTTTCAGACTGATTGTCAGACAAATTCCTTGCAAGCGTGGGAGAAGAGATCCATCAAGCTCTGGAGGTGCTGTGCTGAGAGACTTACAGTTGCTGCATCATCAGCAAACAGCACGTCTCTGGTCATAGCCTCACACACTTTGGCTTTGGATCTTAGTTGTGCAAGGTTAAAAGGTTTCTCATCTGATCTAGCACGGAGGTGGATACCCCCCCTGTAACAGTGCCAAATGCATGCCTCGGGAGAAGGACAAAAAAAAAAACCCAAAGAGTGTTGGGGCGAGAACACAGCTTTGCTTAATACAACTCTTTATGTCAAAGCGTTCCAAAGAAATGCTGTTGTACTGCACAGTCCCGTGAAAGGATTTGATTATGCTCTGTAAACCTGGCAGGTAGCCTACCTTAGAAAGGATCTGAGAGAGCCCATCTCCGCTAAACAATGTCTTGGTGAGATCAAAACTAAAGGAGTCGGAAGATGATCTGATAAAGGGTGGATGAAAAAAGAACTAACAAATCTAAATATATCATTGATGCTGCGAGAGATTGTTCAATGTGGAGAGTCATGATTTCCCAAGTGTGTAACGTGCAAGGCACATGAAGAAAAAGAAGAAGAAATCAGGAGGGGCATAGAGAGGGTGGATGCACTCAATCTTTTCTCCCCCAGAGAAAAGGAACAAAGACATAGGATTAAGTAATGATGGGGAGATTTAAAAAGGGATCTGAGAGGCAACTTCTTCACACAGTGGGTGGTATATAAATGGATTGAGCTGCCAGTGAAGTAGCTAGTGTGGGTACAATAAAATCTAAAGGACATTTTAATCAATACATGGATAGGAAATGTTTAGATGGACACAGGCTAAAAGTTGGTAGATGGGGCTAGCTTAGGTGGGCACTTTGGTCAGCATTGATGAGGTGGGCCTGGGGTCTGTTCCATAATGACTCTGTATCTTTAAAGGCCACTTTGTGCATCAAAACTAATATTCATCTCACTATCTCACTTAGAAAGTTCATGTAGCAAAATTTCAAAAATCTTAGTCTAGAATAGTCAGATATGGCAACAACCTCAAGTAAATGCAAACATAAAAATATTTGCTATTATATACTTTCCAGACCATGATGTGTTGATATTGTTTGATATTAATATGATGCAACATTAGAATCAGGCAGGCCGACAGCAGAGGACAATCTAACATTAAGAAGAAAGATTGCAGGAAGAGGTACAATTGTTTCATTTTGAAGCATTTTTTTGTATAACAAGAGAATGCAGACCAGCCATAACAGTTACAAAACTCCAGATGCTTTTTGATAGCACCTTGAATCATATTTGCAATGAAGAATAAAAATCAAGCCTACACTTCTCAGAATGGCAATGTTTGGCAGTTGCTTCTTCTGTATGTTACAGAGACTAACTGGTGTAGGTCAATTTGTAGCTCACAGAATCAGAATAAGGTTTATTATCACCAGCATGTATCGTGAAATTGCATATGCATAAAACACCATTCTGCATAAATAAATCACCAGTAGCTTGCACTTGTAAGAGATACCGTGCTGTCATTTGCACAACAAAAATGAATAGCAATCTAAAGACACTCAATGATAACTGTGATCATTGCTTGGTTTCTAGGGATTATTCACAAATGTACTGGAACTTGGCCATTAATATACTGCAATCTACACTTATTTATACTCCTCAGAACTTAGGAACTTCTGGCATTAAAAAAAAAAATCAGATCTGATATTCTTCCCGCTGTGAGACCCAACATCATTTTCTCATTTGGTAATATCTCCAGTCGACTTTACAGCCTTACCCCGCCAGACCATGAACAGTAAGATTGCCATGATCACCTTGACCTTTCCACCAGGACCTACAGGAAATCTGTTACGTTACTTATTTTAAATTGCGTGCATCTGTGTTTGTACATTTACAAGTGAAACTTCACTTATTTGTTTCCGGGAACCATCACAGAATAAATAAATCTATACAGTTCCTCATGCCTAACTTGATGCAATCAGTAAGTAATGATACTTCCTTGTACTGGTATCTTCCTTTACTGTCCCGAATCTTTCTCAACAACCACACAATACAGTTTCCTCAGAACTGTTTCCGCAAATGCACTTGATTAGCTACCAATTTTGTAAATAGATATTCAATTTACAATTGATATTTTTTGCTAGATTCCCAACCTTGAATAAAACTTATTGCAAATAATTTTTCAGACAATAGCACAAGCATGCTTGATGAATTTTAGTGATTCTTGATTAAGAAGGAGGCTGACAACAATGATTTTATTTTGCATCTTGTAAATCAAACAGGCATTGGCTGCCCACGCTTTTTCATAGAGCAAGTATCTTGTTACTGATAGATTTGGAATTGGCAGTCATAATAAGGAAACCTTGCAAAGTCAAAAAGAAATCTGAATGGAATGAGCAAGAGTCGAATCAAACTAGTGAGGAATCTGGTAGCTTCAGTTCAAAACCACATAGAAACTACAAGACCATCACTCAACCCCATACACCTGCCTTCTCGCCATATCCTTTGATGCCCTGACCAATCAGAAAACTATCAACTCCTGCCTTAAATATACACATAGACTTGGCCTCCACTGTAGTCTGTGGCAGAGCATTCCACAGATTTTTTACTCTGGCTAAAAAAATTCCTCCTTACCTCTGTTCTAAAGGGTCGCCCCTCAATTTTGAGGCTGTGCCCACTAGTTCTGGATACCCGCACCGTAGGAAACATCCTCTCCACATCCACCCTATTTAGTCCTTTCAACATTCGGTAGGTTTCAATGAGATCTCCCTGCATTCTTCTAAACTCCAGTGAGTACAGGCTCAAAGCTGCAAAATACTCCTCCTGTGTTAACCCCTTCATTCCATGAATCATCCTCATGAACCTCCTCTGACCTCTCTCCAATGACAACACATCCTTTCTGAGATATGGGGCTCAAGACTGTTGACAATACTCCAAGTGTGGCCCGAGTAGTGTTTTATAAAATAACAGAACAAAAGGAAATAAATTGACAAATCCAGAAATCAGAAATTCCAAGATCTTTTTGCTGTATACAGTATAATCAAAGAAGAATAAAATGAAGAGCCTGTGAATGAGTAAAACATTAGAAAGATGTCACATTACTTGTGGCACACAAAATACATTTCTGAAATGATATGGTTCTAAACTCGAGCTTGAAATTGGCATGTCATTACCCTGAATCACTTGATCCTTTATTTAAAGGGGCATACCAATTCATCACAGCAACCATCCTGCCCAACTGGATTTCGACACCTGTTCCTGTAACATAACATTTTAATCACAGACTTACCAGAAGTAACAATTGCATTGACTGTCACATTTGTGACATAGTTCTTGTGAAGATTTCTCTTGTTTCAAGCATTACTGATGAGCTTGATGAAAACTGCAGGGAACAAACTTGAACTGGATCAAGTAAATCAGGAGTACACTAGAATGGTGAATCTCTAGAAGGATTCTACTGCAGGGACTTGCAGAATTGTGAGAAAAGTTAAAAATACTGCAGATTTCCCTCTCTCAAGAGCTCTGCAGAAATTCATCCCAAAGGTTTAAAAAAAACCCCAACCATTTCTAAATTACAACTGGGGAAACAAATAAAAGGTGGATTGAATTCCTGAAACTATTTTGTGCAAAAAAAACCAACAATAAGATTGCACACACTTCCCTTCCATTAATACCCATCAATACAACCTCCTACCTCACAGCATCCACTGATCAATGTTGCCTCTGTGCTCCAAGGCTTGGCCTGGAAAATTGGCTGAACTTCTTGCCAGACATATTACCGTAGTCCATAGGTGAGTGAGCACTACACATGCCCTGCCCATAAAAGGTATTCAAACTAGATCACTGTATTGTGGTACATTAGTCAGCCAGAAAATTGATCCAACCTTTTACAGATTGTTGATCAACCATCGACTACTTGCAAGTCAGAAAGATACAACAGGGGGCCCTCGAGATGCCGTAATTGTGACCCTTTCAAGAAAGGGGCTGAATCTGACTGGCACAATAGTTAATGCTAAAGCCTCATTGCTCCTAGGACCCAGGTTTGATCCCAACCTTTGGTGTCGTCGTGCAGAGGCTGCAAGTTTTCTCTGTGATTATACTGTATAATTTTCCTTTGGGTATTTAGATTTAGTTTAAATGGCTACTGTAAGTTATAAGTGAAACATAGCTTATTTGTGAATTAATGACCAAAAAAAAATCGGAAGGGAGTTACTGGGCATGTGTGAGACAGGAAGTTTCAGGGGTGGAGGGAAATAAGAAGGAAGGGAATGTAAATAATGAGATTTCACCTCTGGGAAATAGTATGCATCCGCTGGGTCAAAGGCCTCCTTCTGTATCATTAGAATTGATATAATACCCCAAAACAAAGGAGCAGAATTAAGCCAATCAGGCTATCAAGTATGCTTTGCCAATCCAACATGGCTGATTTATTATCCCTCTTAACCCATTCTTCTTCCTTTTCCCTGCAGCCTTTGATACCCTTATTAATCAAGAGCCTGTCAATCACCAAAGTATAGCCAATGACTTGGCCTCCACAGCAGTCTGTGGCAAGAAATTCCACAGATTCACCATCCTCTGGCTAAAGAAATTCTCCTTTGTATACTGAGACTGTGACCTCTAGTCCTAGATTCCTCCACAAAAGGAAACAACCACTCCACTTTCACTCTATCTAGGCCTTTCAATATTCGATAGATGTCAGTGAGATTCCCCCTCAATCTTCTGAACTCCAGCAAGTACAGGCCCAAACACATCTCATACTTTCATTCCCAGGATAATTATCGTGAACCTTGTGTGGACCCTCTCCAAAGCCAGCACATCCTTTCCTCGATAAGAGCCCAAAACTGTTTACAATACACCAAGATGAGAAAATCTGCAAGTGCTGGAAATCCAAGCAACACACACAAAATGCAGGAGGAACACAGCAGGCCAGGCAGCATCTATGAAAAAGAGTGAACAGTCAACGTTTTGGGCTGAAGCCCTTCATCAGAACTGGAAAAAAGGATGAGAAGTTAGAGCAACAAGGTAGGGGGAGGGAAGGAAGAAGTACATGGTGGTAGGTGATAGGTGAACCTGGCAGAAGGGGAAAGGTGAAGTAAAGATCTGAGAAGTTGTTAGGTGAAAAGGATAAAGGGCTGGAGAAGGGGGAATCTGACAGGAGAGGACAGAGAACCATAGAAGGAAAAGAAGGGGGAGGATGCAGAAGTTGGAAATCCAAAATTCTGTACTAGTCCTAACCTCACTACTCTCCCCAATCTCTACACACTAGTCCTAACCTCACCATCCAAATGCACTCTCTCCAATCTCTACAAACTAGTCCTAACCTCACCATCCAAATGCACTCTCTCCAATCTCTACACACTAGTCCCAACCTCACCATCCGAATGTACTTTCCCCACTCTCTACACACTAATCCCAAACCCACCATCTGAATGCACTCTCCCCAATCTCTACAAACTAGTCCTAACCTCACCATCCGAATGCACTCTCCCCAATCTCTACACACTAGTCCTAACCCCACCATCCGAATGCAGTCTCTCCAATCTCTACAAACTAGTCCTAACCCCACCATCCAAATGCACTCTCCCCAATTTCTACACACTAGTCCTAACCCCACCATCCAAATGCACTCTCCCCAATCTCTACAAACTAGTCCTAACCCCACCATCCAAATGCACTCTCCCCAATCTCTACACACTAGTCCAGGGGTGGGCAAACTTTTTGACTTGTGGGCCACAAAGGGTTCTAAAATTTGACAGGGGGGCCAGACCAGGAGCAGATGGACGGAGTGTTTTGGTAATACACCTCATAAGAGAAAATAAAATATCATGGGATATGTAGAAAACATGTGCTTTAATTTCAATTGAAAATGAACAAATGCATTACAACAAAATATCTGTCTTTGAAGTCCCATGGTATTTAGCTATTTATTGAAATGACTTTTAAAACACTGAAAATTAAATGAATAAAATACAGCTTTTTTAAATAGTAACAGTTATTATTTTAAAGCACTGAAAATTCTGTTATCCTTCAAGATATTATCATCATCACTCTCCTCCTGACTGTCTTTATTTCAAAAACGGTAGGAGATGCAGGTCTACTTGTCCTGCTCCTTCTTATTCAATTGTCCCTTGTGCCAAAACTCAACAACGACCAGCACAAGGACAGAACAGTGACAGCGCGCCAGTCTGCGGAGCGCGTTATTTGATCTGGAGCACATTTTTTATTTTGAGAACGTACGTGCACCTGCGCACTACTCATGTCCATCACTTAACAGAAATGACATGTAACATGTAAGGCTTATTGAAAAAAATATTTTCAAATGCATTTTTTACATAACACAACGAAGAAACTTATTTTTAATTTCAGTGGGAACAGTGTTGTTGGTCTCCCTTTTTAGCCAGCGCATCAAAGTCTGGATTTAGTTTTGTTGTGGCGAAAACGCCAGAATTGCGGGGAAAAAAACATTAACAAGGTTTATTAATATAATCTCATCAAGTTCTGCGGGCCGGATTAAAAAGCTTATGGCCCCCGGGCCGTAGTTTGCCCATGCCTGCACTAGTCCCAACCTCACCATCCGAATGCACTCTCCCCAATCTCTACAAACTAGTCCTAACCTCACCATCCAAATGCACTCTCTCCAATCTCTACACACTAGTCCCAACCTCACCATCCGAATGCACTCTCTCCAATCTCTACAAACTAGTCCTAACCTCACCATCCAAATGCACTCTCTCCAATCTCTACACACTAGTCCCAACCTCACCATCCGAATGCACTCTCTCCAATCTCTACAAACTAGTCCTAACCTCACCATCCAAATGCACTCTCTCCAATCTCTACACACTAGTCCCAACCTCACCATCCGAATGCACTCTCTCCAATCTCTACAAACTAGTCCTAACCTCACCATCCAAATGCACTCTCTCCAATCTCTACACACTAGTCCTAACATCACCATCCGAATGCACTCTCCCCAATCTCTACAAACTAGTCCTAACCTCACCATCCGAATGCACTCTCTCCAATCTCTACACACTAGTCCTAACATCACCATCCGAATGCACTCTCCCCAATCTCTACAAACTAGTCCCAACCTCACCATCCGAATGCACTCTCTCCAATCTCTACAAACTAGTCCTAACATCACCATCCGAATGCACTCTCCCCAATCTCTACAAACTAGTCCTAACCTCACCATCCGAATGCAGTCTCTCCAAACTCTACACACTAGTCCTAACATCACCATCCGAATGCAGTCTCTCCAATCTCTACACACTAGTCCTAACATCACCATCCGAATGCACTCTCCCCAATCTCTACAAACTAGTCCTAACCTCACCATCCAAATGCACTCTCTCCAATCTCTACACACTAGTCCCAACCTCACCATCCGAATGCACTCTCCCCAATCTCTACAAACTAGTCCTAACATCACCATCCGAATGCACTGCACACCACTCTCTACACAGTAATCCCAACCCCACCATCCAAATGCACTCTCCCCAATCTCTACACACTAGTCCTAACCTCACCATCTAACTGCTGACGAGATACACCTTGAATTTAGCTCTCTTTCTCTCCAATTCTAATTTCACTCCTTCTGAATTCTCTGCACTCCACATTAATCCTAATCTGTAGATAAGGGGGTGTCTGTAGTAGTCTGGCAGACTGACATGCTGAGGCCAGGCGACAACTTCCAGATACCTGCTCTTACTTGCCCCTCGAACAGGACCTCTCTGAGGAGCAACAGGCCATTGTCACCCACACCATCACCAACCTTATTAAGTCTGGTGATCTCCCATCTATTGCCACCAACCTCATAGTTCCCTCACCTTGCGCCTCCTATTTCTACCTCCTACACAAAATCCACAAATCTGTCTGTCCAGGTAGATCCATTATTTCTACTTGATCCTGCACCACCGAACTTATATCTGCGTACCATCACTATTTTTGTTATCCCTCCCCCCCCCCCACCCCCCCCCGGTTCAGTCCCTTCCTAACTACACCTGTGATGCTTCACATGCTCTGGATCTTTTCGATGACTTCAAGTTCCCTGGCCCCTGTCATCTTAGGCTACATCCACATTAGACTGCATAATTTTGAAAACGCTGGTTTCACGTAAAAACGATAGGTGTCCACACTATGCGTTTTTAAAAATATCTATCCACGTTAAAACGGATGTTTTGGCGAATCTCCTCCTACTGCGCATGTGCAGGACACATCTACCGAAAACAAGCGACATGTTTGGTGTCGAATCTCGCTGTGAAAGACTTGCTGCATGTTTGTTCAGTTACAGACTAGAAAAACTTAAACGACAGACAGCTGTTGGCTCTCGTGCAGGAGGACTTAAAAGTAAAAAAAAACAAATACTGGAGCGTATGGAGGCAAACAACAGGGAGTTCACGGACAGTATGACCCAGCTGACGACAAACATTAAAAAACTAACTCTGTTGCATTAATAAAGCCCTTTGTTAAATGTATAAAACATGTCTGCATCAGTATTATCTTGTATTTCCATACAATGTTACATTAGGCTGTTACACATCTATTGTCAGAGAAGTACTTGCATAAATAGGTAAACCACCTTCATACGAGCAAGGACAGAAAACAGGGCAAAGTGTGTATGCTTATTTATTCAGTAAGTTATGGGTCAAAGTATTTGGTGAGTACCTTTCTAACTCTTCTGGCTTCAGTCTCGTTGCTGTCTGTGCTGAAATTATTAGGTTGCATTCAAGAAAACAATGAAATGGTGCGGTGCCGTCACCATCTAGATTTCTCCGGTTACCCCGTCCACACTGCTCTGGCCAAGTGGCGTTTGCAAAATTACACACTCTGGAAAGCGTTTCCGAAAATCTCCTGTTTCAGGGGACGAAAATGCCCTTTTAGTGTGGACGGAGGGAAAAAACGAAGAGAAAAAGCTTCGGTTATGGATTTATCTGGTGTAGTGTGGATGTAGCCTTATTTTCACCATGGATGTCCAGTCCACACCTCCATCCCCCACCAGGATGGGTTCAAAGCTCTCTGCTTCCTTCTAGACAACAGACCCTTCCACCACCACCCTCCTCTGTCTGGCGGAACTTGTCCTCACGCTTAATAATTTCTCCTTTGGCTCCTCCCACTTTCTTCGAACCACGGGCACTTGTTTGGGTCCAGCAATGCCTGCCTGCTTGTCGGCTACGTGGAACTTTCTATGTTCCAAGCCTACACGGGTATCACTCCCCAACTTCTCCTACACTACATCAATGATTGCACTGGTATTGCTTCCTACACCCATGAGCTTGCTGAATCCAAATTCCACGCAGCTCTCAAATTTACCTGGTCCATTTCTGCCCTTTCTCGATCTCTCTGGAGACAGTTTATCTACTGATATCTTTTATAAATCCATTGATCCTCACAGATAGCTAGACTACACTCCTTCCCATCCTGTCACTTGTAAAAATACCAACCGCTTCTCATGCCATCCTCCGTCTCTGCCAGGATGAAACTTGCCATTCCAGAACTAATGAGATGTCTTCCTTTTTCAAAGAAAGAGGCTTTCCTTCCTCAACCATCAACCCTGCCTTCACCCATATCTCTTCTATTTCACACACCCTATCCTCCTGCTACCTTACCAGGGATAGGGTTCCTCTTGTCTTCACCTACCACCCCACTAGCCTCCTGTCCAGCACACAATTCTCTGTAACTTCTGCCATTTCAAATGGAATCCCATCACCAAGCACATTTTTCCCTCCTCCTTCCATTTTCCGCAGGAATCGCTCTCTACATGACTCCCTTGTCCATTCATCCCTCCCCACTGATCTCTCTCCTGGTACTTAACCTTGCAAGTGGAACAAGTACCATACTTGCCTCTACACCATTTCCATCATTACCATTTAGGGCCTAAACAGTCCTTCCCGGTGAGGTGACTCTTTATCTGTAAGTCTGTTGGAGATAGTTACTGTGTTCGGTGCTCCTGGAGTGGCCTCCTGTATGTTGGTGAGACCCAACGTAGATCAGGAGACCGCTTCACTGAGCGCCTATGCCAGTAAAAGTGGGAAGTCCCAGAGGCCACCTATTTCATTTCTACTTCCCATACCTGTTCCGATATGCCAATCCATGACCTCCTCTACTGCCGCGATGAAGCCACACTCAAGTGGCTTTTCTCCCTCCAATCCTGATTAAGGGTCTCAGCCCAAAACGTTTACTGTTTATTCTTTTCCATAGATGCTGCCTGGCCTGCTGAGTTCCTCATGCATTTTGTGTGCACAATACTCCAAAGTATGGGTCTCATCAGTGCCTTATAAAATTTCAGCATTACATCCTTGTTTTTATTCTAGTCCTCTGGAAATGAATTTTGACATTGCATTTGCCTTCTTTACCACCAACTCAAGCTGCCAGTTAACCTTTACGGATTCCTGCATGGTGACTCCCAAGTCCCTTTGCACCTCTGACTTCTGAATTTTTTTCTTTGTTAGAAAGTAATCTATGCCTTTATTCCTTCTACCAAAGTGCATTGCCATACACTTTACCATATTCCATCTGCCAATTCTTTGCCCATTCTCCAGCTGTTTTTAGTCCTTCTGCAGACTCTCTGCTTCCTCATCACTATCAGCCCCTCCAGATATCTTGGTATCATCTGCATATTTGATCAGAAAGCCTTTCTCTGCTGCCTGCCCACGTGAAAGTTGATCATCACAGCATTCTTCTGAACAGCCTTCCTGCAGTGGCCAAGAGCATCTCCATGAATCTAAATGAATTCTGTCCATCCAAAGACACAGTGGGTTTGAGCTTCATTTTAGAAGCACCAAGAAAAGTGTGGTAAGCAACAGCAGCCACACTAACTGGCCCTCTACTTACCTTACTTATGTTTTTAACTCCATCATTTGGGAGAAATTATGGACACTATCCTGAGCAGAAACTCATCTCCATCCTATGTGTTCCATTGCAGTATTTAGGCCATGATACTAACCAGAGGTCTATAACAGTAAAACTCCTGCCAAACAAGGCTATATAATTGCCCCAACACTTCTCCGCAATCTCTCCTCTGACAAACTGCCCATGACAATTGAGAAATTCTTCAAATGTGATGGGAATCTGTTCAATCTAAGGCAAGGTACTCTGGAATGAGGCAGTGCACTTTATGACAACACTGTTAAGCCCAAACCTGTTTATAATCAAAAGACCACTGAACATCAGACACCCAACTCGTCCTCCTGCTCTTCATGTCACAATTGTTCTGATCCCCCACCCTCACAGAATTTCCTCAGGGAATGAAGGAAATTGTGCTCTGCAGTTAATTCCTGTATGTACACTCAATCTCACTCCTTCCAGCTCCATTAATATAGTAGAGTCAGCTACCCTACAACTCTTGCAATGGTACTGACACACAGATAAGGAACTGGCACTTCGGGAAGTAGTTTAGGTGTACATCTTTGACCAGTTTCAGCTGGTTGCCATTCAGTTTCTTTGTTGAGTAGATAATAAACAGAAGATATCTCCTGCTAAACAACGGATGTTGGATATGATTATTATTGTCTCCAAGTTAATCACATATCTACCATTCACTATTTACATATGAGGAATGGATGGCATCCAATCTCAAAATTTATGGGATAATAATAGGTAAGGGAATTTGAAAATGGAACTGAATAAAATAATTTATTGCGTCACTCTTTCCAGCATATGTTTTAAGAGCTTTCTTTTCAAGTTAGCTTTGAATATTTGTAGCTTTAATGAATTGTCACAGCTTGGGAAACTTTTCAGCTGGATATTGCTTGGAACAGGTTGTAGCATGATTGATCCCATACAGACCAAAAGAGGTACACCAGATGTTTAATCTTTTGCAGTTACCTTTGCAGACTATTGTTCTTTTTTTAAAAATCTTAAAATTCACGGAAATGCACACAACAGGTCAGACAAGGAAATGATAATATTACTGATGTAATCAAAATGTTTTTTACATCCAAAATATGAAAATCTGAATTAGCAGAAAGAATTGAGCTAGCTCCACAAATAGGTTTAAATCATCGCCACTTTCCTACTACTATTCTCAGTTCCCTTAATACACATGAATTTTGGGCCTTAGCTTTAGTACACTCCCCAACAGATCCATGGCCTTGGATTGAGGGGGGCACTTTGCCCTATTCTCACTTACTAAAGAGTGAAACTTCATTCCAGACTCTCCTGCTCAGGGGTTCAATTATCCAGACTACCCTGTCATTGCTTCCATATATTTTATACACTACAAAGAGATCAACTATCATTCTTTTAAGCTTTGGAGAATGAAGGACCATAACACTTGATCTTCCATGTAAAACATCTCTTTCACTGGACTTGTGAACTTTGGATACAGCCCCTCTAGGCCAATTATATCCTTCTTTATAAAAAAGGGACAAAAAGTTTTAATTGTGCTTCAAATCATATTATATGTGCCTTACATCATATTAACAAGGCTAACTCATATGCTCCAATCTACTTACAATAAAGGTTAACAGTTCATTTCCATTCAAATGCCTTTTGAAACTACAAGCAACACACGCAAAATGCTGGTGGAACACAGCAGGCCAGGCAGTATTTATAGGAAGAAGTACAGTCGACGTTTCGGGTTGAGACCCTTCGTCAGGACTAACAGAAAAAAGAGATAATAAGAGATTTGAAAGTGGGAGGGGGAGGGGGAGACCTGAAATGATAGGAGAAGCCAGGAGAGGGAGACATGAAGCCAAGAGCTGGGAAGTTGATTGGCAAAAGGGATACAAGGCTGGAGGAGTATCATAGGATGGAAGGCCTAGGAAAAAAGAAAGGGGGAGGGGAACACCAGAGGAAGATGGAGTACAGGCAAGGAGTGATTGTGAGGGGGAAAGAGCGAGGAAAAAAAATAGGGATGGGGTAAGAAGGGGAGGAGGGGCATTAATGAAGTTAGAGAAATCAATGTTCATGCCATCAGGTTGGAGGCTACCCAGGTGGAATATAATGTGCTGTTCCTCCAACCTGAGTGTGGCTTCATCTCGACAGTAGAGGAGGCCATGGATTGACATATTGGAATAGGAATGGGACGTGGAATTAAAATGTGTGGCCACTGGGAGATCCTGCTTCCTCTGGTGGACAGAGCGTAGGTGTTCAGCGAAACAGTCTCCCAGCCTGCGTCGGGTCTCACCAATATATAAAAGGCCACATCGGGAGCACCAGACACAGTATATCACACCAGTAGAACTCACAGGTGAAGTGTTGCCTCACCTGGAAGGACTGTCTGGGGCTCTGAATGGTTCCACCAGTATTTTGTATGTGTTGCTTGAATTTCCAGCATCTGCAGATTTCCTCGTGTTTGCATTTGAAACGCAAATACAGTGCTCTATTTGTAACTAACCTGGCCTGTCACTTAATCTACGACCATTTGGAGCCTATTTGCTTCTGATTCATTGCTTA
Organism: Hemitrygon akajei; assembly: GCF_048418815.1. Classification (NCBI taxonomy): domain Eukaryota; kingdom Metazoa; phylum Chordata; class Chondrichthyes; order Myliobatiformes; family Dasyatidae; genus Hemitrygon; species Hemitrygon akajei. The sequence goes on from NC_133131.1 coordinate 109,448,719, forward strand.
CTTTTCCAGAACAAAGTTTTTTTAAAATTGTCAGTAAATTTGAATATTGAAAGTATTTAATTTCCTCTTCTAGTATAGAAAGGATCAACTGAGGACTAAAACTAGTTCGCTGCAATCACCCTATTACTTTATCATGTCTTTCCAAGAAACGACATTAATTCTTTCCTGTTTTCCTGTGCATTAAACAATCCCCAATCTATGCTTGTGCATTACTCTCAATTTTATGAACCCAACAAATGAATAATCTGTCAATATTCTGAGTAACAACAGTTTAGCTGTGTTACGATAGTAGCCCTACAAATCATGGAAATTATAAATGTATGGGTGAATCTACAGCAGACATTTTCTTCAACTGACATTATTATTTTCTGATATAAAAAACAGAATTGCTGAAAACACTCACCAGGTGAGGCTGTATCAGTGGAAAGAAAAACTGATGATCATTTTCTGACCTCAGGGTATTGTTTAAATTTTGAACCAGAGTCTGGTTGAACTCAAGTATTTTAACCTTGTAACAAGAAGGAACCAAACCAGAAAAAGTTGGCATCCGCTGTCCAGAACTAAATCTTACAGAAAGTATAGATGACATCAATTCTCTTCTATATATTACATTTATAACAGTGCTTATTTACTATTACTGCAAGCTACAATGACGACCAATTGGTATTTATATGGATAGGCCCTGTGAAACAGCAGCTTTTCCATTTCTATATTATGCAAACACAACTTGAGGAAGTTTGTTGTACTGCAGGGTAGAATGGACAATATGGATAGCTATTCACACTTCGAGGCATAATACTGATTTTTAAAGTGAATTCAACTGTGCAAGATGCAGCAGGTTTACATTTGAAAGCGTCCTGGATTGTTTTGTAAATCACATCTTCATTATCAATAAATACCCCAACGTCACTCTCTATCAACTCTCGAGGTGGAAGGCTGATATTTTGGCAGGACATTCATCAGCAGTGGTGTTTCACAAGGCTTAATACTGTTGTTCATGACTTGGATGAAAATGTCGACAGGTGGATTTCAAAGTTTGTAGATGACACTAAGACTGATAGAGTCGTGGACAGTGTGAAGGAATATTAAAGCATATAGTAAGATATAGATCAATTACAGTTACAGACAAAGATATGGCAGATGGTGTTTAATCCAGGCAAGTTTTGCACTTTCGGAGGCCAAATTAAAGGAGCAAGTCAATGGTCGATCCCTTAATTGCATTGAAGTACAGAGAGATTTTGGGGCTCAGTTCCATTTTCCACTGAAATTAGCAATGCTCGTGGATGAAGTAGTAAAGAAAGCATATTGAGTGCTTGCCTTCATTTGTAAAGGTGTTGAATATCAAAGTAAGAAAGTCATACTGCAACTACATAAAACTTTAGTCAGACCGCCCTTTAAGTATTGAGTGCAGATCTGGCTGTCCCATTATAGAGAGAATGTACAGAGTGTGCAGAAGAAGTTTACGAGAATGCTGTCAAGATTAAAGCGTATCAACTAGGCTGGACAAACTTTGGTTGCTTCCCTTGGAGTGTCAGAGGCTGAGTGGAGACCTAATAGAGTTATTTTTTTAATTATGAAATTATGACAGGCCAGTATGGGGTAGCCAGTCAGAATCCTTTCTCAGAGTGGAAATGTCAAATATCAGAGGACAATTTTAAGGTTAGAAAGGACAAGGTAAAGGCGATATGAGGAGCAAGTTTTCCTTTTATGCATTGGTAGGTGACTGGAATAGGTTACCAGTTGGTAGTGGAGGCAGGAGGTTTGTTGGAGTTTGAGGGATTTAAACAGACACATGAATATGAAGGGAATGGAGGGATATGGATGATAGACAGGAGGAGACATTTAGTATATATTGGTATCTAAAGGGGCACACTGTGGGCCAAATGGCCTGTCCAGTGCCGTACTGTTCTATGTTCTGTCTGATTGATCCACTGCCAGAAGCCTTGCTGCTTTTGCAGACTGCACTGCAAGGGGACGGTGGTCATAAGAACTGAGCTTTAACCCAAATCAAATGCAAATCATCAAAGTGGAGCCTGACGACACATACTCAGCATTTTAGAAACAGCTTTTTCCCTTCTACCACCAGATTTCTGAACATGACTTCTCTTTTTGTACTATTATATTCACAGCATTATTGTAACTTATGGTAATTATTCACGTATTGCTCTGTGCTACTGCTGCAAAACAACTACTTTCAACAGACAATAGACAGTAGGTGCAGGAGTAGTCCATTTGGCCCTTCTAGCCAGCACCGCCATTCACTGTGATCATGGCTGATCATACACAATCAGTACCCCGTTCCTGCCCTCTCCCTATATCTCTTGATGCCGCTATCTATAAGAGCTCTATCTAACTCTCTCTTGAAAGCATCCAGAGTCTTGGCCTCCACTGCCTTCTGGGGCAGAGCATTCCACATATCCACCACTCTCTGGGTGAAAAAGTTTTTCCGCATCTCTGTTCTAAATGGCCTACCCCTTATACTTAAGCTGTGGCCTCTAGTTCTGGACTCACCCATCAGCGGGAACATGCTTCCTGCCTCCAGCGTGTCCAATCCCTTAATAATCTTATACGTTTCAATCAGATCCCCTCTCATCCTTCTAAATTCCAGTGTATACAAGCCCAGTCACTCCAATCTTTCAACATATGACAGTCCCGCCATTCTGGGAATTAACCTTGTGAACCTACGCTGCACTTCCTCAATAGCAGGAATGTCCTTCCTCAAATTTGGAGACCAAAACTGCACACAATACTCCAGCTGGGGTCTCACCAGGGCCCTGTACAGCTGCAGAAGGACCTCTTTACTCCTATACTCAATTCCTCTTGTTATAAAAGCCAGTATGCCATCAGCTTTCTTCACTGCCTGCTGTACCTGCATGCTTGCTTTCATTGACTGATGTACAAGAACACCTAGATCTCGTTGTACTTCCCCTTTTCCTAACTTGACTCCATTTGGATAGTAATCTACCTTCCTGTTCTTGCCACCAAAGTGGATAACTTCACATTTATCCACATTAAACTGCATCTGCCATACATTCACCCACTCACCTAGCATGTCCAAGTCACCCTGCATTCTCATAACATCCTCCTGACATTTCACACTGCCACCCAGCTTTGTGTCATCAGCAAATTTGCTAATGTTACTTTTAATCCCTTCATCTAAATCATTAATGTATATTGTAAACAGCTGTGGTCCCAGCACCAAACCTTGCGGTACCCCACTGGTCACAGCCTGCCATTCCGAAAGGGACCTGTTAATCACTACTCTTTGTTTCCTGTCAGCCAGCCAATTTTCAATCCATGTCAGCACTCTGCCCCCAATACCATGTGCCCTAATTTTGCCCATTAATCTCCTATGTGGGACTTTATCAAAGGCTTTCTGGAAGTCCAGGTACACTATATCCACTGGCTCTCCCTTGTCCATTTTCACAGTTACATCCTCAAAAAACTCCAGAAGATTTGTCAAGCATGATTTTCCCTTCATAAATCCATGCTGACTCGGACTGATCCTTCTACTGCTATCCAAATGTGTCATAATTTCCTCTTTTATAATTGACTCCAGCATCTTTCCCACCACTGACGTCAGGCTAACCGGTCTATAATTCCCAGTTTTCTCTCTCCCTCCTTTCTTGAAAAGTGGGACAACATTAGCCATCCTCCAATCCACAGGAACTGTTCCTGAATCTATAGAACATTGGAAAATTATTACCAATGCGTCCACGATTTCTAGAGCCACCTCCTTAAGTACCCTGGGATGCAGACCATCAGGTCCCAGGGACTTACCAGCATTCAGACCCAACAGTCTATCCAACACCATTCATAACATGAACATACAAATCCAACCTTAGAAATAGCAGCAGCAAAGCGGGAGCACAGAGAGGGAAGGAGGGGGCACTGGTAAGTGCAGGAATTAGGCCGATCCGACAATCTTTGCCTTGTTAACTTTGTTTCATATTCTAGAGAAGACTTCATTTTTTTTCACGTGGTGCCCGACTGCTGGGCATTTCCACATTGGATATCAAATGATTTCTCATTTCTGCTTAAATTAAGTAAAGCCTTTATTGAAAATTAAAAGAAAACCGCAGATGCCTGAAATCTGAAAAAAAAGATGAAACACTCAGCAGATCCTGTAGCATCTACTGACAAAACATTTCAGATGCGAGACCTGACAGCTGAGACCCTTATGTCAGAACTGGGAATGGAAAACCAAAGCCTTTGTTTACATCCACTTCTTTTCCAAGTTATCCTATTTCTACTAATTTCAGTAGTTAGAGTTCACACGTGTAGAAAACAAAGAGCAAAACAGCACAGTACAGGCCATTCGACCCGCAATGTTGTGACAACCCTTAAACCCTGCCTCCCATATAACCCTCCATTTTAAATTCCTCCATATACCTGTCTAGTAGTCTCTTAAATTTCACTGGTGTATCTGCCTCCACCACTGACTCAGGCAGTGCATTCCACGCACCAACCACTCTCTGAGTGAAAAACCTTCCTCGAATATCCCCCTTGAACTTCCCTCCCCTTACCTTAAAACCTTGTCCTCTTGAATTGAGCAGTGGTGCCCTGGGGAAGAGGCGCTGGCTGTCCACTCTATCTATTCCTCTTATCAAACTATAGCCCCCATCAAATTCCTCTCATTTTTTGCCCCTGCACATTATCGTTCACAATCTTACTCTGCATTACTTTTTTTCTGTCAAAATGTCCCCGTCCCCCCCATTCTCTGTGTTCATGTCACTTTGCATATTCTTGATAGGTTTTGCTTAACATCCTTTGGTATTTCCTATATTATTCCAAATAGGTTTTTTATCCCTCAATCGATCTACAATTGTAACTGCTTTTTTTCCAATCAGACTAATGTAAATACAAACTCTAATTCAAAATCAGCTGATTCAAGTCATAGTGACATTTGGGTCTAATGTGGGGATAAAAGTCAGGAAATGACGTGCAGGTCCAACAAGTCGCAATTGAAATTATGCTGCAATTAGAGATGTTAAGAGAATAAAATAAATCTGTAAAATATATATAAATCATAATGTAAACAAAAGTCTACAATTTGTGACTACAGAATTTAGAGTTGCTTTTAGCAATGGAAAGCGTTCTTTCCTGTTATCCTAATTTACGTCTGGTCTAAAAGCGCGAAGAGATGAAAAACATTTGAAGATCCTGAAAAGTCGTGACATTCCTGCTCCACAAATTGATTGCGTGATCAGAGACTTTATTCAGCTCTTGACTGAAATATAACAAATTAACTAATTTTTCAATATATTTTGGAAGTTTATTTCAAAGGAGTCTTGCACAAAGAGCATTTTATAAATCGCTTAATATAAAAGAATTCAAATGATCTTTCCAAAACCTGCAAGTTTTCTATGTCTCCTCTTATTTCACCCTTCTGAAACTCTACTGGAGGGACATCTTCCTCCTGAAACGGCTATTTGGGACAGCTAAATACGTCATTACCCCACTCTGTACCGAATTAAATACACTTTAGCTCCTTCCAGGAAATATATTAGCGTATGACCAAGTAATAAAATGTACATATTTTGGAAACAATGCAAGTCGATAGTAAAACAATTCTTTAAAACAAAACTTAGCGCTACGCTGTAAAGATTTAGCACGTTCCACTCAATGCATTTAAGAAACATTTCAGAAAATCAGCCTTATTTAAATATTGCGCTATATGGAAGTTCAAGCCTCTTTTCTTTCATACAGATTGATATCCACGTGAAATGGGTCGGATTTTTGCTGAAGCACGACCATACCTGTGAAGTAAAACTGTGCCATCGCCAGAACTGTGCTGCCCTCCGGAAACTGCAGCTGCCGACACACTTCTGAACTGGGAGGGTTTCAGAGCAAGATATTAGCATTTTGGCTTGCGAAAGTGGGAGGGATAAAGGATCACACATACCTCTAAAAAAAACCCCAGCCAATTAAAACTCTTTTCCATAGAGGCTGCCTGACTTGAGGAGTTCCTCCTGCATTTTGTGGGTGTTCCTTTGGATTTCTAGCATCTACAGATTTTCTTGTGTTTTCAATTGAAACCTCGTGTATTATGTTTAATGGTTATTGTTTTTCACAAAAAAAGTGGAAATAATCTGTGCTACATTTTAAGAAGATTGTGAATCTGTGGATGATTGCAGTGTCATCCGCAGGATGTGGGACTGAGGCAAAACTGCAAGCTAAGACATTAATCATATTGGATAAAATTCTACAAAGCAATTCACAAATGTGAATAAAACTGAGATTCAGGGTGTCAAATTGTCTGCAGCCATTCCCAACGCCAGACTGGCAAGCAGTCAAATCTTCCAATTTCAGACAACCTATATGTCCTATGATCCTTTCCACACCCACCAGTCCACCCAGGGTCCCTGTGTCATGAGCCCTGTATCTGTATTTGTTCATTGTTGTCTTTTCTAAAGTTATTGAGCCCTTGTCCTTTTTGTTTAATCTTGCCCAAAGTACTGATACAATCACGAAGAAGGCACACTAATGGCTATACTTTATTAGGAGGTTGAGGAGATATGGTAGGTCACCAAAGTCTCCAGCAAATTTCTATAGATGTACCGTAGAGAGCATTTAACTGGTTACATCACCATTTGATATGGAGGCTCCAAAGCATAGGATCAAACAAAGCTGTGAATTGTTGGAGAATTGGCCAGTTCCATCATTGCCACAAGCCTCCCCACCAACAAGGACATCTTCAAAAAGGCAGCATTGAACAAGGACCATCACCATCCAGGTCATGCCCTCTTCTCATTACTATCATCAGGGAGGAGGTACAGGAGTCTGAAGATACACAGTTTATGGTCGGGTTGAGTTGCTTTTTGATCTTGTTAAATTACTTGCAAACATATCGTCTCCATGCAAGGAGACATTGTCAGTGTGTTGTTGATTGTGGTGTGCCTTCCAAATGCTTTTCAATCCAATGATTCAATGTCATTCCAGAAATTCAGTTGTGATGTGGGGAGGAAACCTCATCGCTGATTGGCTGTGTGGTGAACTTTGTGTGTTGTGGTCTGGAATTTTACCTGCATCAGCTCATAAATAGCATCAAGGTCTATGTGATTGTTGACAGAATTGTTTGCAGAAAACCGTGCTTCTGAGAATTCTCTTGCAAGTGTGTTCGCTTGCACCACGTCTTTCACTGATGCCCACAAATTTCATTTCAAGATGCCTACAAGGTCGACACTGCACCATCCAAGAAATGACCAAATGGGTTGTCCTTCCATATGTTCAAAATATCTCCGAAATGATTGTCTGACTACTCTGAGAACAAAGAATTTCTGTTGTGCATAAGCCAACAGCAACATTGAGGAGAGTACTTTGCAGACCAAAGGAACGAACCATGCTATTTGACAAGACTAACATGGTCTACAAAATCCAATGAGGGGACTACAGCAAATATTCCATTGGCCAAACTGGAATTTATATTAATAGTGGCAGTAAACCACCCCATCTTTGGATGTAATACGAGGTGTTGCTTGGAAGGGTGTGGGACAATGAAGTTTTAAATATATGGGTGGGATTTGGAACACTCCAGTCTATACAATGATAATAGATTTGCTGTAGGGGGTTTGGCACAAGTTTGACACACCATCTACGCAGATTGTGTAGAATGACAGGGGTTTGGTGCAGATGAAATGTGTACAAGGAGAGGACAGACAACAATAGAAGCTGTTTTTTTAAGGGAAATTCTACAGGCTGTTAACTTGTTACCAGTGGTGATGAGCTGGATTCACTTTTCTTTAGATGTTTCGCAGAAGAATGATTAATGTTCTGGAGATCCTAGTAAGATTAAAATGGGTGCAGAAAACAGGTGAACATATGAAAGATGGCGATTTTAAAGGTGAGTGGGGAAGTTTCCCAGTGTGTGAGAATAGATCTGAGGACTTGGGGCCCTAGTGAATGGGAAAGGAGCTTTGGAATCGGGACCATGATGTGTGAGAAGGTGAAGATGTTCAGTGTTTTAATGCACTTGGATTCTATATGTTTGACTGCACTGGAAAGATAGGCATAGAGCTCACATGAGAATGTACTAATAGGGGAGCTTCACAGGATCTTGGCATCACTGGATCAGTCAATGTTTTTTGCAAATTCTGAACTGTTTGCTGGTCCTTTTCAGAGAACAGTTAATATTAATACTTGACTGTCAGTCTGGGATTGCATGTGGATCAGACTGGGCAAAAGCAGCAAATATCTTTGGCCAAAGAATGCTAGTGAACCAGATGAGTTTTCAAATGGTAATCCAATAGTATTCTTCCAACATTACTGATACATAATTTTAAATCATGTTATTTAATTACCTGCTGTCATGATTCAAACTCATTTTATATGAACATATGGACATAAGAAAACAAAACAGGAATAGTCCATTTAGGACTATTAGATTAGTCCATTTAGATTTCCACATCCAGCCTAAAACATTGACTGTTTATATTCATGCCTAACCTGCTGCAGAGACTAGAACAGGCATGGGCAAACTACGGCCTGGGGGCCATGTGCAGGCATGGGCAAACTACGGCCCGGGGGCCGTATGCGGCCCGTTAAGCTTTTTAATCCAGCCCGCAGAACTTGATGAAATTATATTAATAAACCTTGTTAACGTTTTTTCCCCGCAATTCTGGCGTTTTCCCAATAGATGACGCACTCTATATACATTGACCTTTGTTGAGGTGCAGCGTATTATTCCACATTTGCGCTTTACTCTTTGACCTCTCACCCCTTCTGTAAAGATGTAAAAAATGCATTTGAAAATATTTTTTTCAATAAGCCTTACATGTTACATGTCATTTCTGTTAAGTGATGGACATGAGTACTGCGCAGGTGCACGTACGTTCTCAAAATAAAAAATGCACTCCAGATCAAATAACGCGCTCCGCATACTGGCGCGCTGTCACTGTTCTGTCCTTGTGCTGGTCGTTGTTGAGTTTTGGCACAAGGGACAATTGAATAAGAAGGAGCAGGACAAGTAGACCTGCATCTCCTACCGTTTTTGAAATAAAGACAGTCAGGAGGAGAGTGATGATGATAATATCTTGAAGGATAACAGAATTTTCAGTGCTTTAAAATAATAACTGTTACTATTTAAAAAAGCTGTATTTTATTCATTTAATTTTCAGTGTTTTAAAAGTCATTTCAATAAATAGCTAAATACCATGGGACTTCAAAGACAGATATTTTGTTGTAATGCATTTGTTCATTTTCAATTGAAATTAAAGCACATGTTTTCTACATATCCCATGATATTTTATTTTCTCTTATGAGGTGTATTACCAAAACACTCCATCCATCTGCTCCTGGTCCGGCCCCCCTGTCAAATTTTAGAACCCTTTGTGGCCCACAAGTCAAAAAGTTTGCCAACCCCTGGACTAGAACCTGCTAGAAATAGTACTTTCTATTGGTTTTACAAAAATGATAAGAGGGTTAAATCTTAGTAGAATGTGAGGTATTACATCTGGTGAAAATATGGTGAAATTGACAAGAGGGAGGTATTAGATTCAGTGGCTATGCTGGCTGCTTATAAAGTTGGACACAGTAATTAGGAAGTGCTTGCCGTAGTCTCACAGTCTTCTCTCAACACAGAGCGGTCTTCATAAAGATGTAAAGACACGCTGCAATCCATTCAATTGAGAGGAAGATTTTAGATCAAGAAATTAGAAAAATATTTGTAAGATCTTGAGAAGTTGAAGGCAATAAATAAGACCCAGTGCTGGATAATTTTATTGTGTTTTATTTAGGTATTTGAAGAATGCAATGGATATTGTCAGATATAATCACTACGTTTAAGAGACTTTTGGACAGACATTTAAATAGGTAAAGTAATGAAGAATTCAGAACTAATGTGAAGAAATGTGACGTGTGGATAGGCAAAAAAAGTCACCATAATATGAGGGCTGAAGGGCCTATTTTTGTGCTGTTCAACTCTATCGTCAATGACACTTTCTCGAAGCACTCTAACAGATTTGTCACTCAAGATTTCCCTTTACAGAAACCATGCTGATTTTTGACTTATTTTATCATTAGTCTCCAAGTACCCTGAAACCTCATCCTTAATAATAGACTCCAACACTTTTCCAGCCACTGAGGTTAGGTGAACTTTCATGTAATTTCCTTTCTTTTGCCTTCCTCCCTTCTTAAAGAATCTAGTGATTCTTGAACAACCATGACCAATACATCTGTTGTCTCTTCAGCAACCTCTCTCAGGACTCTGGGATGTAATCCATCTGGTCCAGGTTTTCCACCTTAAGACCTTTGAGTTTGCTTAGCAATTTTTCTTTTGTAATAGCAATAGCACTCGCTCTTGCTCCTTGACACTCACAGACCTCTGGCATATTGTGTCTTCCACAGTGAAGACAGATGCTCAGTACTCATTAAGCTCATCTGCCATTTCTTTGTTCCCAATACTACCTTACCAGCATGATTAATAGCAGAGAACTCTGTGCTGAATGTTTATCAATAGAGTATATTGCATAAGACATTCAGACCCAAACAAAACTTTATTTGCAACATATTGAAAATGAGGGATCACCTAACCAATTCTCAATTTCTGTTGAAGCATTAATCATTAAAGAATAAACTATTAGATATTTAAAGCATTATTGGATAATATAAAGGGCAATGAAATAGAAATATATAAACCATTGGTGTGAAATTATCAAGCAGGAGAATCAAATTCTGAAGTATTAAGCAGACATTGCCCTGTTACTTATTACCTTACAGGACATGGGAAGGATTGGAATTTCACTAAATTTGGCTTGGTCCAGCCACATAGACACTATGGCTAAGAAAACACACCTACTCCACTTCCTTAGAATGTCAAGGAAATTTGACATTGTGTTATGTTAAATTTTGTAAAACATTGAATGAATATTTGAGCAGTTCAAAATGACAATTTAACTCTTTGTGATCTTGCAGCATGTAGCATCTGTACGAGATAAGCACTGTCGGTTTGTAAATGTGTAATGTTTGCTGATAGCAGCTAGATTCTTTCTTAATCTCTGGCACCATTAATATGAGGTTGTCTGTTAATGACTAAATATCTGTTGGTCACTTTGAAAGCTAGATTGACTGATTCTTTCTTAGTGTCTGTAAAACTCGCTGAGGATTCTTGTTTGGTTTTGGGCTTATTGCTTATATGTAATATTAATGTTCTTTTGTAACTAAAGGAATGTTAAATTCAGAACATTGGTGGACTGATGGATAAGGACCGACCATTAAAGTGTCCAATTGATTTGTAAGGATATACCGAACACTGTGTTAATGAACTATTGTATTGTTTGAACGAAAGAAACCAGGCTGAGTTAGTGGCATGCGAATCAAAGATCAAAGTGTTTGTCTTGGGGTTGCTCATATTTTTTTGGGTACCTTTCCTGGGTTCGTTGGACTTCAACAATGGACCTAGGGGCGGTTTCATGAGTGAGTTTCCCCAGACAACAACGACAATCGAATAGTGACTAAGAATCGTGAGCCCTGAAACCTTTGTGACTTACTATGTAGCATTTTGTGTGGATTATTTGTGCTTTCTAGTTTATGATAATATATCTGAATTAAGGTGCTTGTATGCTTATTACTACATCTCCTGGGCACTTGAATTATTTGGGTCCGATCAACCCATTCCATTACAGATATATCCCATGTGACTCTTACCAAGAAAATCCACAGAAAGCATCCTTTCTGGATGCATCATAGTTTGATTCTCCAACTGCTCAAAGTTCAAGGTAAATGTTATTATCAGAGTATATATATATATATATATATATGTCACCACATACAACACTGAGATCCATTTTCCTGTGGGCATACTCAGTAAATCTATAGAATTGATTCAGCAATCTCTGCTCAAGATCATGAGACATTGCTGAGAGTTGAGAATGCATTCCAGTTCATCACACAAATAACCCTCTCATTGTCTTTAACTACACTCCCTGCTGTCTCGAGAAGGTAAGTAACGTAATCAAGGATCCCTCCCACCCAGTCACTTTCTCTTCTCTTCTCTTTTGTTGGGCAGAAAAATTAAAAAAAAGCTTAAGAACAATTTGTAGTATTAAAACAATCCTCTTGTTTGTGAATAGCAGCAAAATTATAATCATGGAGCAAGAAAGGAGGCTTGGCCAAGTAACCTAAGGATTAAAGGTTTGGTTGGCTAATTTGTGAACATACAGTGGTATGCAAAAGTTTGGGCACCCCTGGTCAAAATTTCAGTTTCTGTGGATAGCTAAGTGGGTAGAAGATGAACTGATCTCCAAAAGTCATAAAGTTAAGGTTGAAACATTCTTTTCAACATTTGCAGCAAGATTAGTGTATTATTTTTGTTTTGTACAATTTTAGAGTGAAAAAAAAGGAAAGGAGCACCATGCAAAAGTTTGGGCACCCCAAGAGATTTGAGCTCCCAGATAACTTTTACTGTTAGGGCTATGGCTTGTTCGCAATCATTGTTAGGAAAGGCCAGGTGATGCAAATTTTGAAGCTTTATAAATACCCTGAATCCTCAAACCTTGTCCCAACTATCAGCAGCCATGGGCTCCTCTAAGCAGCTGCCTAGCACTCTGAAAATTAAAATAAATGATGCCCACAAAACAGGAGAAGGCTATAAGAAGATAGCAAAGCATTTTCAGGTAGCTGTTTCCTCAGTTCGTAATGTAATTAAGAAATGGCAGTTAACAGGAACGATAGAGGTCAAGTTGAGGTCTGGAAGACCAAGAAAAATTTCCGAGAGAACTGCTCGTAGGATTTCTAGAAAGGCAAATCAAAACCCCTGTTTGACTGCAGAAGACCTTCAGAAAAATTTAGCAGACTCTGGAGTGTTGGCGCACAGTTCTACTGTGCAGCAACACCTGCACAAATATGATCTTCATGGAAGAGACATCAGAAGAAAACCTTTCCTGAGTCCTCATGACAAAATTCAGCATCAGAAGTTTGCAAAGGAACATCTAAACAAGCCTGATACATTTTGGAAACAAGTCCTGTGGACTGATGAAGTTAAAATAGAACTTTTTGGCCGCAATGAGTAAAGGTATATTTGGAGAAAAATGGGTGCAGAATTTCATGAAAACAACACCTCTCCAACTGTTAAACATGGGGATGGATCCATCATGCTTTGGGCTTGTGTTGCAGCCAGTGGCACAGGGAACATTTCACTGGTAGAGGGAAGAATGAATTCAATTAAATACCAGCAAATTCTGGAAGCAAAGATCACACCATCTGTAAAAAAGCTGAAGATAGAAAGAGGATGGCTTCTATGACAGGATAATGATCCTAAACACATCTCAATGGACTACCTCAAGAGGCGCAAGCTGAAGGTTTTGCCATGGCCCTCACAGACCCCTGACCTAAACATTATCGAAAATCTGTGGATAGATCTCAGAAGAGCAGTGCATGCAAGACAGCCCAAGAATCTCACAGAACTAGAAGCCTTTTGCAAGGAGGAATGGGTGAAAATCCCCCAAACAAGAATTGAAAGACTCTTAGCTGGCTACAGAAAGCGTTTACAAGCTGTGATACTTGCCCAAGGGGGTGTTACTAAGTGCTTGACCATGCAGGGTGCCTAAACTTTTGCTTCGGGCCCTTTTCCTTTTTTGTTATTTTGAATCTGTAAAAGATGGAAATAAAAAAGTAATCTTGATTAAAATATTAAAGAAATGTGTCATCTTTTTACTTTATGCCTTTTCAAAATCAGGTCATCTTTTACTAGCTTACCTATTCACAATAACAGAAATTTTGACCAGGGGTGCCCAAACTTTTGCATGCCACTGTATGTGTAGGTGTTTCTGATAAATGCGATAAGGATTATTGGTTTGGTAACTGTATGAGGAGCTGCTGCAAAGTGTAAGTGCTTCCTCATTCCATGTTCCAAATGATCATGAATACAAATAAATCAAACTAAACCTGTTTGCTCATTACGTTTGCAAAGGCAAGAATAAATGAGCAATGTTTCACAAATGAGAGGGTTTCAGGAAGAATGGAGTAAGATCAGGTTAGAATTATCTGTGTGAGTAAGTAATGGGAAAGAATGACTACACTGCCATGAGACATCACCTGGGGCTTTGAAAACAGTTGAACTTTTCATTGCAATTATAAGATCCCAGGAAATTCTAGGATTCAAAAGATCAACTCAGAATAAAGAATATCTCTTTAAAACTGAGAAGTGAAGGAACTTTTCAGCCAGATGGTGATGAGTATATGGAATTCATTGTTACAGAAGACCGTGAAGGCCAAGTCATTGGATATACTAAGGCAAGGTTTGGTAGGTGCTTAATGCTAAAGGGTAAATTGTTATGGGGAGAAGATTGAATAGCGAAATAGACTCAATAGGCTGAATGGCTTAACTCTGTTTCTATGATTTCTGGTCTTATGGTTTTATATCATGACTCACAGCTCTAGGGAGCCAGGTTCAAACTGACCTTGATTACTATCTTTGCAGCATTTGTATAATTGCCCTGTCATGATTACTCTGGTTTCCTTCCACTTCTTAAAGATATTTATCTACCACAAAGTACAGTATCCCATAATGCGGATGGCAAAAATCAAAGAGGATTAATGTGAATATGAAAGCTGCTAAGTTGTGTGGGATGCAAAGTGAACAGATTGAATGAATCTGCTGGGAGCTGTCATAGACATGATGAGCTGATTTGCCTCTGTGTTGTAAAAAGTAAGTAACCTGCGTATGGGCAAGCACAATGAAAAAAATCTCCAATTGTGTTCGTGGATGTTACATTTTCCCAGTCGAGTCTTCAGAAAAAGATCACTACTAGGTCTCTGCTCATCTCTGAATTTAATAGAATTGGGATTGATGAAGAGTAGGGCAAAGAATGGGGAAGAAAAGAAGGAATGGGGGATATGAAGTTCATTGCAGAGAGGTGGATTGGGGTAATGGAAGTTGAGCAGGGTAGTGCTGGAAAGTAAGAAATGGATTATGAATGGAAAGGACAGAACAGCAGAAGATGGAAAGTGAACTGGTAAGTGGAGGCTGGTGAGAAGAAAGGGAAAAGGGAGGAGGAGAGACCTTGGAATGGAGAGGAGGGAAGGAGTAGTAATACCTCAAGGAGAAAAAGGAGGTGTGGAAACAAAGGTTTAAGTGGGAAATGTAGAAAGAGGAGGATTGGAGAAAGGAGAAGGGGAAAGAGGGTGAAAATGTAATGGGAAGAACAGTTTGAGGGAAGTTGGGAAAGTGGGGAAGTAAGTGTTTCAATTTGACAATAGAATGAAAGGCTGATCCACTAAGAGGAGGGAAGGTGCGATGAAAGGGAAGCAAGGGTTGGAGCATGGGAAGAGTGAACAAGAGTTAATGATTGTTGATGTTAGGGAAGGTGAGGGAAGAAGGGTGATGTCAAGAGGATGGAAGAGTAGAGACTACTTTACTTTATTGTCACCAAACAATTGATACTAGAGTGTACAATCATCACAGTGATATTTGATTGTGCGCTTCGCGCTCCCTGAAGTACAAATTGAAGTAAACATAATAAAAATTTTAATTATAAGTCATAATTAGAAAAGGGAAAAGGGAAAGTAAGGTAGTGCAAGTCAGCTCTGGATATTTGGAAGGTACGGCCCAGATCCTGGTTAGGATCTGTTCAGCAGTCTTATCACAGTTGGAAAGAAGCTGTTCCCAAATCTGGCCGTATGAATCTTCAAGCTCCTGAACCTTCTCCTGGAGGGAAGAGGGACAAAAAGTGTGCTGGCTGGGTGGGTCGTGTCCTTGATTATCCTGGCAGCACTGCTCCGACAGCATGCGGTGTAAAGTGAGTCCAAGGATGGAAGATTGGTTTGTGTGATGTGCTGGGCTGTGATCACGAGCTTCTGCAGCTTCTTCCAGTCTTGGACAGGACAACTTCCATACCAGGTTGTGATGCACCCTAGAAGAATGCTTTCTACAGTTCATCTATAAAAATTAGTGAGGGTTTTAGGGGACAGGCCAAGTTTCTTCAGCTTTCTCAGGAAGTAAAGGCACTGGTGGGCCTTCTTGGCAGTGGACTCTGCTTGGTTTGACCAAGTCAGGTCATTTGTGATATTCACTCCGAGGAACTTAAAGATTTGACCTGTTCCACCTGTGCACCACCAATGTAGATGGGGTCGTGCGGTCTGCTACTCCTTCTGAAGTCAACAACCAATTCCTTCATCTTGCTGACTTTGAGGGATAGGTTATTGTCTTCGCACCATGCCACCAGGTTCTTAATTTCCTCTCTGTATTCAGACTCAACATTACCCAAGATACAGCCTACAATTGTGGCGACATCAGCAAACTTATATATTAAGTTTGATGGAAACTTGGCTACACAATCATGGGTGTACAGTGAGTACAGCAGGGGGCTGAGTACACAGCCTTGTGGGGCACCGGTGCTCAGAGTGATTGTAGAGAAGAGCTTGTCCCCTATTTTTACAGCCTGGGTCCTGTCTGTGAGGAAGTTGAAGATCCAGCTGCAGATCTGAGTGCTAAGACCCAGGTTCCGGAGCTTAGGAATCAGTTTATTTGGAATGATGGTATTAAAGGCAGACCTGTAGTCAATGAAAAGGAGCCTTACATATGCATCTTTATTCTCCAGGTGTTCTAAGGAGGAATGTAATGCCAGAGAGATGGCATCTGCCGTTGACCTGTTGCTCCGGTAGGCGAATTGCAAAGCGTCGAGGTTGACCGGTAGGCTGTGGTTGATGTGTGCCATAACCAATCGCTCAAAGCACTTCATAGCAATTGATGTCAGAGCCACAGGTCTATAGTCATTCAGGCATGCCACCTTGCTTTTCTTCGGCACCGGGATTATCGTTGCCTTCTTAAAACACGAGGGGATCTTAGACTGAAGCAGGGAGCAGTTGAAGATGTCAGCAAACACTCCAGCTAGCACACTTGCACAGGACCAGAGAACCCATCCTGGGACGGCATCCGGGCCTGTCGCCTTCCTTGGATTTACCTTCAAGAAGGCTTTTCTAACGTCTTCCTCGGTGATGATGAATCTCGATGCCACCAGGTCCGGTTCATTCGGAGGGGGCGGGATGCTGCTCTTCTATTCGAATCTTGTGTAGAATACATTAAGTTTGTCAGGAAGAGAAGTGCTACAGTTATTGATATTCCCAGCCTTTTCTTTGCGCCCAGTGATCTCATTTAGACCCTGCCATAGTCTACTGGCATCCCGCTGGTTAGCCTGGGCTTCCAACTTGGCTCAATATTGCCTCTTGGCGCCCTTAATGGCTTTCCGGAGTTCACGCCTGGATTCCGTGTAGCGACTGGTATCCCTGGACCTAAAAGCTGCAGCTCTAGCCTTCAAAAGGGACTAGCCTCATAATTCATCCAAGGTTTCTGGTTAGGAAATACCTGGATCGTTTTGCAAGACACACAGTCCTCTGTGCATTTCCAGATAAAGTCTGTGACAGTTGAGGCATTCTCATCGAGGTTAGCTGCCGAGTCCTTGAATACTAACCAGTCCACCGATTCAAAGCAGTCACGGAAGACCTCATCCGTTTCCTCTGTCCAACGTGACACCACTTTTGACACTGTGACCTCCCGTTTCAGTTTCTGTTTGTAAGCCGGGAGGAGGAGTATGGCCTGATGGTCCGATTTTCCAAAGTGAGGTCGTTGGACGGAACGGTAGGCATCCTTGACTGCTGTGTAGCGGTGGTCAAGTATGCTCGGGCCTCTAGTGGAGTAGGAGACATGTTGGTATAACTTTGGCAGCGCTTTTCTGAGATTGGCCTGGTTAAAGTCCCTGGCTGTAATGAGCAAAGCATCCGGATACCTGGTCTCAAGTTCACTGATGTTGGCATACAGTGTATTCACAGCACACTCCACATCTGCCTGGGGGGGAATGTAGACCGCTGTCAGTATGGCTGAGATGAATTCCCATGGCAGATAATAGGGACGACACTTCACCGACAGATGTTCCAGGTCCAGACTGCAGGAGCTTGTCAGTGCCACTGTGTTTGAGCACCACGCAGTGTTGATCAGTAGGCAGACACCACCTCCCTTCGCTTTGCCCGAAGACGCCGTACAGTCCATCCGATGGATTGAAAATCCCTCTGGTCGGATGGCACAGTCGGGGGTGGCAGGGGAGAGCCAAGTCTCTGTGAAACAGAATACATAGCAGTTCTGCATCTACAACAGTAGGAGATGTGAGTTGGTGGTGAGTAGAACTGGACAATGGAAGTCAGTGAGGAGGCAATAGATGGCTGAAAGGATGGGTCAAGGGAGCGAGTAGTGGGAGAACATCTGCAAGGAGTTCTGTCACAGGAAAGCAACGTCCGTCACCAAGGACCCCACCTTCCATGCCACGCTCTCTTCTCACTGCTGCTATCAGGAAGGAGATACAAAATCAGAGTCAGAATCAGATTCAGAAGCAGGTTTAATATCACCAGCATATATAGTGAAATTTGAATTGAATTGATTTGACTTTATTACTTACATCCTTCATTTACATGAGGAGTAAAAATCTTTGTTACGTCTCCATCTAAATATGCAATGTGCAATTTATAGTAATTTATAATAAATAAACACGACTTTGAGCTCTACTGGAGAGAAAATGTTGTTAGCTCAGCCATTGATGCCATTGATTGTCTACCAGTTATGGATGAACTCGACTCCGAACCTACCATTGAGGACCTCAGCAAGGCAATTGAAAGTCTGGCCCCAGGGAAAGCTCCTGGCAATGATGGGATTCCTCCAGACCTGATCAAACACTGCAAGAACTCACTCCTCCAACCTTTACATGAGGTCCTCTGTCAGTGAGCCGTACCACAGGATATGCATGACTCCAAAATCGTCACTTTGTACAAGAACAAGTGTGATAGGAGCGACTGCAACAACTACAGGGGTATCTCCCTCCTGAGCATTGTCAGCAAAGTCTTTGCTCGTGTAACTCTGGCACGTCTACAAACTCTGGCAGATTGGGTCTACCATGAGTCCCAATGTGGTATTCGCACAAGGAGGTCAACTGTCGACATGATTTTCTCACTCTGTCAACTCCAGGAGAAGTGCAGGGAACAACAGAAACCCCTCTATGTCACTTTCATTAACTTGACCAAGGCATTCAACCTTGTCAGCAGGGATGGGCTCTTTCAGATTCTCCTCAAGATCGGCTGCCCCCTGAAACTCTAAAGTATCATCAAGTCATTTCATGATGACATGAGGGCTACTGTTCAGTACGATGGCTGTCCTTCGCTATTCGTAGTGGAGTCAAACAAAGATGCACGTTGGCCCCAACATTATTTGGCATCTTCTTCTCTCTGCTATTGAAGCACGTGTTTGGGACTTGACAGAAGGCATCTACATGCACACCAGGTCTGATGGGCAGCTGTTCAACCCTGCGCACCTGAGAGCAAGAACTAAGGTGCAAAAGATCTTAATATATGACATGCTCTTTGCCGATGACGCTGCTATAACCTCGCACACCAAACAGCAACTACAAACTCTCATGGACCGCTTCTCTAAGGCATTCAAGGACTTTGGGCTTACCATCAGCATAAAGAAAACAAATGTCCTTGCCCAGAACATAGTGGTGACACCAGTCATTACCATTGACAATTACGATCTAGAAGTGGTCCACGAGCTCACATACATGGGGTCGACCATTAGCGACACTCTCTCCCTCAATGCTGAAATCAATAGGCATATCAGCAAAGCAGCATCGATACTTGCTCGACTCTCCTCGCGGGTCTGGGAGAATCCGAAACTCGCTACAAAGACCAAGACTGCCGTGTCCAATGCATGCGTTATCAGCACCCTCCTGTATGGTAGCGAGACTTGGACCATCTACTCCAAGCAGGAAGGGAAACTCAATAGTTTTCACCTGCGCAGCCTTTGCCGCAACTTCGGCATCACCTGGAGAGACAAAGTCACAAACTCTGAGGTCCTCTCCCACACTGGACTTCCCACAATGTTCACGCTTTTAAGACAATGCAGACTGCGCTGGCTGGGCCACGTCCGTCGTATGAAGGATGGTAGACTGCCAAAGAACATCCTCTACGGAGAACTAGCAACAGGCAAAAGGAATGTTGGTAGGCCCCAGCTTTGCTTCAAGGACCTCTGCAAGCATGACATGAAAGCCTTAAAAATCAACACAGGGTGCTGCGAGGATACAGCAGATGACCACAACAAATGGCGAGGTACTCTTCAGCAACACCTACAGCAAGGTGAAAGAGTGATCCTGAGTCAGTTTGAGGAGCGGAGAGCTAAATCAAGAGCACAGCAGACAGCCGATAACAATTCCACGACGCCCTACACATGCAGTAACTGTGGCAGAGTCTGCCGTTCCAGGATCGGCCTCAATAGCCACAGTCGATGCTGCTCGACAAACCAGTGACTACCAGAGGTGCAGTACCCATGGTTGGCCACGACCGACAGAGGCCACATGCACACATAATAAATAGTATGTACAACAGGATAGTTGATATAAACACAGAAATACAGTGGTGTCAGCATGAGTTAAGCAGTCTGATGGCCTGGAGGAAGAAGCTGTCCTGGGGCCTGTTGGTCCTGGCTTTTATGCTGCGGTACTGCTTCCCAGATGGTAGCAGCTGGACAGTTTGTAGTTGAGGTGACTCAGGTCCCCAATGATCCCTCAAGCCCTTTTTACACATCTGTCCTTGTAAATGTCCTGAATAGTGTGAAGTTCACATGTACAGATGTGCTGGGCTGTCCGCACCACTCTCTGCAGAGTCCTGCGATTGAGGGACGTATCAGGCAGTGATGCAGCCAGTAGTCAGGGTGCTCTCAATTTTGCCCTTATCAGAATCAGAATCAGACTTTAATCGCCAAGTACCTATGCACATACAAGGAATTCACTTCCGGCAGATGTTGTCTCTCTGCTCATAACAATAATAATGATAAATATAAATGAAAATATAGATTATACATACAGGTAGTGCAATCCAAGTAATAGTTAGCCGACAGGATTTGGGGGCCCACACCAAAACTTGTTCAACTGTCTGAGGTGAAAGAGGCGCTGTTGTGCCTTTTTCACCACACAGCTGGTATGTACATGATGAACCCAGGATGGTGACAAACACCCCATACCAGACAGTGATACAGCCAGCCAGGATGCTCTCCACAGTACAGCTGTAAAAACATTGCGAGTATCTCTTGGTGACATTCCAAATCTCCTCACAGCCCTAATGAAATATAATCGCTGTTGTGCCATCTTTATAAATGATTGATATGTTGGGCCCAAGATAGATTCTCAGAGATATTGACACCCAGCAACTTGAAATAGCTCATCTTTCCACTTCTGATCCCTCCCTCATCTTACCCTTTCTGAAGTCCAAAATCGATTCTTTGGTTTTACTGACAATGAATGCAAGGTTGTTGCTGCAACACCACTCAATCAGCTGATTTATCTCATTCCTGTATGTCTTCTTGTCACAATCTGACTCTGCCAGCAATAGTTGTGTCCTCAGCAAATTTACAGATGGTGTTTGAGCTGTGAATAGCCACACAGTTATGGGTATAGAGAGAGTAAGGCAGTGGACTGCTTACATCCCTGAGGTGTGCCAGTGTTGATTATCAGCGAGGTGGAGAAGTTATTTCCAATCTACACAAACTGTGATGTTTTGGTGAGGAATTTGAGCATCCAGTTGCAGATGGAGGTACAGAGGCCCAGGGTTTGGAACTGTAGCAATGTTTGTGTTAAATGCTGAGCTGTAATCAATAAACAGCAGCCAGATGTAAGTATTAGTATTGTCCAGATGATCTAAGGGCCAATGAGATTGCATCCACCTATTGTGGACATAGGCTAATTACAGTGGGTCCAGGTCTTTGCTTAGGCAAGAGTTGAATCTAGCCATAACCAATCTCTCAAAGCACTTCATCACTGTAGATGTGAGTGCTACTGGACGATAGCTGTTAAGGCAGCTTACCCTGCTCTTTTTGGGCACTGCTATGATCATTGCCTTTCTGAAGCAGGTGTGAACCTCCATCTGTAGCAATGAGAGATTGAAAACGATTGGAACCCACCCACCATTTGGTTGGCACAGGTTTTCAAAGCCCTACCTGGTACACCATCGGGGCATGTTTTGCGAGGATTCATCCCCTTGAAAGACATTCTGACGTCGGCCTCCGAGATAGAGATCACAGGGTTACTGGATTCTGCAGGTATTCTCTTGGCTGTAGTTTTATTCGCTGTTTCAAAGCAAGCCTAACAAGTGTTCAGTTCAACTGGGAGTGGAGCATCACAGCCATTCAGGTTTTGTTTTGTAGGAAGTAATGGCCTGCAAACCCTGCCAGAGCTGGTGAGCATTGGATTACGCCTCCAACGGCAATTGGAATTGTTCTTTTGCTCTTGAGATAGCCCTCAGGACCCTGACCACCAGGTTCAGGAACAGTTATTACCCTTCAAACATCAGGCTCTTGAAGTAGAGGGGATAACTTCACCCAACTTTACTTACCCCATAACCCACTGACTCACATTCAAAGGTTCTTCATCTCATGTGATCAATATTTATTGTTTATTATTATTATTTATTATTATTGTGGATACCAGTTAATTGAGACACAATAGGATCAGTACATTTTGGCCCAATTAAGTGGTTGCCCCAGTTAGCTGAATTTCATGGAAATAGTTAAACGGTTTAAAAAAGACAAACTGTGTAACATATTATGTACGGTATTTAAATAAAATACAGAAGAAACTAGAACATTACCAATTATACCATGGTACTGTATAACTGTGTATTAGTTCTTAATGGTATCGATGAAGGAATTCATCCAGTGTACAGAATGAACAAAATCAGCATTGATGACTTAGTGCAGATAATGGACTGCCTTTATACAAAGCTATCAACAATTGCATTCTCCAAATGTTCATTTTCATTGTAACATTCAAGATGATTGTCGATTCCTTGAAATTCTACATAGTTTCTATTTTGTTGAAGTTGTGAAATCGTTTCATTTTCACTCCCAGGCATTTCTGGCATCTCCAAGCCTGAATGCTTGAAAACACATGAGCAAACCAGTTCTTAGTTGTCTTGTTGCTTATTTCTCACCAACATGGAGTTAAATGTGTTGAAAGCATAAGTAAATTTAGGAAGGACAACAAAATTCTAGGGGCATATAGCCCGATGGGAGTTTGGGGAGCTGGGTTATGCACAATAGGCAGCGATTCAAACAGAGAGAGGAGAAATGGGCTAAAAATTCTATATCTGAATGCACGAAGTGTCAGAAATAAGGCGGATGAGCTTGAAGCCCAGGTGCGAATGGGTAACTATGATGTTGTTGGGATAACGGAGACATGGCTGCAGGGAGATCAGACCTGGGAAATGAACGTACAAGGGTATATGTGCTATTGTAGGGACAGAAATGTGGGCAGAGGGGGTGGGGTGGCCCTGTTGGTGAGGAATGAGATTCAGTCCTTTGCAAGGGGGGACATAGGGTCAGGAGAAGTAGAGTCTGTGTGGATAGAACTGAGGAACAGTAAGGGCAAAAGGACCCAAATGGGTGTTGTCTACAGGCCACCAAACAGTAGCATGGATATTGGGTGCAAGTTGAATAGGGAGTTAACATTGGCATGTGGCAAAGGTAATATCGCAGTAGTTACGGGGGATTTCAACATGCAGGTGAACTGGGAGAATCAGGTTGGTGCTGGACCACAGGATAGGGAGTTTGTAGAGTGCCTACGGGATGCACTCTTGGATCAGCTTGTATGAGAGCCGACCAGGGACAAGACTATTCTGGATTTAGTGTTATGTAATGAACAGGATTTGATAAGCGATCTTGCAGTAAAGGAGCCATTAGGAGGTAGTGATCATAATATGATAAGTTTTTATCTGCAATTTGAGAAGGATAAGGGCAGCTCGGAGGTGTCAGTGTTGCAGTTGAACGGGGAAACTATGGAACCATGAGGGAGGAGCTGGCCAAAGTTGACTGGATGGATAGCCTAGCAGAAAAGACAGTGGAACAGCAATGGCAGGTATTCTTGGGAATAATGTACAAGGTGCAAAATCAGTTCATCCCCCAGAGAAGGAAGGATTCAAAGGGGGGAAAGGGGCCACAGTGGTTGACAAAGGAAGTCAGAGATTGCATAGCATTAAAAAAAAGGAAGTATGACAGAGCTAAGGTGAGTGGGAGGACAGATGATTGGGAAGTTTTTAAGGAACAACAGAACTTAACTAAAAAGGCAATACGGGGAGAAAAAATGAGGTACGAATGCAAGCTAGCCAGGAATATAAAAGAAGATAGCAAAAGCTTTTTTAGGTATGTGAAGAGAAAGAAGATAGTTAAGAACAATGTTGGGCCCTTGAAGAATGAATTGGGTGAAATTGTTATGGGAAACAGAGAAATGGCAGAAGAATTTAATGAGTACTTTAGATCTGTTTTCACTAAGGAAGACACAAGCAATCTCCCAGATGTATGGATGGGCCAAGGACATAGAGTAACAGAGGAAATGAAACAGATTGACATTAGGAAGGAAACGGTGATGAGAAGACTGATGGGACTGAAGGCTGACAAATCCACAGGTCCAGATGATCTGCATCCTAGGGTACTAAAGGAGGTGGCCCTGGAAATTGCGGATGCATTGGTAATCATTTTCCAATGTTCCTTAGATTCAGGATCAGTTCCTGAGGATTGGAGAATGGCTAATGTTATCCCACTTTTTAAGAAAGGAGGGAGGGAGAAAACAGAACTATCGACCTGTCAGCCTGACATCAGTGGTGGGGAAGATGCTAGAGTCCATTATTAAGGATGAAATAGTGGCATATCTAGATAGTAGTGATAGGATTGGACCAAGCCAGCATGGATTTACCAAGGGTAAATCATGCTTGACTAATCTGTTGGAGTTTTTCGAGGATGTAACCAGGAAGTTAGACGGGGGAGATCCAGTGGATGTAGTGTACCTCGATTTTCAGAAGGCATTTGATAAGGTCCCACATAGGAGATTGGTGGGTAAAATCAAAGCTCAGGACATTGGGGTGAAGACATTGACACGGATAGAAAACTGGTTGGCAGATAGAAAGCAAAGGGTAGCGGTGAATGGGTGTTTCTCGGAATGGCAGGTGGTGACTAGTGGGGTGCCACAGGGCTCGGTATTGGGACCACAGCTGTTTACAATTTACGTCAACGATTTAGATGAAGGTATTGAGAATAACATCAGCAAATTTGCTGATGATACTAAGCTGGGTGGCAGTGTGACGTGATGAGGATGTTAGGAGAATTCAGGGTGACTTGGATAGGCTGGGTGAGTGGGCAGATACTTGGCAGATGACGTTTAATGTGAATAAGTGTGAGGTTATCCACTTTGGGAGTAAGAACAGGAAGGCAGATTATTATCTGAACGGTGTAGAGTTAGGTAAGGGAGAAATACAAAGAGATCTCGGAGTCCTTGTTCATCAGTCACTGAAGGTGAATGAGCAAGTGCAGCAGGCAGTGAAGAAGGCTAATGGAATGTTGGCCTTTATTACAAACGGAATTGAGTACAAGAGCAAGGAAATCCTCTTGCATTTGTACAGAGCCCTGGTGAGACCACACCTGGAGTATTGTGTACAGTTTTGGTCTCCAGGGTTAAGGAAGGACATCCTGGCTGTAGAGGAAGTGCAGTGTAGATTCACGAGGTTAATTCCTGGGAGGTCTGGACTGTCTTACGCAGAGAGGTTAGAGAGACTGAGCTTGTACACGCTGGAATTAAGGAGATTGAGAGGGGATCTGATTGAAACATATAAGATTATTAAGGGATTGGACAAGATAGAGGCAGGAAATATGTTCCAGATGCTGGGAGAGTCCAGTACCAGAGGGCATGGTTTGAGAATAAGGGTAGGTCATTTAGGACAGAGTTAAGGAAAAACTTCTTCTCCCAGAGAGTTGTGGGGGTCTGAAATGCACTGCCTCGGAAGGTAGTGGAGGCCAATTCTCTGGATGCTTTCAAGAAGGAGCTAGATAGGTATCTTATGGATAGGGGAATCAAGGGATATGGGGACAAGGCAGGAACCGGGTATTGATAGTAGATGATCAGCCATGATCTCAAAATGGCGGTGCAGGCTCGAAGGGCCGAATGGTCTACTTCTGCACCTATTGTCTATTGTCTATAACTATCAGAGACAAAATTCACTGCTTTTTGACTCAAACACACAACTGATATTATTAAAAACTAATCACTCTAAGCATGATGTGGTCTCTAATGGCGTCAGAAGTGCATACGACTGATGTTAGTTGCAACCTGTTCAGCAATAGTCTCCTGTCCCAATTAAGTGGCATAGTATCCCAAATAAACGAAGAGAATCCCAACAATTTTCCTGATGAGTTTTCTCAAATAAACAGCTGCCCCGATTAACTAATGGCCTAAGTAGCTGGAATCCACTGTATATCTTTTTTTCATTATTTTCATATTTGTACAGTTTGTTCTCTTTTGCACATTGGTTATTTGTTTTGTTGGGTGCAGTCTTTCAAAGATTCTACATTGTTTCTTGTACTTACTGTGAATGCACAAAAGGAAATGAATCTCTGGGTTGTATATGGTGACATATATGTACTTTGATAATCAGTTCACTTTGAACTTTGTGAACTTTAAAACGCAGGAGAGGAAGGAAAGCTGTAGTGGCAGAAGAAACTAGCGTGGAAGGGAAGCCAGAAGGGGATGGAGGTGATTCCAGAAGGCAGGTGTGGGATAGGGAGGGAGAGTGAAAGGAAAAGGAAAGATGGAGATAGGAGGGACAATAAGGAGTAAGTAAAGGGAGGGTGGAAGTGCAGAGAGAGAGAGAGAGAGAGAGAGAGAGAGAGAGAGAGAGAGAGAAGAAATGAATAGAATGGGGAAGTAGGGCGAATGAAAATTGAGGGAGCAGTCTCACCACCCAGCTCTGAAATTGAAATCTTTCTCAGAGCAATTCTTCCAGGGATTCTGCCAGCAAAGCAGAATAAAACCATAAAGGCATTGGAGAAGTTTTTTCCCTACTGCAGTCACTTTGCTGAACAGTTAACTGCCGGTTAACTGTCGGCTAACTATTACTTGGATTGCACTACCTGTATGTATAATCTATATTTTCATTTATATTTATCATTATTATTGTTATGAGCAGAGAGACAACATCTGCCAGAAGTAAATTCCTTGTATGTGCATAGGTGCTTGGCGATTAAAGTCTGATTCTGATTCTGATTCTGATATCTGACTGTCTCTCCTCTTGCCTCATCTCACACACATCTGAAAGCCTTGTTTATGTTCCTTTGAAGCATGGTGGTATATTTAATTAGATTAGAGTTACTATATAAATGCTGATAAATGTTGTTGTTAGCAATTCCAATCTGATGTCTTTCCTGCTTTTTAAATCTCGTGCCTGAGCCTCTTCGCGAGTTATTCCATAATTCTGATAATTGTCTTGTAGAGAGTTCCCCTAAACTGAGTGTCCTTTTAAATTTTTTTTCTGTTGTCTAGAATTTACTTATATGAATCCTTTCAATTTCTCAAATTTTCTATTTGATCTTCATATATCTTCTTGTTTGTTGAAGAAATATTTCTCTTTACGTACATCTTTTTATGAGTAATAAATATTATATAAGTAACCACATAAATTAATTTAGCAACAATATTGTGTCTTCCCATTTTCTGTTCCCTTCACGCCTTAGGACAACAGCTTTTCAGGAAAAAGTGCCCACTCTCAATCTTTTGAAAGCCATTACCCACAAGCACCCACGCTCATGCTGTAGCTTCTTTTGACCATTGCTCTCAATGGGCTCTCTTGGGGCCGTGCAAACAAAAATATAGCTTTCAGTTTAGCAATCAGCTGGAGGAATTCAATGGATCAAGCAGCATCTGTAGGAAGAAAGGAGCTGTTGATGCTTCAGGCTGAAACCCTGCATTAACTCAATTGTCAAAAATTCCTCCCCTTCTCCACCTCCAAACACAGCTGCTGCACAACCCATTGAGTTTCTCCAGATATCTTGGTTTTGTATCAGACAGCAGAGAGCTTGCAGTCTCTTGTGTCTTCATCTTTTTGTTTCTCTCAAAGCTAACCTTATATTTCATTTGATTTTCAACAGCAGTCAAGCACTGGAGTCCAATTTTTATTGATCGAAATTACTGAGCAATGGACAATAATGCTTGTGAAATGTTGCCATACTGGTTTATCATGCTTTGTAATACCACGATTATCGTAGGCATTCAGTTCCATTGCACGGGTGTCTGGAAGTACCTGTTCTCAGCTGGCTGGAAGCCAAGCTGGTGAAATATCAACAAAGGTAATATATCAGTCCAAACTAGGGGAAAAAAGCAGAAAAAAATTGCCGACTTATACACGTAAAGCCTGATGACGAAGTGTGTGGAAAAATTACCCTTTGACTCTGTCAATCTAAGATATCAGATTTGATCATTCAGTTGACAGCTTGAACAAGGTTCAGTATAAGGCACTAATGTGATGCAAAAATAAATTTATATCTCAACCGGATTTTCAGAAAACATCTGCAATGTGGTTTGAGCATGTGAAGCAAAGTTAGATTTACACCCAAGCCCAACATCTGAGAAGTTAACCCTTGTACAAGGACAAATAATATTGCAATAAAATTAAAACTGTGTGACTCAATCATCTGCAGGAAAAATACTAGGATGATCATTTCACAGCTACAAATCTACGCAGAGCAACTTCTGTACTTTTGGTTGAGATATTAAATTTCCACCACCTGTGTTTTCAGGTGGCAAAGCTGCTTTAAGTATTAGATATTTAACTCTGTCAGCTGGTTTAACGGGGGTATATAGGGAGTCCAGGGAGAGTTACACCTCTGGTGAAGGGGCTTCTTGTGTCCATTCTGAGGCAGCTCACTTATGTTTGGTCTCCACCAGACTATCAGCCCTGACTTGTGACTCTCAGTAGCTGTTTGGATCCCAGTACATCACTTCGATGGACGGGCTAAACCAGGTGAGGGTAACTGGCGGCCTTTTACAAGAGTAAGACGGGGACATGCCTGTCCTAGCATGCAAAGTCAGCTCCAGCGGACTGTGTGGATGGGATCTTCAGTGAGATTCAATGATTAGGAAGGTTGTACTGCAACGCTCCATGGAGAGCGAAGGGCATGACAAGGCACAGAAGATGTCATGGTCATCCACTGCAACCAGGGAAGACCCCAGTTTGTGATGTTTGTTCATACCTCTGGACTCAGACTTCTGAGGTTGAGAGAGTGGAACTGCCCCAGTCCAGTGGCTTTTCCACTTTAAAAACTCTCCTACACAGGCTTGCTGACATCGTCGGATATGATGGAAAACCGCCATATAACTGTGTCATCTCCCTCTGTTTAAGAACAATTCAGTAATTCAAACCATCTCTTCATCTGAAATCTCCTATGCCCAATACTCCTTATTCCTTTTTGATGGGAAGGATATGTTAACAAAGTCTCCTCTTAACTAGGAAATTGAGAATTCCCATTGATGCAAGTTCTGCTCTTTTCAAGACCAACCAGCATTGAAGGGGACCCCCCCCCCAAACATTGATTTCGCTCTTTTCTTACTAGTAAAACCATTTAAGCACACTTTTCACTGCCTCAACATGCATGAGTTGGTAATAAGGACAGAGCTCTGTGCTGCTCTCCGAAGAATGATGGAGGTGTGCAGAGTTACTATTTTGCAGAGGGTTCAAAATTCCTCCTTCTCCATTTGTTTCCAAACCTGATTGTCAAAGCTATTGCCTCCACCTCACTATCAGTGACTCTTTGTTTTCACACTTCTACCTGAGTGTCTTAATGACTCTGTGTCTCTGATCCTGCACCAGGACTGTTTCACATTGCTTGGCTCCCTTACCAGCAGCAATTCCAAAGTCTGCTGTGTATACCTTATGAGTCCTGACGCAGCACCATGCATCATTGTGAGGTGGATACATAGGGAAGCAAGTCCTGACTTACTCTATGTGAACATTTCTATATGAGAACACTCCCACTGTCATACAGAACGAACTCAGTTATATAAGCAGGGAAAAAGAAATGCATTAATTAACACCAGTGTTCTGTGGATCATCTGTTGATCATCGGAATTTTTTGTCACCAAGGTCTATCGCATATGGGGAGGCACCTTAAGCATATCTGTTAGTGAAACATTGCTATTTGATCTGCTATAAATACCCAATTCTGATAAATGTTTTCTCATCTGAAACATTAACTGCTTCACTTTCTACAGATTTTGCTTGATCTGCTTAGTTTTTCCAGCATTTTTTTATTCTTGTATTTATATCCTGTTGGCTCAGTTTTTCTTACCTTGTATGCAGGTCCCACAACGTGACTGTTCACATTTTAATACACAGGCTTAGTAACTTAACAACACACACAGCTGAAAACTGTTCCCAATAGACCAGGTCAGCTCATCCCTTTGTTCTACACATTCTCCCCACACCATGGGAATGGCAGTGATTCTTCACTACCAGAAGAACTAAACACCTTCTATGCCCGCTTTGAAAGAGAGATTACAACTACAGGTGTGAAGATCCCTGCTGCACCTGATGACCCTGTGATCTCTGTCTCAGAGGCCGATTTTTGGCTGTCTTTAAAGAGAGTGAATCCTCGCAAGGCGGAAGGTCCCGATGGAGTACCTGGTAAGGCTCTGAAAACCAGTGTCAACCAATTAGTGGCAGTATTCGAGGACATTTTCAACCTCTCACTGCTATGGGCGAAAGTTCTCACTTGCTTCAAAAAGGCAACAATTATACCAGTGTCTAAGAAGAATAATGTGAGCTGCCTTAATGACTATCGCCCGGTAGCACTCACATCGACAGTGATGAAATGCTTTGAGAGGTTGGTCATGACTAGACTGAACTCCTGCCTCAGCAAGGACCTGGACCCATTGCAATTTGCCTATCGCCACAATTAGTTAATGGCAGACACAATCTCAATGGTTCTTCACACGGCTTTAGACAACCTGGACAACACAAACACCTATGTCAGGATGCTGTTCATTGACTATAGCTCAGCATTTAATACCATCATTCCCACAACCCTGATTGAGAAGTTGCAGAACCTGGGCTTCTGTACCTCCCTCTGCAATTGGATCCTCAACTTCCTAACCAGAAGACCACAATCCGTGTGGATTGGCATCTCCTCCTCGCTAACAATCAACACTGGTGCACCTCAGGGGTGTATGCTTAGCCCACTGCTCTAATCACTGCATACCCATGACTGTGTTGCTAGGCATAGCTTAATTACCATCTATAAGTTTGCTGACGATGCAACCATTGTTGGTAGAATCTCAGGTGGTGACGAGAGGACATACAGAAGTGAGATATGCCAACTAGTGGAATGGTGCCACAGCAACAACCTGGCACTCAACGTCAGTAAGATGGTAGAGCTGATTGCGGACTTCCAGATAGGTAAGACGAAGGAACATACACTGATCCTCATAGAGGTATCAGAAGTGGAGAGAGTGAGCAGTTTCAATTTCCTGGGTGTCAAGAACTCTGAGGATCTAACCTGGTCCCAACATATCGATGCAGTTATAGAGAAGGCTATACTTCATTAGGAGTATGAAGAGAATGTCAACAAATACAGTCAAAAACTTCTATAGCTGTACCGTGGAGAGCATTCTGACAGGCTGCGTCACTGTCTGATATGGGGGGAAAGGGGGGGCTACTGCACAGGACTGAAAGAAGCTGCAGAGGGTTGTAAATTTAGATGGCTCCATCTTGGGTACTGGCCTACAAAGTACTCAGAACATCTTCAAGGAGCAGTGTCTCAGAAAGGCAGTGTCCAGTATTAAGGACCCCCAGCACGAGGGGCATGCTCTTTTCTCACTGTTGCCATCAGGCAGGAGGTACAGAAGCCTGAAGCCACACACTCAGTGATTCAGGAACAGCTTCTTCCCCTCTGCCATCCGATTCCTAAATGGACATTGAACCCTTGGACACTACCTCACTTTTTAAATATATAGTTCCGTATTTCTGTTTTTTGCATGATTTTTAATCTATTCAATATACGTATACTGTAATTTATTTATTTATTGTTATTATTATTTTACTTTTTCTTCTATATTATGTATTGCATTGAACTGCTGCTGCTATGTTAACAAATACCACGTCACATGCCAGTGATAATAAACCTGATTCTGATTCTGATCTCATCCACTGAAAACTAATGAGCATTGTGTAAAAAAACTTACTTCTAACATCTGCCTCTATACTTTCCTTGGATCACCTTAAAATTATGCCCAATCATATTAGCCATTTCTGCTTTGGGAAAAAGAAAGTCTCTTTGCACTGAGACACTTGTTAGACACCAAAAGGGCAGAAATAAGGCCAAGTTGCCAGTCTGGTGAAGGAAGGAGTGGGAAAGAGTGTTAAATGATTAACAGATACCAGCCTGGCTGTCTCAGAACCAAATGTGGAGTGAAAGAGAATCCTGTGTTCCCTGTGAAAAAGTGATCTGAGAGAGATAATGAAGTAAAAGCCATTAAGGATGGACTCATTGACTCACTAACCTCCTCTTGTGCAGTACACATTTTTGCTCAAAAATTAGTAATATTTTCTGTACCCAGCTTACTTCAACAACATTCAATTTGGGTCCCCTGGACACAAAGTTTGCACATCATCACCCAATCTCTTGACATCTTAAGTAAAACATACTGCTATTCGGTTTTGCGTCCCAACGTGAATAAATTCACATTATGTTGCATCTGCCATATTCTCACCCATTCACCCATCTTCTCTATATCCCCCTGATGTCAAGTTAAGTGTGAGGTGATGCATCTTGGGCCTTCAAACCTGGGTATAAGCTATAACTAATAGGAAGAGTACTGACAAGTGTTGTGGAACAGAGCAACCTGAGAGAACAAGTGCACAGTTCACTGAAAATGACTGCTCAAGTAGACAGGGCCATGAGGAAGGTGTTAAGCATGTTGGTCTTCATCAGTCAAGGCATCATTTAGAGGAGACATTACGTTAGATAAGACCGTAAGACATTAAGAATAGGAGCAGAATTAGGCCACTTGACCCATAAAGTCTGTTCTGCCATTCCATCATGGCTGATTTATTATCCCCTTCAACCTCATTCTCCTGACTTCTTCCCACAACCTTTGATGCTCTTACTAATCAAGAACATATCAAACTCTGTTTTAAATATACCTAGTGACTCGGCCGCCACAGCTGTCTGCAATGACCACAACCCTCTGGCTAAATAAATTCCTCCTCATCTCTGTTCTAGATGGATGTTCTTCTATTCTGAGCCTGTGCCCTCTGGTCCTAGGCTCCTCCATGAAAAGGAACATCTTTTTCATGTCCGCTCGAACCAGACTTTCAATATTTGACAGATTTCAATGAGATCCCCCTCTTTCTTATAAACTCCAGCAGATACAGGCCTAGAGCCACCAAACGTTCTTCATATGTTAACCCTTCTATTTCTGGTTTGAACCGAACTGGCCAGTGTCCCTGAAATGCATTGAAGAATGTTTAGTCCAACTCTAATGAGCCCATATGGAATAAATTCATGCCCTTCATGACTCAAGAATGCACATACATGAACCAAATGTGCATAGTTAAAATATGCTTTAATATTAATTTCAGGTTTGTCTGAAATGATTGCCCATGCAAATAGTTTAGACGTGAATTGGAACACTTTTGAACTGACCGACCATCAGCAGTTTGGAATGAGCAGTTTATGAATCTTGATGCTTTTAAAATATTCGAACATCATCCTCATGAATGCTGCATATAATCAATTGTGCCAGTGTGATCATTAATGAAGAATGTTTATCAGAACCTGCTGACTGTCTGATGTAATTTTGCCTTCATTATCATGAAAGGATGGAATGGTCTCCTCCACCTAACAAGTCTCAGTGGAATAAACTGCAGCTCAGGCTTTTTAAGCTGCATTACTGATGTAACACCACAATGTGTACTAGATTCTAGAGAGTCTACAATGCTTGTTGTCTTGCCCTCTCCTGTTGACCTTTCTTATTTACCACTACATTAACACTCTCTCTCATCCACAGAACCTCTTCTCATTTATTCTCACCATTTATGAATATGACAGGCAGACTGAACTTGGTGAATTATCCTACTTGTTGGACATTATTTCTCTTTGGATCTTGGATTCAATAATTAACTGATGTTTCTACCTTTTTAAGCTATGAGTAATATATACAGTAGGTTCTGGTTAATTAGAACACACTGGGACCAGCACATTTTGGCCCAATTAAGGAGCTGCACAATTAGCCGAAGTTTCATGGAAATAGTTTAAAAAAGACAAACTACCATTTAATTGAGTAACAAAGTAAATGTTTAAATGAAATACAGAACAAATTAGAGCACTACCAATATTACTAGAGTAGTTTAAGACTGTATTTGTTCCTAATAGTTATGAAATTCATACTGTATACACTGTGTTCTTTTGACTGTAAATGAACAAGGTCAGTTCAGACACATATTAATGGACTGCCCTCTTCGCCTTCCTGCAAGTAGTGTCAAAGCTCACTGTCTTTTAATTTGGCGTTGGCCAGCCCAAATGACTAACAACACAAGTGTACACAATAGATGGTATTTAAAAACTGTTTGTTCTCTGCACGGGATAATGGTTTAATGGCTGTGTAACTGATGCTTGTTAGAAATTGTTGCATCCTCTAAATCTTCAGTTTTGTTTTAATGTTCAAGATGATTGTTGATACCTTCAAATTCTTTATATTTCCTAACTTGAAGTAGTGAAACCATTTTATTTTCACTCCCAGACTTTCTTGCATCCCCAAACCTTAATGCTTGAATCCATAGTGAGCAAAGCAGCTCAGAATCGTCTTACCGCTTATTTCATGCTATCAGTGACAAAAACCAATACTTTTTGAACTCAAACATAACTGACACTATTTAAAAATTGTTCACTTTAAATGGTGTAGTGTCTAATGCCCACACAAGTGCACACAATTGATGCTAACTATAAACTGCTCGGCAACAGTGTCCTGTTCCAATTCAATGGCATAGTGTCTAAAATAAACAAAATAAATCCCGGCTATTTTCTTGATTAGTCTTTGTTCTTAAACAGTTGTCCCAAATAAACGGTTCCCCTGATTAACCAATGGCCCAATTAACTGGAATCAACTGTTACAATTACAATTACTATAATACATGAAAGATGAGATGATACTTTATAATGTGACTGAGAACTAATTGCCAATTAAATTAAAATGTGATTGGTACAGATAAATTATAATCAGGTAAATCATGAATAATAAACAAAACATGCAATTTAAAGAAGTATTTGTTTATTTAAAACCTAGGATATTCATCAAATTGAGTATTCAAGTAGTTCTGCAAGAGAAGACTCATTTATATGTGTGACACTCTTCTGAGATCTGAATCTCTTTAATAAACTACAATTGTTGTTGATAATTAGTCATGGCTTTAAATAATGTTCTATTTTCTGATAGCTCATTTATGTTTTTTAATTGAAACTGTTGAAAATACTTTTGCATTACTTTCCAAGCACTGACTTCTGGAGCTCAATCACCACTTTATTAGGAACACCTGTATGTATCCTCATTAATGAAAATATTAATATGGCAACAACTCAATGCATAAAAGCCTGCAGACATGGTCAGGAGGTTCAGTTTTGTTCATACAAAATATATGAATAGAGAAGAAGAGATTTAAGTGATTTTGATTGTTGGTGCCAGATGGGGTTGTTTGAGTATCTTAGAAACTGCTGATCTCCTGGGATTTTTGTGCACAACTGTCTCTAGATTTTACAGCAAATGGTGCAGAAAACAACAAAAAAATCCTGTGAGTGACAGTTCTGTGGGTGAAAATGCAATCTTAATGAGAGAGGTCGGAGGAGAATGGCAGGACTTGTTCAAACTGACAGGAGGCAAATAACCACACAATTCAACAGTGGTGTGCAGAAGAGTATCTCTGAACTTACAACACGTCGAACCTTGATGTGGATGAGCTTTAGTAGCGCAAGACCATGAACGTACACTCAGTGGCCACTTTATTAGGTACAGGAGGTACCTAATAAAGTGGCCACTGATTGTAGCTTTTTTTAAAGTGATCTGCAGCACCCCCAAGTGTTTGGAATCATACATGACAACCTGGAACATAACCAAAACCTTACAAATGTCTTCAGAATGTTGCCAGCTTTGGGATCAGAATCAGAATCAGATTTATTATCATTGACATATGATGTGAAATCTGTTGTATTGCAGCAGCAGTACAGTGTAAAGGTACACACAAAGAATAATGGGGATATACTATATATGTACAATGAGGCAGTTGAAGGAGCAAGAGATTATGGAAAATTAAAGCACATTTTAAACCAATGGTAAATAAAGGACATTTGGGAAGTGAATGTGATAAGGAACATATAGTAGAAAATTTGATTGAAACAGATTGAACTGAATTAAATGCTTTACAATATTATAGAGACTTAAGGCAATTTAAAATCACAAGGAAAGGAGAATGCTGGGGTGATAAAATAGCATTAAAAGCAGCGAAAGGAGATGGTTCCTACTTGTCAGTAATAAACTCTGTAGCTATGTCGGAAAGTGGACAAAGCTGTATGTTCGGTATAGAGCAGTTTCACACAGGCTGAGCTGCTAAATGACGAGACAGCATTAGAATGTTTTGTTGTTGTTGGAAGTTGTGAACTAAACTCTAGGTGTGTTCTGCTTTCAGTGATTGTTTTTCTCTGCAAAACTCATGTCTAACTGATGCCGTTATTCTTAAGTATTTTGTGCAGTGAGGAGGATGCAACAGCAAGAAAATTAAGGCCTGGAAAACAATGCTTCAATTGCATTCAACTGCCAGTGTCCCCGCATGGTTTGACTGGGCTTTGACAAACTGGTCTCTGCAAGAAGTGACTGTGCCTCTTTGAAATTTTTTTCTGTTTTGTAGCAGCATTACCATTCCCTAAGTAACAATTGCCTCTATTTTTGATGCTGCACATGTCCACATCTGAGCAAATTTTCAGCTTAAGAAGTTTATCCTGGATTCTCCAGTTGGATTTATCAGTGATATTGCTGTGTGCGTACATCTACTGATGCTTCTGGACACACCATCAGTGATGTTCCTGGAATCATTGGGTGTTTCGGGTCTTTCAACATCATACACCCTCTTCCAGGTGACCCAGCTGGGGCTGATCAGACCCCAGCTTGTGTCCAGATGGCTAGTGTCGTGGTTTCTCATGCCCCACAAATGACCAGGAGACGCAGAAGATTCTTCAAGAAGTATTAAACTTTAATTTGCAAATCAAAGCTGAGACAGTCAGTGAGCTAGTCGCTGATTGCCCACCGATCCTTGGACAAAGCATTTTTTATAGCAATCTCCTGGTTTAGTTGCATTAGCATATCCAATTGGTCTATAGTTGCGTATCACAAGTACATCTGCCACTATTGTTTCTACCCATTGACTTAATCATGTTCTAATATACATCTCTTAGCTACCTCTCATTAACACACCATTGTGTTCTACATTCTTAAAATTTCATTCTCCTACTAAATTGGGTACATGCATAGCAAATAGCAAACTCAGACTACATAATCCACATCTCTTAGCTTCCTCTTATTAACACACCATTGTCTTCTACATTCTTAAGATTTCATTCTCTAGCAAATAGCAAGTTCAAAGCTGACTACATGGTTTTGGTTACACAACAAACAATTTCAACTTTTATACTCCAATACTAACTACACATGACTCCATGGCTCCCCTCTCTTGAGCCACAGCCATTTTGAGGCCCTCTCTGCCGCATTGATGGTATTGCGATATTAATTACATGATTGTAAAACAGCCCATGTTCTGTGGTTTATTGTGACTCTTTCAGCTTAGTTAGATTGCAAAATGTAAAGACCACAAATGAAAAAAGTGCACACTACAAATAGCCTTCAATCTGTTCACCCAAATCTGTTCACAGAAAGAGAGAAATTTCAGTGAGCCATCCTTATGAACATAACTCAGTGGGTGGCACAAAGCACAATTAACAAATACTTCTACAAATAAAATAACATGAAAAATAAAATGATTGTAAAAATTATACATATTGATGGTGCAGAAAAATGTGAAATGTATGGAAAGTGAGAAGCAGAGCTGCCAACAAGATCAGAGTTATAGAAGTTTTGAATGCAGCAATGACAGGAAATCACATGGACTATACTTTAGCCACTTGCCTTGAGTACTGATTATGAATGCAAACGAATTGGACGCTGAACATCTTTATTATAATTTGATTCTGATTGATTGTACCATACATTCTTTGTCAAATCATGCCTTTTTAGGACAATCAAAACTTTTCTCATACCTTGTTGTTAAATTTACTACAACTCCTTTATCCACTTTACTGAAGATAATGTTGTGTTGCACTCTTCTTCTCTAGGTTTTAGTCATGGTTTGCTGTTCAGTTATATGCAATGATACTATTTTTCAACCTCTCCATGCTCTTATTATGCCTTTAATTCAGGCTTGTCAAACGGACATACAGCTGCTTGAATTGTGAGGCAAGGTTTCATTAGCTAAATGACATCTGCTGCATAATTTCAACTCAATCTTTACCATTTAAAAGAGTGCTTTAGGTAGGGTGCGTATATGATTTATTAAAGAAATATAAATATAAAATGGGTGTTCTTGCCCTAACTGAATTAATCCAGATGCTTGAGATGTCAGTTTTATAGTTTTCGATGCTAACTCTATCTTGCAGTTTCACAAATTCTATAATCAGCCAACCTTCTTATTCGCTGATCATCATATTCCTTACTGTAAGAAGAATTCTGGAATAATTGCATTGAACTCTTCCTCAATATAAACTCCACTGGCAACTGTAGCACCCTTAAACTGAGAACTTATTTTCTCGTAAGTTTCGATTTATTTTAATGTTTTTTAACCTTTCATTGCATTGTTCAGTCTCCTTGTTCCTTTATTGTAATAATCTGTGTAATAATTGAGTATGACTTTGCATTTCAATTCAGAGGAGGCCATGGCATTCATTCTTAATTTTAGCATAAAAATCCATCAGGAATGTCATTAAGGTGCACAATATATTTTTAACCAACCTTGAAAACTTCTCTCAGGTCAAAAATATTTGGATGCTTTGGTAAGTGTAAGGCGATCTTATACTTACGAAGATATCTTGAGATCCTAAAAATTCAAGTCATCGTAATGACTTCATTTTTCCATTGGTAAATTGTTAAATTGGCTTATTACTGTCTCATGTACTGAATTACAATGAAAAATATCTTCTATAGACTGTCCATACAGATCATTTTGTTATAACAGTGCCTTGAATAGTACAATGAAAAACAACAACAGAATGCAGAATAAAGTGTTACAGTTATAGAGAAAGTGTAAAGAGAAACTGTATACTGAGGCAAGTTTCAGCCATCCATTAAGTGCAGTGCAGAAGGAATATAGGGTGCAAGGTCATAAAAAGGTAGATTGTGAGGTCAAGAATTCATCTTATCATTATTCAATAATCTTCTAACAGTAGGATAAAAGCTGTGATTGACCCTGCTGGTGTGTCCTTTCAGGCTTCTGTATCTTCTGCTCAAAGGGAGGGTGTAGGAGAGAGGATGTGTGGTGTGTAGGGGTTCTTTGATTATGCTGGCTGTTGTACTGAGCCAGCGAGAAGTATAGACAGAGTCCATGGAAGGAAGAGTCCATGCTTTCATACAAAACATGGTTTTCATGATGTACTGAGCTGTGTTCACAACTCTGCACCTCATGAAAACCATCCATCGATCTATGCGGTCACGGGAAAAACATTATGGTTTACCATACCAAGACATGATGCACCTGGGTACGAGTGCTTTCTATGGTGCATTGATAAAAATTGGCAAGGGCAAAAGGGGACATGCCAAATTTATTTAGCCTTCTGAGCAAAAGAGTTGCTGCTGTGTCTATGTTCTTGCACTAGAACAGGCTGTTGGTGGTGTTGACTCCAAAGAACTCGAAGCTCTCAACCTTCTCATCCTCAGCATGTTGACGTAAACAGGAGAGTGTGAACCACACCCTTCCTGAAATCAATGACCAGTTCATTTCCAAAATTGTAGATATACCTCATTGCTCCATTGATTCTCCATTACAAGGAGCAATACAAACTCTGCAGAATTTCTCAAAATTTCCAGGCATATTAAAATGAAAAAAGGCAAGTACAGTAGATGTCCATTTGTACAGTATCCGTCTTGGTCTGCAAAGTCTCTCACAAGGATGCCTAGCCAGAAGTTTAAATCTTCCCTTCGACGGGAATTCAGTGAAACCCTCTCTCACTGCTCGCCCTCTGTGATCTCTGCTGCCCTCTGATCAAGGGTCTAGGCCCAGAATATCGACACTTGGGTAGGAGAAGCAACACTTTATATTCTGTCTGGGTAGCCTCCAACCTGATCAGTTTCTCAAACTTCCAGTAATAGACTTCCCCCTTCACCATTCCCCATCCCTTTTTCCCTCTATCAGCTTATTTCATTGCCTGCCCATCACCCTCCTCTGGTGCCCTTCCCCCTTTTCTTTCTTCCATGGCTTTCTGTCTTCTCCTATTAGATTCTCCCTCCTTTAGCCCTGTATCTCCTTCACCAATCAACTTTCCAACTCTTTACTTTCCACCTCCCGGTTTCACCTATCACCTTGTGTTTCTCCCTCCCCTCCCTCCACCTTCTAACACTGAATCCTCTTCTTTTCTCCAGTCCTGCTGAAGGGTCTTGGTCTGAAACATCGACTGTAATCTTTTCCACAGGTGCTGCCTGGCCTGCCGAGTTCCTCCAGAATTTTGTGTGTGTTGCTCACAGAAATGATTCCAGGATTGAATAGCTTGTCATAGGAGGAGTGTTTGATGGCTCTGGGCCTGTATTCACTAGAATTCAGAAGACTGGGGGGGGGGGGGGGGTAACCTCATTGAAACATATTGAATGGTGAAAGGACATGATAGAGTAGGTGTAGAGAGGATATTTCCTATGGTGAGAGAGCCTAAGATCAGAGGACACAGCCTCAGAATAGAGAGGCATCCTTTTAGACCAGAGATGTGGAGGAATTTTTTTAGCCAGAGAGAATCTGTGGAATTCTTTGCCACAGGCAGCTGTGGACATCAGGGCCGGATTAACCCAGTAGCAAAAGTAGCATATGCTCCGGGCCCCGCATTTTTGAGGGCCCCACCCGCACTAAATGCTTGCAAGCTGCAGTCTGGTGAAATCTGCATCTTTCCGTATTTTCATGACTGTTTTGGGTAGACGATTCATTTACACTTAAATAAATTACTTCAGCCATCAGTCCTCTGTGCTTTGACAAAGTACTGTGGATTGAGTTCATAACAGTGCATTTCCTAAAAGCTTTGAAGCCAGTTTCATTCATAACAATGCATCTCTGGTGCCTCTGAGACAAGAATGCTAAATTTACAGGTAGTTGCGAGGACACCAAATCTATGCTTTTTGAATATCAATTATCCTCGGTGTAAGCATGTAACATACCAAATAATGTGTTACGGATTTTATCTTGCTTTCCTAAAGGCCATGACTGCCAGTTTAGGCATACTGACGCCAGTAGAATGAATTTAATCAAAAGATGTGAAAACTTCAAAGAATTGTCTATACTTGTAACTATGAACTGTCCTTTGTGTTTAGCAAATAAATATCAAGCCTCAATCACAAGGCGGTTAGACCTGTTCTGCCAGGGGTCTCTGCCTGCTGTAATCTTGTTTTGTCGAATAAAGAAACTGCCTTGTACCTACCAGTAACGCAATGCTCTGTGATTTCATCCACACCACA
Organism: Hemitrygon akajei; assembly: GCF_048418815.1. Classification (NCBI taxonomy): domain Eukaryota; kingdom Metazoa; phylum Chordata; class Chondrichthyes; order Myliobatiformes; family Dasyatidae; genus Hemitrygon; species Hemitrygon akajei. The sequence goes on from NC_133131.1 coordinate 109,490,301, forward strand.
ATGACGACGATCTGGCAACGCTGTTGTTTTCATGTTGGAGGAGCTGAACGGCTTGCTCAAAATTTACTTGACTATTTAAAGGAAAATGACATTGATATAAAAGACTGCCGTGGTCAAAGTTATGACAATGCCAGCAACAAGTAGAGTGGCAAGTATAGTGGCTTACAAGCATGAATTAAAGAGCTGAATGAGTTTGCGGATTACGTTCCATGTTTTGCAAATTCACTAAATTTGGTATGGAAATTTGCTGCTGAATGTTGTCAAGAAGCATTAATTTTCTTTTAATTTGTAGAAAGCCTGTGTACATTTTTTTGTGCTCCTACTTATTGGTGGGATCTCCTTTCTGCTGCATTATCTGATGGTGGTGCTCGTTTGCCCATTGTGAAAAGAATGTCAGATACCAGGTGGGCAGCTCATGCAGATGCAACAAAAGCACAGCTTTTCTGCAACAAAACAAGTCTTGGGGTTTTCCGGTGTCATCATCGTCGAGAATGGCAGCTTAAGTCACTAGTTCCTCCAGAAAAATGCCCATTAAGCCCCATTAACCCATCAAGTATAATATTTTTCAAAAAATATTTGAACTGAAAAGAGGGGCAAGAATGGGGAGAAGAAATGGAAATAAAAAAGAGGAGTGCAGCGAGCGTCTCTCCGACCCGACCGCGTGCTAGCGAGGCGGCTGCTGGGCCTCGTTCAGTCGAAGCGGCGAATGTCTTCGAAATCCTGAAAGAAATAATGGAGTTCCAGAAAGATATAAAGCAGCAGCTCCATGATATTAAGGCAGAACTCGCCAGTGTTAATCAAAAAATAGCGGTGGCAGAGACTCGAATTGAGAAGGTGGAAGATCGTGTTCAAAACGTGGAACGGATACTGAGCAAGACAATAAAAATCATACATCACCAAGAAGGTAAACTACTTGACCTGGAGGGAAGATCATGGCGGAAAAATATCAGAATCTACAACGTTCCCGAAGGAGCGGAGGGCTCGTCCATGACGGAGTTTGTTGAAAAGTTACTGCGGGATGTGCTGGATCTTCCCTCAGCTATGAAGCTGGAAGTCGAAAGAGCCCACCGCGCGTTAGTCCCAATACCTACCCAGGATAGAAAGCCACGCTCAATAATAATAAAATTCCTTCAGTACAGCACCAAGGCAGAGATTCTACGAAGGGCCTGGGGTAAGAAGAGAGTGTTTTTAGAGGATAAATTAATATATTTCGACCAAAATTACCCCCCCCCCCCCCGCGGTCCTCCAGAAACGCAAAGAATACTCCGAAGTAAAGCGGGTACTAAAGCAAAATAAGATTAGATATCAAACTCCATACCCTGCTAAACTTCGAGTGTTTTATGACAATGGGACGCAGTTGTACCAGACAGTGGAAGAGGCGACTACAGACATGAAGCCTAGAGGGTTGTCCGTCAGCATGACCAAAACGAGTGAAAGCCTGGCTGAAGAATTATCCCGCTCCGCTTGGGAAATAATGCGAGAATCGAGAAGGCAGGAGATGGGAGGAGGCTGAGAGAAATATATCAGGAAGAGACTGGGAGTTTCCCATAGACAGTCCTCACCCCCTTCAGAAGAGCCATAAGGTTTGGCTAACTTTAAAAATGTTGAGAAGCTAAAGGGAAGCAAAAGTACACAGTGATATACCCATCTCGAGAAATACTTATTATAATGTGGATTTTATATTACTTAGTTGTTATTCTTTATTCGCTCACTTACTCCTTTTTCCCCACTAAAATGAGAATATATATATGTGTGCATATATGTGTATGTGTGTAATGTGTGTGTGTATATTTGTGTATGTATGTATGTATATATATGTGTGTGTGTGTGTGTGTGTGTGTATATATATATATATTTGTGTGTGTGCATATAGATATATGTATATGTAGGAGGAGTAGACAGGAAAATCTTTTCTGTGTAATGGATTTGTTCACTGACTTTTATGAATACTGCAATGGGGGCCCTCAACTCACAAGTAGGAGGGGTTATCCCCCACAGCTAGACATTTCCTCTAGCTCAACGCAGGGTCATCTAATAAAGACCTCAGCTTTGGAATCACACGTTCGTTGCCATTTTTGTTATTATTTGTGTTTCTTGGTTCTTATTTGTTCAGGGAATAGATCGATTAAGTTTTATTCTAATTTCAATGATACATTGACAGATAAATACAGGTGGCTAAGGACAAGGTAAAATTCATTTCTTTTAATGTAAAATTAAATCCAATCAAACGTAAGAGAATTTTATCCAAAATGAAAAAAGAACAAGCCCATGTAGTATATTTACAGGAAACTCATTTAAGTGATAATGAGCATAAAAAACTAAAGAGAATGGGCTTCACTAATCTGTTTTTCTCCTCATATAAACCAGGACATAGGAGAGGAGTTGCTATTCTTATCTCAAGTAGGCTAAATTTTGAAAAAGTATTCGAAATGGGAGATAAAGAAGGCAGATATATTCTTGTAAGGGGGAATATAGATGGCAATTCAGTTGAATTCTATTGAATATATACACACCCCCAGGAAGTGATATTGGTTTCTTTCAGAAAATTACTGATATTATGGTAACGGAAACAGAAGGTCTCCTGATATGTGGGGGAGACTTAAATTTACAATTACAACCGAACTTAGACTCTTCCAATAGAAAAACCTATGAAACAAAATCCTTACATAAGAAGGTCAATACACTTTTTGAGTATATTGGTTTAATTGATATATGGAGGGACCTTTTCCCTGACAGAAGGGATTGCACTCATTATTCTGCTCCCCATTCTGTATATACAAGAATAGACTATTTCATAACATTTGGAAAAGACAAAGACAAAATAAACACCTGTGGAATTGGGACAATAGATGTAAGTGACCATGCACCTATATATTTATCTGTTGATTTTGACCTACAACCAAAGAATACTATTTGGAAACTAAATTCAAATCTACTCAATGATCTGTACTTTAAGGAACAAATTAAAAAAGAAATTGGTCTCTACTTAGAATTTAATGATAATGGAGAGGTTTCACCTCCCATTTTATGGGATACTCTGAAGGCGGTCTTAAGAGGGAAAATTAAAGCAATATCTTCATATAAGAAAAAATTAAGGAATAAAACATTAGAGGAATTACAAAATAGGCTGAAGGAACTAGAGAAAAAAACAAATTGAATTTGGCACAGGATACATTAGGGGAAATTAAAAGAATTAGGAAAGAAAGAAATAATTTGGCTACGCAAGAAATCAGGAAAAACTTAATGTTTCTGAAACAGAGACATTATGAAAGTGGATCGAAATCTAAGAAAATACTGGCGTGGAAACTGAAAAAAAAGTTAGCAAAAAATATAATTCATAGAATTAGGGACCCAAGAACGAAAATAATAAAAAATAAGCTAAGTGAAATTCAAGAAGCTTTTGAAGTGTTTTACAAAACTCTATATTCCAAAGTTCCAGGGGGAAGCATAACCCAAATTGACACCTTCTTGAATTCTCTAGAGTTACCACTTTAAGTGAAGAACAAAATAGAACGATGACTGCTGACATAACTGAAGTTGAATTAAAAGCTGCAATTAGTAGGCTTAAATTAAGCAAGTCACCAGGATCAGATGGGTATACGGCAGAGTGGTACAAAGAATTTAAAAATGAGTTAATTCCTGTTTTACTCCCCACACAGAACTGGGCTCTAAAAAAGGCACAAATGCCACCCAGTTGGAAGAAAGCAATAATCTCAGCTATACCGAAAGGAGGCAAGGTTAAAATGGAATGCGGGTCATTTAGACCAATATCCGTTCTTAATGTAGATTGTAGGTTATTTACCTCCATCATGGCCAAATGATTAGAGGAGTTTCTACTCATACTGATACATAACGATCAGACAGGTTTTATACGACAACGCCAGACACAAGACAATATACGAAGGACACTTCACATTATGGATCATATACAAAAAAATAAAATCGAAGCAATAGTGATAAGCGTGGACGCGGTAAAAGCATTTGATTCGGTTAACTGAAATTTTCTTTACAGAGTTTTACATAGATTTGGTTTCCAAGACACAATTATTAAAACTATACAGACACTATATGACAACCCTACTGCTAGGATTAATATCAATGGATATTTATCAAATAGTCTTACCCCAGAAAGGGGCACGAGACAGGGTTGTGCATGGTCACCACTACTCTTCGCGTTATATCTGGAACCATTAGCTCAATACATCAGACAAAATGAAGATATCAGGGGAATTACTATTAAAGGGACAGAGCATAAATTGGCTTGTTATGCGGATGATATTTTGATCTATCTAGAGCAACCAACAAATTCTTTACCTAAATTGATACAATCTTTGAACAATATGGTCAATTATCAGAATACAAGATCAACATAGATAAAACCCAAATACTTTCATATTACTATAGCCCACCAAGAGAAATTGAAAGTCGATACCCCTGGGCATGGCACACAGAGTCTTTCAAATATTTGGACATCATTATGCCAAAAGATTTGGCAAAATTATCAGAATGTAATTATCAGCCTTTATATAAAAAAATTAAGGAAGATGTGGCAAGATGGAACCTGATTCCTTTTTTCAGTCTCAGTTCAAGGATTGAGTCTATTAAAATGAATATACTGCCCAGACTGTTATATCTCTTTCAGACCCTATCAACAGAGATTAATCAAAATCATTTCAATGAATGGAACAAGATGCTATCAAGGTATATTTGGCAGGGTAAAAGGCCTAGAGTTCGTCTCAAAACTTTGCAATTAGCAAAGGAAAAGGGGGGATGGGGCCTACCTTCTCTTAGAGATTATTATTTTGCAGCAGAGTTGAGAGCTGTGATATGTTGGTGCAACCCATCATATGACGCTCAATGGAAAAACATTGAGGAGCGGGTACTTCCCACCCCCATACAAGCAATTTTGGCTGATAACAACCTGCAAAGGTACATAAATACTATTGATAACCCATGGGTGAAATTGACTCTTAAAATACGGAAAACTACCGGTACTATAAAAGAATATAATCTAGAAGGAGATATTGCAATTCTTAAATAGTGTGCATATGACTTGGATTTTACACCAAATAAATTGGATGCTGGATTTAAGGACTGGACAGCTAAAGGAATAACAGTTCTTTGCAACATAATGAAAGAAGGAACACTGTTCAGTTTTGAAATGCTTAAAGAGAAACACTTATTAGAAAACAAGATTTTTAATTGGTATTTACAGATGCAACAATATGTTAATAGGATGCTTAAAAATGTAACCAAGGCAAATACATGCTTGATAGAGCTCTTTAGAAAAGCATATAATTCAGATAATGGTAGTAGAATCATTTCAAGCTTGTATAAGGGGTTGTCAAATCTTAAAACACATTCGACTTCATACATTAAAACAAAATGGGAGAAGGAAGGAGGGATAATTATATCTGAGGAAGAATGGACAACAATATGGAGATATCAATGGAAGCATACCAGTTCACAGAAATGGAGGGAGTTTGGATGGAAAAACTTGATAAGATATTTTATTACACCCTCTCAGAAATCCCATTATGATAGTAACCTCCCTGTTTGCAGGAGAAATTATGGAAATCAAAATGCAAATCATTATCATATTTTTTCGGACGGCCCTGTTATCAAAAACTATTGGAGGGGGATACACAATGCCCTACAAGACATCTTTAAATGTGAAATACCCTTAGAGAGTAAGACCATATATTTTGGATATATACCTCAGGAATGGTTGAAAAGAGATAAATATTTAATGAATATATTGTTGGTGGCTGGTAAAAAGACCCTTACCAGGAAATGGTTATCACAGGAGAGCCCAACTTTAAATACATGGATGGAAATTACAATGGGCATTTACAAAATGGAGAAGATAACAGCATCTTTTAACCATAAACTGGAACTATTTGATTCATACTGGGAAAAAATGGTTTAACTACATAATGCCTCATAGGCCTGATTTTATTCTCACAAATCAATGAATCTGTTGTAAAAAAAAGATCACTCCCTACTTGTACATAGTACTTTCCTTTTGCTTGTTTTTTCTTTCCACTCTTTTCTGTAAGTGTATACCTCAGATAAATACTTGGTGGAGATTTGTGATATATATGATTATATGATATATATGTACAATGTCTGAAATACATCTTATGGAAATGTTTGTTTGATGAACTTCAATAAAAAAATAAATTACAAAACAAGTCTTGGATGACATTTCAAATAACAATGACTAGAAGGCAGAGTGTCGACAACAGGCTCGTGGACTACTTTCAACCATGTTGAAGTTGGAAACAGGAATAATGGTCATATTATGGGATCAAGTATTATAGCGTTTTCAAATGACCAGTGCTTCTTTGCAATCTTCTGCCTTGAAGACAGCTTGTGCACTCTATGAATCCTTGCATGGATATATTCAGCTATGTGGTCTACTTTTTCAGACATTGAGCAAAAAGCCAAGGATCTGACTAAGTGTAAAGATTATCAACAACAAACTTGAAGAAAACACAAACAAAATCGCACGTATGATGATTTCAGTGGTTCCAGCACTCTAGATCCACTTGTTGAATCTCAAATGCCTTCTCAGAAATTTAAAAGTCAAACATTTCTTGCCATTATTGACAGCTTGCTTTCTGCCCTGTCAAAAAGGCAGAAAGCTTATCTAAAGGTGAATGGTGATTTTTGATTCCTTCATCAGTTACAGTCGTTTACACCTGAAGAGATCGTAAAGAGGTCATCAAATCTTAGTAAATCATATCCGGAAGATCTGGAAGAAAGTCTTAACGAACAATTTGTGCAGTTTACTGAACTGTTGCAAACTGATCTTGTTTCTCATATTGGTTCCAAACAAGACCTTGTAGAGTTACAGTTGTACCGTTTAATAACTGACAATTCTTTGGAGTCATGTTTTCCAAATGTAGAAAGTGCCTTGCGCATCTATTTGTCACTCATGGTTACCAACTGCAGTGGAGAACGCTCATTTTCAAAACTGAAAGGGATTAAAAATGAACTAAGGAGCACCATGGGTCAAAATAAATTGAACAATCTCACTCTAATGAGCACTGGACATGAACTTCTGTGAGAAATAGACATTTCCAGTATCACCAACAAATTTGCTCATGTTAAATCTAGAAAATCTAACCTTTAAATTATAATTTTGTTACTTTTGACATTTGAAATTGATACCTACATGTAAGTAATACTATTACTGAAGTGTCATACATTTGTCGTATTATCTGGCTGTATGGCAAATGAAAAAATTGAATTACTTTACTATGCAAGTAAATAATTTATGTTTTAATACTTATGCACATTTTTTAAATTTAGGGCCCCTTTATAACATATGCTACAGGCCCTGCACTAGCTTAATCTAGCCCTGGTGGAGACCAAGTCTTTATGTATATTTAAGGCAGAAGTTGATAGATTCTTGATTGGTCGGGGCATGAAGGGATACGGGAAGAAAGCAGGAGACTGGGGCTGAAAGGAAAATTGGATCAGCCATGATAAAGTAGCAGGGCAGACATTATGGGCCAAATAGTTTAATTTTGCTCCTATATCTTATGCTTGTGTTCTTATTGTGGGCCTGTTGGAGTGCAGCAAAGTGTTTGAGCTTAAAAAAAGCGTAGTGAAAAATGGTTGAATTAAAACATTACAAAAATCAGACAAGTTCATGGGGTCATAAACAGTAAGTACTGAAAATAATCATAAATTTAAAAAAAGCAGAAATGGCTGGGTACATCAGAAAGATAGATGAGCTTGATTGCACAAGAGATAACAAGGTTTGGTATACTGAATGAATCAAATTGTACTTTGAAGCTGATGAAATAGCCAATGAAAGTGAGTGCTAATTTTGCTGAGTGCATTGGGTGGAAAAGCATACAATTTGCTTGCAAGTTTGACTGCTTCAACCAAACCAACTGAAGTGAGCTTTGCTGATATCTTGAAAGTAATGCAGGAACATTTAGAATCAAAACCATTGTTGATTGCAGAACACTTCAGGTTTCAAAAGCAGAATCAAAAAGAAAGGGTGCCCATTTCAGCTATGTGGCTGAATTAGAGAAGTTGCCTGAGCATTGTTAGTTCAGTAATGGGCTTAATGATGCACTAAGAGATCATTTAGTTTGTGGAACCTTACAAGAAAGGATTCAAACATGGCGCCTAACTGAAGCAATACACTCAAAATCCTGGAGGAACACAGCAGGACCAGCAGCATCTATGAAAATGAATAAACAGTTGACATTTCAGGCCAAGTTCTTTCTTCAGGATGGGAAAGGAAGGCAAAAGGTGCCAGAAACACAACTCACATTTAAAAGAGCATGTTGAATTGGCTTTATCAATGGAATCAACAGACAGAGACACAATTGAGTTGTTGTTGGGAATAAAGGTGAGTGTGAATAAAATTACAATATCTAAACAGAAACCCGCCTGGCTAAGCAAATTATGTTTTCTTTGTTGCAAGGGCTCACATCCACCAGACCAATGTAGATTGAAAGGCAAAACTTGCAGAAAATACAACAAAGTAGGACACATAGAAAGACCATGCCAAGCAGACAAAAATAAATAGTCTGCAGAGAGAAGAGAAAAAGTAAAAAAAAACTCAAGTTGTGGTTTCAAAAAGAGCACTCATCTGCATGCAGTTGATGAAAAATTGGATAATGATGAGAGTGACACAGGACTGAGTAGCCTTGAGATTTACATTGTGAAAACTAACAAGAGACAAGCAATATTGCTTACAGCAGAAGTGTGTGGCAAATTAATTAAAGTGGATTTCAAAACTGGCTCAGCTACTTCAGTCATTCCACAAAATGTGTTTGAATAGCATTTCAAAGTTATTGATCTGAAGCCTGCAGATAACCAAATAAGAACTTATGAAGTGACTAAATAGATAACATATGTGGGAATGACATTTGTAACAGTGAAATACAACAACCAAAAAGTTACATGAGGCTTGTATGTGTTATAAACAGGAGGGCCAGCATTGTGAGTGGCTGAGATGACTACAACTTGACTGGAGATCTATCTGCAATTTGCATGCCACATCCCCTGCAATAGAGTCGGCTGAAAGCAAATATAGAAAGGTACTGGATGTTGTGCTCTACAGGATGAGTAGGAGGGGAGTGTGGAAGTTGTGGTAAGGCAAGGTTTAAGGTAATGGCAGAATGCAGAAAACTGCTGTGCACGGAATAGGGAGCCATTGTCAGAAACAAGCTTTTCTGGTATCCCAAAGCAGTTGAAGATCTGCAACAGCAGTTGAGTGGCAGCATCTCTCTTTGTTGACTTCATAGGTAGTACTTCTGGCTATTTCGAATACACGTTCCCCAGGATGTGTAAGTACTCTTGTTGATTGGGCACCAAGGTCAATACGTACTCCACTTGAAGATGTGTTAGTCTGAGGGCCTGGTTGTGGACCAGCTCTACTTGGATTATTTGCTACCACAGAGCACAGAGTACACTGCTTGCATTTGGATGTGACATCTTTGTCTATGTGCAGCCACAGCACAAAGCTTCATTTCATGCCAGGACTTCCATTCCATTGATATCTGGGTGACCACAGTGTAATTGTTTCAGTACTTTTGTTTGAAGTGCTCATGGAATCATTATTCTGTCTCCAAACTTTAGGCAAGAGTCCACATTTGAGAGCAATTTATGACGTTGGTAGAAGGGTACGATATCTTCCTCAACTTTAGCTGGCCACCAGTCAATGGGATATCTGGAAACACACTGAAGAAGAGATCTGCAGACATTTTGACTGTGACCGGAAGACCTTCAGAGGCAGCTGATGCATACTGGTGGACTTTGCAATCAATTGAAATCGCAGCTACAACTGTGTCTTCATTTTCAATAACCTGCTGATTCATAAATCTGCCTGACAAAGTCCATGGGCTGATGTGTACTTGATTGCTAAATTGTAGGCTAAGAACATTGTTGTCCCTGTTTTTAGGCAGTTAGCTACAGTATATTCTCCAGGGTGGCTTTCTTACATCCAAAGATGCACAATAGTGGCTTGTGATCAGTAAGGAGAGTGAAGTGTCTGCGATAAAGCATCTTCGTAATTTCTTCACAGCAAAGATGAGTCCCAAGGCTTCCTTCTTGATCTGTCCATATTTCGTTGCAGCCACGGTCAGTGAGCTGACTGCATGCATGACAGAATTTTGGAACCATCTGGGAAAATAAGGGATATAACAGCACTCATCCCATAGTTGGATGTATCAGTCGTGACAATGGTTGGCATCTCTGGGTTGAAATGCCTCAAGAGAAGGTTAGACAACAGCATATTCTTCACTTGATCAAAAGCTTCTTGGCATTATTTGGGCAACTTCCACATGGTACCATTGTTGAGCCGGGCATTGAGTGGCCCCCTCAGCCGGTGCATTGCTGGGAGGAATGCTGAATAATGACTGATTATGCCCAAAAATGATCGTGAGGTGCAGACTTCTGATGGAGAAGGCATCTTTAAAATAACAGCAATGTTTTCGGGATCTGGCCGATAACTGTGCTCGTCTATAAATGAATCCCAGGTACCTAATGGGAGTAATCAGGAAGCTGCATTTTTCTGCCCAGGGGTGCAGTTCGAAGTCTTATAGTTTGTTCAAAACTTGGTGCAGGAGTTGGCATAGATCTGTCTGATCCATGTCCATCACAATGAAGTCATCAAGGTAAGCAGCAACACTGTGAATACCACTCAGCATGGTGTCAATAAGGAGATGGAATATTGAAGAAGCTGCCTTTACCCAGAAAGGCGATGGAGGAAAGAAAACACCCCCTTATGTGTTGTAATGGGGAGAAGCTTCTTTGAATTTTCTGCCACTTCTACCTGGAGGTAGGCTTCAGCCAAGTCCAACTTTGCAGAGTGGTCACCACTGTTCAATTTTGCTAAGAGATCTGCTGGTACGCATAATGGGTACTGGTGTTCTGCAGAGCTGTACTGAGACCAACTGAAAAGTCTGCACACAGCCTCACTGTCCCAATGGCTTTCTTGATGACAACTCTTGGAACTGCCCATCGTGAGTAGTTGACAGCTTTGATCATACCAGCTTCTTGCAGGCAATCTAGCTCTTGCTCCATGATTGTTAAGACCTGTGTATGGTTTTAGTCTTTTGGGACAGAAGACTGGTTTTGTGTCTGGATGGAGATAGTGTTCTGCTTGCAGTGTGGTGCAGTGACTTAAACCTTCTTGAATCACTGTTGCATAGCGCTGTTTCATTTGTTGTTGTATTTTCTCATGAATGGTGTTGACTGACATGATTTGAATGGCCAGAGTCTTTATCCAGAGGGGTGCTGCAGAGATCAAGCTTGTCCATCCAGTCTGTACCAAGAACATTCTGATCTAGCTGGTCTGTTAGGCAACTCACACTGCTGACTCAATTTCTGTGCAGCTTCACCAAGCAGTGCAGTTCGCCAACCAGTTGGAGGGTTCCACCCAATGCGTTGTAGGAAGACTGATGAGTAGATTTGACTCATGAGGACCCAAGTGCTCGCCACATGCGTTTGGATAATGATGATATCTGGTGCCATATGGAGTTGTAACTTGACCAAATAATTGTTGATAAACATGTGTCCTAGTGGCAAAGTCAACTTTGAATGTGACCATTAAATGCCTTGTAGATTTTGATGGCTTTTGAATTTTCTTGCCCTTGTGCTTCACTGGCCTAGAAAACAGTGAAGAACAGCAAGAACCTATTTTGTGACTACAGCATTGGCATTCACTGCAAATGTGGTTTTTGCACTGACAGTTTCTTGTGTAATGCCACATACTATGGTTCCAAAAAGCTGATTGGAGATCTGCTGAGTGATGAAGTCTGGGCCACTGGAAATTGAGTTGACATGGTTGTTTTCAACCAGGTTGGAATAGTGTTTCATGTTAATCAAATGCTGACACTCCTGAGTGTCAGCTTGTAGAGTCATTTCAGGGTCTTGTTCCACTCTGGCCAGGGGTCATTTACAAGTGCCTGCATCGCCAAGTGTCTGAAGTCCACCAATAAAAATCAAACATCTGAACTGTGATTCAGTCATATTGACCAGCTTGAAATTTTCACATTTGTGATTCACGGCATCAGCATACGTAATGAAGTCATCAGTGTTGTGTTTATAGAGTTTTAGGCAATGATAAGAGAACATTGAAAAGAGATGACTGTTATCTAAAAATGCTTGTTAACTGTTGGACAGTTTTGTCAAATGATAGGTTATTTGTGTTCCTAGGCAGAAGGAAGTTGAAATAACACTCATGTCCAGTCTCAATTGTTGGAGCAACGTGCATGTCTGCTACAAGTCATCTTTACTGATGACCTCAACCTGAACGATATCTTCATAACGTTTGAACCAGGATTCAAATGTAATTTTCAAAGCGGCATCACATGACTCACATGAGGTCTGTTCATGTCTGACAATGACATAATTAGACTCACTAGTCAAGGTTTTGATTAACTTCTGCTGGGCTGCTTCAAATTAGGCTTGCTGCTATTGTAGGATTGCACGTAAGTCTGTAGAAATTGCTTTGTTGATATAATACAACACCTCGTCGCGAATTTGTTGTGTTCACTTGCCTATAGCTACTGATGAGACCCAAAGCTAGGAAATAGACCAAAATCCAGGCTTGAAGTAAACCTTTATTCAGAAAAAAAAACACACAGCCGAAAAACTCAGCAGTGTATTCAGAGCACCACTATTTCAATGGGTTCCCCAAGAACATTCAAGACATTGTTAGGAACAATGACCAATCAGTGAAAGTCAGCCTGGGATTGGTTGCCAGCCAACCAATTGGATTGTTCGTTTTGGCGCACCGTAACACTTTAGCCTGTTGCATTTTCAAACTTCTGACCAGATACAGAGGGAAAGTAGGCAGATAGCATGGATCTGTAAACATTTTTGCAGAAATTTTAAGCTAATGATTTCAAGGGAGAATTTGATATTGATTAATTTCAAAGTGGTCATCTTTTGATCATATTGCTACAAGATGCAAAGTTGCATACAGGGGTTAATTCCTTACCTAAGGTGCATAATAACAATTCTATAACACTGTCAAAGAGCAAATGTGATAATAGACTTCTTCATTTTTATCCTGAATTTTAATGGATTTAGAGGATTTATTTGTCTATTGTCACTGTACCATCAGTACAGATAATCTCAATAAGGTTCTTCAACTGACTATTATAATTAAAAAGTTACCAGTCTACAGAATAAAATGCCATTACCAGTTTTTGTTTTTACTTGCAGCCTACATTTGTTTTGCATGTTTGCAATATTTTCATTGTAGTCAGCTGTTGCCTTGATTAAGTCTTTTCCCTTGGATTTGGTGTGGTAGCTGCTGATGGTACCTGTGAACATCTTAAGCCTATGTTTCCCAACCTTTTGTAGCCCAATGCTTCCTGAAGTACTTTCATACTTGCCAATGCCCCTCTTTGGCATAATATACTTTCCGGCATGCTCAAAGTGTAAAAACATATCTACCATATGGTAATATGAAAAAAATGAATCTGTTTTCAATTTTTATTTGCCTTTAAACCTAGCTTTCACGGTATCTGTGCACTGTACAGCAGCTTCAATATCAATGTTACCTATCCTTGATCTTTCTGTCTCTATCTCTGGAGACAGCTTATCTACAGATGTCTACTATAAGCCTACGAACTTTCACAGCTGCCTGGACCATTCCTCTTCCCACCCTGTCTCTTGCAAAAATGCCATCCCCTTCTCGCAATTCCTCCGTCTCCGTTGCATCTGCTCTCAGGATGAGGTTTTTCATTCCAGGACGAAGGAGATGTCTTCCTTGTTTAAAGGAAGGGGCTTCCCTTCTTCCACCATCAACTCTGCTCTCAAATGCATCCCTCTCTTTTCACACACTTCTGCTCTCACCCCATCCTCCCTCCACCCCACTCGGGATAGGGTTCCACTTGTCCTCACCTACCCATCAGCCTCCAGAACCAACATATAATTCTCTGTAACTTCCGGCTCCTCCACCGGGATCCCACCACCAAGCACATCTTTCCCTTCCCCTCTTTCTGCTTTTCTCAGGGATCACTCCCTACATGACTCCCTTGTCCACTCGTCCCCCCTATCCCTTCCCATCGATCTCTCTCTTGGCACTTATCCTTGTAAGCGGAACAAGTGCTACACCTGCCCTTACACTTCCTCCCTCACCACCATTCAGGGCTCCAGACAGTCCTTCCAGGTGAGGCAACACTTCACCTGTGAGTTGGCTGGTGTGGTATACTGCATCCGGTGCTCCCGGTGTTGCCTTCTATATATTGGTGAGACCCGATGCAGACTTGGAGACTATTTCGCTGAACACTTATGCTCTGTCCGCCAGAAAAAGCAGGATCTCCCAGTGGCCACACATTTTAATTCCAAGTCCCATTCCCATTCCGATATGTCTATCCATGGCCTCCTCTTCTGTCAAGATGAAGCCACACTCAGGTTGGAGGATCAACACCTTATATTCCATCTGGGTAGCCTCCAACCTGATGGCATGAACATTGATTTCTCTAACTTCTGTTAATGCCCCTCCTCCCCTTCTTACCCCATCCCTTATTTATTATCCCCCCACCTTTTTCTCTTTTTTCTCTCTCTGTCCCTCTCACAATCACTCCTTGCCTGTTCTCCATCTCCCTCTGGTGCTCCTCTCCACCTTTCTTTCTCCTTAGGCCTCCCATCCTCTGATCCTTCCCCTTCTCCAGCCCTGTATCCCTTTTGCCTATCAACTTTCCAGCTCTTAGCTTCATCCCTTCCCCTCCTGTCTTCTCCTATTACTTCAGATCTCCCCCTCCCACTTTCAAATCTCTTACTATCTCTTTTTTCAGTTACTTCTGATGAAGAGTCTTGACCCGAAAGGTCGACTGTACTTCTTCCTATAGATGCTGCCTGGCCTGCTGCATTCCACCAGCACTCAGTGTGTCTTGCTTGAATTTCCAGCATCTGCAGATTTTCTTGAGCTTGATTGTTTTTGAGCAAGAGTTGAAATATCTAGTTCAACTTGTGACAGCAAAAACCTTAAGTCCCTATGCGTAACAATGTTCAAAAAGTTTCCGTTTCTTGTGAGTATGTGGCTCAGTGCACTGAAGCTTCTTCCATCAAGGTAGGAGGAGGGAAATTCAATGAAGAACAGTTTGGCTCCAAAGACCAGGAAATTTTGTATGACAGCATAGCCACATACCACAAAAACTGACATTTTTGAAAAGTGTTTATGCTTTTTCATCATTCTGGATTTTGATAATTTCATCTTGCAAGCTCTCTTCCTGTTCTTCCACCTTGTAAAGAAGTGGGTTAATTACCCAAGATGGAATTTCCAGATTGCTCAAATCCTTGAATCAATTTTGAAAATCCTTCTTCAGTTATTGCAGGTGTAAGCAGCACTCCTGCAAATCACCATCTGTGAAAGAGAGTGCCATACTTCTTATGCAGGGAAACTGTGAGAACACTCCTCTCCCAATGTTTTGCTTATATATTTCCAATTTTCTGATAAAACAGAAGCAACACTTTTTGCCTGGATTAAATTGAAATTCTCACTCTGCAGTTTCATATTTAGAATGTTTATATTATTTTACAGATTGGCTAGGTACGCTACATCTCCATGTAGAAGTTCAATCTTGTTTCCCAAGCTCATGTCAACTTTGAGCAAAAGTTCAACTACAGTGTCAAAAAGATCAAAGAAAAGTTTAACAGCTGCCTTTTGACAGCCAATGAAGAAGGTGTTCAAACTCTTCTGTTATTTAATGTATGAGCTTTAATTTTGTTGATAGCAGATATTACACGAGTCATGTTAGAAAAAAGTTGCTGGCTGAGGTTTTTGGCTGTGAGATGTTGACAGTGACAGCAATGATTGCAAATAGACTTGGAATTTTTTTTCCCCATAAGTGCCTCGAAACCAGCATAGAGACCTGTCATATATGATGCTTCATTTGTTGCACAAGTAATCATGTTCCTAATCAGAATACTTTTATCCTCAATATACATTTTGAACTTGTCATAAATCGATTCTCCTTTGATACTTGGTTTTAACTTTTTACAAAAGTGAAATTCTTAATAAACTTTTCAATTTCTGATAAACCTAACAAATGCCATTAGCAATGCCTCATTGCCTCACACAGTTGACTCATCCAGTTGTATCCTAAATTCTGTTTTTTTTATAGTTCTGTGCATAATTGATATTGAATGTCTTCACTCATTTCATCAATATGACAAGCTATAGTTAATTACTTAAAGGAATTGATTTTTTTTGTAATTTATTTTTTTTATTGAAGTTCATCAAACAAACATTTCCATAAATACTCGTATCCATTTTGAGAACAGTAGTGAACACTTCTGATGCAACAAACATTATTAATCTTTCACCTATTTTCCACACTTTGCTTTCATTTTGGAAATGTTATAAGAAGCAACAAGATCACTATCAAGATCATTTTTAGAGAGTGTGCAATGCTTTTCTTTCATCTTCTGGAACTGAGTAATACCAGTTGTCAGGGTTGTCAGGGTGTCTGTTACGGAGGTGTTCCTACAATCTTGATGATTTAATGGCTTCATTAGACTGTACTGTATTACAAATAATACATGGGGCATCACTGATCTGATGGGAACGGAATAAAACCATACTCCAGGTATGTAATATTGTCTGGACACACTTCCTGTAGTTTCTGTTTCCTAGCAGGGTTAGAATTCAAGGCTTCAGCACTATCAGACTCATAATGATCACACTATACATATTTATCCATCATTAATGGGGCTAAATTAAAATTTAAAAAAACCGAAACTGGGTATCAGTTGTTGATTGTAGTGAGTTGACAAGGTTAGTCAGGTCTCATTCCTCAAGTTGGAATGCCACTTATCAAATCCCCCCCCAAAGAATCCTGAATGCCGCCCAATGAATGCTTCCTTTAACACCCACTTAGTACACGTAACCGCCCCCATTAGGAATTTCTGTCTTAAGCAAAGTGTTCTGGTGAGATTTGCCTCCAGTTGTGCTGTTTTTGAGAAAGTTGGGATCTTTGAATTTTCAAATGAAGACTGTTCACTTCACTGTTAAGGAACCAGGAATGCACCATTGTGAGAGAATAAGAAATGGAAAAAAAGATTCCTTAGCAATTCTTCATCCATCAATAACTCTTGGAGATGGGAGGCAAACGATAGGCTTTTATTAGCTGCAAGAGACCACGATTAGCAGCAAGAGACCACCACACAACATCCTGGAGACTGAGGGAGGAGCAGTGCCTCCAATTGCCTTTATACAGGGGTCAGTGGGAGGAGCCACTGGAGCAGTCAGCGGGGGGGGGGGGCGTGTCCAGATAGGTATATGTAGTTCACCACATTCACCCCCCCCTTTGTTTTAAAAGAGAGTCCCCATGGGGCGAAGTTTCTTACAAGTATATTTACAGGTTAAGTCTATCAGGTGGTCGAATCTGTCGCTGCGATCTACGTAGCACCGGTGCAGGTAGTTGTGCTGGCTCCGGCCTGACTTGAGGTGCCAGCCCATTAGGCGTCAGTAATCCCTCATGCGTGTGCAAGGCGCCTGGTATGGGAGTGTCGTGAGGAGTCTGTGCAGGGCTTGGTGTGTGCGGTGTCTCGTGGGTATACACCTCGGTGGGTACGGGGTTCATAGTCACCGTGGAGTGTTCGGGGTAGGGGTCTGGTGTTCCTGCGGGCGCCGGGTTGCGGACGGAGACCGTGTCCTCCCGCCCATCAGGTAAGACCACGTAGGCATACTGGGGGGTTCGCATGAAGTAGGTGAACCCTCTCGACCATCGGGGAGTATTTATTACTCCTCACATGTTTCCGGAGCAGCACTGGCCCTGGGGACGTCAGCCAAGCCGGTAGGGTGGTCCCAGTGGCAGACTTCCTGGGAAAAGAAAAGAGTCGCTCATGAGGGGTGGCATTGGTGGACGTGCATAACAGGGAGCGGATGGAGTGGAGCGCCTCGGGGAGGACCTCCTGCCAGTGAGAGACCGGCAATCCCTTTGACTTAAGGGCTAAGAGTGTGGCCTTCCACACAGTGGCATTCTCCCTCTCCACCTGTCCATTTCCCCGGGGATTATAGCTCATGGTCCTACTAGTAGCAATGCCCCTAGCCAGCAGGTACTGGCGCAGCTCGTCACTCATAAAGGAGGACCCTCTATCACTGTGGACATAGCAGGGATATCCGAACAGAGTGAAGAGCTGGCGCACGGCTTTTATGACAGACGTGGCAGTGGTATCAGGGCAGGGGATGGCAAAGGGGAACCGCGAGTAGACATTGCAGTCGGTGGAGGGAAGGGGGCCCTTAAAGTCGACACTCAGTCGCTCAAAGGGGCGGGTGGCCTTGATAAGTTGTGCCTTTTCAGGACGGTAGAACTGCAGTTTGCACTCAGCGCAGACTTGGCAGTCCCTGGTCATTGTCCTGATGTCCTCAAGGGAGTACGGCAGGTTCCGGGCTTTCACGAAATGGTAAAATCGGGTGACCCCCAGGTGGCAAAGATTTGCATGGAGGGCGTATAGCCGGTCGAGCTGTGTGCTGGCACATGCTCCCCGGGATAGGGCATCAGGGGGCTCATTGAGCCTTCCAGGCTGGTACAGGATATCATAGTTGTAGGTGGAGTGTCCCATTCTCCATCGCAAAATTTTATTGTTTTTGATTTTGCCCTGCTGTTGGTTGCTAAACATGAACGCAACTGAGCGCTGGTCAGTCAGCAAGGTGAACCTTTTGCCGGCGAGATTGTGCCTCCAGTGCCTAATAGCTTCCACTATGGCCTGGGCTTCTTTCTCCACCGCGGAGTGCCGAATTTCAGGGCCTTGAAGGGTACAAGAGAAGAATGCTACTGGCCTTCCTGCCTGATTGAGGGTAGCAGCCAGCGCAAAGTCGGAGGCGCCACTCTCTACTTGGAAGGGAATGTTCTCGTCCACCGCATGCATTGTTGCTTTGGCAATGTCCCCTTTAATGCAGCTGAAGGCCGCGTGGGCCTCGGTAGAGGGGGGAAATACAGTGGACTTGACCAGGGGGTGGGCCTTGTTTGCAGAATGAGGGATCCATTGGGTGCAATAGGAATAGAAGCCCAGGCACCTTTTGAGGGCTCTGAGAGTGGTGGGAAGAGGGTGTTCCAACAGGGGGCGCATACGGTCGGGATCAGGGCCAATGACCCCGTTTTCCACGACACACCCAAGAATAGCAAGTCGGGTGGTTCTGAACACACACTTGTCCCTGTTATAGGTAAGGTTAAGAGCTTCGGCCACTTGGAAAAATCGTTGGAGGTTGGTGTCGTGATCCTGCCAGTCGTGACCGCAGATGGTGATGTTATCCAGATATGGGAACGTGGCCTTCAGTTGGCACTGGTCCACCATCTGGTCCATTTCCCTCTGGAATACAGAGACACCATTCGTGACACTGAAGGGGACGCGCAGGAAGTAATAGAGCCTACCGCCCGCCTTGAAGGCGGTGTAGGGGTGGTCCTCCAGGTGGATGGGGAGCTGATAGTAAGCGGATTTCAGGTCTATGGTCGAGTACACGTTGTACTGAGCTATCTGATTGACCATATCTGCGATGTGGGGTAGGGGGTACGCGTCAAGCTGCGTGAACCTATTGATGGTCTGGCTATAGTCCACGACCATCCTATTTTTCTGCCCAGTCTGAACAACAACCACCTGGGCCCTCCAAGGACTTGTGCTTGGCTCAATGATCCCCTCCCTGAGCAGCCACTGCACCTCCGACTTAATGAAGGCCCTGTCCCCCGCGCTGTACCTCCTGCTTTTAGTTGCCACAGGTTTACAGTCGGGGGTCAGGTTGGCGAACAGCGGTGGGGGAGGGATCTTGAGGGTGGAGAGGCTGCAAGTGGTGTCAGTAGCGCGGCTGTTGGCATGGTGTTGGGTGGGATGCGTGGGTACCGGTGTGTGTGTGTGGGGTCAGTAGCAGGGTATATGACGAAGCCCCACAAAACTGAGGATTTCTGACAGTGATTGGTGGGAGGGGCCCATCATACTCCATTGTCACACTTTTCAGGTGGCTCTGGAAGTCAAGCCCCAATAGCACAGGGGCACACAGTTGAGGCATGACTAGTAACGCAAAGTCCTGATATTCTGTGCCCTGCACCACCAATGTCGCTACACAACCCACCCGGATGTCAGTGGAATGCGATCCAGAAGCCATGGTGACCCTTTGGCTTACCGGCCGTGTCACGAGTCCGCAGCGTTGCACCGTGTCTGGGTGAATAAAACTCTCAGTGCTGCCTGTGTCAAACAGGCAGCTAGTCCTGTGCCCCTCCACCAGGATGTCCATCATTGACCTTGCAAGCTGGTGTGGGGCGCTTCGGTTGAGGGTTATGGAGGCCAGAGTTGCATCGCCGTCTTGGTGCCCAGTAAGCACCCGTGGGTCGGAGGCGGGGCGAGATGGCGCCGACAAAGATGGCAGCCCCATGCCTCGCACGAGGTGGGCAGGCAAGATGGCGGTGACCAAGATGGCTGCCCCATGCCTTGCACGAGGCGGGCAGACAAGATGGCGGTGACCAAGATGGCGACCCCCATGCCTCGCACGTCGCGCTGCTTGACCCTGCTCGTGGTTTAGACTTACAGGCCTTGGCGAAGTGGCCCTTCTTTCCGCAGCTGGAGCAGGTAGCTTCTCGGGCCGGGCAGCGTTTTCGGGGATGCTTTTCAAGTCCGCAGAAGTAACACTGCGTGGACTTGCGACTGGCAGCAGCCGTGGTCAATTCGCCGGAGGGTTGCGGGGAGTTCACGGACTCGTGAGTGGCAGCAGCTGTGGTCGATTCGCTGGTGGGTGGCGGGGTCTGCAGCGTCCATGGGACCAGCGGGAGATCGCGCGGCTGGACAGCGTCAGCTTTGTGCAGAGCAGCCTCCAGTGTGTTGGCCAGCTCGATCGCCGACTGTGAGGTAAGATCGGCGTTTTCCAGCAGCCGCTGACGCACGTACAATGACCTGATCCCCGTAACGAAGGCGTCTCGTACCAGGAGCTCCACATGCTGTTCCGCCGTCAGTCCCCCGCAGTCGCAGGCCCGCACGAGTGTCTGTAGGGCCCGGACAAACTCAGCGCTCGACTCTCCGGCCCGCTGCTGCTGTGTCACTAAGCGATGTCTTGCGTAAACAGTGTTCACCGGCCGCAGGTACTGTCTTTTGAGGGCGTCCAGTGCCCCTTGGTAGGTTGGCAGGTCCCTGATGAGGGTGTATACCCACGGACTGACCCTGGAGAGGAAAACTCTGTGCATGATAGCAGGCTCAGTCATGCGAATCTCTTCCAGGTATGAATGGAAGCATGCAAGCCAGAGTTCAAAGGCAATGGCTGCTTCGGGAGATTGAGGATCAATGTCCAATTTATCTGATTGTAAAATGCTCTCCATGTTTTAAAATTGCAGCTAATAAAATTGATGCACCATCAATAACTCTCAGAGACGGGAGGCGAACGATAGGCTTTTATTAGCTGCAAGAGACCACCACACAACATCTCGGAGACTGATGGAGGAGCAGTGCCTCCAACTGCCTTTATACAGGGGTCTGTGGGAGGAGCCACAGGAGCAGTCAGCAGAGGGGCGTGTCCAGACAGGTATATGTAGTTCACCACATGCTGGTCCCAGTGCTGCTCTTTTCTTGAATTAGTTAAAAGCTGTGTTAACTTTTTGCTTACTAATTGATTCCTTGTTATCTGCTAACTTTATTCTGTCAGAGAACATTTTAATACTGTAGCGGTGTGCTACACGCAGCGCTAAAATAACGATACGGAGTCAGTAAACTGCAATCAAAGATAATTTTATTCGAACTTCACAGCCTTGCTTTAAAGCCTCCCTCATCCCACCCTCCCCGGGCGCGGATGCTGTAAGGGGCACGTACTCACAAACCCCCGCAGGCTTTTTGCCTTTGTTGCGGACCTGGCCTTTGTGCCTGCGCGCTGGCTATTTGTGAGCCGGTTCGAGTGTGCTAGGAAATGGGTCGCCACATAACCTCCCCCCCCCCCCCCCCCCCCCCAGAACTGGCGATACACCCCCCAATGTCCACAGTCTGGGCTGGACCCTGTTTGGGAGGTTGGCCTCTGCACCGCGGTGCCGGAAACTCAACCAGTTGCACCAGGTCCACGTGGGCCGGTTTGAGTCGGTCCACCGTGAAAACCTCCTCTCTCCCCCCAACGTCCAACACGAACGTGGACCCGTTGTTCCTGAGCACCGTGAACGACCCCTCGTAGGGCCGTTGCAGCGGTGGCCGATGCCCGCCCCGTCGTACAAACACAAACTTACAGTTCTGCGGGTCTTTGGGTACGCAGGTCGGGTGCTGCCCATGCTGCGAAGTGGGTATGGGGGCCAGGGCACCGAGCCTCTCGCGTAGTCTGCCCAGGACTGCTGCGGGTTCTTCCTTTTGCCCCTTTGGGGCTGGTATGAACTCCCCGGGGACGACCAGGGGTGCGCCATACACCAACTCGGCCGATGAGGCATGCGGATTGTCTTTGGGCGCCGTGCGGATGCCGAGTAGGACCCAGGGAAGCTCGTCCGCCCAGTTAGCTCCTCTCAGGCGGGCCATGAGAGCCGACTTTAGGTGACGGTGGAAACGCTCCACTAGTCTGTTCGACTGTGGGTGGTAGGCAGTGGTGTGGTGCAGCTGTGTCCCCAAAAGGCTGGCCATAGCAGACCACAGGCTGGAGGTGAACTGGGCGCCTCTGTCGGAGGTAATGTGGGCCAGTACACCAAAGCGGGACACCCAGGTGGCAATCAGTGCCCGGGCGCAAGATTCAGAGGTGATGTCGGTGAGTGGGATTGCCTCTGGCCATCTTGTGAACCGGTCCACGATAGTCAGGAGGTGCCGCGCTCCTCGCGACACTGGCAGGGGGCCCACGATATCCACATGAATGTGGTCGAAACGCCGGTGGGTGGGGTGGAACTGCTGCGGCAGAGCTTTGGTGTGCCGCTGCACCTTGGCCGTCTGGCAGTGCATGCACGTTCTGGCCCAATCACTGACCTGCTTGCGGAGTCCGTGCCAAACGAACTGGTTGGCTACCATCCGGATGGTTGTCCTGATGGAGGGGTGCGCTAAGTTGTGAATGGAGTTGAAAACGCGTTGCCGCCAAGGTGCCGGGACGACGGGACGGGGCTGGCCGGTGGCGACGTCACAGAGTAGGGTCCTCTCACCTGGGCCTACGGGGAGGTCCTGGAGCTGCAAACCGGAGACTGCGGTTCTGCGCTGGTGGTAGAAGCACCATTGTTCGTTGGTCTCCTCACCCCTGCCTCTGGGGCTAGTGGGCTCTGCTGCCGGGCCTGGTCTGGTCTGCTGCTGGGAGCGTGGCCTGGTGATCTGTGCGATGGATGCCCCACTCTCCTTCTTGGCGTTCTACAGCAAGTCCGCCCGGGTTGCCACCTTCCGGGGGTTGCTGAAATCCGCGTCGAACAGCAGCAGGCGTATGTCCTCGGGCAGCTGCTCCAGGAATGCCTGCTCAAACATGAGGCAGGGCTTGTGTCCTCCGGCCAGAGACAACATCTCATTCATTAAAGCCGATGGAGGTCTGTCTCCCAAGCCATCCAGGTGCAGTAAACGGGCAGCCCGCTCGCGCCATGAGAGTCCGAAAGCCCTTAGGAGCAGGGCTTTGAATTCCGTGTATTTGCCGTCCGCCGGGGGAGACTGTACGAACTCCGCAACCTGGGCCGCTGTGTCCTGGTTGAGGGAGCTCACCACGTAGTAGTAACGGGTGTCCTCTGAGGTCAGCTGCCGAACGTGGAATTGGGCTTCTGCGTGCTGGAACCATAGGTGAGGTCGTAGCGTCCAGAAGTTTGGCAGTTTCAACGAAACCGCATGAACAGATGTGGCGTCGGTCATCTCCGGTCCAAATATCGTTTGGACCGTCTGAGTCACCAATTGTAGCGGTGTGCTACACGCAGCACTAAAATAACGACACGGAGTCAGTAAACTGCAATCAAAGATAATTTTATTCAAACTTCGCAGCCTTGCTTTAAAGCCTCCCTCATCCTGCCCTCCCCGGGCGCGAATGGTCCAAGAGACATGTACTCACAAACCCCCGCAGGCTTTTTCCCTTTGTTGCGGACCTGGCCTTTGTGCCTGCATGCTGGCTATTTGTGAGCTGGTTCGAGTGCGCTAGGAAGTGGGTCGCCACAATACCAGCTTTATTGTTGGTCTTTGGAAATTTATTATTAAAATAGAATTCCAGCTCCTTAACTTTGTTAATGCATTTAATTTCTCTGAGACAAACCATAATCTGTCTACATTTCAGGCCAAGAACCTTCATCAATACTGAACCGAAATGTTGGATGTTTATTTTCCTCCATAGATGCTGCCTGACTTGCTGAGGTCCTCTAGCATTTCGTGTGTGCGCTGCTCAAGATTTCCATATCTGCGGAATCTCTTGTGTCCATATTATGTCCTCCTAATTCCTTAACCCGTATATTGCAAATATTTTGTCTGTGTAGCAATTCTGATTTCCAGAATGATTAAAACTTAATTTCTCGATTCCCCATTTTTAATTAACTTATTTTTTCTTAATTTTATTATATCTTATATTGGAGGCAGAGGAAACCTGACTCATAAAGCCTTAGAACTTTACAGTATTTAATATATTAAAGTTGGTTCTGACATTGTACTGTAGGTTGATATTTTAAATATCCTTTTCATTGTAAATCATGCAGTGCTGGTGTTTATGGGAAGAAGGTGTTGGTGGCAACTAACCTGACTTTACACTATATTATGTCGATAATTTAATGCTAATTTCCCAGTTTTCCATTTAATTTTCTCATTACTCAATCTTCCCCTTTCACTTGGTTACTAGGTATCTAGCTAATTTAAATGCAGAGTTAACTTTAATACATCCACTTTCACTAATGCAATAAGAATTATTCTCATAGAACCATAGAACATTACAGCACAGAAACAGGATCTTCGGCCCTTCTTGGCTGTGCCGAACCATTTTTCTGCCTAGTCCCTCTGACCTGCACCTGGACCATATCCCTCCATACTCCTCCTCATCCATGTACCTGTTCAAGTTTTTCTTAAATGTTAAAAGTGAGCCTGTATTCACCGCTTCATCTAGCAGCTCATTCCACACTCCCACCACTCTGTGTGAAGAAGCCCCCCCCCATGTTAATATGCTTGCTTCCATTGTCTACATTATGCTCTACATACTTACTATCTTTGGTAATAAATTTTAAATTAGAAATCACTTACTTTTTCCATAGTTAGTCCCATTTACAGTATATATCCAAAGTTAAACTGAGCCTTGTTAGCTCTGGTGCTCATGTTCTCACACTATTTCAGCCTGTAATTTAATTCCTAGATTCGATAAGGGTTTAAATTCCTTGCCTGTTCAAGTGCACCCTTTGAACCTTTGTCTTCTTGTCTTATACTTGACAGGTGTACTGGTACCTTAGTATTAGTTGCATTTTGATCACACACTTGGCATTCTGCCTTGCAATGGCATAAAATATCAGCCTACTACTTATTGTCTGAACTAACTTTAATATATTAAAAACTACTAAGTTCTAAGGCTTTATAAGTAATCGGTTAGACTGCATTTGGAGTACTGTGAATAGTTTTGGGGCACATATCTAACAAAGGATGAGCTGGTAATGGAGGGGGTCCAAAGAAGGTTTACAAGAATGATTAGGGAATGAAAGGGTTAACATATAAGGAACATTTCATGGCTCTAGGTTTGTACTCTGTGGAGTTTAGAAGAATGGGGGGAGATCTCTTTGAAACGTACTGAATATTGAATGGCCTAGAGAGAGAGGAAATGGGAAGGATGTTTCCAATATTGCTAGAGCTTATGACCAGAGGGCAGAGCCTTAGAATAGAAGGGCTTCACTTTAAAACAGAGATGATGAAGAATTTCTTTATACAGAGGGTGGCAAATCTCTGGAATTCATAACTACATTCAACTGTGGAGGCCAAGCGTATACTTAAAGTGGAGGTTGGTAGGTTCTTGTTTAGTAAAGGCTTCAAAAGTTATGGGGAGAAGGCAGGAGAAGGGGCTGGATCAGCCATGAATTGAATGTAAGAGCAAACTCAATGGGCTGAATGGCCTAATTCTGCTCCTAAGTCTTGTATCTTATGGTCTAAACTACTTTATTTAAAATATCCTCTTCATTGTAAAACACCTATTGCTGATGTTTATGTGAGGAAAATGTTGGTGGCAATTTATAATTTGTGATGATCATCCTTTGCATCCAAAGTGATATTACTCTCAACACCGACAATTACATTTTTAAGACCGCAGACTATAAATTGATATTGCTAGAAACATTACCCCACCAAACAAAATTTCAGTATTTTAATTACAAAGTTTCTTAGTGTTAAAAATATTACCCACACTGCAAGACCTGTGTCATCATCATAGGTTGCTTCTATTGGATTGTAAATTACTGGTTCCAGCAGCCATGAGGGGATTTGGAAATGTTTTGCTGTTAAAAACCCAGCTCAGAATTGTGGAGATACAGATATATGGACCAACTTAACCGAAATAACAACCTTCCTTTTTTGAGTGGGGATCATGTGGAGGAGATAAGACATGCTGCAGATCATGCATAATTGAGTACAAGTTTCAGTATTAATTACACTGTTTTTCCCACAAGCTGAAACACCCCAATGTCTACTCTATCTACCCTTTGATTATGTAAACCTAAAATCTGGTAACAGCCTTCTTTTTCTGAATATAGGTGCCCCAGCCTATTTAATAACACATACTAGATATGTTCCCATTTTGCTGGAATCATTCTCATATGAACATCATGAAATTATTGAACTAACTTTCCTGGAGATTTGTGACAATGGATTGGAACATCTATGTGGAAGAAACTTATTAACAGAGCAAAAATTACTGGGCATGATGGATTGTTGTATGCCTTGACTCATGTAGTATGGTATTTTCCTATGATACATGTACCAATCTGCTAAAACAGTGAAGTTAATTAACATTGTTCTGCTTCTTTTATCAATGGTAGGCAACATTTTGCTTAATGAGTACCGGTTGAGTCACTGCACTTAGGCTATTGATGAATCACTGTCGTCTGGCATTTTGTACAAAAGGTGCTGTGGAAGCAATTGTGCTACACATGGCAAAGCAGTTCCCTGACAACTTTTCCAGTGACAAGCACATTTCAATGCTTGCTCTACTATCTTGCTATTTTAGATACAGCAGTGGGCTGGAAAGTCGACCACATAAACATGATTCTATTTAAACAGGATAAAAATTAAAGAAAATACAAATCCAGCTGATTTAAATTCAATAGCTGAGTAATAAATAACTAATTAATACTTTGAGTTTTTAAATTCTACTTCACCAATAAACAGAGGGGCCTTGTTTCAAAATTTGCAACATTTGAAACAGACAAAAGTCTAAAAAGTTTCTTTTGATTCAGGTAACTGCTCATGCTACAACATGGTACTGTATTATGGCTGTTGACATCAATGTGGCGTGAAGAGTATCCACAGATGTTTCAATCGAGACATGACAAAGTGCTTTGTTAAATGCAAAAATGGAGAAATTCTGTTAGAAATATATTGCTCTGATTTGCAAAATGCGCATCTCTGTCTCTTCACGTTCCTTCAGCAGACTACATTTCCTGTATTTGTAGGTGAAATTAAGCTCACTACAGGAAGCTGTGTTTAACTACACCTCAGTGACATGGAAGTGTTAATTACAGGCTCTCAATACTCCAGCAATGAAAATGCAATGATTACAAATGTGGTATTAATTCCTTTCCATTTTGACTGCAGTTAGCTGAATTTAAAAGAAAATTTAATTCCATGTTTTCTCTTTTAGTTCAGTCTTTATTCCCTTTTCTTTAATTCTACTTCTTTTCCTGACTTAAGCAGTCTTACTAATGCATGTTTGTTCACATACCATGTTCTTTTTTCACAGTATTTCAGTCTTTGTTTCTGCTTAACAGGTTGGGTTAAGACAGTTTTTAGGATTACTTTTGAAGAACAAAAGTCAAGCCCTGCTTGACTTTAGTCTGCACTCAGGCTGGGTCTTTTCTAAACATTGCCTCTCATAAAATTATAAATCACTTCTACGAATCACACCTGACAAAAGTGAATGACAAAGCTGGATTTTACAATTCTCTCTGTTGAAATTAGTGATAGAATTTGCCTTTGTAATATTATGTGTTATAGTCTAGACTTGTAATTTGCAATTATTGCCTGATTAGGAAGTATGGGGTAGGTTTTACAGGTATTCAAAGCCCTCTGTTCAAAATTCATGTTTTAATACTGTGGTGAACTACATATACCTGTCTGGACACGCCCCCTGATGACTGCTCCTGTGGCTCCTCCCACAGACCCCTGTATAAAGGTGATGGAGGTCTGAGCCCGGCCTCTCAGTCTCCAGGATGTAGTATGGTGGTCACTCACTGCTTGTTCCTTCTTCCAGTCAATAAAAGCCGATACCTCGCTTTTACGTCTCAGAGTGAGTTATTGATGGTGCATCAGTTTTATTGACTGGAAGTTTTAAAACATGGAAAGCGTTTTACATCCGGAAAGATTGGATTTGGACCCCCAAGACCCTGAAGCAGCTCTTGCCTTTGAACTCTGGCTTGCATGCTTCCAATCATACTTGGAGGAGGTTAGTGCAACTGAACCCGTTGTTAGGCACAGAATTCTCCTCTCGAGAGTCACCCCAAAAGTTTATTCACTTATCAGAGGCCTGCCAACCTATGAAGGGGCACTGGACGCCCTCAAAAGACAGTACCTGCGGCCGGTGAACACCGTCTACGCAAGACATCGTTTAGCTACCCGACGACAGTGGCCTGGAGAATCGAGCACCCAATTTCTCCGAGCCCTACAGACACTCGTCTGAACTTGTGATTGCAAAACAATCACGGCGGAACAGCATGCGGAGCTCCTGGTACGAGACGCCTTTGTGACAGGAATGAGGTCAGTGTACGTACGGCAACAGCTGCTGGAAAATGCCGATCTTACCTTACGCTCGGCGATCGAGACGGCCGACACGCTGGAGGCTGCTCTGCACAACGCTGACGCTGTCCAGTTGCGCGATTCCCTGCCGGTTCCGTGGACACCTCAGACCCCGCCGCTGCCGGTTCCCGTGAGCGAATTCGCCAATGCCGCTGCCAGTCGCGATTCCACGAACTTCCCGAACCCAACCACGGCTGTGGCCAGGCGAAAGCCTGAGCTGTGTTATTTCTGTGGGCTCGAAAAGCACCCCCGAAAATGTTGCCTGGCTCGAGAAGCGACCTGCTCCAGCTGCGGGAAGAAGGGCCATTTCGCCAAGGTCTGTAAGTCTAAACTACGAGCGGGGTCAGGCAGCGCGGCGTGTGAGACATGGAGGCCGCCATCTTGCATGCCCGGATGTGGGCGGCCATCTTTGTCGGCGTCAGCATGCCCTGCCCCCGACCCGCCGGTGTTTACCGGGCACTAAGCCGGCTCAACTCTGGCCACCGTAACCCTCGACCAAAGCGGCCCACACCAACTTGCAAGGTCAATGATGGACATCCTGGTGGAGGGACACAGGACTAGCTGCCTGTTTGACACAGGCAGCACTGAGAGTTGTATTGACCCGGACACAGTGCAACGCTGCGGACTCATGACACGGCCGGTAAGTCAGAGGATCACCTTGGCTTCTGGATCGCATTCCACTGACATCCGGGTGGGTTGTGTAGCGACATTGGTGGTGCAGGGCACAGAATATCGGGACTTTGCGCTACTGGTCATGCCTAAACTGTGTGCGCCTGTGCTATTGGGACTGGACTTCCAGAGCCACCTTGAAAGTGTGACTATGGCATATGACAGGCCCCTCCCACCACTCACTGTCAGGAATCCTCAGTTTTGTGGGACTTCGCCATATACCCTGTTACTGACCACACACACACACACAAACACCGAACCACACATCCCGCCCAGCACCATGCTGACAGCTACGCTACTGACACCACTTGCAGCCTCTCCACCCTCAAGATCCCTCCCCCATCGCTGTTCACCAACCTGACCCCCGACTTTAAACCGGTGGCGACTAAAAGCAGGAGGTACAGCGCAGGGGACAGGGCCTTCATCCAGTCAGAGGTGCAGCGGCTGCTCCGGGAGGGGATCATTGAGCCAAGCACAAGCCCTTGGCGGTCCCAGGTGGTTGTTGCTCGGACTGGGCAGAAAAATAGGATGGTCGTGGACTATAGCCAGACCATCAATAGGTTCATGCAGCTTGACGCGTACCCCCTACCCCGCATCGCGGATATGGTCAACCAGATAGCTCAGTACAAGGTGTACTCGACAATAGATCTGAAATCCGCTTATCACCAGCTCCCCATCCGCCCAGAGGACCACCCCTACACCGCCTTCGAGGTGGGCGCAGGCTCTATCACTTCCTGCGCGTCCCCTTCGGTGTCACAAATGGTGTCTCGGTCTTCCAGAGGGAAATGGACCGGATGGTGGACCAGTACCAACTGAAGGCCACATTTCCCTATCTGGATAACATCACCATCTGTGATCACGACTGGTCGGATCACGACGCCAACCTCCAACGATTTTTCCAAGTGGCCGAAGCTCTTAACCTTACTTATAACAGGGACAAGTGTGTGTTTGGAACCACCCGACTCGCTATCCTTGGGTATGTCGTGGAGAACGGGGTCATTGGCCCTGATCCCGACCGTATGCGCCCCCTGTTAGAACTCCCTCTTCCCACCACCCTCAAAGCCCTCAAACGGTGCCTGGGCTTCTTTTCCTATTACGCCCAATGGGTCCCCTATTACGCAGACAAGGCCCGCCCCCTGGTCAAGTCTACCACTTTTCCCCTCTCTGCCGAGGCCTGCGCGGCCTTCAGCTGCATTAAAGGGGACATTGCCAAAGCAACGATGCATGCGGTGGACGAGACCATTCCCTTCCAAGTAGAGAGTGACGCCTCCGATTTCGCGCTTGCCGCTACCCTCAATCAGGAAGGCAGGCCAGTAGCATTCTTTTCTCATACCCTTCAAGGCTCTGAAATTCGGCACTCCGCGGTGGAGAAAGAAGCCCAGGCCATAGTGGAAGCTATTAGGCACTGGAGGCACTATCTCGTCGGCAAAAGGCGAGACCAGCGCTCAGTTGCGTTCATGTTCAGCAACCAACAGCGGGGCAAAATCAAAAATGATAAAATTTTGCGGTGGAGAATAGAACTCTCCACCTACAACTATGATATCCTGTACTGGCCTGGAAGGCTCAATGAGCCCCCTGATGCCCTATCCCGGGGAACGTGTGCTAGTGCACAGCTCGACCAGCTATACGCCCTTCATGCACATCTTTGTCATCCGGGGGTCACCCGATTTTACCATTTCGTGAAAGTCCGGAACCTGCCGTACTCCCTGGAGGACATCAGGACGATGGCCAGGGACTGCCAAATCTGCGCTGAGTGCAAACCGCACTTCTACCGTCCTGAAACGGCACAACTTGTCAAGGCCACCCGCCCCTTTGAGCGACTGAGTGTTGACTTTAAGGGCCCCCTTTCCTCCACCGACCGCAATGTCTATTTTCTCAATATTATCGACGAGTACTCGCGGTTCCCCTTTGCCATTCCCTGCCCCGACACCACTACCACGTCCGTCATAAAAGCCCTGCGCCAGCTCTTCACTCTGTTCGGATATCCCTGCTATATCCACAGTGATAGAGGGTACTCCTTTATGAGTGACGAGCTGTGCTGGTACCTACTAGCTAGGGGCATTGCTACTAGTCGGACCACGAGTTATAATCCCCGGGGAAATGGACAGGTGGAGAGGGAGAATGCCACAATGTGGAAGGCCACACTTTCAGCCCTTAAGTCAAAAGGGTTGCCGGTCTCTCGATGGCAGGAGGTCCTCCCTGAGGCACTCCACTCTATCCGCTCCCTGTTATGTACGTCCACCAATGCCACCCCTCACGAACGCCTATTCTCTTTTCTCAGGAAGTCTGTCACTGGGACCACCCTACCAGTTTGGCTGACGTCCCCATGGCCAGTGCTGCTCCGGAAACATGTGAGGAGTAATAAATACTCCCCGCTGGTCGAGAGGGTTCACCTTCTACATGCGAACCCCCAGTATGCCTACGTGGTCTTACCTGATGGGCGGGAGGACACGGTCTCTGTCCGCGACCTGGCGCCCGCAGGAGCAGCAGACCACTACCCCGAACACTCCACGGTAACTATGAACCCTGTACCCGAGGTGACACTGCGCAAACCGAGCCCTACACTGACCCCTCATGACACTCATATACCGGGAGTCTCGTACGCGTATATTCCAGGCGCCTCGCACACGCGTGAGGGATCACTGATGCCTAGTGGGCTGACACCTCCAGTTAGGCCGGAACCAGCACAACCTCCGTCTCCGGTGCAATCACCACCGGCACCTGTGCAATCACCACCTCCGGCACCTGTGCAATCACCACCACCGGCATCTGTGCAATCACAGCCGGTGCTACGTAGATCGCAGCGACAGATTCGACCACCTGATAGACTTAACCTGTAAATATTCTTGTCATGAACTTCACCATATGGGGACTCTTTTTAAAACAAAGGGGGGGTGAATGTGGTGAACTACATATACCTGTCTGGACATGCCCCCTGATGACTGCTCCTGTGGCTCCTCCCACTGACCCCGGTATAAAGGTGATGGAGGTCTGAGCCCGGCCTCTCAGTCTCCAGGATGTAGTATGGTGGTCACCCACTGCTTGTTCCTTCTTCCAGTCAATAAAAGCCGATATCTCGCCTTTATGTCTCAGAGTGAGTTATTGATGGTGCATCAAATACACTGCTAACAAGTTAAAATTAAAAGATTTCATGCTCAGTCTGTTTAGATTGGAAGTCTTGTTGAACGTGGCTCAACAGTTTTCTGCTGGTAATAACTTGGACAATTATTTCACTATCATTTAATTTTCTCTATCACGGAAAATATACTGTTGGACTGTAATTTGAAGGCGATGATACTCAATTGCTTTGCACAGCATACAATTTAATAATCATTTTGAAATGATGGCGTGCCTTCCATTTTATCAAAACCACACTTAATAAGAAGAGAAATGAATGAAATATACAGTTCAGGGATGAAATCCTATTTGGATATGAATTAAACTTCAGTAATTAGTTACTATCTACATTCCCAGAAATCTAATCCAAAACAAACAACTAAATTTCACTTTAATTTGCATACTATTTTTAAAATTTCCCTTGATTTATATTGAAGCATTTTTTGAAATTAAATACTCCATATGGATGGTGTTGCAGAGGAGACATCATATTCACGTTACAACTAACGTGTATAAATGCACTTTGCAAATGATACATAGCTATGCCCAGAGATCGCAAAGATGTCATAGATGGGGATGCAAACCAAACAATAACCAACAAACGCTAGTGGAATGGGGCCATTCTTATTTTAGTATAGAAATGTATAGAAAATTCATGTTAGAATAACCTCAAGTGCAGTGAGCAGCTCTGGGCAGAACAATTTAGGGATGATATATTGGTTATGGAAGGAATGGTGCATAAAATAATAACTGGACCCCAAAGTGTAAGCTAAAAGGATAATAAAACTAGCATTCAACTCTCTGGAATTAAGCAGGTTAAAGGGCAAACTGATTGAAATTTTCAAGCCCAGAATTTGCAGTCTGTAGTGATCTGACTACTTTCACTGCTCACCGTGGTGTAATCCGCGGATTTAATTGTTGTTTCTCCAGTCAGAAACAACAGTCTGGAACCATGTGGCAAGACTCGGGGCAGCAGTGGCTTTTCATAATGAAATGTGATCACTTTAAGAACCAAAACAACTTTCATCCAACACAAAAGCTGAAGAAACTTTAACAAATGGCAATGCCACATTGCTTAGATTGGCCAGATATAAAACACTATGAATGCTTCCATCACTGAAAGATAATTAAAACCCATTAAATACTTATCTATTTTGATGAAAACTTATTAAAATTACAAAGACCGCGTCAATATTAATTAATAGTTACTTTGCATGTACCAAGGTTCGTCATGGTAGGCTGGTCCAGAAGATTAAATCACATGGGATCAATGGTGAGTTGATAACTTGAATGCAAAGTTGGCTTGGTCATAGAAGACAAAGGGGCATTTGTTTGACTGGAGATTTATGACCAATGATGTTCCACAAGAATCAGTGTGGAGAGCCCTTCAGTTTATATTTGGAAGAAAACATAGGTGGTCTGAACAATCCATTTGCAAATGATATGAAAATTGAGTTGTGGGGAGTGAGAAAGGTTGAAAAAAGAATGCAGCAAGATATAAATTAATTGGAAACTTGGGCAAAGGGATGGTAGATGGAGGTTAATTTGGGCAAGTGTCAGGTGTTGCACTTTGAGAGGTGAACTGTAAGAGGAAAGTATACAATATATAGCAGGACCCTTCAAAACATTGACACACAGAAGGATCTCGGGGTGCAAGTCCGTAGCCCACTGGAAGTGACAACACAAGTGAATAGGTGGTGAAGAAGGGTTATGGCATTAGTCGAGCCATTAAGTTTAAAACTAGGTAAGTCAAGCTGCAGATGTGTAAAATTTCCATTTGGTCACTTTTGGAATATTGTGCACAGTTCTGATCACCGCATTACAGGAAGGATGTGGGCGCAGAGGAGATTCACCAGGATGTTGTCTGGATTGTAACGTATCAGCTGTAAGAAGAGGTTGGACAAACCTATATTATATATGAAAAATGTTTAAAGAAAATATGTAAAGCAAGATTTTGTATACAGAAAGGGATAGGTGACAAACTATACATTCAGGAGGAGATGATGAAGCAGTTAGTAATGTTTAAGAGACATTGAAACAAGCACATTAACAGGCAGGGAATAGAAGGATACAGACCATGTGTGGGTAGAATGGGATTAGGTTTGATTGACATCATGGTTGATGCAGACATGGTGGGTTGAAGGGCCTGTGCTGTAATGTTCCATGTTAGTGCTGTGCAACTCTTCTCCCGCACCAGTACAGGAAATTTCTATGAACTTCCTAATGTAAGAGGTGAGGAGTAGCCATTTCCTTGCCATGAGGAATCCAGCAAAAGGGGACAGTGGGGGGATAAAAAACTAACAATTCCTCACCTTTCACCCTGTGAGCCTCTGCATACAGCATACCATCCTTCATCATTTTCACCAGGTGCACCGAGGTCCCACCGCCAGCCACAGCTTCCCCTCTCCACTCCTTTCTGCCTGAGATATAGGTGTAGGACAAGGCCCATTGAGTCTGCTTCACTACTTAATCATTGCTGATTTTCCTGCCCCGCCTCAAATCTTCAACTCTTTTTACCAATCAATAACTTAACAATCTCTGCCTTATCTACATTCCCCCCCCTCCCACCCCCACCCCGTCCTTACGAAGCAAGCCTTCTATAAGATCCTGGTTCACACTTCCTTCCCCATCCATCCTGGCAGTACAGGTAACACTTGTCCTTACATCTCCTCCCTCAAGACCATCCAGAGCACTAAATAGCACTCCCAGGTGAGGCAAAGATTCACATGCATCTCCTACAACCTCTCCTACTTCACTCACTGCTCCTGATGTCATTGCCTCTATATTATTTATTTAGTGAGGGAGTGTGACGTAGGCTTTTTCAGCCACGTTGCCCCAGCAACCCCACAACCCCGATTAACCCTAATCTAATCATGAGACAATTTACAATCACCAATTATACCTGTTCAATCTTCGGACTTTGGACTGTGGAAAGAAATTGCAGCACCTGGGGAAAACACATGCATTCCATGGGAAGGACATACAGAGGCTTCGGCTGGAATTGAACTTTGAACTCCGGAATGCCCTGAGCTGTAATAGTTGCTACGCTACCATGAGCAAGAGCAAGCATGGTCTGGGCAACTATTTCACAGAGCACCTATGTTCAATTCACAATGCTATCCTGAGCTGCCAGTTTCAGACCATTTTATCTCTCCTCTCCATTCACACAGTGAGTTGTCTTATCCTCAGCCTTGCCTGCTACCAAGATGAAGCCTAACACAAACTGGAGGAACTTCATTTTCTGCCTGAGGAATCTACAACCCAATGGGCATGAATATTGAATTTTTCAGTTGTGGGTAGCTCTTTCTCCCCCCTCTCCCTCCTGCTTCCATCCAAACACAGTTCACCCACAGTTTCTGCCCACCACCACAGTCTGGTCCTGCCATTTACCACTCCCCTAATGGTTCCCATTCTCACCTTCTTTTCTTATCCAGCACTGGTAGCCTTTGTATTCCTGCTTAACTTACTCCAGTAGCTGTTCCAGTCTTCTCAAACCTCTCCTTCCACCTTGCTTCAATTGTTTATTGCTGGAGGATTAGATATGGGTTGGTACGTGACTGAAGCTGATTGATAGCAATGGAGGAACGATGGCAAGTTGTGTCACCTTTATACTGAAGGCTGTCTATGCTTTCATACATACATAAATCATGGTCAATTATATAAGAAATGTCCAACTGCTTTGCATCTACATATAATCTTCAATTTGTATCAACAGACAGATATAACCATTACATTTTGATGCCCTTTGCAGAAGTATTTTGGAAACCTCC
The DNA here is from genome assembly GCF_048418815.1 of Hemitrygon akajei. NCBI lineage: Eukaryota > Metazoa > Chordata > Chondrichthyes > Myliobatiformes > Dasyatidae > Hemitrygon > Hemitrygon akajei. The sequence goes on from NC_133131.1 coordinate 109,526,705, forward strand.
TCTGGAGTTTACAGCAGAGCCACATGTAAAAAGTAACAAAGAACAATCAATTGATCAAGATCTCCATTATGATATAGGTGAGAATGGTCAGTTCTGAGTAGCAGTTTTTATGCCAGTGTGATTGTGATGCAGTATCTCAAGGTTTACATCCCACTAAACAGCAAAGCTCAAATGCAAGAACGATTGGAGTGGCAAAGGCTGGATGAAATCTACAGGTGTAATACTATTTCAGTCAGCACAGCAGTAGATGCCTGGTCTACATTGCACTGGAAAAGGATGCAGGCTGCCTAGAGTTATGAAGCAGTAGCAGCTCCCTTTCTGCAGCAACCTATCAGGAGATTTCCACTTCAACCCCACAAGCAAGAGGAGTCAAGAACGTACCAGGAGTTTGGCATTTAGGGCCACTGTGAATATGTTTCATAACAGACATCTTAGATGGAATATGAAGATGCTGCAGCACAATAGGTTGACTGTGTGCTCTTTAGAATTCATTAACGCAACCTACTGTTAATATTGACAGTTACATTTACAAATGTCAAGGTGCACGTAGCTGCTGCTGTCATTTTCACTCAGGGTGGGAAGGTGTAATTAAGCTCCTGGAGGTCTATCTGGTTGATACATTGACTGATGACACAGAAGGATAGGTAAGTGACTTGTGAAGGGGATTTAAGGGAGCTACTCGGGATATAGATAGGTTAACTGAGTGGGCAGAAATCTGGCAAATAGGCCACAATGTTGGAAAACTTGAAATTGGCTTTTTAGCAGAAAAATTGAAAAAAAGCATACTAACTAAACAATGAAGATGAGACTTGGGTGTCCCAATGTATGTTTCACAAAAGGCTAACTAGTAAAGTTAACAGAGTGATATTATTAGTAAGGGAAATAATGCAAAAGTAGGGAAATTACACTGCAATTATATAACACATTGGTAAGACCACATGTGGTTTACAGTGTACAATATTATTTATATCATTATTTAGGCTGTCTGTGTATTGGAATTAGATTAAAGAAGATTTACAATACTGATATCTAGAATAGGCTGGTTGCTTTATGAAGAAAGGTTGTATATGTAAGATTTTTATCCATCAAGTTTAGAAGAGTGAGATGAGATTTAATTGAAACATGCAGGATCCTGGGTGGGGGTGAGGTTTCTTGATAGGTTTGGTATGGAATGTTTCTTCTTGTGGGAGAATATTGAACTGGGGATCACTATTTTAGAAAAGTGATTATTTCTCTGTCAGAGCAGTGTGAGTGTTTGAGTCTTCAAAGAATCATGGAAGAGGACGATTTAAAAACTTTTAAGGGGAAAACAATTGGATATTTGATAAGCAAAAGGGTGACAGGTTACTGTGCTAGATCTGAATTTGGATTTAAGGTTACAATCATATGAATCAACTTATTAAATGGCAGAGCAAGCTGGAGTTGCTGAATTGCCTACTCTTAATTTGCATGTAACTTTGTTTCACTGAAAAGAAGGCTTAGTTGATAACATGGGATATAATAAGAGTTGCCCAGACATCTTATAGTTCATCCTTGACTGCAAGTCTTTGGCCAAGATGTAAATTAATAGGCTGCAAAAGGCCATACTAATGTACCAGGTGATTTTGGGCGAGCGTAACACAGTGGTGTAGTTTTTGGAGATGCTGTCTCACAGAATCAAAGATGGGTTCAATCCTGATCTTCAGTCTTCTCTGAGTTTCCGCCTTCTCTGTGTGGAAATTGCATAATCGATGCACCATCAATAACTCTCTCTGAGACGTAAAGGCGAGATATTGGCTTTTATTGACTGGAAGAAGGAACAAGCAGTGGTTGACCACCATACTACATCCTAGAGACAGAGAGGCCGGGCTCAGACCTCAATCGTCTTTATACAGGGGTCTGTGGGAGGAGCCACAGGAGCAGTCAGCAGGGGGCGTGTCCAGACAGGTATATGTAGTTCACCACAATATTCTACCTGTGACCATGTGGGTATCCTTTGGGTGCATCGGTTCCTCCCATCTCCCACAGACATGCAGGTCAGTAGGTTCGTTTGCTGCTCGTGAGTGATAGGATGTGGGTGGGGGCAGGGAATAAAAAATGGTACTAATTAGAGCTAGGCTAAATGAGTGGCTGATGATGGCATGGAGTTGCGTTCACAGGCATGTTTCTATGCTACCCCAAGCACTCTGATTGTGAGAGAGCTCTGGTAGATCTGAAGATCTTATTCTATGGTCATTCTAACTAATAAAGTATGTAAACAGTAGGTTTTAGCATACCTCTAGTCTCTTGCAGCTTGTATCATGGATATAGCCTAGCTAAGAAGCCGTGCTAACAGAGAATCCACAGATATACAGTATAGTACTCATCCAACTGAGTATCAGGGGGAAACCAACCACAACTTGTAGCATTGGCCCCTCATTTAGTTAAGTACTGTTTTGTTTTGGTCACTGAATAGGTGCAAGTAGTGGTATAAAGATATCACACAGTACAACACTATACATTCAAAGTCTGGAGTGATCCCAAAAACAGTTTTTCCACTAAATCATAGAGAAATGTGAAATAAGCTTGCATTTTGTACAGAATATTTCATCTCTGATAGGTATAATTCCTTAAAAAAATTATCAAAAAGCAACAAAGACCAACACTTACAGCAAGGCGCTTTAATATTGTACTTTTCCTCCCACCCACCCTTTTCTTTGAACCAAACTACAGTACATACTTTAAATAAGGCATGACACAATTTGGAAATTTAAAAATTTATAAACTATGCTAAATTCCTGAACAGAAAACACCATGTGTAAGAGTGTGGTTTTTAATTAAGAATACAATGGATCACATCCCCATCAGTTCAAAGGGAAATACAGGTAACTTCGGAGCTTTCACAATGTAAATATCCGGGAGTCCCTAAACATGCAAAATAAAATCCTGCTCTACCTCACTGGACTAGTTTGTAGCAGTGATTTTCTCTCTGTCAATGCAGCAATTTCTTAATAGCAGAAACAATGGTTACCGGCACTGCACAAAGTTTTACCATAGAAGGATAGAAATGGACAAGATAATGAACATTTGTAAAATATAATAAAAATATATACAGTGACAACAAGTTAAGGACAGAAATCATTAGGCAATACAAATGAAATGCTAACATCATTTGCTGTGTACATCTCGGTACTTTGTCGGTTACCATGGGCAACGTGGGTGAGGAGAGAACTCATTACATCTCTCATCATGTACTCTGGTCACCACTTCTTTCCCCATATGTACACAAAAGTTAGGTCCAAAAGTAAATCTCTGTGACCATTTTATTTATTTCTTATCTGTCAAGTACCTCTACAAAACAAGCCTTTTTTTTTAACAACTAAACAATAATTGAAAAAGATACGAAATATGCAACCAGCTTAAAATGGCAAATTAGTGTTTTTTAAAAAAGAAGCAAGTTGTTTTAACCACAGCATGCCAAATCATTCTTTTCACAAACTCTGGCAATTGATGATTTACCTGTTTTCTTTGTAAAATACAGCAACTTCATAAGTTTTTTCAGCAACAAAAGCAAACTGTATACTTTTATGATCTACATAAAACTTATTTACAATGGGTATTTGGCATATGTGTAATCATCTATACTATCAGCTTTTTGTTCTGATGTGTAAATGTATTCACATTTGTATTCACAAACTCAGGGAAAATTGCCGTTGAAACTGGTGGTAATCCATAGAATCAGATATTTAGGTTTCTTTTAAATCTTATTTTCTGTTTTTTTTCTTTGTTTTTTCATTTTGGTTCATTTGTGCTGATCTTTCCTGAATTGCCAAAAATACGCAAGAAGAAAACCTTCACAAAGTCATCCCTAGATGAACCATTCCTTTTTACTCTCGTCAATGGTTTCTGTGAAGTTAGGATCATTGTTTATTATAGCTGCATCGGCATTTTCAGCAGACTCAGCCCCCTTGGCCTCATTGGTATGGTAGGTCCCTTTGTGGCGAAACATGTAACGGATCAAGAAGACCAACGTGCAAAGGATGGTGAAGATTACAACTGCAATAATACCTAACAGAAAGAAACACACAATTAATTAAGGGCTTAACAAGATCAAAAGAAAAAGCTTTGGAATTTCTTTTCTTCATCTTTTTCTGACGAATTAGACACCATGACAAGAATCTGGCTCCAGGGTCTCAGGCCATCTAACTCTACCCTGCTCAAGTGCCCATTATCTAGTTGCATACTTGACAGCAAGAGTTATAAGTTGCGAGGTTGTTACTATCAAGTTTCACATGCTTAACTGTACTTTTCAGATAGTGCATATAATCTAAAAGGACGTGCAACATGGTTAAAAACCCATGACTTTAACTTACTGGAGCAATTGTGGAAGAAGGAACTACAAATACAACAGAATAACCACTCCAGGTTAGAAGAAAGTATGCCCTAACAATTCTTGGTAGTCCAATACTGAACAACTATCCCTAACTAAACCAAGAAGGTCACCTTCTTAATTTTTGAAGACCTTTACTCTGGTGTGTTGTTAGTATTTGACCTATTGACAGTTAAAGGGCAGCACTATAGTTGTTGATGTTCCCAAATTCCTGTTTACCCGCATCCACCTCAACAGTAGTGGCTATGGCCTTGGATGATGTTATCAAGGAAGTCTTTGTGTGATGCCGCAATACATTTTATAAAGGGCACAAATATTGCTGTTATTATACAGGCAGCGTCTGTTATTAAGGACCTCCATCACCCAGGGCATGCCCTTTTCTCATTGTTACCATCAGGAAGGAGACACAGAAGCCTGAAGGCACACACTCAGCGATTCAGGAACAGCTTCTTTCCCTCTGCCAACCAATTCTGAAATGGACATTGAACCCGTGAACACAACCTCACTTTTTAAATATATATTACTCTGTTTTTGCACAATTTTTCATTTATTCAATATATACTGTAATTTATTTATTTATGATTATTTTTCTTCTGTATTATGTATTGCATTGAACTGCTGCTGCTAAGTTAACAAATTTCACAACACAGGCCAGTGATAGTAAACCTGATTCTGATTCTCATTCTACTTTACTGGTTAGATTGTACTTACTGGAAACACACTTTTTTCACTAATATTTTTCTTAATCCTTTAGAAGTTATTTTTCTTGCAGGGATTGATAGGGTGTTTGCCTTTATTAGTTGACGCACTGACTTCAAGAGCTGCCAAGTTATGCTATGGCTTTATAAAACTCTAGCTAGACCGCATCTGGGGTATTGTATTCAGTTTTGGTTGCCCTGTTATAAGTAAGATGTGGAGAATTTGGAGAAGGTGCAGAAGAGGTTAACCAGGATGCTGCCTGGATTAGAGGGCAGGTGCTATAAGAAGAAAATGCACCCCAAACTTGGGGTGCTTTTTCTAGAGAGGCAGAGGCTGAAGAGAGGTCTGACAGGTTTATAAGATTGTGAGAGGCTTGGATAGAGTAGATAGAGTATCTTTCTTTTCCTACAGGTCAAAGTGTTGAGTACTAGAGGTCAGACAAATAAGGTGAGATCGGGTAAATTCAAAGTAGATGTGCGGAACAAATTTTTTTTTTACAGAGAATGGTGATGGAGGCAATACAATGGAAGCATTTAAGAGGCTCTTAGGTAGGCACATGAATGTGCAGAGAATGAAGTGATATGAAAAGTGTGCAGGCAGAAGAGATTAGTTTAGTTGGCATTTAATTAGTGCAGCATAACATTGTAGGCTGAAGGACCTGTGCCTGTGCAGTTCTGTTCTATGTTCTGGAGTGTTTTGGACAAGAGATTGAAGATAAATTTCAACCTTAGTGGTCTGTTCCTACTGCACTTCCAACTTCAGCCTGGTGGTGGTGCTCTTTCAACACTGAACTCGTTTACTAACTGGAAATAAACACAACTACACTCGCAAAAATTGCATTTTAATGACATAGTAGAGTGATACTGAGCTTTTGTTCCAATGATTGTTGTACTGAACAAGGAATTTAATTTTACTCTCATATTAAAATTTCAATGCAGAAAGTTGCACTAACTCTTTATTGATGAATTTTTTTAACAAAATAGTGCCATTAAAATAACGACTGTCTTATGCCTCCATTGATGTTGCCCTCACCCACATCTCCATTTCCTAGATATTCATGCACACCCTATCTTTTTGCCACCTTAACAGGGATAGAGTTCCTCTTGAACTCATCTACCACCCAATGAACCTTTGCATCCAACACATCACTCTCCACGATTTTGTGATCTTCAACAGGATCCTACCACCAAATACATTTTAACCCCCCCTGCACTCCCATTACTTCCACCATGATTCCTTTACCCATTTGTCCCTCCCCAGTAATCTCGTCCTGGCACACATCCCTGCAAAGTGACAAAAATGCTAAACTTGCCCATTCACCTCCTCCCTCACCTCCATTCAGGGCCCTGAACAGTCTTCCAGGTGAGGCAGTACTTCACCTGAGAACCTTTTGGGGTCACCTATTGTATTCAGTGACCCTGATGTAGCCTCATCCACATTGGTGAGTGCAACTTCCCAGTGGCCAACCATTTTAATTCCTATCCCCATCCCCGTTCTGACATGTAGCTCTTCTTTTGCCATGATGAGGTCAGGTCACTCTCAGGGTGAAGTAGCAACATCTTATATTCCATCTAGGTAGCCTCCAACCTGATGGCATGAATATCAATGTCTTTTTCTGGAATTTTTCCCTACTCCTTCCCTCTCTATTACCCACTCTAGCCAGTTACCTCTTCTCCTCATCTGCCTATCACCTCCCCCTGGTGCCTCTCCTACTTCCCTTTCTCCCCTGGTCTACTCTCCTCTCTGAAAAGATTTCTTCTATAACCCTTTACCTTTCCCACCCTCCTGGCTTCATCTATCATCTTCTAGCTAGTCCTCCTTCCCCTACCCTGACCTTTTTTATTCTGGTGTCTTCCCACTTCCTTTCCAGTCCTGAAGAAGGGTCTCAGCCTTATAAAAGGCTACATTTTAGCACCCCTTTATACTGCTGCATCCTGCATGAAAAGACAGCACGTAGAACAGTTCAGCAAAGTAAACAACGCAAATTTGTCCAATGACTTCTTATAGTTCATATCCTTTAATCCAGGCTGCATCCTGGTAAACCTCTTCTACAGTCTTTCTAAAGTCCCCACACCCTTGCTGTAATGGAGTGACCGGAATTGCATATGGTACTTCTAATGCTGCCTAAACAAAGTTTTGTATAAAGTCAAAGATCTAATTACTTATTGATCTTCAATTCTGAAATGCAAGAGCAAGGAAACCGTTTTTGTTTTATCTTTTCAATTTATCCTGGTGTTTATATGAGCTAATACATGAAGAATATTTCTCTTTATTCACAACAAGAACTTTCCAAATTCACATTTCAAGAGCCTCCCTACACTTCACATACTGTACTCTCCACATGCCTCCCATCTTTAGTTCTCTATATGAGTCATATGCTTCCTACTATTGCTCCATCCTACTCTAAATATCCCCTGTCTTTGATGGTTCCATCTTCTTGCTTTCCTAGCTTACAGGTATAACTTGCTCTGAACTCCTCATTCAATGCTTCCCATTGTGCAGGTGCAGATTTACCTGCAAGTAGATGCCCCCAATTTACCATTGTTGGGTGCTGCCTTATTTTAATGGAATTAGCATTCCCCCAATTTAAGACTTTTTTATTGGTTCATCACTATCTTTTTTCATAAACACTGTGAAATATATAGTTGTGATCACTGCCTCCAAAATGCTCCTCTAGTTGATCAGCTCCATTCCGCAAGATAAGGACCAGTATTGCTCCTTCCCTCGTTGGTCTTTAAATACTGTATCAAACATTATTGGATACTGTCTACATGGTAGCATAGCGGTTAGTGCAACAATATTACAGCTTGTGGCACTGGGGTTCTGAGTTTGGAGTTCAGATCCGACATCCTCTGTAAGCAAGTTTGTATGTTCTTTCCTGTGTGCAGGGGGGGTTTCCTCTGGGTGTTTCAATTTCCTCCCACAGTCCAAAGATGTACTGGTTAGTAGGTTAATTGATCATTCTAAATTGTCCTGTGATTAGGCAGGGGTTCAATTGGTGGGTTGCTGGGCTTGAAAGGCCAGAAGGGCCTGTTCTTTAAATCAAAATATAAAACAATTCACACTTTTAAAAAACATCTTCCCTCTCTGAGCCTTTTATGCTGATTCAATTCCAGTAATATTGGCGAAATTTAAACCTTCTGGTACTATAATGTTACATTTCTTACGCCAATTTGCAAATTCTCTATGGAGACACAAGAGTCTGCAGAAGCTGAAACCTGGAGCAACAAACAACATGCAGGAGTCTGAGCAGCATTTGTGGTGGGGATAGAGTCACTGACGCCCAGCATCAGGATCGAGAGTGGAGAGATGAAATGGGCAGTATAACGACATGAATGGGAGTGGTGACAAAAGAAGGAGAGAGAGCCATCAGTGCTGCACTCTGAGCTGAGAATGGGAATCATTAGGGGAGGAATAATGGTACTTGGAATCAGAACCAGAACTCTTCTCCTCGATTGGCTGTTGTCTGTTGGGTGGTTGATAATACATCTTCAATAAAGTGACAATACTCTTTTTGTTCCTCATCTCTAACTATTTAGCCGCATTTGAAAAACCTTCTTGGATAACCTCCCTCAATTACTGTAATAATGTATTCCTTAGCCTCTGTCCCTCACTAGCTCACATGAAAATTCTGTGGTCCAGGATACCAAGCTTCCAGTTTTGCCATCTTTCCATCATATCTCAGTGATGGCAACAAAATTGTACCTCCACATGCTAATCAAAGCTTTGAGTTTATCAAAGCTTATAAATGTACATTTGCATGCCTGCTCTGCCTATTGGATATCCAAAAGATGATATTAGATTGCTAGAATTTCTTTCCAAATAAACACTGAGAAGACGGAGGCCATCCTCAGTTCCTGACACAAACTCTGTTCCCTGATCATCAGCATACTCCTCTGACAGGCAAGTGCCAAAAGCATTCAGAGTGAGATTGCCAATAATCTCCTACTTACAAGGAAAATAGACTGTCCTTTCCAAAATCAACACAGGATTAATTTTCCTTAAGATGTTTCCAATCAAGTCTGAGGCTGGAAAAGATTCAATAGACAGGATTTCTTAGTTAGTGGATGATACTGCTTGTACCCCATTGACTTCAGTGATAGATTCAAACCTGGGGCAACTCTTTGCGCCCGTGGAAATACAGCGCTTGCCAACAGCAAGGCCTGTCCACGATCACTCTGTAATTGCAGCGGTATTGAGTAGACAAATATAATCTTTATCAGCTGGGTGTTCACTGAGACTTGGCTCAGATGGCCTCTACTACTGCTGCAGGATGATGGGTTAGGATTTCCAACAATTCCATGTTGGTGTTAGCACCCCATATTTAAAAAGGATATTGAACAGAATAATAATTTCCCAGCCTGGATATCTGACATTAAAATGACCTAGTCCTGCTGAGATTAATGATTGCAGGGCCACTTAACAAATACAATGGGCCAAGTTTTTTTCAATCAATAGCAGCTTGACATCTGAATTAACTGAAACCTGCCTGAGCAATCCCTTCAGTGAGTACTTCTGGGACCTGCTGGCATCTCAGAACAAACACTCAGCCATAACTTTATATCTGAAGCACAATGTTGATAACCATTGTTGATAAACATTCTCCTAATATGACCTCGAGCTGAGCTTTCACTATATTCTATCCATCAGCACTTTTGTCTGCTTCCACCTCCATGGTTTGCCAATCTCCATCCCCAATGTAGCTCACTTCCTCCTGAATACCTGATGTTTCTAGTCTTAACTATACCAGATACTCTACTGGCTGAAGGAGAGTTCTACTCTGCATAGACTTGAACTTACCAGAATTATTTAGCTTGTGCTTATTCCTGCTTATACCACTTAGTAGACTGATTTCTAACAGTTGCTTGATTGATTGTCTTTCTTTTAAGGATCCTTGGTATGGCTTGAGCTGCTGATAACTTGCATGTAAAAATCTTATAGATGTCCTCTTAGCTTAATATTAAAACAATTACATCCATTTACTTGTACGTTATAAAGTGATAAAGAAGATCCTAAAAGAATTTTTGAACATTATCCTCTGCTGTGAAATTTTGAAAACAAGATTGGGATCTAAAAAAGACACCACACTGCAAACAGATGATCAAGAATGGTGTAGTCTCTTTGTAAATGTTTCCAGTCTCATCCTTGTATGTATTTTGTTCAGATTGGATAATCAGCCAAATTCACACTCTGACACTTACCACCAATAACTGCTGAATTTCGATTCACTCCATCTGTGATGGCGGTCTCTTCTTTATATGGGAATTCTGCACTAGCTGAAAATGCAAATAAACTCAATGTTACAAATCTAATAATTCATTAATTAATTAGATTGAACTTTCAATAAGGACAAGTGAAAGAGTTATTGGGAGATGGTAAATCTTCAGAACTGAAGACCTTATGCAGGAATCTTTAGATTTTTTTTAACATAGCTAAAAAAAAAGACAAAAATAGGCTGTTTAAAATAGATAACCTAGGGTGGTGCCAATCAATCTTTTTATCAACATTAGTACCAATTTTGGTGATAAATTCTGTTAAAATTATTCTCTGCTGCTGACTTCAATGTACCATCAAATGGAGAATTCCTAAACACATTGTAGGTTTGATTTTTACAAAAACTTCTTTGCAAAACATGGCAACCAGATTGGGTCAATTGCTATCACATCACAAGCCATAATCAGATTATGTTTGAATAATAATCCAGATATTTTATTGTAGCTATTGAAGGCAATCAGCGTAATTGGAGATGTAGTGGTTTTAGATAACATTCTGCATCGATCAGTTTGACTGTTCATATGCTAAAATTTGTAAAGCTGAGACAACTGATGAATCTTCCTAAACAACACCACCAAAAACAAGTCAGCATTCATCCCATGCTATAATTGTTTGTGAGATTGTAATTGTGTGCACAATGGCAGTACAGTATTAATAGTTTTTGAATATGAACATGTTTTGAGATGTTTTTAAGATACCCAAAAGGGAATTGCATAAATGCAAGCTATTCTATTTATATATGTTCCGTAAAGGTTACATCTGGAAAAAAAACTCGAAGTACCGGTAGTTAAATAGGAGTAAATGTATTGATCTACATATAAAATATATTAAAGCAAAATCAAGCTCTGCAGGAACTTCCCCTAGGTCCTATCTTGTTACTTTTAAGGGAGATCTGAAGAAATCTGGAAAAACTGTGCAAAAGGTAGGTTTTGGTAATTCTTCCGTTACTTTAACATGTGCTGGAATGACTTTGTCTCTTTTGACATTGACTACTTACGGAGAACCAAAACTCCTTTAATGTACAATCCTGTCTGACATTAGTCAATTTCAATCCTTCCAAAATTTTCATCAAACTAAATAAAATTAAAATACTCACATCTAGGTGAGAGGTCTTAGATGCATATCTCAACAAGCCAAAGATTTAGGAAGATTGTGTTGTAAAACAACAATTCAACACTGTCTCAAACAAAGAACCCAAGGCACCAAGTTATTTTGCCTTATGAATACAGATAAGATCTACTGTTTGTAGCCCATGAGTAATTATACTATCTCTGCAGCTCTGGGACTTTGATTCAAAGTAATTTGTTGGCAGGTAGAAGACTGCTGGCACAAAAGATGCCCAGTGCTAGTTTGCTACTGATGCCTCAAAGTTCAAAGTACATTTATTATTAAAGCATGTATATTGTATACAACCTTGAGAATTGTCTTCTTGTAGATTGGCACAAAATAAAGAAACACAATAGAACCCATTAAAAATGCCACACGACAACAACCATCAAACATGCAGACTGTGGAAAAAGAACAAATTGTGCAAACAATTAAAAAGAAAACAAATAACACACAGAACATTAACCTGGCCAATTATGGAGAAATAGAGGAACTGAAAGGCAGAATGACAGGCTAGAACACAAATACTTTACTTGGTGGAATGCAATTCTTTTCATAGTTGTCTCCAAAAAGACTGACCATATATCTTGCAGAGGCTACCAGTTTTCTATAACATTGGTAACCCATGTTACAATTTGGATAGAATTAATGAGCATTCATAACTAAATGGGTGACACTCCCATCAGATTTTACTCTGCTCATTTTTCAAACAAAGGCTGTTGTAGTTAGGAGCAAAGTAAAGGAGTGGACCTTTCAGATTTTTGAGCCTTGATAGCTATTTAAATAGACCACAATTGATCTGATTTCAGCTGATAGTCATTAAATGATACAAAACTACTTGATCAGAGAAGAGGTAGGTTTTTAAGACTTCTGGATGTTCAAAGATGCTAATCAGAAATATATAATTTTATTTTAATCTTGTGTGTGGTGTTGGTAACACAGCAATTACTTTGTAGAAATGGAATAACCTCCTCAAGCTACCTTTGAAGGATACAAATGGATCAAATAAGATAATATTCTTACATAAACGATTTTACTTCCTCTCGTGCCTCCCACACGACCATCCTGCTTCCATAATCTGGATTTATGAGACTTTTACATTGCATTCATTCTATTAAAAAATTCCAACTCAGCAGTGATTGTGTAACTACTAAAATCATTGTAAGCATATTGTATTTGGTAACTTAATCTGTGCTCAATTATATGGATCAGCACTGAGCAACCCCACAGAACAAATCAAAATAATTTGAGCAATAATGAAAATTAACTCCAAGGCTAATTTATCTGATCAAACCATTTGTTAAAATGACAGGAGGCCAGTTACATGCAAAATGAAACTAAATGAACCATTTCAAGTAGTAGACTGTCTACAAAATATTAATTATATCAATGCAACAGCAGCATATTAAAACAGTTCAGAATCCTGTAAACATCTATAAAGACCAAATCAGATTCTGAGTTCTTTCTTCAAACTAATGATCATTTATGGACTCCTGCTACAGTGGCTATAGTTATTCCCTTCCTTGGAGTGAAGTCCTTTGAGTAGGATTACCAAAAGATTAGTTATAGATGGCTTTTGGAAGTTTATTTGTAAGCCAATTTAGTTTTACAAGAATCCAAATGCTCTTTGCGCAGAAAAATACTTCCAAAGCCTAGCTCACAATTTATAAGATTAACTGAATGGTGACATTTTAATTCTCACTCTGTATAATTAGTTGCAAAACTGGAACACTGTGGAAAGGTCTATTACCAGTAACGTCATTATCCTACTGACAGCTCTTTCAGTGTCTGTTGCTTTCACTTCTTTATTTGTTTGCATTGCTTTGTTGTTCTCTTTAGTTCCAGCTGCCAAGTTTATTCTAATTTCACTGTTTCCTGTTTTCTTCTATCACTTGAGGGATTGCTTATGAATTTTCCAATTACTGGTTCACTGACTGGAAAGGACCAGAGTATAGATTAGGACTAGGCAGGAATTAATGTGAAAAAGGTGCAACAGTTGTAATGGGAGGAAGTAGGAATTGTTGCAGTTGAAGGGCTGGCTTGCAAAGATGTCATTAAGGAAAAACTAATGCTGATGAACTCAAAAGGGAGAAAAGTGGTGTGAGGGAGTGTTCTTCACAGCACGAGGATTCGGCTTAATAAGATCAATAGGAGTTGGTCCATCAATTCAATTGCTGCATCTTTTTAACTCATCTCTTTTCTCTGAGCTACCTGAGGCTACAAATTGACAATTACAATTAGTCTCTTGCAACCTATTACGTGAATTCTCTCAATCTTTAAAGTTTTCCTCATCTTTAGGTAAAATTACACTGTTGGTGTCCCCTTCCATTACCTTTATTCAGAGCTGACTAAAGCAGATTGGATTTTTCATGCATTTTACAGACAGTGCATAAATGGGAGATTTCCCACCAGTATTTTAGGGACATTTTGGTTAATGGTGCAGTAACTCTGGCGCATGAGTCTTGAACATGGTAAAAATGTTGTTTTTGAGGATCACTATCTATTCAACAGTTTCTTCTTAACAAACAAAGTGAATATGCTTGACTAATGTCTGGCTTAAAGGTGACAGAGATCTCAGGAAGAGGCCAACATGGAACATTCAGGTGAAAGACGATTGTCCATTCTTTACCTTGGTCTTCTGCAGATGAGCTCTGGGTATTGCCCACAATGTAGATCTGAACATCGCCTGCACTCATTATTTGTCCCCAAAAACAAAGGATTGCCACAACTTTGTGAAGAAAGAATGTAACTCCTCAATAAACTATTATATCAACCACTCCCATTACTGAACCCCTGCTAATCTATGCAATTAATGAACTGTGCAGGTGATGCACATAAAGCACCAGACAACATGAATTTACCACTCACCCTGCAATGCCAAGGTTAACAATGCAATCCTTACGCTCTTTATTCCATCACCTGCTCCATCATAACTTCTCCATCAAGATTATTTTGAATCAATGTTTGTTGATCCTGGAATAGTTATGATGTGCTTATATACTTATGTCAGAACTGATGAACAGAAAAGGGATAAACACTAGTACTGTGAATATAAAAAATATTTATTTAATTGTGTGGCACAAAAATTATGCAAAACACTTCCTTCACTGGTAGACATATAAATTAATCCAGATTATGTCAGTCTCTCAAATTAATCACATAAATTTGGGAGTCTGAAGGCATTAGTTCATGAATTATGCAAACTAATTAACTAAAATACCTAATGAAGGAAAAGAAATTCAGCCCCGTGCTACTGATATATTCCTCCCAGTGGCTAACTGAGTTTAAAATTTATGGACACTTGGGCACAATCCAAATTCTAACAAGCTCATCCATAGATGGAAATATACCTGTTCACAGCAAACTAGTAGAAGCTTCTACAAAAATAGGATTATTTTAAATTAGAAGCCATTGATGATAAAATGCTGTCATTTTGATGAATGAGCGGAGGGAAAGACATATGTAACAGTGGGTTGCAGCATCATATTTTGTTGTTATGAAGAACAAGTATTGATACTGTTATACTGTAAATGAAGGAATCCAAATAATTGAAAAAGTGCACTTGATTCTAATTAAGAAACAATCACTGTAAAAAAAACTATTTTCCAATCGTATTGCTCTTCAGTGCAATAATCTTGAATCTGTCCACTCTGTTGAACTGTTTGATCACAATTCAGCTTTTCTGAGTTTAATTAGATTCCATATGTAGAAATATACATCTAAATGAAGCTATTGCTTTCATACTGTGACTGTTATATAGAATGGTCTATGTGAGAACAGGACTGCTAATGACAGAAAAGACTTTAATAGCTGAGAGATTAGTTGTTTGCCAAACTACCTAGACAATAAATTCAAATGTAGCCCTTTAATGAACATTAAGTGTGTAGCTATATATATATATATATAAATGTTATTTCAGGCATTGCCACCTCTTACCTGAGCCAAAATGCCAGGGATCTGTTGCAGCTGGCATCGGTGGAATAGTTAACGGAGATGCGCCACAATTGGATTCAACAAATTCTCCTTGGACATTGACTTGAGAAGAAGAACCAGGTTTCAGAGCAGCCTTGAGTGGTGCAATCTGATTAAACTGAACTCTTGACAGGCAGCCGACAAAGCCCGGAGTATTATACTTCTGCACCTCATGGTCAATATTCCCAATTTCTGCAATGAGAGTAACAAAATGCATTTTGTACTGATTTGAATCTGAATTGGCACTATTCTGTAGATTAGTGATAAAATCACTAAAGACAAACATTTTAAAAATGAACATCTAATAGATCTTCTAATAAGCCTGTGAAAGGCTGGTACACACTGGCAAAAAACAAGCTATATGGCTGAATAATTCTAAAAATCTGAAATAAAGGAGGCAAATGAAGGTCAGGATTGTGTTACCAGGAATCCTTTTCTTCTTGCGATTCCTGAGGTGACGGGATATAATAATGCAAAAAAGTTATATTTTCTGGTTCATGGACCAGAAACTTTAATTATTTTTCACTCTCTATAGATTCTACTTGACCTGCTAAATTTTTTCCAGAATTACCTACTTCTGTTTCCTATTGTACCAGGAAAAAAATGCATTATTAAGGGGCAAGTCATCTTTTTGCATATCCTTGTTTTTCCAGGAAGTGAGAATAAACAGACTGAGATGTATCATTGTGGTAAGATGATGCATAATTAGTGATTTCTCAGTTGTAATAGCTCTAAAAAGACTTAATATGTTAACAATTTAGGCTTTGGTTACATAGGTAGGCTTGTCTGAGAGGATTTACTGGAAATCATGTGGTGCTTTCCAGTGAATCATATATCAATGCCCTTGCCTAAGCAAACCTGTGCTCTATCATGAGGCAGTCAGTAGTGGGGTGCAAAGGGGACAGTGTGAAGGTTTTGGGTTTACACGGTACCTTTCATCAATTATACTCAATTCCTAGCATCCAGCCCTATGTGTTTAAGATGAAAGCATGCTGTTGTAATGTGGTGTGAAGATTAATGATGCTGTTGTGATGTAGTAGAAAGAATGATATAATGCACACTGTCTTGAAATAGTGAGAATGTGATGGTTCTGAGTATCAAATTCATGGAGAGTATAAATCTGCTTGGCCAATATCATCACCAGAGTGAACCATCACTCTGCGACGTGGTGAATGCAATCATTTTTGTAATTGACTTTTACTTAACTCTACCGAGACTGGCTTCTCCATAACCACCTGAAAATCATTTATTACCTGAATTTGTTCCTACCTTATATTAGTTTAGTTCTTATTTATCATTATTAATGCAATAATTTTATTGTTCTTTCAAGCATAAAACCGGGGTGGTTAAAATGAAGGAAAAAGTACAGGTAAATCAATCCTTGTATTTAATCCACTTCGTTTCAGTTTGAAACCACAAAATCACTGATTGTTAGTGTTCACATAATCATCCTTTGTGCCAGCAGTGCAAACTACAAAATCCACTCCCATCAACCAGCAGTTAGATGCAGAATAATACCAATGCACTGTGTTGTGACAGTTTGATTACCAAGCAATCTCACTTGAGAGGTGGGGAATGAGTCAGTGCGGGTTGTTTTTCATGAATACCCGTAACAGAAAAGCAAACAGTAAATAGAAACAGCTCTAGCTATTCTCCTTTGGAATTATTGACACAGCTCTATGACTGTCTCACCGACCAGGTCAGCAAACTGCAAGAGCCTGGTTAGATCTCTGGGTTAAGTAAGTCAACGGTTCCTAGCATGGTCCCCCTCCCTAATAAGTTACTGAATCAAAAAGTTGAAAACCTCCACAATCATCTACCACCCAATCTCTACTCCCCGCCAAAAATAATTATGGACACATTGCCAGCCAAGCCCAGCTTTGCCACTGATTACATTGATAAAAGTGTTTATCATTGTATCAACGAAATTATTCATTAGGGGGTAAGGACTGCTCACATGCCTAATGCTTTGAGTGCTTACATGATGAGGTTTGTTATGTGGCATTATTGGAGATGATTTGAAGATTTGTTGCCATGCATCTGGTGAATAAACAATTCTTCAGTACATGGCAAAGATGGTGGAAGGAGTGAATGATGTGTGAAAGAAGAGTGTCAATGATTAACGGTAATAGGTGATAGGTTTTCAGGAATCACCAACTGTTTTCACCTAAACAAAAACCGGGGAACAATTAGTGATTCGACCTTCACAGAGTTTAAAATGTAATTGGACTGGTAATGGGGAAGAGACAGCATTTGATATTGTGCTCGCTGCTATTTCTCTGGGCCCAAGATTCATGAGAGTTGTTATTAGACCAACCAAAAACTAAATTCCACTGAATGGCTATGTCTGCAATCTCTTGCTTGTCAAGGAGAGCTCTTTCAAAGTCCAAAGTTCAGAGTAAATTATTATAGAACTACATATAAATGTCACCATACACAACCCTGAGGTTAATCTTCTTATGGGATACTTAACGAATCCCTAATTGCCATGGTCCGGTCCATTAACTACTCACATCAGTTAATTTCCTTTTCCCCGTGTTCCACTGGGCTCCTTGATTAGGGCACCTGATCCTCATTTGAACCGGCAGCATAAAAACTCCGGCTTACATCTACTCGCTGCTGGTTCATCACCTCAGCAGAGTGGTTATGCTTGTTTCGAGCTGTTGAAAATGAGTCGAGTCGAGAGCCTGCCAGTCGAGACACGAATGGACTGTCATTGTTTGTTGTTGTCGTTTCGTGTCCAGCAGAGTGTTGCCGGCTGTTTTGCCGCTGCTCCGAGCCGGGATGCGAGTGGTCTGTCGTTGTTTGTTTTGCCGAGTCCCAGTCTGAGTCAAGGCTCTGAGTCCTAGTCAAGTCCAAGTCCGTCTCTGTGTCAAGTCTCCGTGCCTGTGTCCTGCACTTGGGTCCACCTCCAGTCACCCGTGCAACACTAATCGATTAATAACCATAATAGAATCAATGTACACATTAACTTGAGCATACAACCTGTGTGCAAAAGACACAAACTACAAGTACAAAAATAAAGAGATAATAATTAATAAATAAGCAATAAATGGTGAAAGATTGCAGCATGCTGTTGTGCAGAGAGGTTTGGGAGTGCTTGTTCATGAATCACAAAGAGTTGGCTTGCAGTTACAACAGGTTATTATGAAGGCAAACAGAATGTTGGCCTTCATTGCTAGAGGGATTGAATTCAAGAGCAGGGAGGTCATGCTGCATCTATACAGGGTACTGGTGAAGCCGCACCTGGAGTACTGTGTGCAGTTCTGGTCTCCATACTTGAGGAAGAATATACTGGCTTTGGAGGGAGTGCAGAGGAGGTTCACCAGGTTGATTCCAGGGATGAAGGAGTTAACTTATGAGGAGAGATTGAACCGCCTGGGACTATATTCTCTGGAGTTCAGAATAATGAGAGGGGATCTTATAGAAACATAAAACATTTTGAAAGGGATAGATAGAAGTAGGAAAGTTGTTTCCATTGGTAGGTGAGACTAGAACTAGGGGACATTGCCTCAAGATTCAGGGGAGAAGATTTAGAACGGAGATGAGGAGAAACTTTTTCCCAGAGAGTGGTGAATCTGTGGAATTCTCTGCCCAGGGAAGCAGTTGAGGCTTCCTCACTAAATATATTTAAGATACAGTCAGATAGATTTTTACATAGTAAGGGAATTAAGGGTTATGGGGAAAAGGCAGGTAGATGGAGCTGAGTTTACGGACAGATCAGCTGTGATGGGCCGGATGGCCTGCTCCTGCTCCTATTTCTTACGTTCTTATAAATATTGAGAACATGAGATGAAGAGTCCTTGAAAGTGAGTCCTTAGGTTGTGGGAACATTTCAATGATGAAATGAAGTTGGGTGAAGTTATCCCTTCTGGACAGCAGGTCATAATGCATGTAACATCATATCAATTGAAAATAGGACACTAGACACTAGACTATCTAGGAGCATTGTACTGATATATTGAATGATGAATAACTCTTGGAAAACAGCAGAGACAGAGACAATGCTTTGGATTTAGAATCAGCCTGCATTTGCACAGAAGGTTCAGCAATATTCTGTCCTGTGGAATGGACACCAACTTGTCCAAATTGTGATGCTTTTCTGATCAAAAACGATGCCAAAATACATGTTGTAAATCAAATGGGCATAGCTGGCTGGGAACAGTCATCCCTCAAAAACTATTTATTCACTTAATGAGATCCCAGCTGATCTGTAACATCTGTAACATCAACATTTTTGGTCGGTAAAAATCTAAAATTAATTGCCTTGCATCACTTTCTTTTTGTGCAATGGCCTTCCAATTTTCTAGCACAAAGGCTTAATACTGCAATGATGGCTGATACATATTAAAGACGTACTGTAAGGCCCCTCCTAACCTTTAGAAGCAGCGAATCTATGATGTAGTGGTCCTCAGAGAACAGTCTAATGGAGTCAACAACCATTGTTGCTGTAGTCTCCTACTGTTCAAGCTACTCTTAGCTAGGGGAGTCCAAAGCAAAATATGCAAATTCCACACAGGCTGAAGCAGAGACCCTCATTGTTATCGTAGCACCACTTGGTCTGTCTTTACCTGGTCTTTTACTTCCTTTTCGTTTGTCAGACATTATGCAGCCAGACACAAGTCAATGCTGAATTCTGAATAATGACATACAAGATGCTTTGGTTGTTGTCAAATAATTTGCATGGTGAACATGGATGCTTTTTTTCTGAGGGATGTAGAGCAAGCAACACAAATCATGCTTTGAATGATGGAGAAGACAGAAATCCTGTAAAACTAGATTGTGCAAATTTGCAGATGGTGGGTTATTAAAGGTGGATGAATCCTGTAACTCTTGTGTGAAATGCATCAGTTATCTGATAAAAGCAAACATGGAACTGCAGTGTGGATCACTGCACAAACTTCGCCCCTGGCTGTCCTAAACCAGCCTGAATTAAAATGCTGAATGCAGTTATTGCTTTCCCAACTGGATATAATAGTTCAAGAAGGTAAGTGTTATATTTTGTAACTTCAAAACACTAAACTAATAAAACATGAGAGTTTGGGAATACGGTTGGATCTTCGTTTTTACTTTAAGTGTATAACGTGGTAGGGCGCTGAAGTTTGCAATTGACTTATTTTACACATAACCCATAATCAATTATTTTAGATGAACAAAAATGCTTAAACAATATATTTACAAGATTACTCAAATATTGAAATATTAAATACACAACACTCCTCCTTGCTCAACAGAGAATGCATCTCAAATATATACACAGTGTGCTATATTATACAACCACTATATACAGGCATCCACAGCATAGTAAATTTTAAATTGTCTTATTTGGGATAACGTCTTTCCTGACAAGCGGGATCACTCTGCTTGGCAGGTGAAGCTAGTGGCTGTAAAACAATCTCAGGTTCCGTGGCCTCCTCCATGGTGGTCGTAAGAATTGACTCTGAGACTGCAGTAAGTGCCAATTTTCTTTTTCTTCTCTAGTTCGTGCATCTTGATCTTGGGAAGGTGCATTTAGTTCACTGGAGTATTCTCTTATTAATCCTTCTACTGCTCCCTTTAAGATCTGACCTTTCCTTTTGGTTTCCTCATCCACAACATCATCTGATGAATCCTTTGTTTTTGTATCTCCATCGACTCCTTTCTTTTCACCTTCCATACATCTAGCTATGCTTTGGTCATTGCATATGCTTTTACGAATAGCTTTTTGTCTCCCAGTTGAAGTTCATGCAATAACATTCATGCACGCAGAGCAGATTCTGGTTCTTTATACCCCAAAAGCCAAATGCTTGCAGCTTTTCTGAAGCTCCTTGAACTCTCTTCCAGTTTACAGCATAGCCACATTTTGCAAGTAACTGCCTTATTAACATATCAGAAGCCTGCTCAAATACATTGCCTACAGAAATTGTTGTAGTCAGATTACTGCTTTAATTGCTTTCTTTCTTCCTCTGAGCAGCCTGGTTCTTCCTTGTTCCGATATGCTTTCCAACTAGAGGCTCAGAGGTTGGGCAACAGTTCATGGTGTTCGGTGTAGAGATAGTTGTGGCATCATCCAGAACCTTTCTTAATTCATTTTCAGTTGGTTTCATTGCCGGGGATGTGGCATGCAATTGGTGGATGGATTTCTGATCAAGTTGTAATTGTGTCAGCCACAATGCTGGCCCTTCTACTTTTACCACATACAAGCTCAATGTGGCTTGTTGGTTGTTGTATTTCACTGTTCCAAATGCCATTCCCAGAGGAGTCTATTTTTCCCCACTATAAGCTCTTAGCTGGATATCTGCAGGCTTCAGTTCGGTATCTTTGAAATGCTTTTCAAGCACATTTTGTGAAATGACTGAAACAGCGGAACCAGTGTCCAATTCCATTTCAATCAATTTGCCGTTTGCTTCTGGTATAAGCAATGTTGCTTGTCTATTGTTAATTTCCACATTGTAAATCTCAAGGCTACACAGTCCGGTTTAACTCTCATAATTATCTGATTTTTCATCAACAGCATGCAGATTAGTGCTCTTTTTAAAACTGCAGCTTGACTTTTTATCTTTTTCTCTTCCTTTAGCAGTCCATTTATTTTTATCTGCCCAACATGCTCTTTGTATGTGACCAACTTTGTTGCATTTTCTTCAAGATTTGCCCTTATATCTGTTTTATTTGGTGTATGTGAGCCCTGCATATTGGTAACACTGTTTATACGATGGAATTTTATTCATGCTTGGTTTCATTCCTGACTACAACTCAATTGCTGTGGTTCTCGATGAAACAACAATTTCCATTATTCTTCTAAATGTAAGCTGTGCTTAAATTAGGAGCCATTTTGAATAATTTCTTTTAAGATTCCACAAACTAAATGATCTCTCAGTGATCACTAAGACCATTAGCAAACTGACAATGCTCAGAAAATCTCTTTAATTCAGCCACATATGCTGAAATGGACTCCCCTTCCTTTTGATTCCACTTATGAAATCTGAAGTGTTTTGTCATTAACAATGGCTTTAGTTCTAAGTATTACTTTTACAATAGCAGCAAAGCTCATTTCTGATGGTTTGGTTGGAGCAGTCAAACTTCGAAGCAAACAGTATGCCTTTAAACTCAATTAGCTCAGGAAAAATGACTGTTGATTTATTGGCTATTTCATTTATTTCAAAATAATGTTCAATAGTTCAGTAGACATGAGCCAATTACCTGTTGTGTAATCAATCTCATCAATCCCTCTGAGGTATCCAGCCATTTTGTATTTTGTTAAATGATTACTATCACTTGGTACTTACTCTTTATGAATCCTAAACTCCACCGTTTTCTGAGTTAAAAAAATTTGATTGTGTCTTTGCTTTCAAAGAATGCTGATTTTTTTAAGAAAACTTGACCTGTCTGTGCACGTGCTGGCTGTTTCTTTTTACTCATCGTTCCTTACTTGTTTTTTAGTTCAAACATCTTGCTGTGTTTCAATAGGTTGGTAGCCATTGCAGGTTCATTTTAAAAATACCTCATGGCCAATGTTATATTTTATAACTTCTAAACATTAAATTAATAAAACATGGGAGTCCGGGAATACGGGTCTAACTTTGTCTTTACTTTAAGCAAGGTGCACATGTATCACGTGGTGACATATACAATTCATGCATTTTACATATAACCCATAATGAATTATTTTTAATGAACAAGAATGCTTAATCAGCAACATAATTACAAGATTATTCAAATATTATTGAAATATTAAATAAGCATGCCTGCAGGTCTTCATGCTGTGGTAAGAGGAATTCCATTACTTATTTAGCTTGGCTATTTGGTGCCTGTGCATTGGGGTGAAATTGCCTAAACACATGAGCTACATACTCCTTACATGTTGATAAATTCTCGTCTGCTCCATTCTTCATGACTGTCATCCATGCATTGGCCTGAAAGGATATGTCAAAAAGGAAATGCTGCATTTGTCCCTGAGATGCCCAGCGATGGTGGATTACAAAAACCTAGAAATGGTCTGAGTCTATCGGATATAGAAATAACTTGAACCAGTTTTTCTAAAATGGCAAAACATGTTCTCCAGCTGCAGAATTTGCTGATGGAATTTTTCAAGCTTTGAAACTTTTCACTTCTACCAACCACTGCTAGTTTTAGCAACCAGGACACACAAGGTTCTGCAGATGCTGGAAATCTTGAGCAAAACACACAAAATGCTGGGGTTGCTCAGCAGGTCAGGCAGTAAATGAACAAGCAATGTTTCATACTGAGTCCTTTCATCAGGACTGGAAAGGAAAGGGGCAGAATCCAGAATAAAAAGGTAGTGGGAGGGGAGAAGCACAAGCTGGCCCCCTCCCCTCCCCCTGTGTTTTTATTCTGGATTCTGCCCCTGCGTTTCCAGTCCTGATGAAGGATCCTAGCCAGAAACATAGACTGTTTATTTCCCTCCATAGTTGCAGCCTGATTCCCTGAATTTTGCAATCTTTGAGGGCAAAGATTGCAAAAAAAACTCCAACAATGGGGTGTCAGAGGAGAGAATAAGGTGACAGAAAATGGAATACTGAGAAATTTTAATAAAAACACAAAATGCTGGCAGAACTCAGCAGGTCAGACAGCATCTATGGGAGGAGGTAGTGACGACGGTTCGGGCCGAAACCCTTCATCCCAACCTACTGAGAAATTTTATCCATCTATCCAGCAAATAAAATTACATATTTCAATAATGAGCATGGAATGTGCTTTTTTTTGAGGAAACACACCATCTACATAATACTGCATTGATGTTATCTGTTCTTATCTGCAATAGGACTAATGAAGAAAGGTATGTACTGTATTACAAAAATATTGATGGGTACTGGAGACGTTTCTGGTATTAGCCACAGCAGAACAATGCTTGCATTTGAAAGAAAGGTGGATAAGTTAGACCTGGGAACTATTGGTACATTAGCTTCCCATTAACACCGTGTAAAAGGAGAGATTTGGAGACATATTACTATAAAAGAGCTGAACGAATTGTGTACAGCTGGGTACCAAGCATCACATTAAGTACTGACAAGTCCTGAAAAAAATTCCAACTCCATTGACTAATCTTCAATCCACGTCAGTGTATTACCTGAATCCCTTGTGCTAATTTTGTTTAATACATTTAGCTGATTCTAAATCTGAATGCTCCATTTTCTCCAAATTTATTCTTCTGGTTATAACTATAAACAAAGCATGTTGGCAGATCAATGCAGCAATTATGCTTTAAGTGTCCTTTTATCTCTTGCAGCATTTCCTCAGTCACCGACGTTAGGCTAACTATGCTGTCGATTCCTGTTCTCCCTCTCTCTCCTAGATAGTGAGCTATATGTGCTAACTTCCATCATTAAGGAGTAATTTTAGAGTTTGTCCATTTTTTCCTGATGATAACCAATTCATTTGTTATTTCCTTAGCCACGTCTTTTAAAACCTTAACATGCAGATCATCGGTTCTTGTGAATTTATCAGCTTTTTGTCTCATTAATTTCTTTAATATTATTTTCTTAATAATGGTAATTTACTTCAGTTCCTTATCTATTCCAAATCTTTCCCAAGTCATTGTTAATTTGCCATTTCTAATTAATATGCTCTCAGTGCCCTATTCCCATTTATGTACTTTTGTTGTCAGACATTTTCACAATGACAGTCTGAATTTTGTTTTCATACCTCTCTTTAATACTTAAATAGGCCTCAAATCTCTGGTTAAGTTTTCCTTCAGTGTTATCTAAGGCTACATCCACACTAGACTGCATAATTTTGAAAACGCCGGTTTTGCGTAAAAACGATCGGCATCCATGCTGCATTTAAAAAAATATCTCTGTCCACATTGAAACAGAGATTTTGTTGAATCTCCTCCTACTGCGCATGCGCAGGACACGTCTACCAAAAACAAGTGACTGGTTTGGTGTTGAATCTTGCTGTGAAAGACGGTGCGTGTTTGTTCAGTTACCGACTAGAAAAACTTAAATGACGGGCAGCTGTTGGCTCTCGCGCAGGAAGATTTAAAAGTAAAAAAAAACAAATACGGAAGCGTATGGAGGCAACCGATGGGGAGTTCACGGACTGTATGATCCGGCTGACGACAAACATTGAAAAACTGACTAACTCTGTTGCATTAATAGAGCACCTTGTTAAATGTATAAAACATGTCTGCATCAGTATTATCTTGTATTTCCATACAATGTTACATTAGGCTGTTATACATCTATTGTCAGAGAAGTACTTGCATAAATAGGTAAACCACCTTCATATGAGCAAGGACAGAAAACGGGCAAAGTGAGTACAGTATACTTACTTATTCAGTAAGTTATGGGTCAGAGTATTTGGTGAGTATATTTCTAACTCTTCTGGCTTCAGTCTCATTGCCATCTGTTCTGAAATTGTTAGGTTGTGTTCAAGAAAACAATGAAATGGCGCGCTGCCGTCTGACAGCGTTTTCAGATTTCTCCGGTTACCCCGTCTACACTGATCTGCCTGAGCAGCGTTTTCAAAAATACCCACCCTGGAAAGTGTTTCTGAAAAGTTCCAGTTTCGGTGGACGAAAACGCCATTTTAGTGTGGATGGAGGGTAAAAACGAAGAGAAAAACTTTTGGTTACGGATTTATCCGAAAGTGTGGATGTAGCATAGCCTAAGGTCTTGCTTCTATGGTAGAATTGACATGTAACAGTCTAGGAGTATATGTTGTCTCATGCCACCATACTCTCTTGCAGCCTATGAACACCGGTACCTTATATGAATGAACGTTGATAAACATTTCAGATAGCAATCGTTTCTTTCAATTCTTTCAATCGTTTCTTTCAAAAGGTCTTGGTACCTCCGCCACTTCCCCCCTCTGTAAACATTAGAATAGCAAAACCTTTGCTCACCTCTACAAAAAGCTGATGAAATCTTATTGAGGACAAAAATATACATAGCAATGAAATCTTTCAATGATTCCAGAAGCATAGAATGTAGAACAGTACAGCACTGGAGGTGGCCCTTTGACCCACTGTATCTGCGCTAACCAAGATGCCAATCTAATCTAATCTAATCCCACCTGCCTACATGTTGTTCATAGCCCTCTATTCCCTGCCAGTTCATGTGTCTACCTAAATACCCTTTAAATACTACTGTCACATCTGCCTCTTAACATCTCCCCAGGCATGTATGACTCTGTGTTAAAAGAAAACTTGCCTTGCAAATTTCCTTTAAACTCACCCCCTCTCACTTTACACCTCTGCCCTCCAATGTTTGAGAGAAAGACTATCTATGACTCACATAATTTTATATACTTTTATCAAATTTCCCCTCACCCTCGGATGTTCAGTCGAAATTGATCCAAGTTTGTCCAACCTTTCCTCACAGTTAATACACATCAATCCAGGCAACATCCTGATAAGCCTCTTCTGTATCCTCTCAAACCTCTACATTTACCATTGGTATAGTAACCAGAACAGGAGAGCAAATATATTAATACAACATTTAGCCTAAAATTGTTAAGAGGAAACATCAAAACCTTCAGATTACGTATTTACATTTTAACAAATTATCTGAAACAATCAGACAACAAAAAGGCATTCTATCAACAGAAATAAACAGAAATATTTGCTATCTTGAAGAATAACAGCTGTGTGCTTTTTGATATTCAAAGAGCTTAGCTGGCAATTGTTCAGAAACATGGAAACAAAAAGATAAATGCACACTATCTTATTTTCACAGTTGTATCATTGATTACATATAGAAAAATAAGGTAGAATTGTATCCTTTAAAATATCTGTTCTGAAGAACAGTTAGCTGCAACCTATTTAATTTGTACATAAGAGTTGAGGTTGGGGGGAGGAGAGCGCAGAAGTAGTTTTGGAATTTTGCCAAGTAATGGGAAAGGGAGAGGTCTGAAAAGGATCCAAACCATGTAGGAAGGAAAAATAATTCTTGCATTTCGTTAGTTCTTTCATAACTCAGAACAATTCAAAGCATCTTAACCAAAACAAAAGTTTTTTTAAAAGAAAGCTACTTTTGTAGGGAAATGTGGCAGCCTATCTGTCACACCTAGTTCCTACAAATAGTGAAGAGCTAACGACTTGGTAATCTACTTAGTGGAGTTGAATGAGGAATAAACGTAATTGATAACATTTTTGTTTCGCTTTTACATTTTCCTCTTGGACCTTCAACACCCATTTGAAAGGGTAAATAGGTCTTCAATTTAATGCCCCATCTGCAAGCTATTACCTCCAACAGTGAAATGTGTTCTTGAGCACCGCGAGAGAATGGAAGCCATAGCCAGGATAATTTAGTTATAAAACTGTGCAGTTTGGTGAAATACAAGCACAAAAACAAATTATATACTTTCTCTTCTTTGGAATTTGGACATTGCTAACGTCCAGTCAGATTGCCTTTGATAAGATGGTTGTCAGTGCCTTGAAGGATTGCTGTTGCCTTGGGGAATGTACTCCAATGTTCAAATAAAGCTTTAGTAACAATTCTTGTAAAATGTTCACAATGGCCAGGTAAACTATTTAACAGTGCTGAATGAGGTATAAACATTATTTAGAACCCACAGGAATAACTCCCTCACTTTGCTTTTACTTATCTTCTTCTCCCATCCACATCTGGAACAAAATTCTTCCCTATAAAGCTTCTACTGTAAATCCAATATGCTCTTTGAATCCCATTGTCCAGCCCTTGGGACTCTAATAGTCACCAAACCTCTGAAAGGTTAATCAGTTACCCACTTTCTAAATTTCCTGGAGATCAGAACAGTGGTTATTTGATATATACGTCCAACTAGCTGAGAAAATTAATGTCATGTTGAATATAGATTTGTTTGTGCTCTAACAGATTGCTGGGATGTGTATTCACATCTGTTTTGCTAGCAATAAGATGAATTCTCCAAAGTAATAAAATAATGGAAAGAACATTCTCAGATGATTAGTTACTTGGAAGAAAGAATCGGTCCATCAAAATTTGATTCGATAGTGACAAATATTATGCAAAAAAGTTATAGTATGAAATAAAGTTATGGAAGAATGTCATTGGATATTGGAGAACTACAATATCAGCAATGATAAAATGCCTATTCAAGTTCTCCTGTAAGGAAGTTCAGCTTTATTCCTGCCAAATGTCATTTATGCTTACTTGCAATGAGGAAGTAATGAGCAAATTTAAAAAGAAATGAAAATCTGGACTGGAGATCAAAGAAATGAGAGAAATTCAGAAGTTGTACTGCACTCACATCTCTGGAAATCTGGAAGAAAGTTTGCTATAGCCTAGAGCAGGGGGTCCAATCCGGTGTCCATAGACCTCTCGATTAATGGTAGGGATCCATGGCATTAAAAAGTTGTGAACCTCTGCCGAGAGAATTACTATTGGCATTTCATAATTTGGATAAAAGCAAGTTACTCATTAGATTGAAAATTTCTAAAACAATTTCTAAAAGCCAAAATCTAGATAATTGTATTTATTTCTGTTTATTTTTCTTTTGGAAAGATTTGAAACTCTTAAATTGGATGCAGATAAAGAAACAAAATGGTTCAAGGAAATAAAGATTCAAGTAGCACAGATAGAGAAGCTGTGCTTGTTCTTACTGGAGCTGATAAAGTTGGGATGAAATTATGGCTAAGGTGAGGATAGCTGGTGCCAGTAATTTCAAGGTTAAAGACTTGAGAATCCATATTTAACATAATTTTCCAAATGATCCAGGATAATGCAAGGAAATAGATCATGTAATGAATAATCATGAGCTGCATTGCAATGCCTGAAAGGTTTGTGGATGCTCATTCAATGACAGCATTCAAATGGAAAGAGCAAGTACTGTAATGGAATTGATTTAATTGTTGCCCAAAAGAAAGGATAAATTTAATAAGTAAAATAGCCGCCTTCTCTGACCTAACTACTGAGTTTTATGTGAATATATGAAGGAATATAGAGGGAAAGTTATTGCAACAGTGCCCAGAGACCTAGACTATTGACCAAGGAGACTAGAATTTCAATTCCACCATGATAGCTAGGGAATTTAAATTCAAACAATACTGAAATTAAAAGAAAATCATTTATAGTAACCTTGAGATGATGGGATCATCATAAAGACTCATCTGGTTCATGAGAAGACATCTGATTACAGTGGATTCTAGTTAATTAGGACACATCAGAATCACTAAACCTTAGACCTATTAAGCTGTTGCCCCAATTAGTTGAAGTTTCCTGGAAATAGTTAAAAAGGTATAAAAAAACTAGGTATACAATTATTTATTTAAATGAAATACAGAACAAATTAGGACACCACCAATACTACTGCAGTACTACAAAACTGAGTATTAGTTCCTAATATTTATCAATGGAGGAATTCATTCACATTGCATTCTTTTGACTGTAAATGAACAAAATCAGCACAGAAACCTAGAGCAGAGAATGGACTGTCTTCAATCAATGATTGCATCTTCCAAATCTTCATTTTTGTTGTAACGTTCAAAATGATGGTTCAATTCTTCATAGATCCTAACTTGTTGAATTTATTAAATCATTTCATTTTCATTTCCAAGCCAGAATGCTTGAAACCACAGTGAGCAAAACACTTCTGAATTGTTATACTGTTATTTCCCACTATTAGTGACAAAAAAAATACTGCTCTTTGGAAACAAACACACGCAACAGACCACTACAGTACTTAAAAAGAGATTGCTTGAAGCATGGTGTTGTATCTAACGGCCATGCAAGTACGTGCAAATGATGCTAGTTAGAAATTATTCTGCAAAAGCCTCCTGCCCCAATTAAGTAGCATAATGTTCCAATAAAGGAAAGGAATCTTGGCTATTTTCTTGATTAGTTTTTGTTCTTTAAGAGTTGCCCCAAAATAAGCGGCTGCCCCAATGAACTAATGGCCTAATTAACCGGAATCCACTGTATTCATTACTGACCAATTGATTGAACAAGAAAGTAGGAGTAGGCCACCTGACACTCATGCCTGTTCCACCATGCAATATGATAAAGGCTCGTCTGCCTCAGGCTAAATTCCTATCACTCTGAAATGTTTCCTCTGTTCAATAGACAATAGACAGTAGGTGCAGGAGTAGGCCATTCGGCCCTTCTAGCCAGCACCACCATTCACTGTGATCATGGCTGATCATACACAATCAGTACCAGGGTTCAATCAGGGATGATCAATGAATTCTGGCCTACTAGTATTCCCGTTCCCTGAACAAGTAAATAGAAGTAAATGGAATTTTATTGTGATTCAGATTATAATGTTTACACTTTGAGATTTAAAAAATGTATGTAATTATAAAGCTCAGGGATGGAACAGTTTTAAGTTGAAGCAAAATAACTATGTATAACTTAACTAAAGTTAGTAATTGCATTCAATGACTAAATGGCCTTTTACTTCATCTAGTCTACCCACTGCAGTAAATAAGCTGTTGTGAGTGAAACCTCATCTATGAAAGGACTCATACTTTGCTTAATTCACCGTTGGATATGCTGCAAGCAGAAAATTCCTCTGACTACTCTGTTTTAAAGAATATAGAAACATAGAAAACCTACAACACAATACAGGCCCTTCGTCCCACAATGCTGTGCCGAACATGTACTTACTTTAGAAATTACGTAGTGTTACACATAGCCCTCTATTTTCCTAAGCTCCATGTACCTATCCAAGAGTCTCTTAAAAGATCCTATCATATGCACCTCCTCCACCGTTGCCAGCAGCCCATTCTACGTACTCACCACTCTGTGTAAAAAAATTTACCCTTGACATCTCCTCTGTACTGACTTCCAAGCACCTTAAAACAGTGTCCTCTCATGTTAGTCATTTCAGCCCTGGGAAAAAACCTCTGACAATCCACACAATCATGCCTCTCAGCATCTTATACACCTCTATCAGGTCACCTCTCATTCTCCATCACTCCAAGGAGAAAAGGCTGAGTTCACTCAACCTATTCTCATAAGGCATACTCCCCAATCCAGGCAACATCCTTATAAATCTCCTCTGCATCCTTTCTATAGTTTCCACATCCTTCCTGTAGTGTGGTGACCAGAACTGAGCACAGTACTCCAAGTGGGGTCTGACCAGGGTCCTATATAGCTATAGTATTACCTCTTGGCTCTTAAACTCAATCCCATGGTTGATGAAGGCCAATGGACTGTATGCCTTCTTAACCACAGAGTCAACCTACACAGCAGCTTTGAGTGTCCTGTGGCCATGGACCCCAAGATCCCTCTGATCCTCCACACTGCCATGAATCTTACCATTAATACTATATTCTGCCATCATATTTGACCTACCTAAAGAAACCACCACACACTTATCTGGGTTGAACTCCATCTGCCACTTCTCAGCCCAGTTTTGCATCCTATCGATGTCCTGCTGTAACCTCTAACAGCCCTCTACACAATCCACAACACCTCCAAACTTTGTGTCATCAGCAAATTTACTAACCTATCCCTCCACTTCCTCATGCAGGTAATTTATAAAAATCAAAAAGAGAAGGGGTTCCAGAACAGATCCCTGAAGCACACCATTGGTGACTGACCTCCATGCAGAACATGACTCGTCTACAACCACTCTTTGCCTTCTGTGGGTAAGCCAGTTCTGGATCCACAAAGCAACGTTCCCTTGGATCCCATGCCTCCTTACTTTCTCAACAAGCCTTTCATGGGGTACCTTATCAAACGCCTTGCTGAAATCCATATACACTACATTACTGCTCTACCCTTACCAATGCGTTTAGACACATCCTCAAAAAATTCAATCAGGCTTGTAAGGCACGACCTGCCTTTGACAAAGCCATGCTGAATATTCCTAATCATATTATGCCTCACAGGATCTTTTCCATCAATTTACCAACCACTGAAGTAAGATTCACTAGTCTATAATTTCCTGGG
Source organism: Hemitrygon akajei (assembly GCF_048418815.1). NCBI lineage: Eukaryota > Metazoa > Chordata > Chondrichthyes > Myliobatiformes > Dasyatidae > Hemitrygon > Hemitrygon akajei. Next base: position 109,558,937 of record NC_133131.1, read on the forward strand.
CTAACTCTACACCCTTTCTTGAATAAGGGAACAACATCTGCAACCCTCCAATCCTTCGGAATCTCTCGCGTCTCCATTGATGTTGCAAAGATCATTGCCAGAATATCAGCAATCTCCTCCCTTGCCTCCCACAGTAGCCTGGGGTACATTTCATCTGGTCCTGGTGACTTCTTCAACTTGATGCTTTCCAAAAGCTCCAGCACATCCACTTTCTGAATGTCTATATGCTCAAGATTTTCAGTCCGCTGAATAAGGGTTTATATAAATTGAGTTACATAGCTCAGATATTCAATGAACAAATACACTCAGTGTCCACTTTATCTGGTATTCTTGCACACCTGCTCGTTAATGCAAATATCTAATCAGCTAATCATGTGACAGCAAATCAATGCATAAAAGTATGCCGATATGGTCAAGAGGTTCAGTCAAACAACAGAATGCCAAGAAGTGTGATCTATGTGACTTTGACCGTGGAATAATGGTTTGTGCCTGTCGGAGCGTGTTGAGTATCTCAGAAACTGCTGATCTCCTGGGATTTTCACGTGCAGTAGTCTCTAGAGTTTACAGAAAATGGTGCAGAAAAACAAAAAATAAAATATCCAGTGAGTGGCAGTTCTGTATCGAAAATGCCTTGTTAATGAGAGAAGTCAGAGGAGAAAGGCCAGACCAGTTCAAGCTGACAGAAAGGTGACAGTAACTTAAATAACCATTCATTACAGCTTGGTGTGCAGAGAATCGTCTCTGAATGCACACATCACATTTTGAAGTGGGTAGGCTCCAGCAGCATAAGACCACACCGGGTTCCACTCCTCTACCAAATAAAGGTCTTAATGAGTGTATATTATATCTTTGAGTAAATATCCCAAGTTAATCTATCTAGGAATAATTTAGTTATTTTTCCTTTAACCCTCTGTTGACTGGTTCAAAACTGGTTGAATTCAAGGCTTCAAATGAGAGATTGACTCTGATCTCTTGAGAAGAATGAAGTGAGAAGGGAAGGATTCATTTGCCATGATCTTTATGGGAATCAAAAACATAGATAGGCGTAAGAATGAGTCTGAGCAGCTGGTCCAAATTAAGAAGTAGAATCACAAATATAATGGATTACTATCTGAGCTCTCTGCAAATTGACATTAGGTTAATCACACCAGTGCATTGAATGTGCATCTCAACAAATGGTGTGGGGAAACAGATTTCAATTCACAAGCCACTGGCACTATTGCTAGGGAAAGAGGGAGAAGTTCTACTGGAATAGTTGTAACTCATTTGGGACCAGCAACTTTGTAAATCAAAGAACTAAGACAGTTGATAAGGCTTTTGGGTGCTGGCAGTGTGAAGGGTTTGGGTGAGTGGAAATTACAAGAAGACATTTATGCAAATAAGTAACAATAACTGGAATGTGTCAAGAAGGGATAGCTGTGGATACAAACATAAGAATATTTTAGTCAGAGTACGGAAAAACTGAAAAATGGTTCAGTGTGGTCTTTATCACAATATACAAGATTCATGATAAGATGGATACATTGATGGCAGAAAATAGACATAAATGGAAATAATCCAACAATCACTGTGGGGAAATGGTTGCAAAGTGCCTTAAACTGGAAAATAAATATTCCAAAATACATAATTTGTAGAAGAGGTAGCAAGAGATGTTGCTGAGGCACACAATGTGGATGAGAAATAGGATGGGCACAAGAAAGAATCATGGGGGCACAAGAGAAACTCTTAATTCTATGGTTACAGTAATGATTGGTGATTAAGTATTTAAATACCATAAATGTCTCTGCCTCAACCACCCTCTCAGACAGAACATTCCAGATTTGAACCATCTTCTGGATGAAATAAGTTCTTACTCAGATCTTCCGGAGATCTCTTGCCCTTTATCTTAAACCTAAGCTCTTCAGGTTTTGAAATCTTTGTTGTGGGGTGTAGTTTCCTGGTATCTACCCAATCAATGTCATTCCTAATGAATTCATTGTTGTTTATTTCATTACACAAGTTAAAGTTATTTAATTGTTGACGACTTCTAACTGGAATGAAAAATTTGTAATTTTGAATATTTTGTAATTAAAACTGTGATATTCAACTATTATGATTGAAATAAGAAATAAGCCAGTTAACAAAAATCATTTGCTATTTAAAAAATTCCTATCACAGCTCATTTAAATTTTCTGGAGTTTGAAGTAACTAGTTCAGTCACTGCTCTGTACTGTTCAGTTATGGGCAGTACCTGACCTTTCATGATTCTGTATGTACTTCGTTAATGTATGTTTCAAAATTGCCGCTGAATTGATTGATCTACATTTGAATTTGCATAAAGAGACTGACAAATTACATTGATGATTTTAAAAGTAACTACCAATGTCAAACTTACCTTAAATGAAAACTAAATGAAAAGATAATTTAGGATTTCTTCAAAGAGGCTTTGAGGATATTCTTGAAGCTTTTTCTTTAGACTGCTTGGTAATATGTTTTTGTGACAGAGCTCAGATAAAATATGCAGCTGAAACATGCAAAGCCACTAAGAGCAAAGAACTGAGAAACTATCAGAGGTTGCTGTAAGGAATTTTGAATACACCTTCAACTACGTATCCTTTGTGTAAATGCCCTTAATTCTATTAGACTTAGGAGCAGAATCAGGCCATTCAGCCCACTGAGTCTGTCCCGCCATTTGATGATGGCTAATTTACTTTCCCTTTCAATCCCATTCTCCTACCTTCTCCCTGAAACCTTTGCAACTTACTTATTAAGTCTCCACAGTAAATATACCCAATAATTTGGCCTCCAGAATTATCTGTGGTAATGAATTCCACAGATAAATAAATTGCTCCCCATCTCTGTTCTAAAGTATCCTTTTATTCTGAGAATGTGCCCTCTATTCATAGACTCCCCCCACTATTGGAAACATCCTCTCCATATCCACTCTAATTAGGCTTCAATGAGATAGCTCTTATTTCCCTGGAGTGCAGTTCATCTGGTCCAGATGACCTGTCTACTTCCAGATTTTTTAGCCTCCCAAGAACCTTCTCTTCAGTAATAGTAACTACACTCACTTCTGCCCTCTGGCACTCTGGAATTGCTTTTCCAGTTGCCTTCTGTTGGTCACAATCCTATAGCTTTTTCACTAGTTTTTGCTATATTGTAGGCCTTTTCTTTTGCTATTATGCCATCTTTGATTTATCTTGTCAGCCAGAAAGAATGCTTCTTTTTTAGAATAAACTGATACAGCATCTTCTGAATGACACCCAGAAACTCTACCATCATCCCTGTTAACAACAGTTGAACAACTGCGTCTCCTTCTAATCAGCTTTGGCTAGCCTTTGTAGTTACCTGTAATAATAGGTATCTGTTAGTCTCGAGTGACCATGGATTTGCGCCATGGATTTCAGGGCGCAGGCCTGGGCAGGGTTGTATGGGAGACCAGCAGTTGCTCATGCTTCAAGTCTCCCCTCTCCACGCCACTGATGTTGTCCAAGGGAAGGGCAAGGGCTGATGCAGCTTGGCACCAGTGTCAATGTGTGGTTAAGTGCCTTGCTCAAGGACACAACACGCTGCTTTAGCTGAGGCTTGAACTAACGACCTTCAGATCACTAGACCAACGCCTTAACCACTTGGCCATGTGCCAACACATTACCTGTAATGCTGATAAATCTGATTTTAGCATCTCCCTCTCAAATTATAAGGTGAATTCTATCATATGTATCTTGATCACTGCCTCCTCAGGAATCCTTTATCTTAAGCTCCCTAATCAAATCTGGTTCATGACACAACACCTGATCCAGAATTGCCTTCCTACAGCAGCCAATACAAACCAACCTTGCTGCCACTTCTGACCGAAATAACCCAACCAAAATAAACAAGGCTTAGTGAGCAAATGCCATCGTCACCTACATTTTAAAAGTTAGTGCTGAAGAACTTAAATTGCAAAACCACAGTCTCACTCAGTGTCTACTGGAGGCAGTCAGAGATGGTGTTATTGTGGTAGTCTTCAATAAAGAAAGTTGGTAACTATTGAGGGGTTTCCCTTCTGTTTGCCACAGAAATAAGGGAGTTGATGCAAATGATTGAAGAGGATGAAGCAGTGAATGTTGATGCTTGAAGTTAGTAAAGCATTTGACAAGATCCCCATCTCTAGTCCAGAAACTGAAGTGACATAGGATCCATTATGAGTTGGTAAATTGGTAACAAGATTGGCTTGGTCAAAGATGATGGAGGTTGTGGCAGTTGGGTCGTTTCTGATTTCTGGTCTGTGACCAGGGAGTTCCACAGAAGTGTTCTGCGACTATTAAGTGAGGTGCACAGGGAACTGAAGTAAATGTTCTGTTGCTTGTAATAATACATACATTAATTGAATGAAAATGTAGGTTGTCTTATTGATAAAGTAGCAGATGATATAAAGGTTGGTGAGGATGTAGATCGTGGAGAAGGGTGTCAGAGGATGCAGCACAATAAAAGCCAGTTGGAAATTTGGACAGAACGATGGAAGGAAGATTGAGTTTTTTCAAGTGGTGTGAGATTACGATTTCAAATCCAGGGGAATGTCAGAACCCTCATGAGCGTTGACATATAGTGGGATCTTGGGAATGCTACTCTATAGCGCTCTGAATGTAGCAATCCAAGTGAATAGGGTGGTCAGTGTGAATAGCAAACCTGCCTTCATTGTTTAAGGCATTGCAGTTGTACAAACCTTCAGTAAGGACACACTTAGATCATTATGTGCAATACTGATCACCACATTATAGGAAGAATGAGGAGGCTTTGGAGGAAGCGTGGAAGGGATTCACCAGCACGTTGCCTAGATTGGAATATATAAGGTCCATATAGAAGTTGAACAAACTTGGATTCTTCTCTCTTGAGCAGCAAGGATTGTGAGGTGACTTTGTGGAAGTATATAGAATTATCAGAGTTATTGACAGAATAATTGGAGTCTTTTCCCCAAGAGGTAAACATCAAGTACCAGATGACAAATAGTAAAAGTGAGAGAAGGAAAGTTTAAACAACATTTGTGAGCCAATTTTTCTTGCAGGAGGTAGGTGCTGCCAGGAGAGCTGGTTGAGCCAGATACAATAGGAATGATTAATAGGCATTTGGACAGACACATAAACAGGCAGGCAATAGTGGGATTATTATAGATTTGTATATGGGCAGTCTTGACATGATGGGTTGAATGGCCTGTTACTGTGTTGTACTGTTCTATGTTCTATGGAGTGGAAATATGTGCTTTGAGTGACTGCCTATTAAGATGCAGCAACAGAGAGCACCACATGGATGAACCTTAAAAACATATGCAATTTCTTTGTTATAGCATTAGGTTTTGAGAGGAACAATAAAAAAATGTGGTGAACAGGAGGGGAGGAGAGGGAAAGGGAGAATGATTATTGCATGGATTTTATAATGCCAATAAGCATTTGTTTAAAAATGCAACAAATTACTCTTGAATTGCAGCATTAGCTGAATGAGACATGGAATTATCATCCAGCAAATCTAATTATTCAACACCAGCTATCAATGAATTTAACAGTTACAGATATAACCAATTTTCATAAGACCTCATAATAAAACATTGATATAAGTTTACTGAAACCTTACTAAATAATTTTCATGTTTTAAATGATTTTCATCTTCAAAGACATTTGAAATTCCTGAAATGTGTTTGAGCTGAATAATTGTGTTTTGTGCTCAAAGCCCCTCCAGCCGTAACATCTGCAGTCTATGGCAGTATGGAGTTTTCAATGAGATTATGTTAAAATGACAAACAGCAGTAAAAATAGCTCTGCAGATTCTGAAGTAATTGGTCAATAGAGCTTTGTATCATAAATGGTATAATTAATAGTTTAATTAAAATTTCAGCATTTCTGAGAGGGTCATTTGTTTCTTTGTGTTGATTGTTGCTATTCTTCTTGGTAAATTGTAGCTACTTAATTTTCCTGCAAGCATCTTGGAGTACATTAAATTTTGAATTTTGCAACCTTTTGCTTATAGATGCTTTTCACATAAACATATTTTTCTTTGAATGAGCTATTGGTTATGATGAACTCATGGCATGGGACTGACTCCAAACCTGCAGTCCTCTGTCCTGCAAACAAGATAAATGGATAACAGGAAATTTGTTTAATACATTCTTCTTCACGCTGAAGATAATATGGATGACCTTGTCTATTCTTAGCTAATAATTGCTGCAATTAAAAATTATTTGAATTCAAGAATGCTCTAAGCTTTTAATAACTAAACACTGGCTTAACCCTATTGTTGCCGATTATCTCTATAATCTTTTGATGGTGCCATATCATAGAAACGCTTTGAACAACCGCAACCACAATTGCTTTGTAATTTCATTTTATTTGCTTTTAAAGCTACAACAGAAGTAAAGTACAAGAGTACCCATATATGTTAACTGATGGAAACTGCAGAGTTTCTCATTTATCTTAATAGATGAAGAAAGATAAGGAAAAACAGATTAACTTACAGTACTGTGCAAAAATCTTAGGTATATATATAGAAGGGTGCCTAAGAATTCTGTATAGTACTGTAGTAATTTTATGTATTGCACTGTAATGCTGTCACAAAAAAAAATCAAATTTCATGACATATGTGAATGATGATAAACCTGATTCTGACATGGGCCTCTATTGTGCTCTGTGACTGGGAAGGGGGCTGGGAGAGGAGAGTCATTATTTGAAAAAGGGAAGGGAGAGGGAAAGGAGCAGGTAGCACAAGAGAGACATTCTATAATGATCAATAAACTAATTGTTCTGAATCAAATGACCTTGCCTGGTGTCTCAGGGTTGGGTGTGTCTACACCCGTGCCATCCCCCCAACTCCTGACACTCCTTCTCTGCCACCTGTCCCACACACCTCCCGAAGTGCTCCACCCTCGTCATTCCCAACAACCTTTGCTCCCACCAATTTACAAACTTGCTCTCCACTCCACCTTGACAAATACAGTACTGTGCAAACGTCTTAGGCACCCTAGCTATATATATGTGCCTAAGACTTTTGTACAGTACTGTACTTCCAGAAAAGCATATCTGTTTAAAAGCAAACAAATCTGTAGCATTGAGTCTACTTTCCAAAGAGGGCATTGTGACACTACATATTATTATGCTAGAGCTGTCTAGTTTAGAGACTAGACTACATCATGAGACTACATGTTATTTTGATAGAGCTGTAACTTGCCCAGTTTTGGAATGCATTTAAAACATACTGAAAGGATGATTTCAAAATGAATGCTCATGTTATTCCTGTAACGCTCACTGTGTTGGTTTCTAAGGTTTTAAAGAACTTCAGAATACAAGCCATTATTCAACCAGTGATTTCACTTTTGGTTTGATCTTGAAAATACAGACTTAAAGTGGATGATGCTCTTTCTCAGGTATTGAAGTGTCCAGATTTCAGATAATCTCTTTAATATGAACCTATAATTTTATATAGAAAGTCAGCTTTGCCTAATGGTGTAGACCATATCCTACAGTACGGTAATGTACAATAGGACAGCATGGTAATGTAGTGGTTAGCTCAATGCTTTATAGTGCCAGTGGTCAGCGATCTGGATGCAATTTCAGCTGCAGTCTGTATGGATTTTGTATGTTCTCCCTGTGATAGCGTGGGTCTCCTCCAAGTGCTCCCATATCCTCTTACATCCCAAAGATGGATGGGTAAACTGTGGGCACGCTATGTTGGTGCCAGAAGCACGATGGCACTTTGTGGGCCGCCCCAAGCACATCCTCGGACTGTGTTGGTGTTGATGCAAACGGCGCATTTCACTGTAGGTCTCAACATACGTGTGACAAATACAGCTAATCTTAATCATTTTATCCAGTGCTCACTTACTTAACACACAGCAAGCTAACAACGAACTGAAAACTCAGCAAAATTTCTAGCTCAGCATGCTGTGAAGTATATATTTGGATCAGTAATAAGCTGTTTTTAAACAAAATGTAAGCTAAATGAAATGCTGAAACTGTTGCTCATACAAACACAAACATGTACCTATTCTAATTTAACTATCTGTGACTTTCTCTCAACTCTGGTCTAGCTGTCAACACGAGTTATAACCAACACATAAAGCCACATAAATATTCAACAGCAAAAGAAAATATCAAACTGCTGGAGGAACTCAGTGGATCAGGCAGCACCTGGGGAGGCAAAGGAGGATAGTCAATGTTTTGGGCTGAGAAACAGAGAAAGGAGAGGTGAGATGGTCAGTTTGAAGAGGTTAGGGGGTGGGGTGTAACACGGGCTAGCAGGTGGAATGGAGAGAAGGAACTGGTTGGAAGAGGGGAGAGAAATAAAGGTGACTCATGAGACTGCAAATACTGAAATCTGGAATAAAAATGAGCTGCTGGAAGAAGTCAATGAGTCAGGCAATATCTGTGGAGGTAAACCGGTAGTGTAGGAGTAAGCATGATGCCTTGCAGCGTGGGACATTGGTGTTCAGAGTTCTGTTCCAGCATCCTTTGTAAGAAGTTTGTATGTCCTTCCTGTGAGCGCATGGGTTTCCTCCAGGTGCTCCAGTTTCCTCCCACAGTCCAAAGATGAAGTGGTTTGTAGGTTAATTGAACATTTTAAATTATTGTGTGATCTAGGATTAAACGGATGGGTTGCTGGGCAGTGTGGCTCATTGGGACTATGCCATGCAGTGTCTTTAAATAAATAAATGGACAATCGATATTTCAGGCCGAGACCCTTTGTCTGATGTAAAAATGGGGATACAGCTTGGGCAATAATGTGAGGCGTCTGGAATAAGAGCAAGCAAGTGATAGTTGGATCCAGCTGAGGATCCACCTTTTGATTGACAGGTTAGGTTATGGAATCTGATCAGAAAGGAAGGTGAAAATGGAAGCAAATAGCGGAGAGGCAGGCAGATCAGAAGAGTCGGAGGAGTGTGTGGGTGATGAACACATGGAACAAGTGGGGCAGGAAATAGAAACTGCATCATGGGGGCTGAGCAGATCAGCAGTTCATATTTTTCATCCAAGCATTGGTTTCAATTTTTATTAATTTGCAGGAGTATGTTAGTTCCCACATTTAAATGCAAATACCCATGTTAAAACTAACCTATAAAAAGCTGAATCCTCCAAGGAGGAATCACTTTCTACTGTAAAATCTAATAGCAATAAAAATCACGGTATAGAGTAAAATTGGTCAGAGATAATTACTGAACCAACTTCTAGGCAGTTCTAGCCAATGCTTGAGAAATAATTTTGAAGTAATCTATCTTAAAACAATTTATTCATCAGTGCTTATCACTGCCAATTAGGAATAACTGGATGAAATTCCTTAAACTATGAAAAATATTTCTTGTGACCATGGTGGTCACCCAATTTAATCTGCTGTGACATAGTTACATTAAGTCAACTTTTTGATATCATGTCTCTAGAGAAAGCTAGGAGGAATTTTAAATAATTATCAATTATGGATGCTGATAGAATTTGGGTTTGGTTCTGCTTAATAGCTTGCTATCGTTATTCAGAATGCAGAGTGATCTACTGTAACTAAATGAATTTAATCAGCTGTAAAACTCCTGTGTCCATTTATGGTACAATGCATAAATATCTAATAATAATTGATACCAATAGCAATGATGCAATCATAGCCATTAACAAAACGTAACTGAGTGCCATGTTAGGTCAGGCTTGGAGATGAGAAGTTTTGCAAACAATGACATTGAAATCGCCTATACAGAATACCCAATATATGGCAGCAAGTTATCATAGTGATGGAGAAAATGAAAACCATCTAGTTGAAATAAAAGATACAAGAGAACTGATGTGAACTGTGCACAAGTTCAGTCTCATATACATTTAATACAAGATTAGTGCATATACCGTATGCTTTGTTCAGGCTGAAGAGTTCCAGTTCTAAAATGGGAATTGCTTCCACAAACGCTGCCTAAACAGATGAGGGTTTCCAGAATTTTTGTTTGTAACTTACACCGCTACCTAAAGAAATAATATTAGATGGTTGACTTAGTATTGATTCATGTTTAGCTCAGTCTTTTGTATTTTTGTTGGTGCACGTGTGTGGGGAGTAATTTCTCTTTTGGTCCTCATTCCAATAAGATGGAATACCTACCAATTCTTTCATTATCAACCTAAGCAAATCAATAACCTTTAACCAAGACTGAAGATATTGAAAACACTCAACAAATCAAGCAGCATCTGTGAAAAGATGGCATGAGACACCTGCAGAACTGAAGAGAGAAAACAAGTTTGTTTTAAGTTGCAGTGAAAATGGGGGAGAGTTAGAAAGAACAAAGTGAGTATTAGATTAATGTGCTACTTAGACAAAGATTATGTTTTTTTCTTGGTGCTATGTTTGCTAATAGCAAGGTTCCTCTCTTTGTAAGTACTGCATGACTTGCTGGCAAAGTCTCACAGCCCTTTTCTGAGCAACACAAAACCCCAGCTTCTAACAAGGGATAATGTGGCTAGGGTGTGACACTACTATCTAACTGTGTCAAATAATGTGTAGAAAGCCAGAAATTATGAAGAAAAAATAGATCATTTTCTCAGTCTATCCTCCCACACATCCAGAGGCCAACTCTAGATACACAGACTAGGAGTAGGAAAGTCGGGAAGGTAAATAGCTTTAAAATTCTTGTTTATTTTTTAAAAAGCTGGAAACAAAACAGAACAACAAACATGTTAAATTCAAATATACTTTACTAGGCTATCTGGATTTATATTTTGAATAGCCAGCACGATCTTTCTTTAATCATTTGTTTAAAGAATCGAAAAGTAAACAAACTGTGAAGGGGCAAAAGCAAATGGGATCTTAGAACAAAAGAAAAAAAACACAAAAAGGCCTCTCATTCCCTCAAATGTGCCCCCCTCCATTCAATATGTTTGTAGCCTATCTGCCTTTGGCTCAAACTCTCTTCACTGTGAATTATGCCCAGAGGAATTGAAAGGTCAGTCAGATGAGTTGGGGTCATTTCTTTTCTTAGCTGATACACTGGACACAAGAGCACGAAGGCAATGCTGGGATTATATACGGCACTATCTAGGCTATGGCCTGAGTAACATGAAGAATTTGGTCACTGCATTATGAAAAACATTGCAAAGGAAAGAGGGCAGAAAAGGTTTAAAGCGATGTTGCCAGGTATGGAAAATTTTAGCTGTATAGACAGATTGGTTATGCAGGAGTGTTTTCTTTGGAATAAGGCATGCTGAGGTGTATAAAATGATGAGAGGCTAGAGATAGTAACCTATAGCAGATGTGTTCAAAACACAAGGGAGGGTGGAGGGTGTAAAGATCTAAAATTATTGTTAAGGATTAGTGTGATGTAAAAGAAATCACCTAGGGGCCAGAGTGTTAGAGGATCATAGAGTTATTCAGAGCAGAAACAGAACATTTGGCACAACTATCCATGCCAATGCATCATCTCACACTTGTCCTCCTGCTCGACAGCTTTCCTTGCTAGCCACAAATTCACCAAGTTTAGTGTCATCTGCAAACATATAAATTGTGGTATCCAGCAAACATATAAATCATGGTATCCACATACTTTTCCAAATCATTATCATAGAGTGTAGTACAAAGAACGATCCCTGTTCCACACTACTGATTAGAATCCTCAATGTGAAAAGCAATCCTCCAATACAAGCAACACACACAAAATGCTGGTAGAACACAGCAGGCTAGGCAGCATCTATAGGGAGAAGTGCTGTCGATGTTTCGGGCCGAGACCCTTCGTCAGGATACAATGATCTTTTCCTCCTATCATCACGCCAATTCTGTATCTCATTTCTATCTCTCCTTGGAGTCTATGTATTTTTTCACCTTTATGCATTTTAAGGCTGCCAACTCCTCCTCATTTCTAACATCAATATGCTTCAGGGTAACTTTCTAGCTTCCATGTTCTTCTCCATGGTAAATACAGATGAGAAGTTTTCACTTGAGACCTTACTGGCTGCTGTAGCTCCACATATAGGCTACCACATTGATCCTTAAAGGGATCTACTCTCTCCTCAGTTACCTTTTTTGCTATTAATATTCTTAAAATAATCTTTTTAGGATTCTCCTTTACCTTATTGGCGAGGAATATTGCATGTCCCCCTTTTAACATAGAACATAAAACTGCACAAAACAAACTCATTGGCCCACAAAATTGGCTGAACTAATTAAATCAATGACTCCTATTTAATCTAATCCCTCTTCCCAGCATATTGACCATATCCCTCCTTTCTCTGCATATTCATATATCTATCTAAGAGCATCTTCAATGCTCCTATACTATCTGCGTCTACTGCCACCTCTGGTAGTGCATTCCAGGCCACTCATCTCAATGTAAAATACTTGCCTACACTTCTCTTTTGTAGTTTCCCCCTCACAACTTAAATACATGTCCTCTAGTACTAGACATTTCAGCCCCGAGAAAAAAAAATACTACCTAATCTTTAATTTATAAGCTCCTATGAAATCCCCCTCAGTATCTGCTGCTTTAGAGAAAACAGCTCCAGTTTGTCCAGCCTCTCTTAATAGTACATGACCTTCAAATCAAGCAGCATCCAGCTAAACCTCCTATGCACCCACTCCAATGCCACCACATTCTTTCTATAATGAGGGGAACAGAAATTGATGCAATACCTTAAATGTGGCCTAACTAAAGTTTTGTAAAGCTGCACCATCCTGGTTCTTGAACTCAGTGCCTCGACTAATGCAGGCGAGCATGCCACATGCTTTCTTTACCACTCTAGCAACCTGTGTGGTAACTTTCAGGGTGTCATTTACCTGGAATCCAAGATCCCTCTGTTCATGAACTATATTAAGGACCCTGTCAGTAACTGTATACTTTCCCGTTACATAGCATGTCTCAAAGTGTAGGATTCACATTTGCCCGGATGAAACTCTGTCTGCCACTTCTCCTCCCATATCTGCAACTGATCTTTGGCAATATTCTTTGTAATCCACCAAGTCTTTGTGTCATTTGCAAACTTATTCACCCATCCTAGCACATTTTTATCCAAACGATTCATATATATGGCAAACACCAGTGATCCCAGTAAAAGTCCCTACAGGACACCACTAGCTGCAGACGCCATTCAGAATAAGACCCATTGGCACTACCCTCTGCCTGCAGCGTGGAAGCTAATTTTGGATCCAATCAGCCAAATCACCGTGGATTCCATGCCTTCTAACTTTCTGGATCAGCCTACTATGTGGGATTTTGTTGAAACCTTATCAAGGTCCACATGGATAATGTCCAGAGGTCTACCTTCGTCATCTCAATAGATTATTCTGACAAAACCATGCTGATCGTCCTAAATCAGTCCATGCTTCCTTGAATGCCCTTAAATCCTATCTTTAAAAACCCTCTCTATTAGTTTCTCTACTATCGGCATGAAACACGAGTCTATAACTTTTTCCCTCCTAATTTAGTCCCTTATTCCTTGAGTAATTCTCTTGATCCCAGCTGGTTGTTGCTGATATATACCTGCTTCTTTTTCCTGTCCAAAGCTTCAGTATCCTCTTTAATCAGAGTTCTCTGACCCTCTTCACTCAGACAGGAACATGCTGGCCTTGAAATTTTCCTATCTCACTTTGAAAAGCCCATTGAGAAAGGTAGTAGAGGTTAGAATATCATCACATTTAGGAAGTTCCAGAGGGTTAACTTGAAGGACCATGATCTTCAAGACTAAAGACTAAATGATGGAAACCATGGTTAAACTCAGCAATTTATTTTTTAACTGGCATGGGCAAGGTCATTTGAATGACCCTCTTCCCTACTGTACATTTTCTTTGATTTTACACTGCAAATTAATTGGCTATTTCCCTGAAAAATTTTGAATGATTCATTGTCAAATACACTGTTAAATATGATAGCGTTCTTTAGCTAAATTTCATCCTAAAGCTTAATCAATTCAAAATGTTTGCAATTCAATAAAACCATATTTAAATTTGCAGCCATATCTGACCACATTCTGATGTCAATAATTCAAGACTAAACTAAAATAACACAATTTAAGACACTTACTCATTATCAATTAGTAAGAGAAAAGAATCATTTAAGTAAGTCCTCCTCTGAAATATTAAATCCTTGATAGAATAATATTTGTTAAACCAAAATTATTTAGCACAGTGACAATTTAATTCTTCTGTGGGAATTAAACACTTTGCTAAAATAAAGAATCTATTAACAAAGCAGCTCCATTAACCTTTGAACTTTTGCAGCTACTTCGATTGGCATTTTACTCTGGGTGCCTTTAAATTTAACTGACAGGATGACAATGACTCATTTTTATTGTTTAATGCACTATCACGTTTTTCTCTTCATTTGTATTGTGTTTAATGGGGATAAACAGCAAGTGATTACTTGTACTTGTTCAAAGCCTGTGAATCTACTGTGACTTCTCACTGTGTGGTAGAAAAATACATATTTTAAAAAACTCATCAACTCCTCCAAATTCTGGCATTCATCTACACCGGGGGAATTTCCAGTAGCCAAGTCATGCAGCTTTGGGCAACTGAGGCTCCAATAAAAAACATGCATAGTCACAGGGACAACATACTTAGAAGAAGCTTACTGCACCATCCCACGCCTGCACTTTGGAAAGTCTGATCAATTGGCTGCACTTCTACTCCCAGAGACTAAGCACTGCAGCACCAGTGGTGAGGATCGAGAAGGTATGGTCAAGTGAGGCAGAAAAGCACTTACAGGACCATTTTGAGTTATATTGGATAATATTCAGAGATTCATCTTGGAGTCTGAATGAGTATACCACAGTTGTCATGGACTTCTTCAAGACCTGTGTTGATGAGTGTTTGCCTTTGAGAACATACCAGACATACTCAAACTTAAAGCCATGGATGAACCAGGAGTTTTCATAGTCTACTGAGGGCTAGATCATTGGCATTCAAGACTGGTGATCCAGAACTAACCAAGAAGTCCAGGTACAACCTATGGAAGGCTCTTTCAAAAAAATAATCAGATTGAAGTTAGAGACAGAATTGGATGCACGTCAGCTCCAGCAGGCTTTGCATTATTCTTACAAGGTGAAACCTAAAGTCATGAATGGCTATGATGCTTCACTTCTAATGAGCTCAATGCCTTTTATCCATGCTTTGAAAGGGCAAATAAAACTACATTTTTGCAAATCCCTGCCGCATCTGGTGACCTGTGATATCTGCCTTGGAGGCCGACGTCAGGACATTTTTCAGGAGGGTGAACTCTCACAAGGTGTGAGGCCCTGATATCCTGGCAGGACACCGAAAGTGCCTCAGAAGAACAGTGTGAATTGCACTACATCTACTGTGATGAAGTGTTTTGAGAGGTTGGTCATGGCCAGTAATAACTCTTGCCTAAATAAGGATCTGGACCCACTGTAACTTGCCTATTGCCACAACAAGTTTATAGTGGATACAACCTCGCTGGGTTTCCACTTGGCCTTGGATCACATGGACATAGCAATACTGAGGTTCATCTGCTGTTTGTTGATTACAGCTCATTGTTCAACTTAGTATGAATCAACAAGCTCCAAAACCTGGGCTTATGTACCTCCCTCTGTAACTGGATCTTTGACTTCTTCATGGGGAGACTACAGTCAGTGTGAATTGGAAATATCAACTCCTTCTTGCTATCAATCAACACTGGCGCACCTCAGGAATATGTGTTTCGTCCACTGCTCTACTCTCTTGACAACCACAACTGTGTGGCTAGTTACAGCTCAAATGCCATCTATAAATCTGGCGATGAGCACAACTGTTGTTGGCAGAATTTCAGATGGTGATGAGGAGGAGTATAGGAGTGAGCTGGTTGAGTGGTGTAGCAACAGCCTTGCACTCAATGTCAGTAAGACCAAGGAATTAATTGTGAACTTCAGGATGGTGAAGTTGAGGGAACACAACCAGTCCTCATCAAGGGATCAGCAGTGGAAGAGGTGAACAGTTTCATGTTCCTGAGTGTCAACACCTCTGGATCTATCCTGGGTCCCAACATATTGATACAGATAAAAAGAAAGCATGTCAGAAGCTATATTTCATGACACCAAAGACTGGCACACATTTCTACAGATGTACCATGGAGAGCATTCTAACTGGCTGTATCACTATCTGGTATGGAGGGGAGACTGCACAGGATCGGGAAAAGCTGCAGAAAGTTGCAAACTTAGCCAGCTCCATCATTGCATTATCCTCTCCAGCATGGAGGACATCTTCCAAATGTGATGCCTCAAAAAGGCAGCATCCATCATTAAGGACCCCCATCACCCAGGACATGCCCTCTTCTCATTGGTGCTATTAAGGAGGGAGTACAGAATTCTGAAGATACCCACTCTAGGTTTTGGGAACAGCTTCTTCCCCTCTGCCATCAGATTTCAGAATGGACAATGAACCAACCCATGAACACTACTGCATTTTTTTCTTTTTTTTGCTCCCTTTTCACTCTATTTATTTATTTACTTTAAAATATATTTCTTCTTGTAATTCGTGTTGTTTTAAATTATGTTTTGCAATGTACTTCTGCCACAAAACAGCAGATTTCACTAAATATGCCATGATTATAAACCTGATTTTGATTCTGTTTCTCATCTCTGAAGAAAACATCAATTTCATCTGGGAGCTCTAGTTTCCGCCCACACCTCAGTCATGAAGTTAGGTCATTGTAAATTGCTCTATTGTGCAGGTGAATGATAGAAACTTTGGGGTGGGGGGGAATTATTAGACCATAAGACCATAGAAGTAGGCTATTCAGCCTATCGAGTCTGTCTGCCATTCAATCATGGACTGATCTAATTCTTCCCATCATCCCACCCCCCTCCTTTCTCCCCATACCCTTTAATGCCCTGGCTAATCAAGAACCTATCTATCTCTGCCTTAAATGCACCCAATGACTTGGCCTCCACAGCCGCTCATGACAACAAATTCCATAGATTTGCCACCCTCTGACTAAAGTAATTTCTCCGCATCTCTGTTCTAAATGGACGTCCTTCAATCCTGAAGTTGTGCCCTCTTGTCCTAGACTCACCTACCATGGGAAATAACTTCACCATATCCAATCTGTTCAGGCCTTTTAACATTTGGAATATTTCAGTGAGATCCCCCCTCATTCTCCTGAACTCTAGGGTATTCTTGTGAATCTTCTCTGAACCCTCTCCAATGTCAGTACATCCTTTCTAAAATAAGGAACCCAAAACTGCACACAATACTTGATGTGTAATCTCACGAGTGCCTTATAGAGCCTCAAAATCACATCCCTGCTCTTGTATTCTGTACCTCCAGAAATGAATGCCAACATTGCATTTGCCTTCTACACCACTGACTCAACCTGGAGGTCAACCTTTAGGGTATCCAGCACAAGGACTCCCAAGTCCCTTTGCGTCTCTGCATTTTGAATTCTCTTCGCATCTAAATAATAGCCTGCTCATTTATTTCTTCCAAATGTGAGAATAATAAAACAGATTAGGGCAGGATTAGTGCCAACCTGGGCCCTTGATTGTTGGCACTGACCCATGACGTGGAAGGGCTTGTATCTCTATCTCAGTGACGAACTGTCAATTAGCTGTCAAGTTCATTGAGTTCTTTGAAAGACAACCTACAGAATAATATATAAAAGAACCAGGTAGATACTCTAGATGTGATATTATGCTATGACAGAGTCTATTAACAATCATATCATGAATGTTCCTTTGGGAAAAATAATTATAATGTAACAGAATTTCATACTTAATTTGAAAATGATATAATTGATTTATAACTAGTGTTTTAAATGTAAACAAAGTTATTTCTGAGAGCTGAAGTAAGTAAAATAATTACACAATTAGATTAAAAATATGAGAATAGAGAAACGAGATTGGATGGTTAACAAAATAACTCAACTTTCACATTTCCAGAAGATTAAAAAAATAAGCTTCGAAAGAAGAGGCTGGAAGTCTGCTACTACATTGAAGAGTGGAAGACCAGCGCAAATTTGAGGACTGCCTGTTATGCTCACGCTATTATTTTTTGTTTTCATAAAATTGTGCAGACAGTTCATAAGCTTGATTTCTAATACTAGAAAATGTAAGAAAAATCCAGTTTCTTCAGGGTAATTTTAATGTTGAGTGACAGTGTAAAACGAATTATGTTAAATCAGGCAATCTTTACACAAGGCTATCAATTTCATTTCCTATCAATTTCCTGGTGGGGAATGACCATTTTTCATGAATAGATGAATGAAATTGACTGAAGGCCTTTAATTATTGCATGTAGTCTTATGAAAACTGGGCCCGCTGTAATTTTTGTCAGTTATTCCACTTTTTCTTTTAGCTCAGCAAATTTGCACATCACACTTCTAAATGCGGCATCATGGTATCATAGACTTGATGATGTTTTCTCATGCATAGACTGAACACTATGTAATGATATAACTGACACTTTACTGGTACGATATTGTGCTAATATTCTATGTGGGGTATCTTTAATTTGGACCTTTCTTTAACTCTCTAGCTCACTCATTTAATAGATTATTATTTAAAAGCTTATTGATCATTTTAGTGTATAATAATTTAAAACATTAACCAAATTAAAGTTAGGAAAATTAGCATAGCTCATAATATTTAATTACATTGACGGAGAGCAATTCTAGTGATTACTTCATGGTAGCAATTTGGAACTTAACATTCAAATGTAGGCCATGGACTACAATCACAATCTTTCCCTTCCATTCTTCGCTGACTTCAACTACTTTACCTCTGTTGATCATATTTGCCCTTTAAGTTACATTGACACTGAACCAACCAAAGTGGTGACTTTTTATAGTCCTGTCCTCCCTCTCCACACAAAGCACTGAAGGTTTCTCCCACACATGGTAGTCCACAGGTACTTTATTCAGGCAGCAGTTGTTCAAGTGAATTTGCAAATGACAATTATACCAAACAGATTATACCCAGAACCTATCCCTGAACTTAATTCTGATATAATCAAGGGCAGCATAAGTCCCCATAAGACTATGAGACATAGGAGCAGAATTAAGCTATTCAGCCTATCAGGTCTGCTTTGCCATTCCATCATGGCTGATCCCTGATCTCACTCTATCTCATACACCTGCCTTCTTGCCATACCTTTGATGTCCTGACTGATCAGGAAATTATCAACTTTTGCTTTAAATATACGCATGGATTTTGGCCTCCACTGCAGTCTGTGGCAGAGCATTCCACAGATTTATGACTCTGTGGCTAAAAATATTCCTTCATACCTCTGTTCTAAAGGGTCACCCCTCAATTTGAGGCAGTGTCCTCTAGTTCTGATACCTCCACCATAGGAACCATCCTCTCCATATCCACTATCTAGTCCTTTCAACATTCGAAAAGTTTTAATGGAAACTTTTGATGGAATGGCATTCTTCTAAATTTCCGTGAGTGCAGGCCCACAGCTTTCCTTGCCCTTTCCTTGGCTTTTATGCTGTCCTTAACTTC
This sequence comes from Hemitrygon akajei, assembly GCF_048418815.1. Taxonomy (NCBI): domain Eukaryota; kingdom Metazoa; phylum Chordata; class Chondrichthyes; order Myliobatiformes; family Dasyatidae; genus Hemitrygon; species Hemitrygon akajei. The sequence goes on from NC_133131.1 coordinate 109,578,331, forward strand.
CTTTGTCAGTCACGGTTGCTACCCCTGCCATTTGAGGGGTTGCAGACACAAGCAGCCATGATGAGGTATAGATGATGAGACAGTAAGCAGTAAAAGCAATCTCCTCAGTCTCCGGTTACAATGCAGGAAGCAACTTCAATGACAAATCTGGTCAGGAAAATTGAGAATTGTTGGCTCATTTGTATCATGCACTTTAAGCATCTCCACCCATTATGCCACTGACCTTTCTCCTTAGCCCAAATCAAGTATCGCACATTCAAATCTGAGCTGCCTCCACTTCTATGTTCTTAACCTGTTTCTGCTCTATCCTTCTGCACCGTCACCCATTCTGAATGTTATCGAATGCAATTCCTCTGACTCATAGTCATCTTCATTATATGCAATGTATCTTTCAAAAGAGAACCTGAAAGACACTCTAAATTGTTTTATTGACTCTTGCAGGTGCAAAGAGCACCAAGCAAGGGGAAGGGAAAAGACTGGGGGTGGCCCATCACAAAAAAATCCATCTCACAGATGCATAGGTATTGGCCAAGCCCTAGGGGATAAAATTCACACTTGCATGTCATCAAATCAAAAGATAAAGAGAACCGATAGCTAGTGTGGCAGAATTGTAAATCTCTCTGGCATAAAGCTGCACATTACATTTAATGAATGAGTGAATAATAATAAGACCTGAGGTAATAAGTCCCACCAAAGGGTCTCGGCCCGAAATGTCGACTGCACTCCTTTCAATAGGTGCTGCCTGGCCTGCTGAGTTCCTCCAGCGTTTCGTGTGTGTTGCTTGGATTTCCAGCAACTGCAGATTTTCTCTTGTTTAAGAGCCGAGGTATGGTCAATTTTAAAATTATGACCATTCGTGCCCTCACTTTCATGTTCTTAATGAGTAACCAGACATGTTTGAGAATGATTCTTCAGAGGATCTCATTTGTGCCAGGAATTCATTGTCACAGGACATTAGACTAAGTGCAATGCATATTCTCACACCTCACGGTGAATTAGGTTTTCACACAGTGATTCCCTTCTCACAAATGAGCACAAACATTGAAGGGAGGGACAATGGCAGATAACACACAATGAAGAGAGTCATAGCCTTTTCCAAATTCAGTTTAGCTGAATCTAGGTGCCGATCACTGAAGATGGCAATACCTAAAACACATTATCAACTTTGCAATGGTTGAATTTCCATAATTAGCAGAGAGCAGAGAGGAACACAACTCAATTTCCAGAGAAATACTGGAACAGAGAATATCTGCTCTAGGAAAAGTGACCTTAACATTTCAAGTTTGGCTCGCAATCTACTCAATTCAGGTCATGAACAAAGTTCTTCAGAATCTTGATGGCAACAAGTCTTTCATTAAACAAGGACAGATGACCTGACAATATGTCCCTTATCTTTGATAAGATGGTCTCTATTAGGTTGCTCAGAGTGCAGTGGCACTGGCTCAGACGTGGACTGATAGCAAGAGGAGACAAGGAAGTGGTAACATCACTCAAAGTTATCTCCAGCTGCTAAGCTTTTCTATATTACTTCCTCCTTTTATCTATTAACCATGTTGCCTTGTTCTTCTGATGGTTCAGAGTGCTATGCAAAGCCAGGTCAGGCAATGTTTGAAGCTTGTATCAGGCAGTCCAAACCACAGAGCATACTATTTACCAAGAGTGACTGCAAGAATGTGGAGAGCTGCCTTTATCTTCGAGGAACCAATTCTTTATGTCATGTCCCATTACAAAATGGCTCAGAATGTGGGGCTGACACTGTATGACAGCATCATTACTACCCCTTCAAAATCTGATGTACTCCTGTACAAACATGGCTGGACTCCAGTTGCATATTGATGGAAGAATACTTCTTGTAGTTTATAAAAATTCTTGATGTGTGTGCAATTGAGAACATGCCACATCCACAGGATGAACATTCATTCAGGTTATTGTCATTACAGGAGATGTTCTAGATCTCCCATTTCTGATAAACAATCCATACACCTGAACTTCTGTGCAACCATCTGCAGATCCTCGCTATAGTTTATCTTTTCATTTCTGGGCACAAAGGTAACAAAGCAGAGACAACATTGACTTACATTGCCACTTGTAATGGCCCTCCTGTAATCTACTGTGCAAATATCTACCCTCATCTCTTTTGAGTTCCATAGACCTGCTGTACCTGCAGGTAGTGATAAATGTACTGCCTCCCATGGCTTCCTGTGGGCCAAATTCACTTGCATTTCACGGGTCAGTTTGGAACCTCAGAACCTCATGGTGCCTATAACAAAATCATCGGCAAATCAAATTCAATTCAAATAGGTTACATTAGTGTATCAAAAGCACCTAATATGCTATAACTACCAGTACTAAAATCACTGCAACAATGAATTTCCTAACATAGGCAACTAGCCTCTTTGAAGCATTTTAAATGTCTTTTGGTTGCAGTCAAAATTAAAACCTGCTCACAGTTGACTCATACTTGGGTGTTGAAATGCATTGAGGTGTGGGGTGGTATCAATAATTACTCAATTCAATGCTTCCATATCTATATTTTCTGGATAATGCTACCAGACAGCAGTCAGATAAAGTAAACACAGCTGATTTCCTTTTCTCACACTTGCCCAGGAATGGAAGTACAGTACCACAGACAGGAGTTAGAGAAACATAGAACATAGAAACCTACAGCACATTACAAGCCCTTTTGCCCACAATGTTGTGACAACCATGTAACCTACTCTAGAAACTGCCTAGAATTTCCCAACTGTATAGCCCTCTAGTTTTCTAAGCTCCATGTACCCATCTGAGAGTCCATACCACCTTCACTGGCAGTGCATTCCACGCACCCACCACTCTCTGTGTGAAAAACTTACCTCTGACATCTCCCTTGTACCAAGCACCTTAAAACCCTTGTGTTCCTTTGTGTTAGCTATTTCAGCCCCGTGAAAAAGCCTCTGGCTATCCACATGATCAATGTCTCTCATCATCTGATGCACCTCGCATCCTTTGTCACTCCAAGGGGAAAACGCCAAGTTCACTCAACCTATTCTCATAAGGTATGCCCTCCAATCCAGGCAGCATCTTTGTAAATCTCCTCTGCACTCTCTCTGTAGTATCCACATCCTCCTGTAGTGAGGTGACCAGAACTGAACACAGTACTCCAACTGGGATCTAACTAAGGTCTTACATAACTGTAACATTACTTCATGGCTCTTGAACTATGAAAGCCAACACATCATACGCCTTCTTAACAACACTGTCAACCTGTGCAGCAGCTTTGAGTGTCCTATGGACATGGACTCCAAGATCTCACTGGTTCTCTACACTGCCAGGAGTCTTACCGTTAATATTATATTCTGTCTTCAAATTTGACCTGCCGAAATGAACCATTTGACACTTACCTGGGTTGAACTCCATCTGCCACTTCTCAACCCAGTTCTGCATCCTATCAATGTTGCATTGTAACCTCTGACATTCCTCCACACTACTCACAACACTCGCAACTTTTGTGTCATCAGCTAACTTACTAAGCCACCCTTCGACTTCCTCACCCAGGTCATTTATAAAATTCACAAAGAGGAGGGGTGTCAGAGCAGATCCCTGTGGAACACCACTGGTTACCGCCCTCCATGCAGAATATGAACCATCGGGAAGGTGAAATGGGAGCATTCTCAGAGAATTTACAGTCACTTTTATGACACCAGCGACATGAGGCACATATGGCCAGGAATTCAGGTCTCCTTGGACCCCATGCCTCATTACTTTCTGAATGAGCTTTGCATGGGGAACCTTATCAAATGCCTTACTGAAATCCATATACACTACATCCACTGCTCTACTTTCATGAATGTGTTTTGTAACATTCTCAAAGAATTCAATCATGTTTGTAAGGCATGACCTGCCCTTGAAAAAGCCATGCTGACTATCCCTAATCAGATGATGTCTCTCCAAATGCTTATAAATCCTGCCTCTTAGGATCTTCTCCAAAAACTTGCCCACCTCTGAAGGAAGACTCACTGGTCTATAATTTCCTTGGCTATCTCTTCTCCAGTTATACCCAGATCTCCAAGGACCACCTTTCTCAGTGCTTTAATTGGGTCCACGAGTCAATGAGGAGATTCTACCATCAGATTACTGATCATATAAAAATGAAAATACTGTTTACAATTTCAGTTTATAAAAATATTTGAATAATTTCTATGAAAGACACTAAACAAAAAACAACTTTAGTTATAATGAACCAACTTTAGATTAATTTATTCATTTGCACCTGTCACCTAGATTCAAAGATAGCTTTGTTCATCCCCTTTAGTAATAGGGATAAAATCATGGGATACATTGACATGAAAAACAGTGTGATTCATTACACTGTGAATGTTCTGTTTCACCACAGTCCAATTCCTAATGGTTTAATGAATCAGAGTGTAGATGCATAAACATTTTGAAATAACTGAAATCATATTCTAAATTTTGTAAAGTCAAAATCACGGAAATTAGGTGTTTACTTTGCTGAATCCTCTGAATGGTTTTAGCTGAAGTATGCCATTAAAATAATTTATACCTGTTCAGTGAAGTATTATCTTTGTAACTGTTCACCTAGATGGGATGAAGAGAATTGCCTCAGTGAAGAACTATTTCAGCAATCATTTGGATTGAAAGTAATCCCATTCATATTCATATTTCCTACTTATGCTTCGTAATGATGTCGAAGAAGGCCAGATCTCAAAGTATTATTCAATTAACCCCATTTTCTGACTTATTATTCCTATAGCCTGTTCTCTCAAAAATCTCCATTCACAGCTCTCCAATTCATCCGCCCTTAACTAAACTAAGAGCAAAACACAGTAGCTAATTACCCTAAAACGCAGCATGTTTTTGGATGTGGGAGGAAAACACAGCACCTCACAGGAAACCCATGCAGTTACAGGGAGAATGCACAATCTCTAAAGCAAGTGAAATTCTTTAGAGTTACACACATGCTCTGTATAATACATTTGTATTAAAAAGACATTAATACATTAAGCTTGATTTTCTCAACTGGTGTGCTCCTGAAGCACATTTTTGTTGGAATCATTTAGAAGCCCAAAGTAGGTCTGGACCAATTCTTTAGTTCAATCTCACTGTAGATAACTACAGAATTGGAGAAAGCAATTCAGTCATGAAGCCCTTTCCTCCTTTTCAATGAAACAATGCCAGGTTATGGAGTCATACAGTAACGAAAGAGGCAATTCGGTCCAACTCATCCATGCTGAGCAAGTCGTCTTTAGCTGCATTTGGCCCATATCCTTTTAAACATTTTGTACTGATGCACCTGTTCAAATATCTTTTGAACCTTGCAATTGTATCCATTTGTACAATTTCACCAGGTAGTGTTGTTTCATATACCCACCCTCTGTTTGTAAAATTTGCCCCTTTTAAGTCTTTCCCCTTTCACCTTCAACCGATGTCCTCTAGTTTTAAGACTATTCTCACCTGGGAAAAAGACCGTGACGAATGACATCCAAACCCCTCATGATTTTATAAACTGTACACCTCTGCCTTCTTCACTTCTATCCTCTCCAGTCTCTTCTTGGAATTCAGACCCTCCAGTTATGGCAATATCCTTATGAATCTTTTCTGCACTTGTTTCAGCTTAAACACTTCCTGACCAGAACTGCATACACAACTGCAAGTGGAGTTTCACTAACATCTTGTGCAACCGTAACATGATGGTTCAGCCATTGTACTCAGTGCCTCGACTGATAATAAGCATTCCTTTTTATCATCATGCTGTTGAAATGTGTTGCCACTTTTGGGGAACTATGTACTTGAATGCTAAGTCTCTGCTCTGCATTACTCCCCAGACTATACCCTTCACTATGTATGTTCTGCTCCAGTTGAACATCCCAAATCGCATCACTTCGCACTTGTACTTTTGAAATAGAAATTCATCCTCTATGCTGTAATGTCTACATCTTGTGTTTTGTTTCAGAAACTTGAGTCCATTTAAGTCACTTGGACTGAATTTCAGGAGAAGAGTAAGGGGTGCCATGGTAGCATAGCGGTTAGTGCAATGCTATTAGAACTTGGGGCATCAGAATTCTGATTTCAATTACAACATCACCTGTAAGGAGCCTGGACATCCATCCAGTGGAGTGCGCTGGTTTTCTTTGGGTGCTCAGTTTCCTCCCACAGCCCAGAGATGTACCGATTAGTAGGTTATTTGGTCATTGTAAATTGTCCCATGATTAAGCTAGGGTTAAATCTGGGGTTGCTGGACAGTGCGGCTCGAAGGCCTAATCTGCACTGTATCTCAACAAATACACAAATAATGCATTATTATACAGCATTTAATCCATACAACCAAGGATAAATTATATCTTCCCATATCCTCGTCTAGAAAAAAATCTGTTGAGATTTAGATGTAAAAGTATTCTATTGAATTAATGTATACTTCTTTTAAAACAGAGTTTTACAATTCTCCCATACTTCAAGTGTTTCCCAATTTTTTTTGAATGCACCTTGTTCGAGCTTTCATTTGCATTTTCCCAGAAGTGGATAAATATCCTTTTTAACTCTCTAATGAATTGCATTAGATTCATTATCTAATGAATAGCAATCTAATGAGAAGTAGCAATGGGAGACAAAAAACTGGTGAATGATCTTAATAAATATTTTGTATCTGTCTTCACTGGAACACCAGCAATATGCCAGAAATTCAAGAGTCAGGGGTAGAAGTGAGTGTTACTGCCATTATTAGGGAGAAGGTCCTGGAGAAGCTGAAGGCCTGAAGGTAGATACATCATCTGGATCAGATGGACTACGCCCCAGGGTTCTGAAAGTGGCAGCTGAAGAGATGGTGGAGGCACTTGTAGTGATCTTTCAAGAATCACTAGATTCTGGAATGGTTCCAGAGGATTGGAAAATAGCAAATGTCATTCCACTCTTTAAGAAGGGAGGGAGGCAAAAGAAAGTTAATTATAGGACAGTTAACTTGACTTCAGTGGTTGGGAAGATGTTGGAGTCCATGATTAAGGATGAGGTTTCAGGGTACTTGAAGGCTCATGATAAAATAGGCTAAAGTCAGCATGGTTTCCTTAAGGGGAAATCTTGCCTGACTAATCTGTTGGAATTCTTTGAGGAAATAACAGGCAGTATAGACAAAAGGGAGTCAGTTGATGTTGTTCACTTGGATTTTCAGAAGGCTTTTGACAAGGTGCAGCACACGAAGTTGCTTAACAGCGAAGACACTAGCAAAGATAGAAGATTGCCAGACTGCCAGGAGGCAAAGCGTGGGAATAGAAGGGGCCTTTTCTGGTTGGCTACCAGTGACTGCTTCTTTTCATGTTATATATCAATGATTTGGATGACAGAATTGATGGTTTTGTGACCAAGTTTGTGGACAATACAAAGATATGTGGAAAGGCAGTAGATTTTGAAGAAGCATAGGTTATGCAGAAGGACTTATACAGATAAGAGCAATGGGCAACGAAGTGGCAGAAGGAATATGGTGCAGGGAAGTGTATGGTAGAAGGAATAAAAGCATAGACTATTTTCTAAATGGGGAGAAAATTCAACAATCAAAGGTGCAAAGGGATTTGGGAGTCCTTGTGCAGGATTCCTAAAGGTTAACTTACAAATTGAGTCAGTGGTAAGGAGTGCAAATGCAATGTTAGCATTCATTTTGAGAGGACTAGAATACAAAAGCAAGGATGTAATGCTGAGTCTTTATAAGACATTAGTTAGTCTACACTTGGAGTATTGTGGACAGTTTTGGGTCTCTTATTTAAGAAATGTTTTGTTGGCATTGGTGAAGGTCCAGAACAGCTTTACAAGAATGATTCCGGGAACGAAAGGGTTGAAGTTGTTATGAATGTACCACAGCTCTGAGGGGCCGAAGGGTGCGGGACCAGCCCCCTCCTTCCGGAGAATCGCAAGATCGCTATTAATCCGGGTCTTGGACCCAGGAAATGAGAGACAATGCAACGGATTTGACCATTGTTCTTAGAGGCACCTGTGTGAATTGCAACTCTATAGTACGTGCCAGCTATCAGGGACATGGACACCCTCGGGCAATGTGGGGTGGGGATTGTATCACCCTACCTTGATTGACATTTACAAATCTGCCAGCCATGATAAAAAGGAGACTGCAGGAGGCGGTACTCCAGCGACGCACCAGACGGAGACACCATCGCTCATAGCTCCCGTAAGAACGGGAAGCTGTTCGGGAGCCACGTGTGATTTGGTTCCCCTAGCTAGGGAATCGAGTGGCTGATAACCCCGAAAAGGATTCCGAACTGACAACGGGGAACTCACGTTCCCAATTCCACACTTTGAGTCCTGAAGGCTGGCAAGTTTATTTTCTCTCTCCAACCCGTGAACACCCAGCGGTCTAAAAGCCTTCATGAACTGGCGAGACTTTTTATATTTCCATCGGACAATAGTTTTACCCCTAGACAAATGATAGAGCTACTTCGAATTGTTGATTATTACTATACCTGTGCTTTAGATTGAGTATTGACGACGTATATTATCTGAATGTTTGTATTAACCTTACTTTTGTGCCCCTTTATAAATAAAAACGTTTAAAAATGGTACCATCAGACTTCAGCGGACCTCTCTATCTTTGCTGGTAAGTGACCCAGTTATGGGGTTCATAACAAAGTATAATGAGAGTTTGGTGGCGCTGCACATGTACTCACTGGAGTTTAGAAGAATAAATGGTGTTGGTCTATCTCATTGAAACTTATTGTATATTGAATAGCTTAGATAGAGTGTCTGTGGAGAGGATGTTTCCTGTAGTGGGCAATTCTACACAGCCTCAGTATAGAGGGACGTCCCTTTAGAAAAGTGATGAGGATGAATTTCTTTAACCAGAGGGTGGTGAATCTGTGCAATTCATTACCATAGACAATTGTGAAGACCTAATATTTAAAGCGGAGTTTGATAGGTCTATGCTCTGCCCACCAGAAAAAGTGGGATCTCCCAGTGGGCACCCATTTCAATTCTACTTCCCATTCCCATTCCGACATGAGGCCACACTCAGGTTGGAGGAGCAACATCTTATATTCCATCTGTGATAAATAAACATTGATTAAACATTGATTTCTCGAACTTCTGGTAATTTCATCCCCTCCCCCTTTCACCATTGCTCATTCCTGTTTCTGTCTTTCACTTTATCTCCTTACCTGCCCATCATCTCCCTATAGTGCTCCTCCCCCTTCACTTTTGTCTATGGTCTTCTACCCTCTCCTATCAGAATTCCCCTTCTCCAGCCCTTTATCTCTTTCATGAATCAACTTACCAGCTCTTTGCTTCACACCTTCACCCTGTCCCAGTTTCACCTATCGCCTACCACCTTGTAGTTCATCCTCTCCTCCACCCCTCTCCCCATCTTCTTACATTGATTGGGGTTGAAAGAGATAATAAATCAGCATGATGTAATGGCGGAGCAGAACTGGATGGGCTGAATACCCTAATTCTGCTCCTATACCTTATGGTATTATTAATTATATTAGATTGGTCCTCACTGTAGGAGATGCAAACATCATCCTATTTAAAATAGATGATCGAGAGGCTCAGGGAAGTAGGGACTTAAAACAATCATCATCTCTTCAGGAAAGTTACTAGACACAGTAATGGGTCAGCAAGTTCCCTGGACTTATTGGTCTGCATCCTAAGGTCTTAAGGGAAGAGGCTGTAGAGCTAGTTGATTTTGATTGTGTGTACCAAAGTTCTACAGAGACCCCAGAGAGTGAGAGAACCATAAATGTACCGTCACTATTGAAAGAACGAGGGAAACAGCAAGCAAGAGACTATATTTATATAGCTTATCATCTATAATTGGGAAAATATTGGTATCCTTTATTAAGGAGGTAATACTATCAGTTTCAGAAAACCATAAGATCAAATGGAAAATTTCTTTCTCCATATTTAACAAAAGCTACACTCACAATGGAGGCATTGTAGAAAAGATTCAGTAGATTGATTCCTGGTGTAACGAGATTTGTGTATAAAAGAAGGCTGAATAAGTTGTCCTGTGCTCAGAGAGTTTAGAAGAATGGTGATACTATGGAAGAATACAAGATGCTGAATCAATTCACAGGGTGTACTCTGAGAGGATTTCCCATCTAATGTAATTACATAGAACTACTGTAGGGGGTATTATTGCAGAATAAGAGATCACCTGTTTCAGATGAGGAAGAATTTCATCATGGTCCTTTGGCATTCTCTACTTACATCATGGCTGGCAAGCACTTAAACTGCAAAGAAGTCAAGGGGTATGAGGAAAACACAGGAAAATGGTGCTGAAGCCGCAATTAGCTCATCCATGAACTTACTGAATGGTGGAACAGGCTCGAGGGGATGAATGGCTTTACTCATCCTTTCTTATGTTATTTTGAAAACTCTATCTTTTCACATCACTGTTTTTTTTCAGATTATCCTGTACTGGTTTATGGTAATTTTAATCCTATTATAATCCTTGAGGTTTTTATAACATTCTGGCGAATCTGCACTGCATTGGTTGCAATACACCTGTTCACAGGTTCTGTCACTAGAACCTCTTAGAGTACCGACACATGGTATAGCTGCAGAGGACATGCACATGCATCTCTCCTCTTTATTTTCTAGTCTTCCAGTTTTATAGATTAACGTTACATCAGCCTCCTTACTTATTTTTGCATAAACATGATCACATCATTCTAGTGAACCTTTATATCTCTCTATGCCTTTCCTGTTCCTAACTATTCATTGATTCATTGATTCTATTATGGTTATCATTTTATTGTGGATTTATTGAGAATGCTCACAAGAAAATGAATGTCAAGGTTGTATATGGTGACATGGTGTACTTTGATAATAAATTACTATGAATTTTTCACTAGTAGTAACTAGTAGTAATACTTCATAGTAGAATATAGTAGTAGTAGTATAAATCTTTCCCTTTTTGTTCAATAAGTTTGCACTTAAATTTAAACTTTGAAGCACATCTGCCAAGATTTTATATGAGTGTCTCAGAAAGTTTAAATTCTTATATATATTATTTAAAATGCTACTATATTTGTATCATTAACAAATTTGGACATTTGTCCAATCTCATTATTGTCGAATCTGAGACATTGATAATAAACGCCATATATTGTGGTGACCTCAGAACAGAGTCATACAAGACATCACCAACCATTTGCTTAATAAGACAGAGACAAGAGTCGTTGGGTTCCTGCCTCATTTCTCTCGAGTATTCACTATGTGCTGGGTTTTTACAGTGATATGCTAGGGTTCCTGCTGAATACCTGAGGGATGGTAGGGGCAAGATCCAATTATGTGGTTTTATTCACAGCTCTGGTTGTTAGTACAGTCTTTCCTGCTTAATAGTAATAGTTTTTAAATAGGGGGAAGGGTAGAAGTAAGGATAATCCATCCTAATAAATGTCAGCCAAGATCCAAGAATTTTGTTATAGAATATTCTTTTGTCGTGACTTAACAGTAACCCAATGAATCTCATAAAAGATAAAATAAGTGAATAATTCTCAGTTTTCTTCTATATACATTAAAGAAAGAAGAATTTGTTTTTTTTTTGGGGGGGTGCTTCATACTTGCTAGGCTGCACAATCAATAATTTCATCAATAATCCTGAAGAAGGCAAGAATAACATTCTTTATCACACAGATCTTTATATCTTGGCAAAATTCCAAATTCACTATACTGAAGCAACTTCAGGAGTCCCAGAGGGCTAATATTAATCTATTGTTGCTTGGTAAAGCTAAATCTAATCAAACAAACCTAAGTTTCAAATTTTATGTTAGATTTTGATGTGGGTTTTGAATCATTTTTTTCCGCCAGTTAAATATATTCTATATATTATATCATTTCTTCTATATTGCCCTACAGCATTAACAAATAACAAGAATTATTTGAATATACAAACTAAATTAATACAAATGTATTTCCAGATTAAAACTGCATATACATTTCATTGCGTAATGGAAATTTTAAACTGAGTCAAGCTAATGGGTATTTTGCTGTTAAGTTAAATTGTTACTCATTTAAATAGAATTCTGAATAAATGAGCCTTCATCATGTTCGCACAATAAAAAAATGAACACCAAGAACAAAATCAAAAAAAAAGATCCTTTGGTATGGCAAATGTGCTCGTTCTGATAAACATAGGATTTGATTTAACATGGAATTCCTTCCAGCACCTGAAAACAAAAAATAACGCCTAGAAAGATAAAAAATGTAAAGCATTCTTGATATTAACCCCTTTCCCTGTAGTGGCCAACCTTAGACTTAAGCTGTGATATCAATTTAACAGCAGACTGTTCTTAGTCCTAGCTGTCTGAACTCCACAAATAAAGTTTGCAATGCTGCCAATAGTATTTGAATCCCTTGATCAACTATGTATTTTTAAAACCTTTAATATATTCAATATCTTTACTGATAGCTTATATGATATAACACAAAAGTGCTGACTGTGCCCTCTGAATCTATGCTAGCATTCTATCAATCTAACTCCCCTGCACATGCTGGTATTCCAGGGTAACACCCACAAAATGTTGGAGGAACTCAGCCGTGGAAAGGAACAAACAGCCAACACTTCAGGTCCAGACCCTTCATCATGACTCCGAATTCACCTTCATCACATTCACCTATAGCCCCACAACTTAAACTCTTTCAGCATAAGACCATAAGATATAGGAGCAGGTGATGCACCATCAATAACTCACGCTGAGACATAGGAAGCGAGGTATCGGCTTTTATTGACTGGAAGAATGAACAACACTACATCCTGGGGAATGAGGCTGGGCAACAGGCCTCAGTCGCCTTTATACAGGGGTCTGTGGGAGGAGCCACAGGAGCAGTCAGCAGGGGTCTGTGGGAGAAGCCACAGGAGCAGTCCAGACAGGTATATGTAGTTCACCACAGCAGGATTAGGCCATTGAGTCTGCTTGACCATTTCATTCAAGTTCAAGTTTAATTGTCATTTAACCATACATGAATACTCCTGAATACAGCCAAATGAGAGTGCATTACTATGGGGTCAAGGTACAATGACACATTATCAAGAGTCACACACAAGATCACAATCATGCAGTAAGAGTCCCGAAGCCCACCTCCCCTCTCCCTCGCGATGCTGTGGCTTGATACATACAACAAGCCCATATCGAATCTCGGTAAAAATACGACATCCCAACATATGCATATATGTATATAGCACAGACATCCCAGCCCACCAATATCATCTGTTGACTGGTCCCTGATTCCTGCTCAGCGATACCGTGGCTTTGAGGCCCAGTACTCGCATATACAAGCACATGTAGAATATCATTAAAAACACGACCAGACAAGTACGTATGTATATAGTCCTGAATCCTCAGTCCATTTTAAATCATCAGTCACCACGTCTGCTCTATGCTGCCCCTGGTAGAGCGCGATAGCTCGAACACCACACCTCCGGCGGCTAAAAAGCAAGTGACCCCACAGCTTGAGGCCTGTGTCGGTTGAGAATCGCTAAAAATTCTGCAGTCAGCCACAACAGAGCTTGTCTTCTGCCGAGCAAATCTCTGGGAGGGCAGCTCTAACCCTGTTCCGGACAACTTGCCATACCACCCCCGGTGAAGTGCAATGGCTTCGTCCCCTCACTCCGAGCAGCTGCAAACAAATGACACCATGGCTCCAGCCCTAGTCCTCGCTACAACCGGGCACTAGCCCCCTCCATCTGCCTCTGCTTCCATACAATAAATCAGAGAATCGAACTTGCAGCGTACTAGATTAACAATGTCCAAAAGGGTCTTGTGATCACAAGCAAAGCTACCAAGACAGCCACTTGCTATTTGACAGTAAACCTCCATTGATTCAGGCAGCAGCACATTGTGTAGCTCCTTCATTATCTCTGCCAGTGAGCAACTCGCTGATGGTGTAGACCTGTAGTATTTTGAGTTCTTAGAGTATAGCAGGATCTTGCAATCGTTAGTCGCACACCTAAGTAAAACGGTTGAAACGGTAGCACAGTTTGTTGACCACATAGAAGCCGCTGCAATCAGTCATGCCGCCATCATACCGGATCAATCGGATTCATCATGGCTGATCCATTTTTCCTCTCAGCCCCAATCTCCTGGTTTCTCCCCTGTATCCCAAGAATATATCAACCTCTCCTTAAATATACATAAAGACTTGCCCTCCAAAGCTTTCTGTGGCAACGAATTCCATAGATTCACTACTCTCTAGCTAAAGAAATTCCTTTTCATCTCCATTCTAAACAGCTTCTCTATTTTGAGGCTATGTCCTCTGGTCTTAGACTTTCCCATCATAGGTATCATCCCTTCTACACCCACCCTTTCACTATCGATAGGTTTCAATTAGGGCTCCACATTCTTCTAAATTCCAGTGAATACAGCCCTGAGCCATCATACTTTCTTCATATGACAAGCCCTTTAATTCCTGGGATAATTTTCATGAACCTCCTTTGAACCCTCTTCAATTACAGCACATCCTTTCTAAGATAAGGGACTCAAAACTGCACACAACACTCCAAGTGAGGCCTCACCAGTAGTCTGTAAAGTCTCAACATTACATCCTTGCTTTATATTCTAGTCCTCTTGAAATGACCGCTAACATTGCATTTGCCTTCCTCACCACAGATTCAACGTCGAAATTAACCTTTAGGGAATCCTGCACAATCCCTTTGCTCCTCAGAATTTAGTATTTTCTTTCCCGTTAGAAAATAGTCAACCCTTTCATTTCTTCTGCCGAAGTGCATGACCATACACTTCCTGACACTTCTTTGCCCATTCTCCTCATCTAACTGGGTCCTTCTGTAGTCTTTTACCTTACAGTTCTTTTACCTTAAGCTCTGTAATCAATTCCGGTTCATTGCACAACACCCAATCCAGAATAGCTGATCCTCTGGTGGGCTCAACCACAAGCTGCTCTGAAAAGCCATCTTGTAGGCATTCTAGAAATTCCCCATCTTGGAACCCTGCACCAAACTGTTTCTCCCAATGTACCTGCATATTGAAATCCCCCAAGACTCTTGTAACATTGTCTTTTTGACATGCAATTTCTAGCTCCTTTCGTAACTTGTAGACCACATCCTTACTACTGTTTGGGGGTCTGTATCTAATTCCCATTGAGGTCCTTTTACCATTGCAGTTTCTTAGCTTTATGAACAATGATTCAACATGTTCTGACTCTATGTCACTAATTTCTTAAATCATTTGGTAAAAATGATTTAATTTCATTTTTTACCAACACAGCAATGCCAGCCCCTCTGTTTTCCTTTCGATAGAATGTGTATCCTTGGACATTAACCTCCCAGGTATAATCTTCTTTAAGCCATGATACAGTGATGCCTACATCATCATATTTACCAGTTTGTAACTGTGCTACATGTTCATCAGCCTTATTCTGTATACTGTGTGCATTCACATATTACACTTTTCGTCCCGAATTCACCTTTTTCCAATGTTGTCCACCTTTTAAGTTACAATGTTGCCCAGTCATCAGTCGGTCCTTGCTCGGAGTCTCACTACACATTGCCTCTTTTTTTAAACCAACCACCTCATCTTCAGTATTATTACTCTGGTTCTCAATCCCCTGCCAAATTCATTTACACCCTCCCAAACAACTCTAGCCAACTTAGCCACAAGAATATTGGACCCCCTCAGGTTCAGGTATAACCCATCCCCTTCGTACAGGTCATACTTTCCCCAGAAGACATCCCAGTGATCCATAAATCTGAACCGCTGCACCCTGCACATCAGTCACACGTTCACTTGCCAGATCATCCTGTTCTTACCCTCAGTAGCACGTGGCACAGGCAGCAGTCCAGAGATTACTACCCTGGACATCCTGTTTCTCAGCTTTCTACCGAGCTCTCTAATATCTCTTTTCAGGACCTCGTCACCTTGTCTAGCTACTTCATTGGTGCCAATATGTGCCAAGACTTCTGGCTGCTCAACTTCGCCCTTGAGAATGCCATGGACATGATCAGAGACATCCCTGATCCTGGCACTGTGGAGGGAACATACCATCTGGGTGTCTCTATTGCACCCACAGAGTCTCACCTCTGGTTCTTAGATGAAGGAATCTCCTATCAACACTGCAGTCCTCTTCACCCCTCTGCACTTCTGAGCCACAGCACCAGACTCAGGGCCAGAGACCCGGTCAGTGTGGCTCCACCAGTAGGTTGTCCCCCCAATAGTATCTAAAGTTGTATGCTTATAATAGAGGGAGAGCTGACTTCTGAAAACATTTGATTAAATTCAACATTTAATTTTTTTCTCTTTAAGAAATTGTCACATACCACAGTTCTATGAAGGAAAGGCTAATTCCCAGATTTTTACCTAAACATTAGGGTTGTCGGTTTTGAATTATAACCTCTCACAATCATAATTTGCCCTAACTAATATATTGATATTTACAATAAAGGGATGCAACATAAAAATGTTAATTACTGTCATTAATAATAAATTTAGATATAATTCATATTTTCAACGAATGGACAGTAATTATTCAAATCTATTCCTTCTTTTAAGTTTTGTAACACTAGAAGTTTGCTATTAAAATCAATATATCTCTAATTAGTTTAGCCATATAGTTTGGCTAGTTGCACGTGAACTCATTAATCTTCCTAACACAGCTTGCAAACTTCGGTCTGTTCAGCAAATTTTGCACTATTGGCAAGGAAACTTCTAGTAGAATTCCTGAAAAATAATAATAACAAAATAGGTTCTTCTGGTTCCCTACTAGTATTGCTGTTCCTTTTTTTCTTTCATAAAAGTGAACTGATTTTTCAATTCAGCTAAATTAACAACTCCACGAAAGTTTAAGATAAAAATTAAAAGAGGTGAACCTCTTAATTTATGACATGCCTCAATGGAACACTTTAAATACAAACAAAATGTTAGAAATCTAAAATACATTAAATCATTTAAAAATGATTAAATATTAAAGGAAAACTCTAGATGGGTTTTTTCATGAGATTAATTCCTCACACTGTATTGTTATTGCCAAGATGGTGCCTGGGTGGTGATGGTAGAGGGGCCTGGTTGTTGAGTGAGTAACTAGGTGATCAAGGAGGGCAGCATGGTGGTCTGGTGGGTGTGTGGATGAAAGGGCAGGATGAGTGATTTAGCAGGATGGTGGTCTGGTGGATGGGTAGATGAAGGGACAGGATGGTGGTGGGTGAGTGCATGAGCATGGGGGTCAGGATGGCGATCTGGTGGGTGGGTGAGAAGGTGGAGGAGACAGGTTGGATCTCACGCTGCACCTTAGACCACATCAGGTGTTCAGCACAGAAGGGGCGTGTGGTGGAGAAAAGACCAAACAAACTGGGCAACACCAAGGTGCTGGCATGGAAATCCTGGGATAGTTTTCACTGATGCTTCATCACAACAACCAAGCCTTGGAGTCAGAAGACTATTTTCCATAGTGAAGTGATTTTTGGACTACACCTATCAGTAAAAGCAGCTAAAGCTCGTGAGTAACCTTTCTGTAATCACAGTTACACTCTGACATTCTTAAAGAGAGGGTGGATTTTGAATTTCCAGAGAGAAGCCTTAGTGAAGTCCTAGTGTACAAGATGAAAGGCAAGTGTCAGTGGGTTGGTTGCGAGTGGCCATGGATGGCATAGGAAGTGCCTGACACTTGCTGAAGCTCAAGGTGAACACATAGCTTCTGCCTAAGCAGTAGAAGGCTTGCACCTCCGCACAAACTAACCACCTGTCAATTTGTGTTTCCCATATTGGCCCCATAATCCTTAAGACCAAACAAATTATCCTTGATTCCCAGGGGGCTGTCTAACAAGTCATGGTTCTGTCTTGCCATTGGTGGCTCTGACTTGTAGGCCAGGGATTAGTTCAAGGTGTCACATACTTCCTACTTCCGAAATCTCATTCAGCCCTCTGAATATCTGTACACCACTAATTCCAGCCTTTCAATTGTCTCTGTGTGTATCGTTTCACCATTGGCAGCTGGTGTCAGAGGTGAATCAGGGATCCAGTGTGTGGAAATGAGTGAACTATCGTTATGGTGAATTGAATGAAACATTAAAACAAGACCTTCAGCTAATAGAAGGGAGAGCAGAAGCCAGGGACCTGGTGAGTGAAAGTTGATTGAAAACCAGGGCCTCAGTGTGCAAAAAGATGCATGAGAATGGGGCCTTGGTACATGAAAGATGGATTTCAAAATAGCCATATAGTAGATTATTGGAATTTAATTGTGTCTCCTTGTGTATCCCAGCATGAAACTTTCTTTGAAAATGCACTTGTGGAGCACCTTAGGATGTTATGTTACTTTATATAGAAACATCTTTGAAGGCTTATAATTAGCTTTTAGGGCCTCTGCTTCTTTCCCCAATAGATTTTCATCAACCAATTAATCACCAAAGTACTAAATATATCGAACGCTCTGACACAAAAAATAAGATTCCTGCCTCAGTCAGGCACAGGCATTAACAGCAGGTTTAAATCTACTGTGGCTAGAAATAGATGAGCAAATCTAATTTTAGCTCCCATTCTGGTGAAAAGAGTAAGTTCTCCCTCTTAATATAAAACATGATTAAGAATTGATTGGCAGTTGCGCCAAATGTTAATTGTTTTTCAAACAAGATGCTGTTAAAGTAACACAATGAGAATTTATCTCCAAAAGCTGAGGTTGAACAATGGAGGCTGGATCTCATTCTAGTGAGATTGTGCTGAGGGAGAAATGTTCGTCAGAAGAATTAATCAATGGATGACTGTAATAGGATATGGAACAGATTGAAAGGTTAAGTAGTCCTTTCTGGTATCATGTTTGTATCAAATCATCTTGTTTTACAATATGTAGGGGAAAGGTCTCTGATGTAGTAGAGCTCCTAAGATCCAGGACAATAATCTTGGAACTTTGTTGATTCTGGACTAGATGTTTCACTGGACTGCTGGATGTTACTCTTATTAAACCCCTATTTCACTTTATTTACATCTTACACTGCAGTGCAATACATTCTCCAGTGAACCCAGTAAGCTTAAATGAAATATGTTAGGGCGTTTAGAGGTCAAGGTGGAGGAAGTGGATTCAATCAGCATTGTTTTATCACTCTTAAAAATAGCCTTTCGTAGGTCATACCTGGACTTCTTATATAATTCTCGATCTCTGGTCTCGAATGCCTCAGATTTAGACCTCAGCAGACTATGGATCTCCTGGTTAATCCATGGCTCTTGGTTTTGGTATGTCTGGTATGTTCTCGAAGGAACACTCTCATCCACATAGGTCTTGATGATATCGGTAACAACTGTGGTGAATCCCTTCAGATTCTAAGATGCATCCCTGAGTATTGTAATGGTGAATTTCAATATGCAAGGGGATCGAGAAAATCACATTGGATCGTAAGAGAGGGAATTTGTTGAATGCCTATGAGATGGCTTTTTAGAGCAGCCTGTGCTTGAGCCTGCTTGGGGGAAAGGCCATCTTAGATTGGGTGCCGTATAAAAACCTTTATCTTATTAGGGAGCTTAACATAAAGGAACCCTGTGGAGGCAGTGATCATAATATGATTGAGTTCATACTGCAGCTTGAGAGGGACAAGCATAAGTGGAATAAAGGGAATTACAGAGGCATGAGAGAGGAGCTTGCCCAGGTGGATTGGAGAGGATACTGGTGAGGATGATGGCAGAGCAGAGATGGCTGAAGTTTCTAGGAATAGTTGTGGGATGTGTATGTCGCACAGAGGAAGAAGTTCTCAAATGACAGGGATAGGCAACTGTGGCTGACAAGGGAAGTTAAGGACTGCATAAAAACCAAGGAAAGGGCATATAAGATGGCAAAAGTGAGTGGGAAGCTTTTAAAATCCAACAAAAGGCAACTAAAAAAAGCTATAAGTAGGAAAAAGATGAAATATGAGGGAAATATAGCCAATAATATAAAGCAGGATACCTAAAGTTTTTTTCAGTTATATAAAGAGTAAAAGGGAGGTGAGAGTTGATATTGGACCACTGGAAAATGATGCTGGTGAGTTAGTAATGGGTGGGGGGGGGGGGCGGGGGTAAAGAAATAGAAGATGAACCTAATGTGTACTTTGCATCTGTCTTCACTGTGGAAGACACTAAAAGTGTTCCAGAAGTCTGTGAGTGTCGGGGAGCTGGAGTGAGTGCCATTGCTATTACAGAGGAAAAAGTGCCAGGCAAAGGACTTAAGGTGGATAAGTTTCCTGAACTAGATGGATTACATCCCAGAGTCCGGACAGAGGGCGCTGAAGAGATAATAGATGCATTGATTATGATCTTTCAAAAATCACTTGATTCTGGCATGGTCCCGGAGGACTAGAAGATTGAAAATGTTACTCCGCTTTTTAAGAAGAGAGGAAGGCTAAAGAAAGGAAATAAAAGGCCAGTTAGCTTAACCTCAGTGCTGGGGAAAGTGTTGGAGTCCATTATTAAGGATGAGGTTTCAGGGTTCTTGGAAACTAATGATAAAATAAATCAAAATCATCATGGTTTCTGTGAAGGGAAATCTTGCCTGACAAATCAGTTAGATTTCTTTGAGCAAGTAACAAGCAGAGTGGACAAAGGAGTGGCAGTGGATATCATTTACTTAGATTTTCAGAAGGCATTTGATAAGGTGTCTCATATGAGGCTGCCTAACAAGATAAAATCCTCTGGTGTTACAGGAAAGATACTGGCATGTATAGAGAAATGGCTGACAGGCAGGATGCAGTAATTGGGAATACGAGGGGCCTTTTCTGGTTGGCAGCCAGTGACTACTGGTGTTCCTTGGGGTCAGTATTGGGACCGCTGCTTTTCACATTGTTTGTCAATGATTTGGATCATGGAATTGATACGAAGACAGATAGATGGGTAGGTAGTGCTCAGGAAGCAATGTGATAGCAGCAGGACTTAGGTAAATTCGAAGAATGGGAAAAAAAGTGGTAGATGGAATACAGTGTTGGGAAATATATGATAATGATAAGGTAAAAGGGACAATAGTGCAGACTATTATCTGAATGTGCAGAAGGTTCAAACATCAGAAATGCAGAGGGATTTGGGAATCCTCATGCAAGACTCCCAGAAGCTTCACTTACAGGTTGAGTCTGTGTTAAAGAAGGCAAATGCAATGTTGGCATTTACTTCAAGGGGAATCAAATATAAAAGCAAGGAGAAAATGCTGAGGCTTCATAAGACACTAGTCTGGCCACTCTTGGAGTATTTTGGGTCCCGTATCTCAGAAAGGACATGTTGTCTTTGTTGCAGAGGAGGTTTATGAGAATGATTCCGAGAATGAAGGGGTTAACATATGAGGAGTGTTTGGCAGCTTTGGGCCTGTACTCACTGGAATTTGGAAGAATGTGGGGGGATCTCATTGAAACCTACTGAATGTTGAAAGGACTAGATAGGGTAGATGTGGAGAGGATGTTTCCTATGGTGGGGGTATCAAGAACTAGAGGGCACAGCCTCAAAATTGATGGGTTAGCTTTTAGAACAGAGGTAAGGAGGAATTTTTTTAGCCAGAGAATCGTGAAGTTATGGAATGCATTGCCACAGACTGCAGTGGAGGCCAAGTCTGTGGGTTTAGTTAAGGCGGAAGTTGATAGATTTCAGATCCGTCAGGGCATCAAAGGGTATGGTGAGAAGGCAGATGTATGGGGTTGAGTGGTATCCAGGATCAGCCATGATGGAATTACTGAGCATACTCCATGGACCGAATTGCCTAATTCTGCTCCTATGTCTTATGGTCTAACGATAGAGAAGGGATCCGGGTGGTTGTTTTGTGACTGCTGATCACAGTGCTCAACTCCTCCATTGGTTGCCTGAGGTGGAATGTACACCACTACCAGGATGATAGTGCCTCATCATGGCGGATAAAAGGAATAGCATTTGACTGCTAGATGTTCCAGCTTGAGTAAGCAGGACTGAACCAGACCTGCCATGTCGGTGCACCACAATGAGTTTATCATAAAACATACTTTAAAGCAAAGGCAGGTCTTCATCACTTCCTTGCAAAACCTGTTCTTCTAAGGTATCATTCCTGTCTTCGGTCCACATACAACGTCTGCTGTCTGAAGACTCACTCGACATGTCTTTGTGGCCCCGCTCCTTCTCTCTTTTATGTTAATCTCAGGGTATGCCGAAGGTAATCATGGGAAATTTCAACTTTAACATTAGCCACAAGGATCTTTACAGACCTGGCAATACACCTCGTTCCAATGAATAAATCCAGTTGTATTTGAATAGATTTTTAGCTAGAGCAGACCCGGAGGCCAACTGAACTTGATTGATAACCCTGTTGTAGAGTATGTGAACTCCTCCCAGGTGAGTGTGACTAACTCAGTGGCACAGGAATATCACTATTAACTATCACTACAGTCTTACATGGTTTTAAATAGCGCATTAATGTTTCCAGCATCTTCTGTTTTTGCTTGAAAAAAAGGATTTTGTTTTTAGTTTTGAAATGAGTTAACTGGGAGAGAAAAAAAATCAGTTTGGAAGGAAAAGTTGACCGAAAGGTTCAGGGTAAACACTGCCGCTCTGCAGATCTGGATTTTGACTCAGTACGTTGCCTTGTCGCATATCCTCCCTTTGGTTGTGGTCAGCGACTTGAAAAGTTCACTTTGTTTTTCTTCCAACAGTATTTCCAATACATTCTATTTCTGTTCTCCCTATTATCATTTGGGTTTCCCCCAGGTACTATAACTCCCTCTCACTTCCCAAACGCATGCTGGCAGGTTAATTGGTTACTCTTTTAATTGGTCTTTCAATTACTCCTCATTTGAGGGCCGTGGCAAAAGAATCAAAGGGTTATGTCAGACGAGCATGTCAGAGAGAAAAAGGTCCAAGGAAATGGTGGGGTATTGGGACTGGTGGGTTTGTTCTGCTGGGTTGAATGGCCTCCTTCTGTATTGGAGACAAAACTAAATGGAATAGAAAAGCATTACGGAAATATAAATTCAAGTTGCTGGACCAAATATAAATTGGCCAAAGACCATTCAGATCTATTGCCAGGAAACATTGATTCACAATAAGTGTGATCCCTTAATTTCTCATCAGGTAACAAAGGAGAAATGCCCTGAAATGATTCAAGGGGCAGATGGATGCTGTGATGAATGCCCCATAGTTTTCTTGGTATTGGTGGCTGGATGGGATGAATGGCCTTCCTCATCTGTAGCTGTATTTCTGATGCTTCACACAAGTTAATTAATCATACCTGCTGCTTCCCAGAGCAAAGTGTAGAAATTTCACATTTAATTTGCAATGATCTATGTATTGAAATGTAAAAATATCTTCAGTATAATCAGAATTAAATGGAATAGCCAGCGTACATTCTGAACTTTCAATAAATGATTATTGTGATGGAAGTCAATTGTAAAATCCAGTCTTTATTGGGTGAGTTTAAGGTAGTGTTTTCATATCTCAGGGAGAGAAACCTTTAAAACTTTATTCAGCCATGTCCTTATAAACTTACTTTTGGCTTTGACAGGATACCAAAAGCTTTCACATATATAAAGAACACAAGAGAGGTGAGAGTAGATGTAGGACTACTGGAACATGACAATGGAGAGGTAGTAATGGGGAACAAGGAAATGGCAGATGAACTGAATAAGTATTTTGCATCAGTCTTTGCTACGGAAGACAATAGCAGTATGCTAGAGGTTCAAAAGTGTTAGAGAACAGATGTGAATGCAATTTCTGCTACTAAGGAAGCTGAAAAGCCAGAAGGTAGATAAGTCACGTGGACCAGATGGACTACACCCCAGGGTTCTGAAAGCGGTAGCTGAAGAGATTGTGGGAGTATTAGTAATGATCTTTCAAGAATCACTAGGTTCTGGCATGGTTCCAGAGGACTGGAAAATTGCAAATGACATTCCATACTTTAAGAAGGCAGAAGAAAGGGAATTGCAAGCCAGTTAGCCTGACCGCAGTGGTTGGGAATATGTTGGAGTTGATTGTTAAGGGAGAACTTTCAGGGTGTTTGGAGGCACAGGGTAAAATAGGCCAAAGTCAGCATGGTTGCCTTAAGGGAAAATCTTACCTGACAAATCTGTTAGAATACTTTCAGGAAATAACAAGCAAGATAGACAAAGGAGAATGGAGAATGTTATCTACTTGGATTTTCAGAAGGCCTTTGACAAGGTTCTGCACACGAGGCTGCTTAGCAAGATAAGAGTTCATGGTATTACAGAGAAGTTACTAGCATGGATAGAGCATTGCCTGATTGGCAGGGGGCAAAGGATGGGAATAAAAGGAGCTTTTTATGATTGGCTGCTGGTGAGAAGTGGTGTTCCACAGGGGTCTGTGTTGGGAATGATTCTTTTTACTTTGTATGTCAATGATTTGGCTGATGGAATGTATGGTTTTGTGGCCAGGTTTACAGATGATACAAAGATCAATGGAGGGGCAGGTAGGGTTGAGAAAGCAGGAAGGTTGCAGAAGAACTTAGATAGATTAGGAGAATGGGCAAAGAAATGGCAGATGGAATACAGTGTGGGAAGTGTATGGCCATGCACTTTGGAAGAAGAAATGAAAGAGTTGACTATTTTCTAAATGGAGAGAAAATTCAAAAATCCGAGGCACAAAGGGAATTAGGAGTCCTCATGAAGGGTTCCCTAAAGTTAACTTCCAGGTTGAGTAAGTGATGTGGGAGGCAAATGAAACGTGAGCATTCATTTTGAGAGGACTAGAATATAAAAAAAAGATGTAATGTTGAAGCTTTATAAAGCACTGATGAGGTCTCACTTAGAGTATTGTGAGCAGTTTTGGGTCCGTTTTTTAAGAAAGGATGTGCTGACATTGAGAGGATTCAAAGGAGGTTTAAGAGAATGCTTCTGGGAAGAGAAGGTTATCGTATGAGGAGCGTTTGTTGGCTCTAGGCCTATACTCCATGGAATTTAGAAGAATATGGTTAGGGAGTGGGTGATCTCATTGAATTGTATTGAATGTTGAAAGGTCTATATTTAGTGGATTTGGAGAGCATGTGTCCTTTAGTAGGGGAGTCTAGGAACAGAATAGAGAGATATTTACTTAGAACAGAGGAGGAGTTTCTTTAGGCAGAGGGTGGTAAATCCATGGAATTTGTTGCCACAGGTGACCGTGGAGGCCAGGTCATTGAGCGTATTTAAGGTGAAGGTTGATAGATTCTTGATTAGTCAGGGTGTGAAAGGTTAAGGAAGGAAGTCATGAGAATGGGGTTGAGAGGGAAATGGATCAAATGGTTGAGTAGATCTGATGAGCCGAATTACCTAATTCTGCTCCTATGTCTTTTGGCCTCATAGTCTTATTTTCTGGCTGATATAATTTATTGTTACTAGTCAAAAAAGATGCAACTTAGTGTTCTGTGATTAGTGTGTTTCTCAAGGTACTTTTGACTTGCATAGTAGGAGTGCAGTACTCAGCTGACTGATAAGATTAATAAGTCCGGCAGGAAGTCACTGATAATCTCAAACTGTAAAGTGATTACATTTCCCTTGCATCTCATCGTACAACATTAATCACATCAAATAAACGATTATGTTAAATTGTAAGCCCCTAGTGATTGAAAGTGTGAATAAATTTACAAAATTTAAAACTTGCACCATTCTTTTTGAATTTAGAGAACCAATATAGGATAGGTGAATCTCGATTAATAATAAGAGTAAGGCTCATCTAATTCAACAGCTATGTTCCTGGGATGCATTAAACAATGAAAATAAGCTTTTTGTCTGATCAAGCAATTGACTCTGAATTCATTAAACCATACCGAGATAGCAAATAGAAGAAAAGGGAAGTGCTGGATAGAGTTAGGATCCCAAATCACCATTTGCCACCCATGCATTCCACAGCTATCATTTGTAATGTCTCCATTTACTACATTATCAAAATTCATCCAACTCTTTGAAAAATATCTAAGTAATCCAAGTGAACCAAAAGTTTTCCCACTTAGTCAGATGAACTTTGGGTTGATCCTGAAGTAATGTGTGACTTTGTCCCTTGGTTCCACATTTGTGGAAAAGGTGAAACAGCTTGCCACAAATATATTATTGAATTCATTTATAAGTCTAAAAAGCAACTACTATATCCCTACTAAATCTCATTTTCTATGGAAACATTCGCAATTTACAAAATTGATCACCATGAGTTAACACCTTCATCCACTCAAACATTTTGTTATTGCTCCCGTCCACAGCCAAGTGCTCTCCACTCAGCATCATTGCATTTTCAGAAGATGCGGTACTTTTAAAGTAAAAATAATTTTACAGTTCACAATCAGCTAAATGTGTCGCATGGTTCAATAATCTACTAATGTTTACAAAAACTAGTAAATGACAAAATAGTTTGAATGTATAAGCAGCAGAGGGCACTCTTTCCATACAGCATCTCCCTAATAGATTCATTAACTGCTTTGCAACAAGCATGCAATTGTTGCACTTGGTATTGATTTTTTATAAATCAGAGGAAACATCAAAGAAATCATATGAAAGGATTTAAGAGACACGTGAAATTCAAACTCTTCAGTCATCTTTATCTTCCAATGTGTTCTTTGTCTATTTTCATTCTCCAACTAATCTGTTCCTGTCATTCTATGAATAAAATCTGCAGGACTGAAGGCAGCAACCAAACAATTACCATCACATTCATAGCACTTGTATACATTTCTCTAAAACAAGTCCTTGAAACAAATTCATTTGACTCACTCTATAAACTTAACGTTTGAAAGACAAACACTTAGTTTATTCCCCCCTTTGAAAAGAGGCACATAAATTTGCACAGATTTCCACTTTTCAAAAAGGAAGAGAGGCAGAAGAAAGGAAACTATAGGCCAGTTAGTCTGATCTCAGTTGTTGGAAAGATTTTAGAGTTGATTGTTAAGAATGTGGTTTTGGGGTACTTGGAGGCACGTGATTAAAAAGTCCACAGTCAGTATGGTTTCCTCAAGGGGAAACCCTGTCAGAAAAATCTGTTGGAATTCTTTGAAGAAGTAACAAGCAGGATAGACAAAGGAGAATTGGTTGATGTTGTGTACTTAGATTTTCAGAAGGCCTTTAACAAGGTGCCACCCATGAGGCTGTTTAACAAGCTACAAGCCCATTGTATTACAGGAAAGATTCCAGCATGGATAAAGCAGTGGTTGATTGGCAGGAGGTATAAAGGGAGCCTTTTCTGGTTGGGTACCAGATGACTAGTGTGTCTGTGTTGGAACAATTCTTTTTATGTTGTTTGTCAATGATTTGGATAATAGAATTGAGGGCTTTTTTGCAAAGTTTGCAGATAGGTAGAGGGGTAAGTAGGTTTGAAGAAATAGAGGCGCTACAGAAGGTCTTAAACAGATTAGGAGAATGGGCAAAGAAGTGGCAGATGGAGTACAGTGTTGGGAAGTGTATGGTCATGCACTTTGGCAGAAGAGATGAGGGATTGACTATTTTCTAAAATACAAGAATTTGAGGTGCAAAGGGACTTGGGAGTCCCTGTGCAGGATTCCCTAAAGGTTAATTTGCAGATTGAGTCTGTGGCAAGGAAGTCAAATGTGATGTTAGCATTCATTTCAAGAGGGCTAGAAAATAAATGCAAAGATGTATTGATGAGACTTTATAAAGTACCGGTGAGGCCTCATTTGTAATATTGTGAGCAGTTTTGGGCCCCTTATCTTAGAAAGGATGTGCTGAAAGGATTCAAAGGAGGTTCATGAAAATGATTCCAGGATTGATTGGCCTGTAATATGATGAGTGTTTGATGGCTCTGGTCCTGCATTCACTGGAGTTCAGGAGAATGATAGGTGACCTCATTGAACCCTATCAAATGGTGAAATGCCTTTGATAGAGTGGATGTGGAGAGAATGTTTCCTATGGTGGAAGTATCCAAGACCAGAGGACACAGCCTCAAAATAGAGGCATGTGCTTTTAGAATGGAGAAGTGGAGGAATTTCTTAAGCAGAGATTGGTGAATTGGTAGAATTTGTTTCCACAGGTAATTGTGGAGGCAAGTCTTTATGCATATTTAAGACAGAGTTTGATAGGTTCTTGATTGGTCAGGGCATGAAGCATTATGGGAAGAAGGCAGGAGACTGGGGCTGAGAGGAAAAATTGAACATTCATGATGAAATGGGTGGTGCAGACTCGATGGGCCAAATGGCCTAATTCTGCTCCTGTATCTTATGGTCTTACCTCCGGAGAAAATGCTCAGCAGCATCTTGCCAGCTTTTGGCCCTCTGCCACAGTACTTCAAATGGAATTGTTATTTGTACAGTACTTTATAGGAAGATACAGCGGGTATTTGGAAAAATTCTAGGAAACTTAGCAAAGCCAACATGGTTTTGTGAAAAGAAAGATTTCCAGTAAGATGGCGGCATGCTTGGATGCAGTTGCCTCTCTAGGTCCAACCAAAGGTGTGATTGTTCATCTTTTATGTCTTTTTTATGATCACAATACTTGAGAACAGCAAGTTCTGCAGATGTACCCCACCGGCGAGTTGCTGGACTTCTTGTGCACCATATTTCAGCCTGCTTCAGCAACCCAAGGAAGAAGGTGTCAGGGGCAGTGTGCAGAGGCGGTGTGTGATACACTGGACGCAGTAGGATGTTTTTGTTGTGATCCCAAGACCCTGTAGGATATTGGTAATGTAGAATACTGCGAGTCAGATTCACTGGTTCATCAGCGAGACCGACAGCTGGGGAGCTGAGTGGCCTCGGCTGTGGCACAGACAAGACCCTCATTTATGCCTCCGGGTTACCTGTTGTAGTGGCTGTGTGCCACCGGATTCCACACCCTTCCCATTGGTGCTGCCCTCTGGTGTTCGCTCAGTGGGATTGCCTTTGTCTGCAGCTGTACTGTGTGAGATGAGGAACTGCTGCAGGCTGTTCTTGCAGAAACATGGCTCCAGGACAACATGCAAGCACCATCATTCTACAGGCTGTGACACTCAGGACTCGGGCTATGTTATGACATTTAAAATTTATTTTGTAACTGTATGCTTTTCTGCTTTCATTATTATGTGTGCTGTGTTTGCTGTGTGTGACTGTTGGTGCTGTGTTTTGCACTTAGGCCCCAGAGGAGTGCTGTTTCATTTGGCTATATTTGTGTGTATGGTTGAATGACAATTAAACGTGAACTTGTAATATGTTTTTGGTCAAGGGAACCAGATGGATGTGCTCGGATTTCCAGAAGATATTTTCCGATGAGAGGCTGCATCAAAGGTTATTGTAGAAAGTAAAAGTTCAGGGTGTAGGATGTAATATATTGGCCTAGATAATAGGAAACAGAAAAACTATACATGATTTCTTCACCAGGTTGGCATAATGTGATGTGTGGTGTGCCACAAGTATTGGCACTGGAGCCTGAACTTTTTAAGAACGATGTAAATGTTTTGGATATTGACAGTAGGGTTGCTGAATGGCATAATGATGGATGGAAAAGTAAGTAGTGGAGAGGATACATGTAGGCTACTAAGGGATACAGATAGGTTAAATGTGTGGGAGAGAACTAGTAAATGTAATATAATGAGGAAAATGTGAAATTAATCATTTTGCAAGAATAATGAAAAAAGAAGCATATCGTTTAAATGGTACAAATTGACAGTCCTGAGATGCAGAGGATTCTGGTACATTATTTGCAAAAAGCTCGTTAGAACTCAGATGTGGTAGGTTAATTAAGAAAAATAACAGAATGATGTTATTACTTCTGCACATTGGTTGTCTTTTGCTCAATCAATAAATTGACTTTGAACTTTGAAATTTATTCATTGTTTGGGGAATTACTTATAAGAGTGGGGAGGTTATGCTGTCGCTCCAAAAGGCATTAGTGAGACTATAACTGGAGTACTTTGTGTTATATTGGTTTTCTTAATCAATGAATAATGTTAATGTATTGGAAGTAGTTCAGTGACGGTTAACTAACTTGTTACCTGGAATGTCCTGTGATACTGGGGTGTCCTATAGGGAAAGCCTAGTTAGGCTAGGACTACTCCTGCTGGAGTTTAGAAGAGTAAAGGACTTCTGATTTGAATCTATCATCTACTGAAATGTTTTGACAGCGTGAATGTGGAGAGGATCTTTCCTGTGGTAGGAGAATCTAGAAACAGGGATTATTGTACAAAATAAAGGGTTAGCAATTTAAGACAAAAACGAGTTGATTTTTTTTTCAGAGTGCTGTGATTCTTTTCCTCAAAGGATAGTGTAATTAGGATGTGAAAGGTTTCAATGGGTAGATTGAAATATACAGTTAGGTCAAGCATAATCTTTTAAAATGGTAAAACAGGTGTGAGGGGCCAAGTTGCCTACTTCTGTCCTCAATTACTTTGTTAATTTCAGTGACTATTTCTTATGCCTCAGGCACTGATGATGAAATGGGTTTGGACCAATGCAAGCTTGAGCTTCCTCTCACAAAGATGCTGAGGCCAAGATTGGGTCTTTAGTTCCATAGAACAAACCAGAAGCTAAGCTTGGGACTATCTCGCTTCGTATTACTTAGTTCAAAATGTAAACAAAAATCTGTGTCAAAAAATGCCTTTTTTATTAGCAGAAATTTTGAATCCCTAGGCACTGTTACATCACTAAGCAGGAGCCATGATGAATAGGAATATCTCATTAATCACTAACCACTGAGTCAGCAATGGAAAATGAACACTTGGTTTCTCTGATTCAATACCACCTTTCTTATAATTATTATCTTGTTATAATAGAACTTCCCATTGTGCTAATACTGATTTGGAAGGAAAGAAATCTCATCTGGCATGGAAAATACACTTTGTATTCTGCCAGTGAGCATAATTTAATGTCAGTAGATTAATCTACAGGATCAATGTGAAGAAATATAAATAACTTGATATTTAAATATAAGTTGAATAACAATGTTCTTTAGATTCTTGCGGTTTGAACTCAGACCTCAATTTTGACCTTATAAATTGTGATTACTCTTAAATCAGAAGTCTAAAGTATTCGTCTCTCACACAGCTCTGATGGTATATTACTGGTTGCGTTTCATGTAGTTTTGAGCTCAGTCCAAGCCAAAATCAAAAGTTAACCCCGTCCTCCTAACCTCTGCCAAACATGGCATTACTCTGAGGACTTCCTTTTGCCATTGTTGCCACATTTCTTACTCTGTTTCCTTTATTCTACTATTAAAAACTTTACACTATAAAGTCTGGTGGTATTTTCTTTAATATACTGTGCTTGATGTACATTAGTAATGAACTGGTCTTTAATTTATCCCAGCAGTAAAATAAAAGGAGATTGTTAGAAGACAGATCACACTTTGTCCTTTTCTTGGGACTAGACAGTGATTTCTTATAGAATATTATGCATTTTTACAGATTCTTAGTAACTTTTGGTGCAAGTTACTGACAAGATGTAAAAAACACAACAGGAATCAAGGAAGTTCTGGTCAATTGCTTTATTATTATACCTTTCCCCAAAAATGGTTAGTTTAACAATATTAAAAACTTGTGTTTTTGGAAATTAATCTCTACTTACCCAATGTTTTCTTTTGGAAATTAACCTATACTTACCCACTACTCTTCCCAGGAACAGGGTCTTCAGAGAGTTAAACTTGATATCTGAACTTGCTGGAAGGCTATAAGGAACTGGTGGATAATGATCCAGCTGAGCAAAGAATAAAGAAATATATCTTTAAAAAATACAGGCATTATAAAACATTGAAATATTAGTTTATATGAGATCACTTAAATTACCAATTCCTTTTCAAATCAGAGAAACTTAAATGTGTAGCTTGTGCTAAAACTTTAATACCTACTGTATAATGCTAAATCTAATATCTAACATTTAGTTCTATTGATTGAATGAATGGAATGAGAAACCTGATAACAATCCAGTGTTGAAAGATGCTGAATAATTTTTGGAAGTTTTAAAATCATTTATATAAAAAATCCCCCAGCTTATTTTCTATGAAACAGAAATTAAATGTGTGATTTTTGATCTGAGGGTTACAGTATATTCAAGTATTAGGAATATTAACAATGTAATCTGTGTTCAGAAATTGTGATTGTGGAATTACTTTTAACCTGTGATAATATGTTGACTCTACACGAGCAGGAGTGGGCACTTCAAGCCTGTTCTACCATTCAATTTGATCATGCTGATCTGGATCTTAATTTCATAATGAACTTGATTCTAAACCCTTGATACTTCATCAGATTGGCTGATTCCTGAGAGTTAGTCAGTTTCTAGTTTTATAAAAAAGATGAAAATATTTAAATAAAGTAGCATTTGATTTCCATTACTCCTCGTATATCTTTTTCTCACAATTGCTGTCAGTAGTGTCCTGGAAACAAATTAATAATTCCTGTAGTATGCAAGATAGTCCTAATCTACTGCATAGCTCAATCTTTGCAGTTTCCCTCTGTACTTTCCTCAATATTTTATCATTGACCCAGGCAAAATAAAGATCAACTTCCCACCAGATTTACTACTCATTTCAATTCCCAGGGCAAGACATACACGGAGAATGGCAGGGCTGTGGGAGGTGCAGTCGAGCAAAGGGGTGCATGCACATATATAGACAGAGTGGTGAAGAAGGTGTATGGAACCATTACCTTCATCAACTCGGGCACAGTACCAGAGGTGGGGTGTCTTGTTATTGAATCTCAATTCAATACTATCATCCTCTCAAAACTAATACATAAGCTTCAAGACCTAGGTCTCAATAACTCCTCTTACAACTAGATGCTCAATTTCCTCATTTGCAACCCAGTCAGTTTTGATTGGCAATAACATCTCCTCAATCTCCATCTCAATCTCAGCACAGATGCACCACAAGGCTGTGTGCTTAGCCCCCTGCATGACTTGGTTTACACTTATGACTGTGAGGCTAAGCACAGCTCCAATGCCATATTCAAGTTTGCTCTTCACACCACTGTCATTGGCCAAATTAAAGGTGATGGCAGATCAGCAGAGAAGGACGGAGATTGCAAATCTGACTGAATGGTGGTCTCCTTACTCAATGTCAACAAGACCAAAGAACTGATTATTGATTTCAAGAGGAGGAAACTAGAGATCCATGGGCCAACTCTCATCGGAGGATCAAAGGTGGAGAAGGCCATCAACTTTAAATTCCTTGGTGCAATTTCGAAGAAACTGTGAACAATTTCAGGATTCTCTGAGGTGCAGAAAAGCACTATTTATATATAAGATTTTTTTAACATTGTATAATAATATCATAACATCTTATAATAACCTAATTTTTAGGTGACAAATTTGCAATATATCAAAATTGAGATAATTAAAATATTACTTTATATAAAGCACAGTTTATTAAATATAATTTTTGTTCTTTCACCAAAGTATAGTTGTATATGAAAACTCTTTAATCAGCAGAACAAAAAGTGAAAATTAGTTGCACTGAAGGGATAAAATTTGGTGTAATTTCAATCTGAGGCAGTTTCCTTCAGAAAAACACAATGAACATTGATGAAAATTACAAATAAATTAGAAATTTTGTGGGAGCATAGTTCTTTTAGCTGTTCCATTGCTTTAATTATACAATAAGAACATTTGCAGTAGGAGGCTGGAATAGGTTATATGGCCCCTCGAGTTTTCTGTAGCTTATAATGAGATTACTAATTAACCCTGTCTCATTAGATCTGGGATAACCTTTCAGTTGTTAATTTTATAGGATACTCTTCCTGAAAACTGTGCTGGTAATACTTTTATGAACTCATCTTCACCTTTGATTTATCTATCTGCATTAATCACTCCGCAATTATTATACCTTTGCTAGATTTTTTTTATATTTCTTGATCAATTATTTCTCTAACTGTGTGGTGCTGTTAAAGGACCAGTTAACCACTGCAATCTATGTTTCTAGTATCTAGTTAACTCTTATTTCCTCCACCCACTCTGATTCTTCTTTTTCTTCTGGGCCATGATCATAGATTGTTGCACCTTTTATTATACAGACAAAATATACACTACTCATTTCCACTTTCTTTCTAAACATCAAATAACCTGTTTGTCTCTGGATTGAGTTTCCACATAATAATTTTTATGTCTGACATTGTAAACTTATAGGGAAAAGCCAATTTCAACAGCAGTAGTGAAGCCATTATTTGGGAAGGCCAGAACAGCTGGCTAAACTGCACTGCTTAGCAGACTGTCAATTCTGCCAAGGATTAGACTGCTTTCAAATGCTCCTAACATTGAAAAAACAATTAAAAGTTAATGAAATATACAGAAACTAAATAAATCAAAAATTGAAGTTATTAAGTAAAAGCTTTTAAGCAAATTTATTTAAATTAAAAAAATCTAAAGTACATAATACTTACTTGCTTTCCTTGTCACCGTTCCTGTCCATTCACTATTCCAGTATCAATTATAAGCCTGCATTTGTTCATTGCACAATATGATGTACTGTATTTTTTTAGGCAATTTGCATTGCTGATAATGAAGCAGTCCATGCAATTATGTCGGATGCCTTGACAACATTCAGTCCTGAGATATTAAATTCATGTCACACAGTGCCAGCTCCTCCAATAAGAGATTGCCTAACCACTCACTGAATATCCCAGTTTTGATATTCAATAATATTATTAAAACCTGTATTAACATCCTTGGCATAATGTAAGATCAAAAGTTTAACAGAGACAAACACATAAATGCAACAGTAACGAGACCAGGTCAGAAGGTAGATATCCTGCAAGGAGAAACCTGGCTCCTCACTTCCTGAAATCTCTCCATCTTTGACAAATCAGAAGTCAAAAGTGTGATTGGACACACTCCTTCTATCTGTACTTCATTGAAACACAAGCTCCTTGAAACTGTCCAGGACAATGTAACTCATTTGTTTAGCCCCAGATTTAGCACTTTTAACATTCACTCACTCCATCACTGGCACAGGATGTTTCACCACAAGGTTAAGTCACAAGGATGGAGCTACCAACAAAACATATTTTATTGAAGATGGTCAATGTTCACTAACAGCAGTGTCTGGTCAAGTAACACATCAAAAGTCAAAATAAATTGTGTACATAGGTCTTAAGCTCACATTCATATAATTTGACACCAAACTGTCTTATTTTAATGTTTTACTAAAGGTTGTTTCCTTTGTGTCTGGTTCACATGATAATGGGAAACAGCGAACTGATAGAGATTAATGTTTTACTAAAGGCTGTTTTTTTCCTGCGTGGCTCACATAATAATGGAAAACAGAAATGATAGAGGTTTTTGTCGCTTGTAAAAACAGAATTCTTTTTTTCATTTTCTCCATTTTCACCACTTTTGTTCTTAGGAAACAGCTTTCTATTCCAGAACATCTAAGACGTTCTTCTTCATCAAAGAAAGGGGATTCCCTTTCCAAACCATTGATGCTCCCCTCACTGGCATCTCCTCCATTTCCTGCACATCTGCCCTCACACCGACTACCTGTGCCACAACAGGGATAGATTCCCTCTCATCCTTACTTAGCACCCAACGAGCCTCTGTGTCCAGCACATCATTCTCTTCAAAGGGATCTTACCACTAAACACATATTTCCCTTCACCATGCCCCCAGCTCTCCATGTTTTACAGAGATTTCTCTCTACATGACTCACTTGTTCACTCATCCCTACCCACTCCCATCATCTCCCTCCTGGCATTTTTCCCTGCAAGTGAAGCAAGGGGTACACCTGCTCCTACACCTCCTCCCTCATTACCATTCATGGCCCAAAACAGTCCTTCCTGATGATATGACACTTGGCCTGGTAGTCTTTTGGGGTCACCTCCTGTATTTAATGCTCCTGCTGCAGCCTGCTCTACATTGGTGAGACCTGACA
Source organism: Hemitrygon akajei (assembly GCF_048418815.1). Taxonomy (NCBI): domain Eukaryota; kingdom Metazoa; phylum Chordata; class Chondrichthyes; order Myliobatiformes; family Dasyatidae; genus Hemitrygon; species Hemitrygon akajei. Next base: position 109,613,993 of record NC_133131.1, read on the forward strand.
TAGATTGGGGTCTGCTTCGTTGAGCACCTTTGCTCCGTCCACCACAAAAGGGAAGATTTCCTCATGGCCATCCATTTCAATTTGACTTCCCACTCCCATTCTGACATGTTGGTCCACGGCCTCCTCTACTGCCACATTGAGCCTATCTCAGGTTGGAGGGTCAATACATCATGTTCGGTTTGGATAGCCTTCTAAATGATGGCATGAGTATCAATTTATTGATCTTCTAGTAAATTCTTCTCCTTCTTCCTTCTCTCTTTTTCCATTTCCCCTTTCTGGTTTTCCTATCACCATTTCTCTTCCCAACACTCTTCACCTCCCTCTGGTGCTCCTCCTTCTTCTCTTTCTCCATGGCCCACTGTCCTCTCCTATCAGATTATTTCTTTTTCAGTCCTTTGCCTTTTCCATCTATCACTACACTGCTTCTCACTTCACTTCCCCTTCCCCCTACTCATCCACCTTCCACCTCACCTGGTTTCATCAATAACCTGTCAACTTGTCCTCCTTCCCCTCTTCCCACCTTCCACCGCACCTGGTTTCATCAATAACCTGTCAACTTGTCCTCCTTCCCCTCTTCCCACCTTCCACCTCACTTGGTTTCATCAATAACCTGTCAACTTGTCCTCTTTCCCCTCTTCCCACCTTCTTATTCAGGCTTCTTCTCCTTTCCTTTCCAGTCTTAATGAAGGGTCTTGGCTGAAATATTGACTGTTTATTCCTCTCCATCAATGCTGCCTGACCTGCTGAGTTCCTCCAGCACTTTGCATGTGTTGCTCTGGATTTCCAGCATCTGCAGAATCTCTTGCATTTATGGAGGTTCTAAATCAAGCTGGTCCTCTCAGTAGATGCTATAAAATATGTAATAATATGGAATAGTCAAGAGGCTATGGGGAGGGAGAAAGTATGAGAATAGAAAGTACTAACAAAATTTTAAAGATTAATAAAAAATGAATGAAATTAAAATCTGACAAGTCCCCTGGCCCAGATTGCCTTCTTTTCAGGGTTTTAAAGGATGTGGCTGCAGTGAAGTGGATGTCCCATGAGTGAGTGTTGTGGCCTTTACAACATGTATAAATCATTTGGAGGAAGACTCGAGCAAAACATAGGCAAATTTGTTGATGAGACAAATATAGATAGATCGGCAAATTACAAAAATTGTGGAAGATGACACAGGGAGATTAAGTACATGGACAAGAATTGAAAAAAAATTGTGGAAGCTAGAAATCTGAAGTGCTTTGGCAGTCTGAGATACCCACCTGCTTCAAGCAGGCTTCATTTACACCGCTGCCTATTGTCCAGTAGCACTTACATCCAGTGCGATGAAGTGCATAGCAACTCCTGCCTAAGAAACAACTTGGATCCACTCCAATTTGTCTACAATCACAACAGATCAACAGCAGATGCCATTTCATTGGCACTTCACTCAACCTTGGAATATCTAGACAATGAAGATGCCTACATCAGGATGTTTTTCATTGACTGCAGCTTGGCATTCAATATAAGAACATAAGAAATAGGAGCAAGAGTAGGCCATCTGATCCATGGCGCCTGCTCTGCCATTCAATAAGATCATAGCCATGGGCTCATCTCCACCTACCTGCCTTTTCCTCATAACCCTTAATTCCCCTACTATGCAAAAATATATCTAACCTCATCTTAAATATATTTACTGAGGTAGCCTTCACTGCTTCATCAAGCAGAGAATTCCACAGATTCACCACTCTCTGGGAAAAGCAGTTTCTCTTCATTTCTGCCCGAAATCTATTCCTCGAATCTTGAGGCTATGTCCCCTTGTTCTAGTCTTATCAACCAGTGGAAACAATTTTCCTACCTCTATCTTATCTATCCCTTTCATAATTTTATGTTTCAATAAGATCTCCTCTCATTCTTCTGAATTCCAGTGAGTACAGTTCCAGGTGACTCAATCTCTCCTCGTAGTCTAACCCCCTTATCACTGGAATCAACCTGGTGAACCTCCTCTGCACTGCCTCCAAAGCCAGTATTTCTTTCCTCAAGTAAGGAGACCAGAACTGCACACAGTACTCTAGGTGCAGCCTCACCAGTACCCTGTACAGTTACAGCATAACCTTCTTGCTTTAAAATTCAATCCTTCTAGCAATGAAGGCCAACATCCCATTTGGCTTCTTGATAGCCTGCTGCACCTGCAAACCAACCTTTTGTGATCTATGCATAAACACTCCCAAGCATCTCTGCACTTCAGCATGCTGCATTTTTTTTTACTATTTAAGTAATAACCTGCTCTTTTATTTTTCCTTCCAAAGTGGACGACCTCATTGTACCAACATTGTACAACATTGTACTCCATTTGCCAGACCACTCACTTGACTATCTATATCTCTCTGCAGACTCTCTGTATCTTCTGCACAATTTGTTTTTCCACCCAATTTAGTGTCATCAGCAAACTTAGATACAGTACACTTGGTTCCCTCTTCCAGAACGTTAATGTATATCGTGAACTGTTGCGGACCCAGCACCAACCCCAGTGGCACACCGCTCACCACTGATTGCCAACCAGAGAAACACCTATGTATTCCAATCTCTCTGCTTTCTATTAGTTAACCAATCCTCTATTCATGCCTATACATCACCCCCACCTCTATGCATCTTTATCTTATGGTTAAGTCTTTTATGTGGCACCTTATTGAACACCTTCTGGAAATCCAAGTAAATAACGTCCATCTGTACCCCTCTATTCACTGCACTTGTAATATCCTCAAAGAGCTCCAGTAAGATGTCAAACAGGACCTGCCTTTGTTGAAACTATGCCTCATCTGCCTGATGGATCAATTTATTTCCAGATGCATTGCTGTTTCTTCTTTAATGATAGCTTCAAGCATTTTCCCAACTACAGATGTTAAACTAACTAGCCTATAGTTACCTGCTTTTTGACTACATTCTTTTTTTGAAGTGTGGCATGACATTCACAGTCTTCCAATCACTGGGACCTGCCTGGAGTCCAGAGAATTTTGATAAATCAACACCAAAGCTTCTCCTATAACTTCTGCCATTTCTTTCAGTACTCTGCGATGCATTCCATCAGAACCAGGGGACTTATTTATCTTCAGGCCCACAAGTTTGCTCAGCACTACCTCTTTAGTGATAGCTATTGTATCAAGGTCCTCACCTCCCATCACATCCATAACATCTCTCTTCAGCATGTTAGATATGTCCTCCACCATGAAGACCAACACAGAATAGTCATTCAAAGCCTTGGCCATTTACTCATTACCCAATATCAATTCCCCCTTCTCATCCTCCAAGGGACCTACATTCAGTTTAGTCACCCTTTTCTGCTTTATATAATTATAAAAACTTTTTTACTATCCATATTTATATTTTGTACTAGTTTATTTTCATAATCTAGCTTCCCTTCTTTTATTGCTCGTTTAGATAGATAGATAGATAGATAGATACTTTATTCATCCCCATGGGGAAATTCAACTTTTTTTCCAATGTCCCATACACTTGTTGTAGCAAAACTAATTACATACAATACTTAACTCAGTAAAAAAAATATGATATGCATCTAAATCACCATCTCAAAAAGCATTAATAATAGCTTTTAAAAAGTTCTTAAGTCCTGGCGGTAGAATTGTAAAGCCTAATGGCATTGGGGAGTATTGACCTCTTCATCCTGTCTGAGGAGCATTGCATCGATAGTAACCTGTCACTGAAACTGCTTCTCTGTCTCTGGATGGTGCTATGTAGAGGATGTTCAGAGTTATCCATAATTGACCGTAGCCTACTCAGCGCCCTTCGCTCAGCTACCGATGTTAAACTCTCCAGTACTTTGCCCACGACAGAGCCCGCCTTCCTTACCAGCTTATTAAGACGTGAGGCGTCCCTCTTCTTAATGCTTCCTCCCCAACACGCCACCACAAAGAAGAGGGCGCTCTCCACAACTGACCTATAGAACATCTTCAGCATCTCACTACAGACATTGAATGACGCCAACCTTCTTAGGAAGTACATTCGACTCTGTGCCTTCCTGCACAAGGCATCTGTGTTGGCAGTCCAGTCAAGCTTCTCGTCTAACTGTACTCCCAGATACTTGTAGGTCTTAACCTGCTCCACACATTCTCCATTAATGATCACTGGCTCCATATGAGGCCTAGATCTCCTAAAGTCCACCACCATCTCCTTGGTCTTGGTGATATTGAAACGCAGGTAGTTTGAGTTGCACCATATCACAAAGTCCTGTATCAGTTTCCTATACTCCTCCTCCTGTCCATTCCTGACACACCCCACTATGGCCGTGTCATCAGCGAACTTCTGCACATGGCAGGACTCTGAGTTATATTAGTAGTACTTTGTTGCTTTTTGAAGTTTTCCCAATCTTCTAGTTTCCCACTACTCTTAGCAACTTCGTGTGTATGAGCTTTTAGTTTGATATCTTCTTTTATTTCCTTAGTTATTTCCTCTCCCCACCCTCACTGTCCTTGCTTTTAACTGGAATATACTTTTGTTGAGCACCGTGAAAAATCTCTTTGAAGCTCTTCCACTGTTCCTCAACCATCCCACCATATAGCCTGTGCTCCCAGTCTACACTAGCCAAATCCTCCCTCATCCCATTGTAGTCTCCTTTGTTGAGGCATAACACATTGGTATTAGATTGAACTATTGCACCCTCCGTTTGTATGAGAAATTCAATCATACTGTGATCACTCTTTCCAAGAGGATCCCTAACTACAAGATCACTAATTTTACCTATTTCATTGCACAGAACCAGATCTAAGATAACACATTCCCTTGTAGGTTCACTAACATGCTGTTCAAGAAAGCCATCACGGATGCATTCTGTGAAGTCCTCCTCAAGACTGCCTCAACCAACTTAATTCACCCAATCTATGTGCAAGTTAAAGTCCCCCACTATAACTGCTGTTTCATTCTTACATGTCTCAGATATTTCTGAGTTTATTGCCTATGCCACTGTAATGTTATTATTCGGTGGCCGATAGTCAACTCCAGCCAGTGATTTTTTTCCCTTTTCTCCCCCCTAATCTCTACCCAGATGGATTCAACATTCTGCTCCTTAGATCTTATATCATCTCTCACTATTGCCCCGATTTCATCTTTAATTAAGAGTGCTACCCCACCTCCTTTACCTTCCTGCCTTTGTTTCCATATCACCTATATCCTGGATATTTAATTTGGAATCCTCTCCACCCTGTAACCACGTCTCTGTAGTGGCCACTAAATCATATATCTTTGTATTGATTTGTGGAACAAATTCACTGAACTTGTTTCAAATACTACGGGCATTCAAATAACTTGGCCCTTACACTCATTGTGCTTTTAAAATCTTGTAATCTTTTACTCTTTTGCGCTTGACTTTTCTTCGCTCCATTCTTATCTCTTTTTTATCTTTTGGTTTTTCTTTATCTTTATCCACACCTTTCTTTTTTACTTTCTTCTCCAATTAAGCTGCCTTGTGGCCATACCCCCCCATGGAAAAGGCTTCGGGAGTAAACCCCGAGGAAGAAATCCAGAGCCGGGGTCCCTAAGGCAGTTTGATGTTGTTTACAACTTCACTCTGGCAACCTCTGTAATGACACTGGTGCCAAGCTGTATCAGCGCTTGCCCTTCCCTTGGACTACATCAGTGACGTGGACAGGGGAACCCGCTGCATGGGCAACAGCCGGTTCTTCAAATCTTCCCACCCAGGCTTGCTCCCATTCTCCAATTCTCCAATCTGTTGAACACACCCTCCATTTATTTAGTTTAAAGGCCTGTATCCACAGTCCTAGTTATGCGATTTGCTAGGATCCAGGTCCCACCACAGTTCAGGTGGAGCCTGCCCAACTGGTATAGTTCCCTCTTTCCCCATTACTCGTGCCTAGTCACAAACTCATTTCTCAATTGCTGGGAACTTTTGGACTATTTTAGTGGTGTTTAGTATTGTTGCTTTCTGAAGATTTGCATAGAAGTTCCTATTGTGGATTCTCCTATCTGTAATAACCAATTAGTCATAATATAACTGATGTATCCAACTCTAAAACTGGATCAGCCTTGTATTTATAGTAAGGTATGGTTTTTTCTACGAGTTTGTATTTTAAAGCAACATTTTAGTGAATGATGTTTGCCACTTGATCGTGTCTGTGTCAGTAATCAGATTGTGTTAAACAGTTACAGGGTAATTTGGTTTCAGCCACCCCTTACATGGAGAACAGACGCTAACCAGAGCACTGCCCATTCTGGGTACAGATATTATTATTTGTTCGTTTATTATTCTCAGCGCAAGCTGCTAAAACCTGAGGTCGGGCATAGCCAAGCACTCTCATTTGCCAATTACTAAAACGTTCGGGCTATTCTAGGGGTGTTTAGTATTACGACTTTCTGCAGATCTGCATAGATGTTACTGTGTGGTCCTAATGGTTTAATGTTATTGTGTAGTGTCATTGAGATGATACTAGTTGTAGATATTACTATCAGGACAATGTATACCCTGTTCATGTTCCAAAGACTTACAATTTCCTCTTTTAATTCAGCATATTTCTAGTGTATTTCACTTATTAATTTCTGTAATTTATGTGTGTTTGGAATGGCTACATCTATTAAATATGTTGTTCTTGATTGTTTATCCTGTTTTATTATATCCGGATGGTTATTATTATTATTATTATTATTATTGTTTCTTTTTTCTGTATTTGTATTTAAACAGTTTGTTGTCTTTGCACTTGGTTGTTTCTCCAATCTGCTGGGTGTGATCTTTCATTGATTCTGTTGTGTTTCTTGTATTTACTGTGTGTAATGCCCTGGTTCACAACTTTACTGTTATGCTGTAGGTTTTTCATTTGGCAGCTCTGTAGGAGATGCTGTTCTGCTTCCAGCCTGTCTGGGTTATTGTTGAAGATAAGAGATGATATGGAATGAGTGCCGTCCAATTAGCAGGAAGTTTTTTTGGTGAGGGGCAATAAGGTTGGGCTTGGGGCTTTTGTTCGAGAGGGGATGAAGAGGGAAGACACTGGGGAGAACCAGTCATAGCACACGATCTGGTGGGAGACCTGTTTGTTCGAGATGGATTGCGAGTGATGTTCAGATGGTGTTGTGTGCTTTTATGTTGACCGAGGGCCCAGCGCGTGAGTGACAGAGAAGTTCAACATGTGCTCCAACTTGTGCACATTTGACTGTTTAATTAGAATGGGCCCTTTTCTTTTTGTTATTCTTTACTAACCCTTCAGTTAAGGTTCACAAATATAATTCCTTTAATTGTATGCAGTTATTCTGTGGCATTAATTTGTAACAGGGTAGCAAATAACACAGCGCCCACACAACCAAATCAAGCACGCCTCGATCTCACGAGTTTGGTGGGGCTGGAGATTGTCTTCCCTAGACTTCTGCAGCCAAGGAAACCAAGGTGCAAGGAAATGAATCTCAGGGTTGTATATGGTGACATACATGTACTTCAATAATAAATTTATAATAATAACTTTAAGATTAAGCTAAAGGACAATAAGATAGATTATAATATGTGAATAATCAGGTTATGGAAAGTAGAAACATATTTAAATGTAAACACACTGATAGAGCGAGTATCATCGAAGGAGAGTTCAGAACGTCTGCGAATAACGCCCATGTGTTCTCCGTGCCTTGTGGTACATCGGGTGGCAACCTTGCTGTTTCCTTAGCACTTGTCTGTGTTTTTTTATGATGCCGGCCCGATTTGAACCTGAGACCACTCACATTGAAGTCCGGTGCCGATTCCACTACACCACCAGCTATAAACAAAGGGTCTTGGCCCGAAACGTTGACTGCTCGTTTCCACGGATGCTGCCCGACCTGCTGAGTTCCTCTAGCTTGTTGTACGTGTATATTTAAATGTAGCTAGTCTGTAATATATTTTGGTCAGCACAACAGATCTGAGGATCATACCCAAAAAAATGGAACGGGAGTACATCAGGTGAGGTTTATTATGGACTATAAAAGGAAAGTTTTGATACAAATTTGCGGGGTGCTGGAATGACGTCACCTGGGATACTACCTGTCATATTTGTGGTACTGGAGGCAGTGCAGAGAAGGATTAGTAGGTTGATTACTGAGATGAAACGGTTGTTGTGTGAAGCAAGGGTGAGCGGGTTAGCCTTATACTTATTTAATTAAAGGAACGGGAAGTGAACTATTGAAGTATATAATATTTTGGAGGTGGGGGAAGGGAGGATTGACGAGGTGGGTGTTGAAAGGATGTTTCCCAGAAAGCCAAGGCATAATTTAAAGAAAAAGAGCACATGCATTTAAGATGGAGGAAGAGATTTATTTTTTCTTTCAGGTCATGAATCTTTAGAGTTCTCTACCCGAGAGAGCTGTGCAGTTAAGTTTTTGTTTTTAATCATAACAGAAATTGACAGATATTTAAACCACAACGGTTATGGGGAAGTGACAGGAAAGTGGTGCTAAAGCCAAAATTCAATCAGCCACATTCTTTCTGAATCGCAGAGCAGGCAAGAAGGGCTGAATAGGCTGCTCCTGCCCCTCATGCAAACATTTGGTGTGGTAAATATTCTAAATCTCACACTATGTTTTGTCAGGATTATCTGTAGAAGATCTTGATTTCAGGTTTTTTTTTCTTTGATACTGGTATTTCCATGACATATATTCAGCCTTTGTTTCCACATTTGATGAATCCTGACTGATTGGATCACACTCTGAATCATATCATATGGATAAAGCACTGAAAGAATGTTCACTAAGAATTGTACATATTTGGTGTGAATCAGGATTTGCTGCTGTTGACAGCTAAGCGGAGTTATATAAGGACATGATTTACTTTCTAACTGGCATATTACCGGCTGCAGCTGTATCACATCAGAAGAAAAATGAGCAGAGTACCAACTATTTGTTATGCAAATGTGGTGGCAGATGGAAGGATGCTCGTTCGACCAACTGCTTCAGTATTGTCAGGAAGATGCTATCAACCAGATTAATATAGCATAGAGAAAATACAAATTTTTGCATTGTGCAATATGTCAATTGTGATGAGAAGTTTACAGGAGAGCAATTGTTAACAAAGTCATGATACAGTTTAATTAAGGTGAGGCCACATGGTTATAACCTAAAGGTCTTCTAATTATATTGAGCAGTCAAGGAAGATGGATAGCTCAGTGAGTTCCAAAATGTACAAATTAAATGATGTCATTAGCATTACCATCAAAAATAAATACCACCTACATCTTAGATATCAGTTTTCTCATGGCTTGGAGGCATATCTTGTTTCAAGATCTCGAACATTCTAAAACTAGGACATGAGACATTACAAACTCAGTATATGAATGAAATAGGTTCATTAAAATTGCCCATGAGGTACCTTTTCATATTACAGTAGGTATGTTCATCAGATTTTGATTGTAATTTCAACTCATTATGATATGAAATTTTTCATAAGGTTATGTGTGTTACTCAAATTTAGCAATTGCTAACATTTAATGGGCAAAGTAGGAATTGTACTGCACTTGAAAATTATATAGGTATTATTTCCCAAGGACAAGGCTGGGTTAAAATTTGCTTTTTTTACTTTATGTTCCTGAGTCATACCAAGGTCAAAACAAAACTTCCAAGGTTTCATCTGCATCCAGAACAAAGCGATTGACACTGTTTTTGTCATTCCCGAGGTCATATCTTTAGGACCTAACTATTTTATAAAGTTAGTGAATTATTTTTCAATTGTCATTTAAGATTATATGGGTGAAGACAGCGTAATTATAGATAATTGGTCAATTATTCTAGTTTTGATTATATTAGTTGACAAATAATACTAGTTGGGAAAATTTCATTTTCCCAATAATTACACAAGATTCTTTATATCTACCTTAAGAGGCAAAAAGAACACTGATGTAACAAATCTTCTGAAAGTAATATGAGGACTGCAATGAAGTGCAGTCTATATTCTGTCAGAAATACCTGGAATGGAATTCAAATTTCAACCATTTGATTCAAAGTCAAGAGTTCTATCATTAAAACAACAATTATCATTCATTGTACAAATTTGTACACAGTAGGCATTATTATTAAGTTTATGGGATACATCAACTTTTATTACCGAGGAAAAGAAATCTTAATACTGTACATTTATTTCAAAAGCTTCTTTAAAATTTAGTTTTCATTCAGATTTGAGCACCTAATTAGAGTCAGAGTCAAGGAAAGGCATGGCACAGAAATAGGCTCTTCAGCCCATCTAGTCCATGCAAACCATTTAAACTACTGTTATGACCTCGGCCCCCTCCTTTGTGAGAATCGCAAGAGCCCTAGTCAAGGGGGGGTCAACTGACCCAAGAGGGGGAGAGACGTGCTGAATAGACACAGGAAATGGGAGAGAGAGAGGGAGACGTGCGGAAGACCACGTTCTCCCAAGAAGCAGAATAAAGACGACATTGACTATTGTCTCATGGAGACCACGTGAAAAGCCCTCGGGCAAAGTGGGCTGGTTGAGAGAGAGATCGCATCACCTGCAACCTGATTGACACCTGCGATCCCGTGAAGAAGTATAAAGGAGGGTCTGAGGGGGGGACAACCCTCAGACGCACCAAGGAGACACCAAGGAAGCACGATACCGATTCCCGTGGGAGCGGGAAGCCATTTTGAAGGAAGCCATGTGCGTTAGATTCCGACTTTTGAATCTGTGGCTGGAACCATCAGAAGACCGCTTTTAACTAACAACGGGGAAGCCTGCTCCCCTGATTCCAAGGATTTGCTCTGTAAAGACAACGGGCAAGTGTTTATCCTTTCTCAACCATCTCTCTCTCTCCACAACGTGAAACCCCAGCGGTTCCCAAAAGGGAAAAGCCTGCAGACTTCTGAGTGACTCTTTATATTTCAATTGGACTCAGTATTACCCCTAGACAACTATAGAGCTTATTTCTGATTGATTATTATTACACCGGTGTTTTAGATTGAGTTTTGACGATGTATATGATCTGAATGTTTTGTATTAACCATACGTTTGTGCCCCTTTTCGAATAAAACGTTTGAAAATAGTAGCATCTGACTCAGCTGATCCCGCTATCTTTGCTGGTAAGTTACCTGGTTACGAGGTTACGTAACAAGTGGGGTTCTCGTCCTGGATTTGAAACCAAAAGGGGAGGGTCAGTGAATCGGGCTGTAAGTCCAAACTTAAATCTGGTTACGCAGGTAGCCAGACAGGAAACCAGCAAAGATGGATCTGGATGAATTTATGAGAAACCCGACGGTAGAGGCGCTAGGGAAGGCTACAAAATCAGACTTGGCGCAGGCGTTAGACCTCACAGCGGTGAAGCCAGCAATGAAAAAGCAGGAAGTGCGAAGGGTCATACAACAGCATTACGTTGGGAAGAAGGTGTTTGCAGCTGAGGATTTGGAAAATATCCCCGAAAAGAGATTAGCGAGTGGGACAGATCAGGCAGAGGTGGAGAAAGCAAGGTTGGACCATGATCTTAAAGTAAAGCAGCTAGAAGCAGCTGAAAAGGCTGAGGAACAAGCTGCAAAGGAAAAGGAAAAGGCTGAGGAATGAGCTGCAAAGGAAAAGGAACGGGCTGAGGAACGGGCTGCAAAGGAAAAGGAAAAGGCTGAGGAATGAGCTGCAAAGGAAAAGGAACGGGCTGAGGAACGGGCTGCAAAGGAAAAGGCTGAGGAAAAGGAGCATGTGTTCAAACTAAAGGAATTAGAGATGAAACGGGGTCATGAGCTCCAGCTAAAGCAGCTAGAAGCAGAAGCAGAAGAGAAAGAGAAACAAAGGAGCCATGAATTGGAGCTGGACAGGCGAAGGCAAGAGCGAAGAGCTCAAGGGGTAGAGAGAGAGGAGGGGTTTGATGTTAGTCGGGCGTTGAGGTTGGTCCCCCCCTTCGAGGAGACGGATGTTGATAGTTATTTCTTGCTTTTTGAGAAGGTGGCAGTGAATCAGAAGTGGCCCAGAGAGCAGTGGGTGGCGTTGTTACAAAGTGTGTTACGAGGGAAAGCACAGCGGGTATATGCCGCGCTGCCCCCGGAAAGGTAAGGGAATTATGACCAAGTAAAGGACGCCATTCTCCGAGGTTACGAGTTAGTACCTGAGGCGTATAGACAAAGGTTCCGAAATTTAAGGAAAGGGTGGAATCAAACGTATACCAAGCTAGCCCACGAGAAGGGTGTGCTCTTGGATCGCTGGTGCACCACGGAAAAGGTGGCCGAGAACTATGGGCGTCTCAGGGAGTTAGTTTTGATTGAGGAATTTAAAGGTTGTGCTCCGGAAGAGATCCGGGTGTATTTAAATGAGAGGTCGAATCAGTCCATCTCAGAACTTGCTAGGTTCTCAGATGAATATGCCCTAACCCACAAGCCAAAGTTTTCCTCGCCAAAAAGTTACCCGAGAGACCGTCGGAACGGCAGGGAAAGCCCACCGGCTGAGGCGGAGATCCCGCCGGGAGCTAGCAGAAAAAGTGAGGATAACAGACAGGAAACCTGGAGACCCCCTGGTTTAACCTGCTTTAATTGTGGGAAGGTGGGTCATATCGCATCAAAATGCTTTGCTCCGAGAAAGGAGCCAGAGAGGGAGAGAGCAGCGATCCCTATCGGGTGTGCAGTGGTAATCAGGAAATCGACAAGAGGGCCCCAGGTAGATGGAATACAGGAGGGGCGGGAGACATTTCGTTCCGAAGGAACCGTGTCTTTGAAGGAAGGGGACCCCCCCCCAACCCCGTACGAATTTGGAGAGACACGGGGGCGGAGCTATCATTAATTAGCCGTAACGTATTACCCTTTGGACCGCAGACGGGCGAGGTAGCCCTGAGAGGCCTAGGGAACTGGATCAAAGTAGTGCCTTTGCATAGGGTCCTTCTCAATTGCGAGTTAGTGTCGGGACCTGTGGAACTAGGAGTCCTGCCGGAGTTGCCGGGGGAAGGCGTGGACCTCCTTTTGGGTAATGACCTCGCGGGTGGGAAGATGGGAACCGCCCTGATAGTTGAGGCCCCGCCCATGGAGTCCCCGAGCTATCCCGCATGCGCGGACACTCGCAGCCTGTCGAGAGCGGCGGCTGGGACAGCGCGCAGTTTGAAATTGGCCCAGACGTTTTTACCGACCCTATACCACGAGGGTTCAGAGGGTGGTAAAACAGAAAGTAGTAAAGTGAAAGGGGGTAAGGGCGAGGAGATAGCCCTCCCCTTAGTGAAGAGAAAGGTCCTAGAGGTAGGAAATAAAGATGAGAAACGGATAAAGCTGTTAAAAGGTCCAGAATTGGACATGGTTGATTTGTCTGGTTTGGCAGAATTGTTTGGAGAAGTTGAGAGTTCTAAAGGTGTTCCCGATGGTCCCGAGAGTGAAATGAGGGCAGCCTTAGAGAGGAAGGGTATCCTTGCTGTTGAGAAGTCAGCTGAAATGGCCGAGGAGGTTGTTTCAGCTCGCAGGGTTGCGCCTTCCCCAACGGGGGGCTGCCTAGAGAGTAACTGGAAGGATCGGGGGACGTTAGAATTTGAAAAAGGTACGGGTGTTGAAAGCCTGGAAGAGGCCAATGTCCCGTTTGAGTGTGTCCAAGATGGGGATGCACGTGGTGCTGAACCTAGTCACGGAGCTCAGGAAAAAGCTGAGGTATTTGACTCAGCTGGACGAGACGGCCGTCCTTTTGGATCAGATAGGCTTGGTTCGGGGAAGAAAGGGTTAACCTTGGGGAGTGCAAGTCCCCAGAGGGTCGTGCTGAGGGGAGTGTTCAGAGTTAATGTGGAGTTTATGAATGGGGAGATAACTGTTGTTGTGGGGGAGAACGGTAAATCTGTAGTTCCCAACTCGAAGGGAAAAAGGTTAAAGTCTAAAATGATGCCTATGCACCGATTACGGGTTGATTTGGAATGTAAAGGTGCCTCACACGCTATTGTTATTCAAGAAAGCGCTGCGAGGAAGCCGAAATTTAAATGTGGCCAGGGGGAAAGGTTTGCCCTGAAACACATCAGCCTGTATGGTCTTGGCAGAAGGGCTAACTACCTGGGTGGACGCGGAGTTGAGAGAATAACCCTTGTGGGAAGGAAAGGCGGGAGAGTACCTTGCCAAATTACTCGCAGTCCCCACGGGGGGGGGGGGGGCTCCCCGGGAAAAGGCGATGGGTAATAGAAATGCCCTTTGTAAACCACAACGCCGGTTGTACGGGTTCGCGCCAAAGCCTGTGAATAATAAAGACCACCCCTTGGGAGACCTGCCGGTGAAATACCACGACTGAAACGATTAGTATTTGTATAAACTTTTGTAGATGCACCTAAGCTAAGATCACACCCCCTTAGTTATGTTGCTGAAGAAAATAAATAAATAAGGTGGTTATTAAGCTGAAGTTTGATGCTACCAGACTTTAGTATGGCACGTGAGGTTAAGGTATTAAAGAAAGGGGCACTGTACTTGTTACCTGTTTAGATACTGACTTGAATGTATAACGGTACATTCTGTGAAGAGAAAAGCTTGTGTAGAATGTAGATTAAAAAAAAAAGTTCTGTACCAACCTGTTTTTAACCGCTGGTAAAAAACCTGCTATGGGGGGAGGTGTTATGACCTCGGCCCCCTCCTTTGTGAGAATCGCAAGAGCCCTAGTCAAGGGGGGGTCAACTGACCCACGAGGGGGAGAGACGTGCTGAATAGACACAGGAAATGGGAGAGAGAGAGGGAGACGTGCGGAAGATCACGTTCTCCCGAGAAGCAGAATAAAGGCGACATTGACTATTGTCTCATGGAGCCCACGTGAAAAGCCCTCGGGCAAAGTGGGCTGGTTGAGAGAGAGATCGCATCACCTGCAACCTGATTGACACCTGCGATCCCGTGAAGAAGTATAAAGGAGGGTCTGAGGGGGGGGACAACCCTCAGACGCACCAAGGAGACACCAAGGAAGCACGATACCGATTCCCGTGGGAGCGGGAAGCCATTTTGAAGGAAGCCATGTGCGTTAGATTCCGACTTTTGAATCTATGGCTGGAACCATCGGAAGACCGCTTTTAACTAACAACGGGGAAGCCTGCTCCCCTGATTCCAAGGATTTGCTCTGTAAAGACAACGGGCAAGTGTTTATCCTTTCTCAACCATCTCTCTCTCCACAACGTGAAACCCCAGCGGTTCCCAAAAGGGAAAAGCCTGCAGACTTCTGAGTGACTCTTTATATTTCAATTGGACTCAGTATTACCCCTAGACAACTATAGAGCTGATTTCTGATTGATTATTATTACACCGGTGTTTTAGATTGAGTTTTGACGATGTATATGATCTGAATGTTTTGTATTAACCATACGTTTGTGCCCCTTTTTGAATAAAACGTTTGAAAATAGTAGCATCTGACTCAGCTGATCCCGCTATCTTTGTTGGTAAGTTACCTGGTTACGAGGTTACGTAACACTACCTAATCCCATTAAACTGCACTGGGACCATAACCCTCCATACCCCTACTCTCCATGTACCTATTCAAACTTCTCTTAAACGTTGAAATCGAGCTTGCATGCACCTCTTGCTCTGGCAGTTCATTCTACATTCTCATGACCCTCTGAGCGAAGAAATTTCCTTTCATGTTCCCCTTAAACACTTCACCTTTCACCCTTTACCCATGATCTCTAGTTGTAGTCCCACCCAGCCTTAGTGGAAAAGGCCTGATTGCATTTACCCTACGTGTACCCTCAGAATTTTGTATACAATCCAATGCATTGCTGTTGTATCTACCAAACAATCAAGCAGATCTCATAAAGACATTTCACACAGTTAATTATTTTTAGAGAAGATAGTTCCTCATTGCGGGTGTTTTTTATGCCCAGTCACTTTGAGTGCCAGATTTGATACAAGTGATTTCTGCTATGAACTCCACACAGTGATTCTGCACTATTTCAGTGGACTAACCTATGACTGTGAGGCAAGTACAGCTCCAAAACCATATGCAAGTTTGTTGATGACATCACTATTGTGGGCTGTATTAAAGAGGGTGATGAACCAGCATAGAGGAGGGAGATTGAACACTTGGCTGATGGTGTAATAACACTTTTCTCACTGCTGCCATCAGGTAGAAGGTACAGTTGTTTGAGGACTCATACCACCAGGTTCAAGAACAGTTACTACTATGAATGAATGAATGATCTTTATTGTCATTATACATAGATACAAAGAAACTCTGTTTGTCTTCCTCTCAGGCAATTAAATAAAGCGGGAGATAAAAACAAGACAGTAATAGAAAAACAGTATTAAATAGATACGTAGCAGAAAATAAGTTCCAGCAGCACCAGAATATCACAGTAATACACAAAGTGCCATTAGTGCAAGTATTTGAGTCCTTGTGTGTGCATGTGTCTGCTCACAGTTTCAGTCATTGTTCTGTGGGAGTGGTGTGGTGGAGGCCACAGCTCTGGGGTAGAAGCTGTTCCTCAGTCTATTTGTTCTGGCTTTTAGTGTCCTGAACCTTTTGCTGGACAGCAGCAGGTCAAACAGGGAGTGGCCGGGGTGTGTGGTGTCTCTGGTCATGCTAACAGTTACAACTATCAGGCTCTTGAACAAAAGGGGACAGTTACACTCCTTTAAGGACGCTAATATATTGTTATTTCATGCTTGTTATTTATTGCTGCATTCGCACAGTTATTTTACAGTTACTGTTCTATAGATTTGCTAAGTATGACTGCAGAAGAATAGTCTCAGGGTTGTATGTGGTGACATATATGTACTCTGACAATAAATTTTATTTTGAACTTTAACCAAGCTGAAAATTGACCATTGCACATCAATTACATATTTTTTCTTGAACAAGCCATAGAGATTACTGGCAAAACCAACACTTATCACTTCTCCCTAATTTCTTTTGAGGAAGCGCTAGTGAGCCGTGCTCATGTTCAGCTTCAGTCTGTGTGCTGGTGGCAGGGTGTGCCAGCATTTTGACCCAGGGAAAATGAAAGAATGGCGGTGTTGTTTCAAGTTAGGTTGAGGTATAATCTGGAGACAGTATGTGGATAGTGACATTCACATGTGGTTGCTGCCCTTATACTTCTAGAGGATAGAGCTAGCGGCTTTGGGAGGGGCTACTAGTTTGATGCTGGAGTGCACCTTGTGGATGGCAAACACAATGGCCATACCATGCTGCTGAGAAATATTTTGAATATTAATTTTAAGAAACAGGTTTTCAGCTCTACAGATCCAAAGAATTATTTTAATTGTCACGGTGTATATATAAAGTAATATTAAACCGAGAAGCCAAAATATTATGCTTAAATAAAATTTGTTATAATCTCAAGTGATGCATTTCAGCTGAGAAACACTCACCATCATGTTCCACTCCAGTAAAAAACTATTAACTTGCAGAGCCATGATGCTGACTTCATTTAAAATGCTGGGCTTTAATGTCTTAGGACAGCTTGCATCAAAACAATAATATTGGGAGAGACTTTTTAAATCTTTTCCTCCACCCCGATGAGAGCCACAGTTACAAATTCTCAACATGTTACTTGGCTTAATAGGACTATAATTTCCATAGCTAACAGGCAGGACACCTACAAGAAGACAGTTAGATGCTGTTGAATGCATGCAGTGGTTTTTGATTACATGAGCAATGTCACAATGCATTCTGATTCAGGAACTGATTCCTTCATTGTGCTTGGTTCTCATTCTTTATTTAAAACCTATTTACTACAGGAGACCAGGAAATACTTCATTTATATAACGTGCTTCTTGATGTAGCAAGTACAGCAGGTAGCTCAATGATTCAACATGGATGTGGTGTGACTGTGTCCACGTAGACCTTATTTGTAAGGGTAACATTCACAAAATTTCTCTAATTTCCAGTCATTTCTCCCCTCTCTCCCTTCACCCTTTTTCCAGTCTCCATTCTGACTCCCCTCTTATCTCTTCTCCTCTCCTTACCTGCCTATCATCTCCTTCTGGTGCCCCTCCTTCTTCTCTTTCTCCCATGGTCCACTGTCCCTGCTTACTGGTCTGATAAAAATGAGACTCCAGTTTGGTAGCAATGTTGATTCATAACTTCCCCTGAAAGAGCTCAATTTTATGGCAATTGCAGATGAAGATAAATACGGGCCTTGCCAATAATAATCACTAGAGATTGTGCAGTTGCTGGAAATCCAGAGCAACACGCACAAAATCACAAAATGCTGGAAGAACTCAGCAGGTCTCGCAGCAATCATTGAGAGGAAGAAGCAGTCGACGTTTCAGGCTGCAACCCTTTCTGAGGATTAGAAAGGAAGGGGGAGAAACCAGAGTAAGAAGGTGGGGGTAGGAGATGGAGTACAAAGTGACAGGTGATAGGTGAAATCAGGTGAGGGGAGATGTGGGATGAAGTGAGAATCTAGGAGGCGATAGGTGGAAGAGGTAAAGGGCTGATGTAGAACAAATCTGATAGGAGAGGTCAGTAGACCATGGGAGAAAGAGAGAGGGGGAGAGGCACCAGAGGGAGGTGATGGGCTGGTTAGGAGGTGAAGAAGTACTTTCCTATTCCTCATTTACATTCACATTCAGATGAGTGCAGCTTTATCCAGCACACATTATCATAAAAAACGTCAATGTTCAAATAAACTACTGCATACCACACTGGTGTACTTAATTGTGTTTACAAAGTAATCATTGCTAAGGTGTATACATTTGGCCATTGTAAAATTATTTACAGTAATTGCTTTAAGATATGATTAAAACACTTCAGCCTCTTAAACTCAAAATTAATATGGATTCTAAATCCACACAAATGAAAGATATATGGTATATGGCAGAATGATAATAGGATTGTTATCAGCTTTATTATTGCTCAGTTAGAAATTGCACATGTCCTGGTAAAACCTATAGACAACTGCAAGAACTAATATGAATCAAGTCATTTGATATGTTATTGGAGAGTGAGGAGACAATTATTTGCCATAGTCCTCTGGGAATTTTACATGATATACTATCCTCTTCATTGATTTTTTTTTTGTATAAATTTAGTATTATATTCAGACAATTTAGAATTAAGAACTGCAACATACAGTAAAATTGTGCTGCATTAGGGACAGTCTCATTTTCAGCTTCTTTTATACAGAAGCTGGAAGGACAATTCCAGAAAATGGATGGAAGCAAAGGAGTTGAGCCAGGTTCAAGGACATTTAGAATGGTTATAGCCTAATTTCATGTCTATTCCAAAACTAGTAGTGCGAGGAGGGAATATCTGCAACAAGGTGACTTTTTTATTGCTTCAAATATCAAGGACCATGACATAGAAATGGAAAAACTGATAAGCTCACTGTAAGGGATGCAATGATATCACATTTAGCAGTGAAATGCCAGGCTCCTGAGCTTTGCTTGTGTTCTGGCTATCACAAAATTCAATGAGGACTTCAGATTCCAAATATGTTCATCAAGCTGCTGCCTGTATTCATTTCAGTTTTCACCTGTTCTCCATGAGACCATAAGACATAGGAGCAGAATTAGGCCACTTGTCCATCGAGTCTGCTCCGCCATTCCATCATGGCTGATTTATTACACCTCTCAACCCATTCTCCTGCCTTTTCCCTGTAACCTTTGACACCCTTACTAATCAAGAATCCCTTAACTTCCGCCTCCGATATACCCAATGACTTGGCTTCCACAGCCATCTGTGACAATGAAGTCCACAGATTCACTACCCTCTGGCGAATGAAATTCCTCCTCATCTCTGTTCTAAAGGAACATCCTTATATTCTGAGGCCTTGGCATCTGGTCCTTTCTCTGTTTATCAATCATTGAATGTATTGGATCAGTAATCTTCCCAGGACACTGACAGCTTGGAGGTGCAAGAGACTGCAGTTGTTGAAAACTGAAGCAACAACCAATTTGCTGGAAAATCTCATCAGATCAAGCAGCATCTGGGGGAAGGAAAGGAATTGTTCATGTTTCGGGCTGAGGTTAAAGTATGGTGAATTTGAAGAAGTTTTCTTCTTCTTCAGCTGATCTGAAATGTCAACAATCCTTTCCTCCCACGGATGCTGCTTGAGACATTGAGTTAATCTAGCATGTTTGTTGATACTGATGGTTTGCCCAATTAGCTTCAGTGAGTCACATTGCCAGAGGCCTCACCCCTCATGTCCATAAAACCAGAAGAAATAGGAGCCAAATTAAGGCATTTGGCCCAATGGGTCTGCTCTGCTATTCGATCATGAGTGCTTAATTTTCCCTCTCAACTACAGTCTCCCATCTTTACCCCATAACTTTTGACACCTTTACTATCATGAACTTATCAACCTCAGCTTTAAATATACCCAATAACTTAGTGGAGCTAAAGATGGCACCAGAGGGCAACTTCTCTCTGCTCTTCAGCGAAACAGTTAAACTCATCCTTTTCTAATGTGTCTATTTTCTTTCCAGGGTGGCTGTGACTGCTGTCAGGACTTTGATCTCCAGCAACATTCAAACTGCAGTTCTGCATGGTGGCATGTTCCCATTCTTGGAGCTCGTCAGTTGACCGCATTTCGATAAATCCAGGTTCGGTCTGAAGTCAGGTGCCTTTGGGGCCTCACGCAGCCCTATGGACATGAATTCTTGCTGATGTCGCCAACGGAAGCTTAGTGGGAGCTGGGACATTGAAGACACCGAGACAGGCTGTCGGAAGGCTCTGCACTCGGTGATTGATCTCTTTCTATCTCTCTGTCTCGATGGTGAGGGAGAGTTTGTTGCTGATGCTCGAGTTGGGGAACTCGAATAAAAAGCAACGCTTCAGACTGACTGTAACATCAAAATAGCAACTGTTGTCTCCCCTCTTGCTGTGGAAGGAGCAATATCTTGTTAGTGAGAGAGAGAGAGAGCCTGTGGGATGTCAAAAATGTTGGAGTGTACAGTTAGTTTTTGATGGACTGTAGACCATGGTCTCTCTTTGGGGGCTTTGCTGTTGCTGGCACGGTGGGTGTTGGGAATGTTGATGCTTCATGTTAGAATAAGTGGGGGGAGGGTTGATGCCACTTGCCACTGCTTGTGCAGGGGCAGGGAGGGCAAATTGGGGTTCTTACTTTTTTTCTGTCATTCATGCTTTGAGGTTTTTCTTCTCTTTAGTGGATGTCTGCGGACAGTAAGAATTTCAGGTTGTATACTGTACACAATCTCTGATATTAAGTGGAACTACTGAACTCCACAGTTAACACAAAGCACACTGCAGATGCTGGGGTCAAAGCAACACGTACAAACACGCTGGAGGAACTCAGCAGGTCAGGCAGCATCCGTGTAAATGAACAGTCAAAATTTCAGGCTGAGACTTGTCCTGACGAAGGATCTCAGCCCGAAACATTGACTGTTTGTTTCCACGGATGCTGCCCGACCTGCTGAGTTCCTCCAGTGTGTTTGTACATGGACTCCATAGTTACCTGTGACAGTGAAAACCACAGATACACTTCTCTCTGGCTAAAGGAACATCCTTATATCCTGAGGCTACATCCTCTGGTCCTAAATTCCCTTGCTATATGAAGCATCTTCTCCATGTCCCCTCTATAAACCTCCTTTGAACCCTCTCCAATGCCAATACATCCTTTCTTAGATATGGGGCCCAAATACTGTTCACAATACTCCAAATGCAATCTGAAAAAAAGACTTAAAAAGTCTCAGCATTACATCGTTGCATTTATATTCTAGTTCTCTGGAAATGAACTGTATTCTATTTGCCACTTCTTTGTCCATTCTCCTAATCTGTCCAAGTCCTTTGGCAGACTCCCTGCTTCCTCAGGACTACCTGCCCCTCCACTATGTTGTATTATCCAGAAACCTGGCTACAAATCCATCAGTTCCATCATCTAGATCTTTAAGATATAACGCAAAAACTAGTGAACCCAAAACTGTTCCCTGCAGAACACCACTAGGCACTAGCTGCCGACCGGAAAAAGCCCCTTTCCTTACAACTTTTTGCCTTCTGCTAGTCAGCTAATCTGTCCATGCTAATATCTTTCCTGTAATTTCCACAGGCTCTCAACTTGTTTAGCAGCCTCATGTGCTCTGAAAAGGCCTTCTGAAAATCCAAGTAAACAACATACACCGACTCTGCATTGTCTATCCTGCCTGTGACACTATTGCAAGCATGTTTTAATTATGCTTTTATCCTACCCTACATGACAACAAACTGGATTCGATTCAATTTGGGGTGTGTCATCTTAATCTGGTTCGATAATCTGGCAGGAGTGATGTAAGACATTAAATGGCCTTTCATGTCATAAAGGCCTCAATCCACAAACTTATTTTCACCCAGGAAACAATATGCCCCCATAACTCCTCCATCAACAAATTATTTATCAGTATTCAGAACTAACCTTCTTATCTCATCATTCCCTCATTAACATTGTACAAATGAAAGCATCACACCCACATATTACAGCATGCACACACTTTTGCTTGTGGTGACAAATACAAAATACTAATTCAGAACTTTACTTATATTTCACTTCAACAGGCAAGCTACCATTATGGAGTCAAATACTCTTTCTTTTGTTATCCACGAACTTATAAAATATCTTTCAGCTTTGCTTATTTTAGCCTGCCAATATTTTCTTCATGCTTTCACAATTTCCTTATTCATTTCATTCCTGATCTGTGTAAGTTCCTCCAGGTTATATGTGTCATTGACATCACAGCATCTGTCAAAAACTTCCTTTTTTTAATGTTTTAACTTGCTTCCTCTTTCCCTGATCTGATTTGGACAGGTTTGAATAACTGAGAGAAGATGCCATTACTTAAGTGTCTGGAAGTCCTCACTGAGGCGCCTGGGTTTCTGTCTTTTGCTGAAAGACTTCCTCTAACTCTCCTTATCTTGTTCTGTGTAGCTGATGCCAATTCCATCAGTTATGCTGTACTCACGAGGGAATGCCAACTTAATGTTTTTCTATGAAGAAACTACTTATGACAAGCTCTGTTCGCTTTGTCTTCCAATCATTTTCAGTCCTTAGGAATTTTAAGGAGTACTGAAGTGCCAAATAATAGATGAGGTGAACCAACAGCCCAAACTAACTGAACAGCATCTCGTTAATGATCCCCCTACAGTGTGCCCAGACATTGAGACACTCATATGATGCAAGCCTGAGCGCTAAACTCCATTCAGCTGATCTGGTGTCAACTCTGCTGGCTGAGCTACTGTCACAGTCTGCCTGCTCTGCATTATTTCAGAAGGACCAATTTTAGCATTGAAAATAGGCTTCCTAAAATGGCTACTGGTATAGTGCGGTCCACATGTGCGTTTGTTTGTCTATTAGTCACCAATTTAGCACCAAGAACTTCCAAGCTGAATGCTCTAAAACCGTATTTTAGGGTCATTGTAGCCCATTATCATTATTTACTTCAAGCAATCCTATGCTTGAAAGCTTAGAAAAAATGAAAAAAAAATTCTGCTTTGCTCCACTTGCATATATGTGAAAGAATTAGCATATAGATTTGCAAGTTAATTTTTAAGACATCTCATTGCCACTTTACAAGGATTTACCTGAAGGTGTAGTTCCCTTCCACGTCTGCTGATGTTAACACTATGCGGTTGTCCATTAGCCAAGTTCCTCTGATCCAGGTCAATTCTGTACGGCTCCCTTGTACCTCCAAGGTTATATCGAATTTGCAGACTTCCTGTAAAAAAATGAGAGGATCTCTCAGTATGGATTACCAGCTCTGGTTTGAAGGAATTAAGATCCTTCCTTTCTAACTTACAAGTACACGCACAATTTTGACTAACATTTCTTTCAAAGATAAAATACGTCAATGCACCTGGACAACTGTGAATGCTACTTGCCTTGCAGCATCTGCAAGAGAGGTTTAAAATTGGTGGAAGTTCCATCTGATCATCTCTTGATACTGTGAATGTATCCAGTGAAAGGATGAACTAGATTCTTGATTCAGAATCACTGGATTCTGGAATGGTTTTGGAGGACTGGAAAATCCAAATGTTACTCCACTCTTTAAGAAGGGAAGGAGTTGGAAGAAAGGAAATCATAGGCTAGTTAGCCTGATTTCAGTGGTTGGGAAGATTTGGAGTCCATTATTGTATGAGGTTTTGGGGTACTTAGAGGTGCATGATAATGTAGACTAAAGTCAGCATGATTTCCTTAAGAGGAAATTTTGTCTGACGAATTTGTTGGAATTCCTTGAGGAAATAACAGGCAGGATAGGCAAAGTCACTGGATGTTGATTACTGGGATTTTCAGAAGGCCTTTGACAAGTTACTGTGCATGAGGCTTCTTAACAAGTTAAGAGCCCATGATATTACAGGAAAGATATTAGCATGGATAGAAAATTGGCTGACAGCAGGAGGCAAAGAGTATAAATAAATAGGGCCTATTCTGTTTGGTTGCCTATAACTAGTGATGTTCTGCACAAGTTAGTATAGGGACCACTTATTTTCATATTATATATCAACAATTTGAAGGACAGAATTGATGGCTTTGTGGCCAAGTTTGCAGAAAATACAAAGATAGGTGGAAGGGCAGGTAGTATTAAGGAAGCAGGAGTCTATAGAAGGATTTAGCCAGATTCGAGGAACGGGCAAAGAACTTGCTGATGGAATATAGTGCAAGAAAGTAAATGGTCATGCACTTTGGTAGAAGGAATAAAAGAGTCAACTATTTTCCAAATAGGAGAAAATTCAAAAATCAGAGATGTAAATGGATTTGGAAATCTTTGTGCAGGATTCCCTAAAGGTTAACTTGCAGTTTGATTTGGTGGTAAGAAAGGCAAATGCAATGTCAGCATTCATTTCCCGAGGACTAGAATATAAGAGCAAAGATGTGATGCAGAGGCTTACTAAGACCACAGGTGCAGTATTGTGAGCAGTTTTGAGCCCCTTATCTAAGAGAAGATGTGTTGGCATTGGAGAGGGTCCAGAGGAGGTTCACAAAAATGATTCGGGAATGAAAGGGTTAATATATGAGGAGTGTTTGATGACTCTGGGCCAGTACTCACTGGAGGGAAAGAAACATACTTTCAATTGAAATAAAGTTATAAAGCACACATTAAACAGATCTTACTTGTCTCTGTCACTGGTGTATTTTGTACAACATTTCTTCTCACATCAGAGCAGCCCACATTTTTCGCAGCTAGATAGCTGCTAGATATTTGCTACATCCTTTTGTAATACAACAACAGATCCAAAAAAACCATTTAAAAAGCGCCTCTGGGTTTATAAAGAAATGTTCAGATGAGGGAATGGCACTTTGAACTGATTTGGGGTAAGTGTAAACTACAAATAGATAATTGGAGAAACAGTCTCAGAGAAATATTATCCATATGGCTGACAGAGAGCAAAAACAAACCTGTCTGTCACCTACAGGAAAATATAAATGGTTATTGAGGTGGGCAGAAAAATTACAAATAGAGTTATCAAGAGACACATGAAGTCATGTATTATGTGAAAATAAACAGGCTGAAGCAATACACAATAAATAGTCAGGAACTGAGAAACACTGCGTGTCAGATGACTTTGAAGACTATGTGCACAGACCCCAAAAGGTAGCTGAGTAAATCTAAGGAATACCTTCTTTAATTAACTAAGGCATAAAATATAACTTTACTGAATTAAAAGCATTATTTAAATGAACATTTCATGGAGATTAACAATGTTAGGAATTGTTTGAGATTTTGTAATTAATCTCTTTTTCTATTGAATGGTTGTTTATTTTAAAATACGTATCTGCTCTGTCCCTCAGTGTATTATGCTTTTCTGGCAGGGGCCTTGCAGTTTTTCTTTCCCCTACATGCTCTGTGTAAGTTGTACTTTGTGTGAGTTCATCCCATAACAGGTACTCTTGTAACACAGAGTGTACCTTACAGGAAGGATCATTCTCTCTGCTGAAAGACCAACTGGTTTTGGGTAACGCACTGGGCCTCTTTTCCAAACTTGTTGATCTTCTAGCAACAACTGGTTTCTGCCTTAGTATAGCATGTCCCTAAGAAAAACTGGTAGTGCACAGCTCTTGTGCTATTGAGCTATTGGGAATCAACTATCAATACATTCGCTCTCCACCTATCAAGCAAAGGGGTATTCTTACAGATGAGGAATGATAACCTTGTTGTATTTGCAATCTCAAAAGCTGCTTGCACACTGCCAATGTTCATGGAGGGTTTGAAGGCTTCCACTGGACTATATCCTGGGCCTCACAGGGGAGTTACAGCAATGAGAATTTGGCTAAATTGCGTCGACTATTTTGGGAAAATGGCCAGCAGATACATTTTTCCTGTAAGTAGATTTTGGGTCAACATTGCCCATAAGCTTTCAAGTTCTCTTCAGGAACTTCTCTCTCTGTGATAAGAGAAGAAGTTGATCCAGTTTTCCAGTATGTTCTATATGTAACAATTGTAACCAACCCCATTTTCTTTAGTGAGGAAGCAGGTAGGAACAAATCATGCTGTAATGCTTCAGTATTTCTGTACTAGAGCCACGCAGAACAGTATAATCTGGATTAATGATATATTGGGTTGCCCTATTTCTCTTTATCTCTGGTTGTTCCTCTTTGCATGCAGATCAAAATCAGGTTTATTATCAATGACATATGTTGTTAAATTTGTTCTTTTGCAGCAGCAGTACAGTGCAAGACATAAAAATTACTATAAGCTACAGAATAAATAAATAGTGCAAAAGGTAAACAATGAGGGTGTGTTGACGAATTCACAGACTGTTCGGAACTCTGATGGTGGAAGGGAAAAAACTGTTCTTAAAATGCTGAGTGTGCGTTTTCAGGCTCCTGTACACTCTCCCTGATGGTAGTAACCCAAAGAGGGCATGTTCCAGATGGTTAGGGTCTTTAATAATCGATGCTGCCTTTTTGAGGCTCTGTCTCTTAAAGGTGCCTTAATAGCAGGGAGCTGGTTAAATCTACAACTGTCTGCAGCCTCTTGCAATTCTCTACATTGGAGTCTCCGAACCAGGTTATGATGCAATCAGTCAAGGTGCTCTCCACTGTACCTTGGTAGAAATTTGCAAGTCTTTGGTGATATACAAAATCTCCTCAGATTCTGAGTGAAGCAGAACCACTGGTGTGACTTCTTCATGGTTGCATCAATGCTATAGATCATTGGGATCTCCTCTGGGGAAGGTATGACCTGTACTAAAGCGAGGAGGGGTTACACCTGAACCCGAGAAGGTTCAATATCCTTGTGGACAGGCTGGATAAAGTTGCTTGGGTGGGTTTAAACTAATTCAGCAGGGAAATGGGAACTGGAGTGAAAGTGCTGAAGATGAGGTACAAAAACGGAGGCATTGCGTAGTGAGACTCCTGGCAAGGGAAGGCTGATGATATGACAAAATTGCAGCCAACAGGATCATTTGCAACATGAAAGTTGGACAAAATTGAAAAAAGAGTGAACACTAGATTAAAAGTGTTATATTTTGACATGTGCACTATATGGAATAAGGTCAATGAACGTGTAGCACAGTTACAGATTGTTAAGTATGAAGTTACAGGCATCATTGAATCATGGCTGAAAAAATATATCTGGGAGCTTAATGTCCAAGGATACACATTGTATCAAAAGGATAGGCAGGAAAGCAGAGGGTGCGGTGTGGCTCTATTGGTAAAAAAGTAAATTAAATCATTAGAAAGAGGTGACATAGGGTCAGAAGGTTATTGAATTGTTGTGAATAGAGCTAAGGAACTACAAGGGTAAAAAGATCATGATGGGAGTGAAATACAGACCCCCCAAAAGTAGCAAGGATGTGGTCTACAAGTTACAGTGAAAGATTGAAAATGCATGCCATAGGGCAATGTTACAATAGTCATGGGGGGGGGGTGTTCAATCTGCAGGTAGATTGGGAAAATCAGGTTGGTGGGGGATTCCAAGAGAGGGAAGTTCTAGAATGCCAATGAAATGGCTTTTTAGAGCAGCTTGTGGTTGAGCCCACTAGGGGATCAACTATTCTGGATTGGGTGTTGTGTAATGAACCGGAATTGATCAGAGAGCTTAAGCTAAAAGAGCCCTTAGGGGAAAGTGATCATAATATGATTAAATTCATCCTGAAATTTGAGAAGGAGAAGCTAAAGTCAGATGTGTCAATATTACAGTGGAGTAAAGGGAACTATAGAGTCATGAAAAAGGAGTTGGCAGAATTGATTGGAAAAGAACACTGGCAGGGTTGATGGCAGAGCAGCAATGGCTGGAATTTCTGGAAGTAATTCAGAAGGCACAGGAATATACAGAATCAGGTTTATAATCACTGGCATGTGTCATGAAATTTGTTAACTTTGTTAATTGTTGGGATATAGAACCCAAAGAGGAAGAAGTATTCTAAAGGCAAGATGATACAACCATGGCTAACAAGGGAAATCAAAGCCAACAGAAAAACCAAAGAGAGGGCATATAATAGAGCAAAAATTAGCGGGAAGTTAGAGGATTGGGAAACTTTTAAATACCAACAGAAAGCAACTAAAGAAGTCATTAAGAATGTAAAGATGGAAAATGAAAGTAAGCTCACCAATGATACTAGCGAGGATACCAGAAATTTCTTCAGATACATAAAGTGAAAAAGAGAGGTAAGAGTGTTTTCAACAACCACTCTCTAGAATGGTTCTGGAAGAATGGAAAAATTGCAAATCTTAGTGCACTCTTCAAGAAGGGAGAAAGGCAGAAGAAAGGAAATTATAGGCCATTTATTCTGATCTCAGTGGTTTCTAAGATCTTGGAGTCAATTGTTAAGACTGTGGTTTTGGGGAGCTTGGAGGCATATGATAAAATAGGCCATAGTCAGCATGGTTTCCTCAAGGGAAAATCTTGTCTGACAAATCTGTTAGAATTCTTTGAAGAAATAACAACCAGGATAGATGAAGGAGAATCAGTTGATGTGTGTACTTGGAATTTCAGAAGGCCTTTGGCAATGTGCCACTCAATGAGGCTGCTTAACTAGCTATGGGCCCATGATATTACAGGAAAGATTCTAGCATTAATAAAGCAGTGGCTGATTGACAGGAGGAAAACAGTAGGAATAAAGGGCACCTTTTCTGGCTGTCTGTCTGTGATTAGCAGTGTTCCACATGGGTCTGTGTTGAACCACTTCTTTTTACATTATATATCAAAGATTTGGGTGATGGAATTGATGGCTCTGTTGCAAAGTTTGCAGATGATATGAAGACAGGTGGAGGGGCAGATAGTTTTAAGGAAATAGGAAGGCTACAGAGGATTTAGACAGATTAGGAGAATGGACAAAGAAGTGGCAAATGGAATACAGTGGGAAGTGTATGGTCATACACTTTGATAGAAGAAATGCATGGGTTGACTATTTTCTAAATGGAGAGAAAATACAAAAATCTGACTTGCAAAGGGATTTGGGAGTCCTTGTGTAGGATTCCCTAAAGGTTAATTTTCAGGTTGAGTCTGTAGTGAGGAAGGCAAAGACAATGTTAGCATTCATTTCAAGAGGACAAGAATATACATGTAAGGATATAATGTTGAGACTTTATAAATCACTGGTGAGGCCTCACTTTGAGTATTGTGATTAGTTTTAGACCCCTTATCTTAGAAAGGATGTGCTGAAGCTGGAGAGAGTTCAAAGGAGGTTCACAAAAATTATTCCAGGATTAAATGTTTTGTCTTATGAAGAGTGTTTGAAGGCTCTGGGCTTGCATTCACTGGAATTTAGAAGAATGAGTGGTGACCTCATTGAAGCCTATTGAAAGGTGAAAGACCTTGATAGAGTGGATGTGGAGAGGATGTTTCCTAAGGTGAGAGAGTCTAAGACCAGCAGACATAGCCTCCAAATAGAGTGGTGTCCTTTTAGAACAGAGATAAAGAGGATTTTTTTTAACCAGAGAATGGTGAATCCATGAAATTTGTTGCTTCAAGCAGCTGTGGAAGCCAAGCCTTATGTACATTTAAGGCAGAGGTTGATAGATTCTTGATTGGTCAGGGCATGAAGGGATACGAAGAGAAGGCAGGAGATTGAGGCTGAGAGGATAATTGGATCAGCCATGATGAGCTGGTGGAGCAGACTCAATAGGCCAAATGGCCTAATTTTGCTCCTATATCTTATGGTCTTATGGATAACCCCAGGATAGATCCTCTGAGATGTTGACACCCAGGAACTTGAAGCTACTCACCCTTTCACCTCACCACTGACACCTCAGTAAGGATTGCCGTGTGTTCTCCCAACTTCCCCTTCCCTAAGTTGAGTGGGAGGTTGTTGTTGCAACTCTAGTCAATTGGATGATCTATCTCACTCCTGTACACTTCCCTGTTGCTACCTGAGATTCTGCCAACAACTGCAGTGTCTTTGGTGAATTTATAGATGGTATTTTAGCTGTGCCTAGCCATAGAGCTATGATTGTAGAGGGAGAGGAGCAGTGGGTTATGCATGCATCTTTGAAATGTGCATGCTCTGATTGATAGTGAAGAAGAGATGTTACTGACCTGCACTGATTGTGGTCTCCCGATAAGGAGATCAAGTAACCAATTGCAGAGGGAGGTACAAATACCCAGGTTTTGAAGTGTGTTTTGCAGCTTGGACCTCCAGACAGTAGAGAAGATAGCTCAGATGATAACATGGGTGTTGTGAGGAATGAACCAGACCTGAGCCACATTGACCTACACCACAAGTACCTCACACCTTATCAGAAGGTTGTGGCCAGTTGCAGTGAGAGAATATGCCAGTTTATTTGGCCTTAGCAAGCAAAGCAGAGAATATGGGATGCCAAAATTGTACAAAGTCACAGTAAGAATACTGTCATCATAGAAATGTTGTGATGTATGAGAAAGACAGCGCCCTCTAGATTTATAAAGTTGGAACTGAGGAACCTGAGGGAAGATTACCTGTAAATTATGAATTTCAAAGGTGATTGTAAGGTTGTTAGTAAGAACCTCGTGGGCTGTCTGGAACAAGGAGTAACTGTCTCATATTAGAGGGTTCATCTTTCAGGACAACTGAGATGAAATTTCTTTACCAAGCAGGTAGTAAACCTTTGAAATTCTCTATCTAAAAGGGCTGTGAAGGCTTAGTGACTCAAGACAGAGGTAGGCAGAAGTTTATTTATTAAGCTAAGCAAGGTTATTGGGGTTAGTGCATGACCATGACACATGAGGTAGAAAAACAATCAAGATTTGTTTAAAGGCTGAGCAGGCACAAACAACCAAACAGTCTAATCCTGCAAGACACATAAAATGCTGGAGGAACACAGCAGGCCCGGCAGCGTCTATGGAAAAGAGTAAACAGTTGATGTTTGGGCTGAGACTATTTGTCAAGGTCCTGAAGAAGGGTCTCAGCCTAAAACGTTGACTGTTTGCTCTTTTCCTTAGACACTGCCTGGTCTGCTGAGCTCCTCCAGCAGTCTGTGTGAGTTGCTTTGAATCTCCAGCATCAGCAGATTTTCTGGTGCTTGTGGGTCTAATCCTGCTTCTGGTTCTTTTTGTTTCTTATGGTAAATTATTTACAAAGGTTATTTGCCATGTCAAGAATTAAATTTGTAAATTTGAAGAGGTTGGGAGAAGGATGAGATAGAAGGGATTTTTTTTTGGCATTTGATGGCAGTCTGGTAATACATAAAAAGAAAGTGCTGGAAACATTCAGCAGATTGAGCAGGATTGAGAGAAAATAGAGCTAATATTTCAGGTCAATGACTCTTCATTGGAAATTAGCTATCTGGAAGAATGATAGTAGTCGAAGCTGTTATCATATTTAATAGAACACAAGGTGCTTTTGAAGCTCCTTAATGTTTCAAGATATGTACCAAGTGCAGAAATGTAACAGTAATAGTAAGCTGGGCTGCTGTTCTTCAGCCAACACAACCATATGGACCTAATGTGCTGCAAATTTCTATGACTCCAAGAGATCATTTGGCACAGAAGGGGCCTGTTTGTGTTATCTCTGTTTGAAAGCACTAGTCAATCTGTCACAACTTCCATTTAGCCTTTTCAATTATATGTTCACTTCTGCTTTGAAAGCTTTTATTGAATCTTTCCCTGCACTTTCAGTCGGTGCAAAATAAATTCCCAGTTTTCTCTCCAGTTCTTTTCTCAAATCTTAAATCAATAACCTCCAGTCATCAACTGTCCAGCCAGTGAAAACTGTTACATTCTATCTTCTCTACCACACCCCTCATAACTTCAAACATCTGCATCAATTTATTTCTAAATATACTGCTTTTGAAGGACATTCTCCCCTCCCACTCTCACCTCCTCTAAATAACTGAACTTCTTTTCATCAGAATTTGAAAAGAGGGTTTGTTTACTGATGGTTTGTCAGTTCCACTTGCAGCTCTTTGATAAAGGAACCATTCCCTGACAAATAATATCTGTACTGCAAAGATCCCAGGCAGTGGCCACCTCTAATTATGTGCCCTTGACATTCTATGGTATTAGCATTACTAAGTTCCTAACCACCAATATCTTGGGGTCCACATTGATCAGAAATACTAGACTAGTCACAAAAATAATGTGGCTACAAAATTAGTTCAGAGGCTGGATATCCTGAGGCAAATGAATCACTTTCTGATAATTCTAAACTTTTCTATCATCTATAAGGTACAAGCAGGGGTGAAATGGAATATTGGTATTGGTATTGACTTACTATTGTCACATGTACAGTGAAAAGCTTGTCTTGCATACTGTTCATACAGATCAATATACAGTGAAAAGCTACTTATACAGATCAAATCATTACACAGTGCATTAAGGTAAAACAATAACAATGCAGAATAAAGTGTAAAACCTATTGAAAACTGTAGTGCAGGTAAATGATAAAGTGTAAGATCATAACAAAGAGTGCATCTTATCATACAAGAGTGTAATAACACTGAGATAGAAGGTGTCCATGTTCTTTCAGGCTTTTGTATTTTCTGCCCGATAAGGGAGGGGAGAAGAGGGAATGCCTGGTTATGTAGCAGTGTGATGGAATATTTTCTACTGCCTGGATAAGCTCAACTAAGGCAACTCTGCGGAAGTATAAAGCCATTGGGGACAAAACTGCTCAATTGACTGGTATCCTATTCATCATCCTGAACATTCATTCTCTCCACAATGCCATGCAGTGGCAGCACTCTAGGCTGTCTCTGAGCCTGGCGGTATGTTCAGCCTGAAACCACTTACCACCAAGCTCAGAGAAAGTCTAGAATGCTCTCAGAGTACCTCCCAAATACCCTCTACCAGCAAGACGAAGGAAGGAAGGAAGCAAGTGCACGGGAGAAGCAATATCTGCAGTTTTCCCTCCAAGAGACACATCAACCTGAACTGTAAGACTATCATGGCTGAGTCTAAATCCTTCCCCATGAGTACTGGAGGAGTAACTTCAACAGGAAGACGACAAAGAATCAAGAAGACAGCTCACCATCAGTTTCTGAAGGGCAATAAATGCTACCCCTGCCAGTGACGCCCAGATCCTACAAATGAGTAAATTAAAACAGAATCCTGATTTACTGTATCAGTTTATAAATTTACTGTGATTTTTTTTGGGGTCCTGGCAGACGCTATATATTGGCATGCTAAGTTTAAAATGACACTGGTTTACAATTCTCAAGATGCAGGATTGATAATATATTGGGTTTGTAAGGCAAGTTAGATAAAGATATTTATTTTATTTTATTTGGAGGTAGAGCACAGTAACAGGCCCTATGGTCCAATGAGCCCACGCTGCCCAATTACACCCTTGTGAGCAATTAACCTACTAACCTGTACATCTTTGGAATGTGGGAGGAAACCAGATCACCTGGAGGAAATCCACACTGTCATGAGAAGAATGTACAAACTCCTTGCAGTTCAACCCGAGTTGTTGGTTTTATATTATTCTAATGCTAAACTCTACATTACCAAACCAATGTAAGTAAGTTAAAGACATCAGGGATGTTTTGATGCATATTCCTTGAGGGAAATTATGAATAGTTGTAGGGAGAATATTGGAAAAATTGTTGTGGTGGGGCAGGAGGAGTAACACAGGTTTCCAGATGGAGAACCCTCTGGCATATAGAGCAGATATCACCAGTACTGAGCCCACAGATGCAGGCATCTGTGACTTGAAAATATGATTGCATAGAATTAATCTGTACTCAGTGCTGCTGGCAATGAGATTTTTAATATGCTGAAATGACTGGGAGAGATTTAAAGAATATCAAAACATTGTCTCAGTGGGGAGGCTTCAAATCACACTAATTCACAACTATCAATATGATATAACCATTTTATTAAGAATTATAACTCAAGATAGTAGATCTTTACATTTTGAATAATTAACATACACCAAGCATGTTGACAATATTGTCATGTATCTGGAGTCCTCAGGGAACCTGCAGAGATTCGGCATGTCATCAAAAACCTTGGCAAACTTCTATAGAATGTGTGGTGGAAAGTGTTCTTATGGCTACATTATGGCCTGGTATGGGAATACCCATGT
The DNA here is from genome assembly GCF_048418815.1 of Hemitrygon akajei. Taxonomy (NCBI): domain Eukaryota; kingdom Metazoa; phylum Chordata; class Chondrichthyes; order Myliobatiformes; family Dasyatidae; genus Hemitrygon; species Hemitrygon akajei. Next base: position 109,648,221 of record NC_133131.1, read on the forward strand.
CTTTGAGCAGAAAATCATATGAAAGGTAATGGATTCAGTCAGTATGTCACAGGCAAAACCCTCCCAACCATTGAGCACATCTACATGGAACATTGCCGTCGAAAAGCAGCATCCATAATCAAAGTTCCTCACCACCCAGGCTGTGCTCTTTTCTCACTCATCAGGTAGAAGGTATAGGTGCCACAGGAACTACACCACCAGGTTCAAGAACAGTTACTACACCTCAGCCATCAGGGTCCCGAACAAAAGGGGATAACTACACTCACTTAAGGGCTCTTTTATTTTGTTATTTCATGTTCATCATTTATTGCTGCTTATTTATTTTCTGCAATTCTGCATTTTCATTTGTTTACTGATTTTTACAGTAACCCAGGCTAATTAAACCCAATAATAATAACCTCCACCTATGGAGGGATGAAAATGAAGTTTACTGCATCTTTAAAAAAAAGAACTTGGGGGGAAAAAAAGCTATGTGAAAACGATGTGTGGCTGACTCAGGCACGGACAAGCGAGAGAAATACAGCAAGCTATTAGAAATTAAAGATATAAACTGTTAAAAGAGGAATGAGTAGTGAGTATCTCTAACTTACTTTCTTGAAAACCTTAGGGTGAAACCCCAGGAGGTGAGAGGGTATCAATAAAAGGTTTATTGAAACTACAGCGATAATAAGCAGCAGGTATAACGGGATAATATCAGCAGAGACGAATGTCCAAGATCTCTAACGTGTAACCAGGAATTAGTTCTGTTAAATCATACCAAGAAAATTGGTGAATTAAAACACTTCTACTGTTCCGAGTGTATAATTTGTGTGTGAAATATGTTCAGTAGTGTTGTAACTGAGAATTGTTTGGAAATGACAATGTCATATTGAATTATTTTGAAATAGAAAATAGAATTTAGAAAACTCTTTCATCAGATAGAATGGATGACTCTTGACCACCAGGTATTCCAGATTGGGGAAGCAGGAATGATACAGAACCACTACACCTATGCAGCACCGTGAGTTAATCCTGAAGTAAGCACCACTGCCTCTGCCTTTACCTGAAGGCTGCTCTCTGGTCCATAGAGTGGAGGGTAAAGCCTTTGGGCTAAAGCACCATGTCTGGACTGCTGGAGATGAGCCATGTCTCTGTGAAGCAGTGTATACAACAGTCCCTGATGTCGCTCTGGACTGCAATCTTGCTCTGAGATCTTCAGTCTTATTTTCAAGAGACTGTATACTAGTCAGGAGGAAGGTGAAGGATGATAGGGTGTTGAAGCCTCAGGGGTCTATGTTTCAGTTTTACCTGCAGCCCAGCAAGTCAGCTGTGCTTTCTTAAAGGAAAACTGCGCTTGCTTCCTGGATGGTCTTCAATCAGGAGCCTGCTGATTTTGAAGATCAATAGATTTTTAAATGAACTGAAACAATGTTGCTTACTGAAGTACCTGACTGTGGATTTCAGCTGAGGTAGTCCTGAACAGGAACATTGCCTGGCATTATCTTGAATGATGATCGATGGAACAAAGGTGTAGGCCAGTGTTCTTATATAACAAATCTTATTGAAAATAACCCCATCTGGGACCACTTACTTTGCTAAATGTTCCCTGGAAGTTAGCTAAATACCTAAACAAGAAGGTATGAGTCAGACTGATTCTTGACATGGTGGGACTGGCATAGGAAAAGGCATTCAGTTGAGTTCAGAAGAATGAGGGATTTCATTGAAATGTTCAAAAATTCTTACAGGAATCGATGGCAGGATACAGGGAGGATGCTTCCCCTGGCTGGAGTGGGGTTGAAACTCTGGGTCATGGTATGAGGGTATAGGATAAGTCAGTTATGTTTGAGATAAGGAAATACTCTTCAGTCAGAATATACTTACACAGAGGGCTACGGAGACTAAGTCACTGAACATAGTTATAAAGGAAATAAATAAACCATGAAAAGTCATCAGGAAATATAAATAAAGAATGGGGTTGTGGTATCGAGACAGTTCATGTTGAATAGCAATGCAGGCATGAATTGCGTAGTCTTGCTTCTACCTTTCTCTGTATTCTAAATATCTATCTTGCCACCCATTTTCTATCATTGGTTATGCCAATCAGCATGGTGATTAATTTGAGGATCTTCGCTCCAATCAATTCATCATAAAATTGGTTAAGTCAGAGTAGAAATAGCAGAGAAGGTAAAGATTTTTGGGGTGGAACTATGGTCAGCTCAGAAGACAAATAAAGGGAGGTAACTTTTGTGAGTCACCAAGGCCAAACTCTTCAGCTCTGCCAAGGTACATGTCTGCTCTAATTCAAGTACCTTGGCAGAGCAAAGCATTCCATTTAATGCTGGTTGTATTTACACTGTTACTGTACTATGATTATTACTTCTCGGTCATTTGATGCCTTGATCATTTGAGTGATCTATGGTTGTAAGAAAAATTAAATTCTTACAGTTTGTAGTTAAAGGCTGCTCAGGAGGAGAAAATAGCTTTAGGAAGGCAAAGAGACCCAGAAGGCTGCAAGATACTGGAATCTAGACCCAAACATCAATCATCCCTCTGCATGTACAAATGTTCCTTGACACACTGAGTTCTTCCTGCAGTTTATCTTTTGTTTCAGGAAGGTAAAGACTGAGGAAGTAATTAATCTCAATCAGATAAGTAATGGAACCAGGTAGAGGCTATCTGAAGGCTTCTCTACCATTTAATATTTAACCGCACTTGTGTCTCAAAACCTTTATGCAATGAAGTCACAATACATTCCTACCAGTTTCATAAGCTTCAGTTACTTCTCTCTCTGTCTGGACTTTAAACATAATTAATGCAAGGAAGGAAATTAATTCTTTTCCTGATTTTATTTGAGCAAAGCCATGGAGCCCAATTAATATTTTAGGTTTATTGTATGTGTTATGGTGACATCACTGCAATATGTCTTTAATAATCAACATTTACAATAATTCCAATTCCTAATAAATTGTACTGAATAATTTAGTAGTTTGTCTATCAGCAAGATTGAACAACTGGAATCTTATCAATGAGATAAGCTTACAATTTATGATAATTCAAAATTAGTATTTATTATAGAAAGGATTAATTCCTGCCATTTTCTAAAGAAATGCTTAGTTAAAGAAGTCCTTAAAATGTGATGCAAGATTGAAAAAGAGGCAATGTTAGACACTTACAGGTGAAATATCAGTACAGATTCTCCTGTAGCTGTTGCATCTTCTCTGAGAATAGCAAATAAAGTAAAGTTGATTGAGAAACCACAGGAGTTTTTCATGGAGCTCAGCATCATGGATGGGGTAAGAGAAACTAGACAGACACACAAGGGAGAAAGGAACAGAAGATGGGGGAGAATGGGCCATCTCGGCCTATCCTAGCAGGAAGTTTTAGTAGTACTACACGAGGGAGGGGGTCGAGGTTTAAACTAGAGTAGCAAGGGGATGGAACCACAGCAACAGAACTGATAGTGGAGCGGTTGTGGAGAAAGACGTTGTTAAGCCTGTATACAAAGTCAGGAGTCAAAACGTGGAACATGGTGGGACTAATGTTCTAATCTGCAAATATATTTCAATGCATTGTAGGAAAGGTGGACGAGGTTAGGGCATGGATCAGCACATGGAATTAGGGCATTGTAGCCATTAGTGAGACTTGGATGCAGGAAGGGCAGGAATGGCAGCCCAGTGATCTGGAGTTCCATTGTTTCATACGTGATAGAGCGGGAGAGATTAAAGGGGGAGAGGTGACAATACTTGTTAGGGAAAATGCCATGGCAGTGCTCAGTCAGGACCTACTGGAGAGTTCATCTCATGAAGCTTTATGAGTAAAACTGAGGAATAAGAAAGGTATAACCACGTTAATAGGATTATATTATAGGTCACCCAACATTCTGAGGGATTCAGAGGATCAAATTTGTAGATAGATTGCAAACTGTAGCAAGAAACATAAAGTTATCATTGTAGTTGATTTTAATTTTCCACATATTGACTGGGTTCCCATACTGCTGGATGGGAAACAATTTGTTAAATGTGTTCAAGAACATTTCCTTAATCAGTACATAGAAGTCCCAACTAGAGAGAGTGTGATACTAGATCTCCGGTCAAGGAATGAGACAGGGCAGGTGCCAGAAGTTTGCGCAGAGGAACGCTTTGAATCTAGTGATCATATTTCATTTGATTCAAGGTAATTATAGGCAAAGATAGGTCTGGTTGTCGGTTTGAGATTCTAAATAGGAGGAAGGTCAATTTTGATGGTATCAGGAAGAATCTGACAAGAGCAGACTTGGAAAAGTTATTTTCTAGCAAAGGTGCACTGGGCAATTGGGAGGCCTTCACAAGTGAAAGCTTGAGAGTACAGAGTTTGTATGTTCCTGTCAGAATAAAAGGCAAGGATAACAGGCTTAAGGAACTTTGGTATTCAAGAGATACTGAGGTCCTGGTTAAAAAAGAGAATGAGGTGCATAGGAGGTATAGGCAGGCAGTAATAAATGAGGTACTTAAGGAGCATAAGAATTGCAAGACAGCACTTAAGAAGGATATCAGGAGGGCAAAAAGGAGTCATGAAGTTACCAGCAGACAAGTGAAGGAGAACCCTAAGGGATTCCACAGATATACAGATATGTTGACGGCTGTCAGAGGTTACAGTGGGACATTGATAGGATACAAAACTGGGCTGAGAAATGGCAGATGGAGTTCAACCCAGATAAGTGTGAGGTGGTTCATTTTGGTTGGTCAAATATGATGGCAGAGTATAGCATTAATGGCAAGACTATTAGCAGTGTGGAGGAACAGAGGGATCTTGGGGTCCAAGTCCATAGGACAATCAAAGCTGCTGTGCAGGTTGACTCTGCAGTTAAGAAGGCATTCGGTGCATTGGTCTTCATCAATCGTGGGATTGAGTTTAAGAGCCGAGAGGTAATGTTGCAGCTATATAGGACCCTGGTCAGACTCCACTTGGAGTACTGTGCTCAGTTCTGGTCGCCTCACTACAGGAAGGATGTGAAAACCATAGAAAGGGTGCAGAGAAGATTTACAAGAAAGTTGCTTGGATTGGGGAGCATGCCTTATGAGAATAGGTTGAGTTAACTCAGCCTTTTCTCCTTGGAGCGACGGAGGATGAGAGGTGATCTGATAGAAGTGTACAAGATAATGGCATTGATTGTGTGGATAGTCAGAGGTTTTTTCCCAGGACTGAAATAGCTAGTATGAGAGGGCATAGTTTTAAGGTGCTTGGAAGTAGGTACAGAGGAGATGTCGGGGTAAGTTTTTACGCAGAAAGTGGTGAGTACATGGAATGGGCTGCTGGCAGCGGTGATGGAGACGGAAATGATAGGGTCTTTTAAGAGACTCTTAGATGGATACATGGAGCTTAGAAATATAGAGGGCTATGGGTAAGCCTAGGTAGTTTTAAGGTAAGGACATGTTTGGCACAGCTTTTTGGGCCGAAGGGCCTGTATTGTGCTGTAGGTTTTCTATATTTCTATGTTTCTATAAAATCTAAGTAATATAACAAAGTTACAGATACAGAGAATATCCATAAATTAGGCTATAATTTCTCATTTACTACCATGCATGTGGTATGACTGCATTCCCTTGAACTGTATTTGTGCAGGTCAGTTTTTATTGGTCTTCTACTTTACATACGAAAGGACAGGATGAGGATGAAGACACCGACTTGAGATAAGTTCTTTGAATATTATAACCCTTTCCTAATTTAACCACTTTTGTTGTTTTCTTACTAAGATGAAGAGAAATGAGAGAAGGCTGTCTGCTTCATTAACACCAAATTGGACCATGGGGTCAAATTGGCTGTTCCTGTGCTGTCTGTAATTCTATGTAATCTGATGTTGCATTTATTAATCTCCATGGATGGTAATTCTTTGGGCTTCATTTTCTGTTTGATTTTCTTGTGTATATCCAGACAAGACATTTAATGGCTCTAGACTTAATAAGCCATCTTCTGTGTATATTATTAAGATTTCTCTTTTGTTCTTAAAACCTGCAATTAATCTTAACATAATTTAACAATGGATTTAGAAATATGCATGCTTTTATGAGTTCCACAAAATTGCAATTAAATCGCTGAATACTTTGTCACATACTTCACTGTGCAGGTGCTAAAACAAAGAATATATCAATAAACCAGCTGGAATTTAGAAATATGAGGGGGGGATCTCATTGAAACCTATTGAATGTTGAAAGGCCTAGACAGAGTAGATGTGGAAAGGATGTTTCCCATGATGGGGGAGTCTCAGACAAGAGGGCACAGCCTCAGGATAGAGCGCCATCCATTAAAACAGAGATGTGGAGAAATTTCTTTAGCCAGAGGGTGGTGAATTTGTGGAATTTGTTACCACAGGCAGCTGTGGAGGCCAGGTCATTGGGTGTATTTAAGGCAGAGCATAATAGGTTCTTGATTGGGCATGGGGAGAAGGCTGGGGAGTGGGGCTGAGGAGGGAAGAACAGGATCAGTCATGATAGATTTGCTGAGCAGACTCGATGGGTCAAATAGCCTAATTCTGCTCCTATGTCTTATGGTCTATGGTCTTATTTACAAATTTACCACTGTGCACTTAATATAACTACAGTATATGCCACATTGATATTTTTGTGGAGTCTGTTTCTTTTCGCTTTCTACTTTACATGATAGGGTGAGGATAAGTAAGTGCATTCAAGAAATGTTGAGGCCTTTAAATGCTTTAAATGCTCTAACAGCTCTTATTATTTTCTTAAACTCACTCACTTAAACACCAGAAAGAATATAGCCTACACAATCAAGTCAATGTCAAAATCACATTTTGGCACTCTTTGTATTTTGGAGTTTATCAGTATAATTTACTAATCTATTAGAACATAAGAACATAAGAAATAGGAGCACGAGAAGGCAAAGTGGCCTGTGAAGTGTGCTCTGTTATTTAATAAAATTATAACTGAATTGGCATTGGACTCAGTTCTGCCTACTTGCCTTTTTCCTATAAGCCTCAATTCTCCTGCTATGCAAATTCTATTGAACTGTGGCTTAAATATATTTAATGAGGTATCCTCCACTGCTTCCTTGAGCAGAAAATTTCACAGGTTCACTACTCTTTGAGAAAAAAGTTGGTCCTCATCTCCATCCTAAATCTGTTATCGAGGCAATGTCCTAAGTTCAAGTCACACATATAGAATAAACAGCTTTCCTGCCTCTATGTTATCTATCTCTTTCATAATTTTATAGTATATGTTTCTGTAAGATCTCTTCTTAGTCTTTTGAGTTCCAGAGAGTGATTAGATGATTAGGTGATTTAATCTCTTTTCATGGGTTTACCCTTGGTATCAAACTAGTGAACATCCTCTGCACTGCCTCCAAAGCCAGAGTATCTTTCTTCAAGTGAGGAAATCAGAACTGCACCTAATACTCCAGGTCCAGCCTCACCAGTACCCTGCACAGTTAAAGCATAACCTTTCTGCTCTTAAGTTCAATTCCTCTAGCAATGAAAGCCACCATCCCATTTGCCTCCTTGATAACACATTGCACCTGCAAACCCACATTTTGCGATAGATGCACAAACACTGCCAAGCCTCTACTCAACAGCATGCTGCAATCTTTCACCATTAAAATAATAATCTGAGCTTCTAATTTCCCTTCCAAAGTTGATAACCTCACATTTACCAACATTGTACTCCATCTGTCATAACTTTGCCCACTCACTTAGCTTATCTAGATCTCTCTGCAGACTCTGAGCATCCACCGCACAAGTTGCTTTTCCACTCAATTTAGTGTCATCAGTAAACTTAAATACTCCTTACACTCGGTTTTCTCTTCCAATGAACAATTGTGAGCCCAGCGCTGACCACTGCATCACTTAATTTACCACTGCCTGTGAACTAGATAAACACACTTAACACATCTCTCTGCCTTCTATTAGCTAACCAACAATCACTCCATTCTAATACATCACCCCCAAGCCCACATATCCTTACCTTCTCAATAAGTCTTTTATGTGGCTCCTTATCAAACACCTTTTGGAAATCAAAATAAAAAACATACACTAGTTCCCATCAAATAAGACCTTAAGACCATAAGACATAGGAGTGGAATCAGGCCATTTGGCCTACCAAGTCAGCTCTGCCATTCCATCATGGCTTATTTATTATACCTTTTAACCCCATTCTCCTATCATCTTCTCATAACCTTTTATGCCCTGACTAACCAAAAATCTAACAGCCTTTACTTTAATGGCTTGGCCTCCACAGCCACCTGTGGCAATGAATTCCACAGATATAGTACCCTCTGGTTCAAGAAAGTCCTCCTCAGATCTGTTCTAAATGGACGTCCCTCTATTCTGAGGCTGGGCCCTCTGAACCTAGACTCCCCTATAACTGGATCCTCTCCACATCTACTCTGTTTAGATCTATCAATTTTGAATAGGTTTTAATGAGATTCCTCCCATCCATTCTTCTAAACTCTGGTGAGTACAGGCCCAGGGCCATCAAACGCTCCTCATATGTTAACCTTTGATTACTGGAATCATTCTCCTGATCCTCCTCTACACCCTTTCCAATGCCAGCATGTCTTTTCTTAGATAAAGGGCCCAGAACTGCTCAAATACTCCAAGTGCAGTCTGACCAATGCCTTATACAGATTCAGCATTCCATTGTTGCTTTTATATTCTAGTCCTCTCAAAATGAATGTCAACATTGCATTTGCCTTCCTCACCACTGACTCAACCTGCAAGTTAACTTTTGCAGAATCTTGCATGAGGAATCACATGTCTCTTTGCACCTGTGATTTTTGAATTTTCTCCAATTTAAGAAAATAGTTTAAGCATTTATTTCTTCTACTAAAGGCATTGACCATACACTTCCCTACACCATATTCTATTTGCCACTTTTTAGCCCATTCTCCCAACCTGTCGAAGTCCTCATGCAGACTCCCTGCTTCTTCAACACTACCCATCCCTCCACTCATCTTCGTATCTTCTGCAAACTTGGCAACAAAACCATCAATTCTGACATCCAAATCATTGATCTATAACCAATAAAGAAGCGGTCCCAACAGCAACCCCTGCGGAACACCACTAGTCACTGACAACCAACCAGAAAAGGCTTCCTTTATTCCACAATCTGCCTCCTGCTCGTAAGCCAATCTTCTATCCTTGCTTGCATCTTTCCTGTAATACCATGGCCTCTAATCTTTTTAAGTAGTCTCATATGTGGCACTTGTCAAAGACTTTCTGAAAATCCAAGTAAGTAACATCCACTGACTGTCCTTTGTCTATGTTGATTGCTGTTTCCACAAAGGATTCTAACATATTTGTCAGGCAAGATTTCCCCTTAAGGAAACCATGCTGACTATGGCCTATTTCCTCATGCGCTTCCAAGTAGCCCAAAATCTCATCATATAACCATATTTTTTACAGCATCCTTAATTTTCTCATGTGCCCCCAATGACCCTAAAGCCTCATCCCAACATTGACCCCTGTGGAACACCACTAGTCACTGGGGCCCACTGTTTGGCTGATTTAAGCGCCGGGTCACATTGAAAGGATATCAGGGCAGGAGGAGAGTTATCCAGCTTGCTGATTGGCAAGGTTTACTCATCTTGGTGCTGAACTGAGGCTGTGAAATGTGACTAATGGGCTTTTGTATCTGCTGTGACTGGCCTCTTGGCTGCGGGCTCACTTTTGTGAACTTCAGTTCTGAAAGTTATTTGCTTACTTTTATTGTTTGCATGATGCTTTTTTCTGCCCGTTGGATGTATGACAGTCTTTGTCAATAGATTCTATTGGCTCTCTGTAAGGAGACTAATTTCAAGGTTGGTTATAATATAAATACTCCATAACAAATATATTTCTCCTAATGGCTTTTTTAGTTGCCATTTGTTGGTTTTCAAAAAGTTTTCCGATCCACTAATTTTTGCAATATTATATGCCCCCTCTTTTGCTTTCATGCTGACCTTGACTTTCTTTGTCAGCCATGGTTGCCTCATCCTCCCTTTAGAATACTTCTTCATCTTTGGGTGTTGAAGTACTCCGTGGCTATCATAACAATTCCTTAATTATATGCCCTTTCTGTCTCCCATTGTAATTTTTACCCCACATGTTGGCTAATGTTCAGGGGCCCCTATATAATTCCATCAGCATCTTTTTACCCTTGCAGTTTCTTAATTCTACCTGCAAGGATTCTACATCTTCCAATTCTATGTCAACTCTTTCTAGAGATTTGATTACATTTTTTTTTACCAACAGAGCCACCCCAACCCCTCTGCCTACCTGTCTGTCCTTTCGATAGAATGTATATCCTTGGATGCTAAGCTCCCCACTATGATCTTCTTTCAACTATGACTTAGTGATGCCCACAACATCATAGCTACCAATCTCTAGCTGTGCTACAAGATCATCTGCCTTGTTCCATATACTGTGTGCGTTCAAATATAATATATTCAATCCTGTATTCATCACCCATTTTGATTTTGTCCCTATGTTACACTGACTGCAATTTTTCCCTATCATCTGCCTGTCCTTCCTCATAGTCTCACTACACATGGCAACTACTTATATATCAACTGCCCCATCCTCATCCCTTTCACTGTAGTTCCCATTCCTCCCCCAAATTAGTTTAAACCCTCCCCTAGGGTTCAGGAGACAAATTCCCTGTAGCTCCTAACTATCACCTCATCATTCTCTTCTGTGTTTGAAGGTCATTGAGCTGCAGCTCTGGTTCCTTATCATGATCTCTAAAAAGCTGCATCCCAATGTACTTCGTGCAGATGTAGTTTCAGAGAGACTGGACATCTCCCAGAACTTTCAAAACTCACATTCCACTAACTCTATACCCATTTTCACTGATAGACTAATAGACAAAGAAAGAGAAAAAAAAACTTATGATAAAGTTACTTAGAGCCTCCGTAAATTCTTACCTAAGCCTGTTGATCCAAAACCTGACCATTCCTACAATGGCTATTCTGCTTGTACTTCACTTCTTTTAATTGGCCTTTACTGAGTGCCGAATAAATTGCTATTATTACACCCCCTAAAAAGTTTAGAAAGGCCCTGAGCTCTTTTTAAACCTCATGAAGCCGCCGCCAAACAAACAACCACTCATGATGATTGCAGCCCACCAAAAAGCAACGCCAGTAATTTGTCACCACCTGCCTTTCATGAAACCATGCTATGACTGCCTGATGGAACTGCTTCCATCCAGATGTCTTGCTATTTCTACTGTAATGATAGCTTCAAGCACTTCCCAGCTATAGATATTAATCTAACTGGACTGTAGATACCCACCATCTGCCTGAATCCCTTTTTAAACTGTAGTGAACCACTGTCTTCCAATCCACCGAGACCTGCCTAAAATCTGGAGAAGTTTGATAAGTTATTACAAACTCATTCACTATAACCTCCACCATTTATTTTAGTATTCTGTGATACATCCTATCAGGACCAAAGGAATTTTCTACCTTTTGGTTCACTAATTTGCTCATCACTAACTCTTTAGTGACAATGGTTTAATCGAGGTCCTCACCAACCATTACATTTATCACATCTCTCTTTGTCATGGTTAATGTGTCCTCCAATGTGAGGACTGATGCAAAATAGTTGTTCGAGACCTCAGCCATTTCCACATTACCCAATATTACTTCTCTCTTCTCATCTTCAAAGGGACTGATGTACACTTTAGCCAAACTTTTCCACTTTATATCAATATAAAATGTTTCATTATATTATTTTTTAAATATTTTATGCTGATTTACATTCATAATCTATCTTCCATTTTCTTATTGCTTGGATAGTGGTTCGAAGTTGCTCTTCAAAGTTTTTCTACTTATCCAGTTTCCCCCTACTCTTGACGACTTTGTACGCCTGAGCCTTTAATTTGATGCTTTCTTTAATTTCCTTAGTTATGCAAGGCTGTCTCTCCCTACCCTTTCAATCCTTGCTTTTAACTGAGCTTTTGTTGAGCACCACAAAAAATCTCCCTGAAAATCTGCCGCAGTTCCTCAACTGCAATGTTACCCGTGTTCCCAGTCAGCAGCTCGCCATCTCCTCCCTCATCCCATTGTAGTCATTCTTGTTTGGTCCAAACTTCAAAATTCAAAGTAAATTTATTGTCTAAGTAACTATATGTCACCATGTACTACTGTACCTTGAGACTCATTTTCATGCAGGCATACACAGTAGAAGAAGGTAATAGAACAGAATTAAAGAAAAACTACACACAAAGACTGACAAGCCACCAGTGTGCAAAACAAGACAATCCGTGCAAATAATTAAATAAAAGAAAGAAAGAAACTAATAAACAAGTAAACAAATAATACTGAGAATGTGAGCTGTAGAGTTCTTGAAAGGGGGTCCTTGACAATAGATGCTGCTTTCTTATGACAGCAGTCCTTGTAGATGTGCTTAATGATGGGGAGTGCTTTACGAGTCATGGATTGGGCTGTATCCACTACATTTTGTGTTCAAGAGCATTGGTATTTCCAAACCAGGTCATACTCATGCTTAGGAATTTAAAATTGCTAACTCTCACTACCTCTGATCCCCTGATGTGGACTGGCTCATGGAACTCTGGTTTTCTCCTCCTGAACTCAATAATCAGCTCTTTGGTCTTGCTGACTCTGGATGACTGTTGTTGTTGTGGCATTATTCAGCCAGATTTTTAACCTCCCTCCCATATGCTGATTCATCATCACATTTGATTCAGCTAATGTAGTGATGTTGTCAGCAAAGTTAAATATGGCATTGGAGCTGTGCTTAGCCTCACAGTCATAAGTATAAAGTGACCAGATCAGGGGACTAAGCACACAGCCGTGTGGTGCACCTGGGCAAGTCTGCAAGTGAGGAAATTGAGGATCCAGTCCCGCAAGGAGATACTGAGGCCTAGGTCTTGAGCTTATTGATTAGCTTTGATGAGGTGATGGTATTGAATGTTGAGTTGTGTCAATGAAGAACATCCTGATGTGTGCATCTTCACTGTCTATTTGTTTCAGGGTTGAATGATGAAGCCACTGAAATCGCACTTGCTTTCGACCTGTTGTGATGGTAAGAAAATTGGAGCAGACCCAAGTCACTCCTCAGGCAGGAGTTCAAGTTCAAGTTCAAGTTTAACTATCAAGAATGTAAATAGTTATATCTACACATGAATATATCCAAACAAGTGGCATCCTCTGGGGCAAAGGTGCAAGACAATTTATCAGAAGCACATAGCAGAAATAGCATGTGTGGTTATGATTTCAGAGAAACTTTTAGTCAGAAAGGGGAAAAAAAATAGCCTAAATCCCTGAATGACGTGACTATAGATTGTCCTGGTCCAGCTTCTTCTTCCTCCAAGCCAACACTGGAGAGCAGCACTGAATGAACGCTGAAGGGCAGCACTTATGGGAGGGGCCAGTCCGCAACAGACTATGGGTTCTAGTGCAGCCAACAGAGGCCCCTGCTCTCTCCCACACTGCCTGGGCTTTGGTCTAGGTCCAGTCCATGCCTCAGCTGAGGCAACACAGCTTCCCTGTGTTTAGTCTTGCCAATGAACCAGTGAATTGGACGTGTAGTATTCCATGTTACCAATGTCCAACATGGTCTTGCAATAAAAAAAAGTCTGAGAATCACTCACAACTTAGACCATGCACCATCTTGACACAACACTATGCAACAAGTCCAGGCCACAACACAGCAATGGTACACATTAAGTCCAACTCCATCACTATTGAGGAACTCGCTGACGGGATAGTCCTGTCGTACTTGATGTTCTTAGCATTTAGCAGTCTCTGGAAGCTCCTACACTGAACCTTTGTGGCTAGTCTCATGGAACATAGGACAAACAAAAATACAGCACAGGAATGGGACCTTTGCCCACTATGTTTGTGCCAATCATGATGCCAAATTAATCCCAACTGCTTGCACATGGTCTATATTTGTCCATTCCTTACCTGTATATGTACCTGTCCAAATGCTTCTTAAATGTCACTATCGTATCTGCTTCCATGAGCTTCCCTGGCAGGATGATTCATGCACCTACTACTTCCTGTGTAAAAAAAACTTGTCTTGCAAAATTCCTTTGAATTTTCTCCCTTTCAAACTTAATACCATGCCCCTCTGGTATTTGACATTCCCACCCTGGGAGTGTGACTATCCACCATATCTATGCTTATCCTTAATTTTTTATACTTGTAACAGATTATCTGCCAGCCTTCATGCAACACAGAGATCAGACCAAGTTTGTCCAACCTTTCCTTATAGTTTATATTCTCTAATCCAGGCAACCTTTTATGCACCCACAAATCCTCCAAAGTTGCAACCAGAACTGCAAACAATATTCCAAATTATGCCAATGTTTGGCGTAACCAAACTTTAATACAGCTGCAGCATGATTTGCCAGAATTTGTACACAACTGATGAAGGCAGTAATACTTTAAACCTCCTTTACCACTCTGTTCTCTTCTTCTATTACTTCCAGAAAGCTATGGATTTGGGCCCCATGATATCTCAGTACATTAAAACACTCAACTGTCCTGCCATTTACTGTACAATTTCCTTTCACGTTTTTTCTCCTGGATTTCTCCTGCATTTGCCCTTTGTCCAACCATTTTTCTGGCTGATCGATATCTTGCTATATTATTTGACAAACTTCCTTAGTATCAGCAAATCTGACAGGTTTTTGTGTCGTTCGCAAACTTACTTATAAGCTCGCCTACATTTTTATCCCAATCATTTATATACTGTATATCACAGATAATATGATCCCAGAACAGATGTTTACAGAACAAAATTGGTTCCAGACTGCCAGTCAGAATAACACCCCTCTGCTTTCTATGGTTATGCCAATATAGAATCGAATCTACCAAGCCAATCTAGATCTAATATGCTTTAATTTGATGTTACATTTCTTAAAATGGAAACATATGCAACATGCTGTAAGGTTTCACTGCTAATGTAATAGTTTCTCTGTAACTGCAATGTTTGGGTTATGACTGGAGATAACGGGGTTTGGAATGCTGGGGGCTATCCAATGAGAGAACTGTTATTCTTTCCTGTGAGTCTGGAAGAGCGATTTTCGCAGTCTTTTACCAGGGAGAGATGAGGAGAGAAGATGCAAACAAAGAGAATTGGTAGACCACCGGACATAGTGGACTTGGAGCGAGGGTCCGAAATGCAGCGACGCTCGGAGGAGGCCGATGGTGGATGACTGGCTTATCAGTGAGCTCCAACATTGCGCAATGGACTGTTTCATAAGAATGGGCCCTTTCTCTTTTTTTTTGGTCTTTAATAACCATATAGTCAAAGTAAGAATTATAAAGCTTAATTATTTAATCGCATATTGTGTACTGTTTGTTATTTTGGGGTACTGATTTGTAACAGGGGACACATCGTGCAGCATCCACCCAAATGAGATTTCTTAAGTTTGGTCGGGTCGGGGGTTATCACCCCCTATATGAAGCCGCTAGCCGAAGCCAGAGTTAAACATACTTCATATTTTATACATCCTACATCTAATATGTTCTTTCATTGAAATCTGAAAATAGTCCCAGCTCTGAGCGATGCCAGGCCAATATTCTAACATAGAACGATTGATTACCAATTTATTAAGAACAGATTTAAGACTTTGCTACCTTACTGCACTTCATCTGTAAAATAAGATATTTAAATAGGTCCACAAAAAGAATCTCTCCAAGTGATGTACATTAGAAAGGCTTTCAATCAAGAAAGCTTGCAGATGATAGATTTAGAGAAGTTCTTATTCACTTGGGTAATAAATTCATTGTTCAGTGTAGCAAAGAGTTATAAAGATCAGGGATCCACCAGTTTGATTGCAGAGTTGTGCTAATTTAGTTAATCTCATCTGCAATGGCAATGGAATTATTGCAGCACATTAGATGAGGAGTGGTAATAGATGTTTCAGATATGGCATCCAAGGGAATCTTAATATTCATCCTGGAAACATTTTCTGAATGATGCCCTCGTTATGGTCTATTCAGTGACATTTAATAATTTGTAATAAATTGAACTTCTGTCATGAAGTTGCTGCTGCATAATTTGAGCTGCACGAAGCCACGTGCAACAAATTGTCAGTTCTGTGCTTTCTGATAAGAAGAAGTACTCCTATCAGCTGTTTTATTTAGTGCTCAAGCAGAATATGACTTAGAGTGACTCAACTGATATTAAGGAAGAGCAAATGTATTCAGAAGATATAAACTTTAATTATGTTTTGAGAGATTTCTGAATATTGTGTTTTCCTCCAATTAATTTTGAAATTTATACATTCTCGTGTCAGATAATAGGATGGAATTGGTTGTGTGGCAAACCATCTTTTGGGCACTAACAAATCGTACTTTACAATACAAGATGAATTGGGGAATATGTCATTAAACCATACACATGCTCTTAATGATTCAAATTGATTAATAAACATACAATAATAATGATGCCTGCTAATACAAAAATTCCAGATTGGTATTAAATACTGCTTTATGTACAGCATTATGCAAAAGTCTTAGGCACATACTGTATATAGCTAGGGTGTCAAAGAATTTTGCACAGTACTGTATTTTTCAACTTGGAGTAGAGAGAGTAGTGTATTTAATATTTCAGTATTATTTGAGTAATATTATAAATATGTTGTTGATCAAACATTCTTTACTTGTTTAAGTAATTTATTACAGGTTATATGTAAAAATACATGAATTGCATGCATCATCACTCTCCCAGGTTGTACGTACATGATTCGCTTAAAGAAAAAAATAAAGTTAGACTTGGATTCCAGGCTTTCTTGCTTTCCTTTGAATTAGTTTAATGTATTGAAGTTACAAAAAGTAACGGAGGCAATGAGGTATTTTAAAAATGAACCTGAGACAGCTATCGACCTGTTGAAGTGCAGCGAGACATTCGAGTAAAAAAAAAGCGCAGTGAGGAATGGTGAGTAAAAATGAAAACAGCCCAGCATGGGCAGACAGCTGAGTTAATAAAAGACAGAAAATGCAAGAACTCACAGGTTCATAAACGGTGAGTACTTGGTGCTAATAATCATTAAAAAAAGCAGAAATATCCAGCTACATCGGAAAGATTAATGCATTTGATCACACAACAGATAATTGGATTTTGTAAACTGAATGGATTGAAAAGTATTTTGAAGCAAATGATATAGCCAATGAGAAACAAATACCAACTTTGCTGAATGCAATGGGTTTAAAGGCATACAGTTTGTTTCTAAGTTTAACTGCTCTAATCAAACCAGCAGGAAAGAGCTTTGCTGCTGTTGTGAAAGTAAGGCAGGAGCACTTAGAACCAAAACCATTGTTGATTGCGTACTGCTTTAGGTTTCATAAGCAGAATCAAAAGGAAGGAGAGTCTGTTTCAGTGTACATGGTTGAATTGAAGAAATTGTCTGAGCATTGTCATATCAGTAATGGGCTTAATGATGCACTGAGAGATCATTTAGTTTGTGGAATCTTACAAGAAAGCATTCAAAATCAGCCTCTAATGGAAGCACAACTGACATTTAAAAGATCAGTTGAAATTGCTGTATCAATGGAAACAGCAGACAGAGATACAGTTGAGTTGCAGTCAGGAATGAAAGTGAGAATGAACCAAACTGTAACACCTAAACAGAAATCAGCCTGACAAAACAAATTATGCTACTATCATGGGAGGGCCTCACATACACCAGGCCAATGCAGGTTTAAAAGCAAAACTTGCAGTTAATACAACCAAGTGTAGGACACATACAAAGAGCATGTCAGGCACATAAAACTAAATGGACTGCAGAGGGAAGAAAAAAGATAAAAAGTCAAGAAAAAGAGAATCAGAATCAGAATCAGAATCAGGTTTATTATCACCAGCATGTGGCATGAAATTTGTTAGCTTAGCAGCAGCAGTTCAAAGCAATACATAATCTAGCGGAGAGAGAAAAATAGATGATAAATAAAATAAAACATAATAATAAATAAACAAGTAAATCAACTATGTATATTGAATAGATTATTAAAAATGTGCAAAAACAGAAATACAGTATATTAAAAAAAGTGAGGTCGTGTTCAAAGCTTCAAAGTCCATTTAGGAATCGGATGGCAGAGGGGAAGAAACTGTTCCTGAATCGCTGAGTGTGTGCCTTCAGGCTTCTGTATCTCCTACCTGATGGTAACAGTGAGAAAAGGGCATGCCCTGGGTCCTGGAGGTCTTTAATAATGGACGCTGCCTTTCTGAGACACCGCTCCCTAAAGATATCCTCGGTACTTTGTAGGCTAGTGCCCAAGATGGAGCTGACTAGATTTACAACCTTCTGCAGCTTCTTTCAGTCCTGTGCAGTAGCCCTTCCATACCAGACAGTGATGCAGCCTGTCAGAATGCCCTCCACAGTACAACTATAGAAGTTTTTGAGTGTATTTGTTGACATGCCAAATGGCTTCAAACTTCTAATAAAATATGGCCGCTGCCTTGCCTTCTTTATAACTACATCAATGTGTTGGGACCAGCTTAGATCCTCAGAGATCTTGACACCCAGGAACTTGAAGCTGCTCACTCTCTCCACTTCTGATCCCTCTATTAGGATTGGCATGTGTTCCTTCGTCTTACCTTTCCTGAAGTCCACAATCAGCTCTTTCTTCTTCCTGACGTTGAGTGCCAGGTTGTTGCTGTGGCATCATTCCACTAGATGGCATATCTCACTCCTGTATGCCCTCTCGTCATCAGCTGAGATTCTACCAGCAATGGTTGTATTGTCAGCAAATTTGTAGATGGTACTTGAGCTATGCCTAGCCATACAGTCATGTGTACACAGGAGATAGAGCAGTGGGCTAAGCACATACCCCTGAGGTGCACCAGGGTTGATTGTCAGCGAGGAGGAAATGTTATCACCAATCCGCACAGATTGTGGTCTTCTGGTTAGGAAGTTGAGGATCCAATTACAGAGGGAGGTACAGGGGTCCAGGTTCTGCAACTAATCTGCATGCTGTTGCTGAAAAATCTGATAATGATGGGAGTAACTCAGGACTGGATACCCTTCTGATTTACAATGTGAAAATTAACAATAGACAGGGAATATGGCTTCTGCCTGAAGTGAATGGCAAATTAATTAAAACATAATTAGACACTGGTTCGGCTGTTTTAGTCATTCCACAAAATGAGTTTGAACAGCATTTCAAAGATACTAAACTGAAGCCTCCAGATATACAGCTAAGAACTTATACTGGAGAAAAGATAACTCTAGTAGGAATGGCATTCGTAACAGAGAAATACAACAATCAACAAGCCACATTGAACTTGTACGTGGTAAAAACAGGAGGAACAGCATCATGGGGGCATGACTGACTGACACAACTACAACTTGATTGGTGATCCCTCCACACTTTGCATGCCACATCCCCTGCAATGAAGCCAACTGAAAATGAATTAAGAAAGGTACTGAATGAGACCACAACTATCTCCATAATGAACGCCATGAACTGTTGCCCAACACAGGACAAGCAGGTGTTGGTGCCAACCTCTGTGCCTCTGATTGGAAAGCATATTGGATCAGGAAGGACCATGCTGCTCATTGGAATTGTGAAGTAACAAAAGCAGTGGTCCAACTACAACAGCTTTTGTAGGCAACATACCTGAGAAAGTTTCTGATATGCTAATCAGGCAGCTGCCTGTGAAATGTGGCTACATTTTAAGCTGGAAGAGAGTTCAAAGAACTTCAGGAAAGTTGCAAGCATTTAGCTTTGGTGAATATAAAGAACCAGAATCTACTCTGCATGCATTAAGGTTATTGCATGAATTTCAAGCGGGAGACAAGCTTCTTATAAAAGTAGATGCAAAGACCAAAGCCACACTGGATGAATGGTAGACCAAATAGAAAGGAGTCAATACGCATGTGAGAACAGAGGATTTGTCAGATAATGTTGTGGATGAGGAAACCAAAAGGAGAGATCTGATTGTAAAAGGTACAATGGAAAGACTAATAACAGAATATTCCAATGAACAAAATGCCCCTTCCCAATATCCAGATGCACAAACTAGGAAGAAGATAAAAGAGAAAGATGTGAAAGAAAAAAGGAATGTGAGAAAGAAAAAAAGCGGGATAAAGGGAGGGAAAGAAGCTGGCACCAGGAGAGAAATAAGGATCAAAGTAGATCCAGAGAGAAATGCCAAGAGAAGGAGAAGAAAGGTGTCCAGAGCTATCAGAACCACTTCATGCAGTCTCAGAGTCAACTCCTACCACTACCACGAAGGTGCCCCCAGAAAATGAGGTTGTTTCACAGCCACAAGCCTCGCCTGTCAAGCAGAGTGACCCCTCTCGTCAGGAAAAATGTTATCCTACAAAAGTAAGAAATCCTCCACAGCGATTAAATCTTTAGGCCTGAAATGATTCATTTAAAATTTACTATGCTGTGGATGTGGATGTAGTTGTATGACATAGTGTACTGTGTATATAGTTGAGATGCACTCTCTAATGAGTTTGAGTTTATAACTAAGCAGGGAGGAATGTTGTGTGTTTAATCTTTCAGTATTATTTGAGTAATATTGTAAATATGTTGTTGATTAAGGATTTTTTATTTTTTAAATAATTCAATGTGAGTTATATGCAAAAATATGTGAACGGCATACGTCATTACGTTGCCACGTTATACGTGCACCTTGCGAATATTAAAAAACAAAGTTAGACTTACATTCCTGGCTCTCATTTTCCTTTGAATTAGTTTAATGTTTTGAAGTTACAAAACATAACAGAGAGCAAGATTGTAAATCTGCCGAAGCAAAGGATTTGGGGAATGGAGAGGGTGGAGTGCTGCAGGAAGGGTATGGGACAGGTGGCAGAGAATGAGTGCCGGGGCAGGGGTGCAGAAACGCCCAGCCCTGAGATGTCAGGCAAGGTTAATTGATTCCAAACAATTGGTTTTTTGATCATTACAGAATGTCTCACTGGTACTTTCTGCTCCCTCCCTCTCCCTTCCCTTCTTCCCAATAGTGATTAATTTCTCCTTACTTCCTTCCTACTCTCAGTCCTCAATAGAGACCCATATCAGAATCAGGTTTATCATCACTCACATATGGCAAGAAATTAGCTCTTTTTTGCAGCAGCAGTACAGTGCAATACATAAAATTACTACAGTACTGTGCAAAAGTTGAAGACATCCTAGCTATATATGTGTGCCTAAGACTTGCGTTCAGGACTGTACCTCTGATGGTTATTGTGCCATATCTAATGCTATCTTGTATTATTTTTTTAGTAAAATTCATGGAAAGGGGAGAAAATCTACCTGTCAGTAAATTATAGTTATCTTCTGTCACACAAAGGAGAACTTGCAAGTGAACCTGGCAATGATTCCTAAATGAAAAAAAATTAAAGACAGTAAATAAAAAAGGAAGAAGCAAGAGGAAAGGGGGACTATTTTCTTGAACCACAGATCAAGCATAGTTTTAACCAGATCACAAAACGGTTGCTTTGCTCATAGTGAGTCTCGGAGCACAGTAGTTATAAATAAAGCAACTTTCCATTCTTTCTGATCAGTTCTAGATCTGAATCAAATCCTTTTGAGTTGACTATTTTTAGCAAATCCCTACCCATGAAGCACAGAGTATTGCAAAATTATACACACATTGGTTTTAAAGATATTATAAACAGCTTTCTTACTTTATGCTTAAAATGATAAGTATAGTGTCTTTCATACTTCAGAAGATCCTAGTGGCAGTCCAGTAATTTGAGAGTGTCAGGGGTAGAAGTGAATGTAGTTACTACGGAGAAGGTGCTTGGGAAGCTAAAAGGTCTGAGGGTAGATAAGTCACCTGGACCAGATGGACTACATCCCAGTGTCCTGTAAGAGGTAACTGAAGAGATTGTGGAGACATTAGTAATGATCTTTCAAGAATCACGATTCTGAAATAGGTTTAGAGGACTGGAAATTTGCAAATGTCACTCCACTCTTTAAGAAGGCAGGAAGGCAGAAGAAAGGAAATCTTAGGCCAGTTCACCTGATCTTGGTAGTCAGGAAGATGTTGGAATCCATTATTAATGATGAACTTTGGGGTACTTGGAGGCACATGATAAAGTAGGCTGAAGTCAGCATGGTTTCCTTAGGAGGAAATCTTGCCTGCCAAATCTGTTGGAATTCTTTGTGGAAGTAACAGAACAGACAAAGGAGAATTAGTAAATGTTCAATCACAAAGAATAGAAAGACTGCAGATGTTGGAAATCCAAGCAACACACAGAAAATGCTGGAGGAACTCAGCAGGCCAGGCAGTATCTACGGATAAAAGTATAGTTAACGTTTTGGGCCAAGACCTCTCCGGTTCTGATCAAGGGTCTCGGCCTGAAATGTTGACTGTACACTTTTCCATAGATGCTGCCTGGCCTGCTGAGTTCCTCCAGCATTTTGTGTGTGTTGCTTGTCAGTAAATGCTGTTTAATTGAATTTTCAGCCGGCATTTGATAAGGTGACACACATAAGGGTCATTAACAAGACAAGTGCCCATGGTATTACAGGAAAGATACTAACATATATAAAAGATTGACTGACTGGCAGGAGGCAAAGTTTGGGAATAAAAGGGGCCTGTTCTGGTCGGCTGTAGGTAACTCGTGCTATTTTGCAGGGATCGGTGTTGGGACTGCTTCTTCTCACGTTATATGTCAACGATTTAGATGATGGAGTTGATAGCTTTGTGACGAAGTTTGCAGATGATATAAAGATAGGTAGAAGGGCAGGTAATGTTGAGGAAGCAGGGAATCTGCAGAAGGACAGACAGATTTGGAGAATGGACAAAAAATTAGCAGATGGAATATAGTGTAAGGAAGTATCATAGGAAATCATCATGCACTTTGGTAATAAAAGCATAGCCTATTTTCTAAATGGGAAGAAAATTCAAAGATTAGAGGTGCAAAGGGACTTGGAAGTCCTTGTGCAGGATTCCATAAAGGTTAACTTGCAGGTTGAGCTGGTGATATGGAAGGCAAATGTAATGTGACTCTTCATTTCAAAATGTCTGGAATTTAAGGGCAAGGATGTGATGCTGAGGCTTTATAAAGCATTGGTCAGACCACATCTGGAGTATTGTGAGTAGTTTTGGGCCTCTTATCTAAGGGAAGATGTGCTAGCATTGAAGAAGATGTTCACGAGAATTATTCTGGGAATGAAACGGTTAACCTATAAGGAGTGTTTGATGGCTCTGGGACTGTGCTCACTGAAGGTTAGAAGAATGGGGTGGGATCTTATTGAACCCTATCGAATATTGAAATGCCCAGATAGAGTGGATGTGGAGCAAATGTTTTCTGTAGTGGGTGAGTCTAGGACCAGAGGGCACAGTCTCAAAATAGAGGGACATCCATTTAGAACTGAGATGAGGAGGAATTTCTTGAGAGTGTGTGGTGAATCTGTGGAATTCCACAGATGACTGTGAAAACCAATTGATTGAGTCTATTTGAAGTGGATGTTAATAGGTTCTTGATTAGTCAAACTGTCAAAGATTACTGATAGAAGGCAGGAGAATGTGGTTGAGAGGGATAATAACTCAGCCAAGGTGCAATGGTGGAGCAGACCTGATAGGCTGAGAGGCCTAATTCTGCTCCAATGTGTTTATGGTCTCATTAATCCAACATCTATGGCTTCTGTTTTCCTTCCTCTCATTTCTCTTATTGTACTGTTGTATATAATGTCTTTCTGTTCAGATATTTATTGAATTACCTTCTTCCCATATTATTCCTAACCCTGTCAATAACAAATGACTACAAATGAATGTGAATTGCTAAAAAATGATTTCAAGATAAAATTTCTTCTGCCAGTCAAGGGAGTAGTTAAGTTTGATCAGATCAAACTGGAAGACAAATGAAATTTTAAAGGCCTTTTCTTGGGCAGTAACATTGTTGTTCTGGGAAACAGAAAGCTGAGAATTAATCAGCAACCCAGGAAACTATTTTGTTCAACTATTAGGTCAAATGCTGCCTGCTGCATCCCAATAATAATGCATGTATTTTCTGAATTAATGACATGAATCAGGGACATGTCATTCCAGATAATTTAACACTGTGAATAGTGTGAGATACTTAGCTCTTCCAATTTGGGGATTTATTTTTTTCTGAATTTGGGAAAAGTATTGGGTAAAACCAGCTGCATACATACATAAAAAAATTTTTGTACCAAAATTAAGCTGTTGGAGTAACTTTTGGCAACAGATTGAAGGTAGGAATTTTCATCCACCACCATTGCACAAAAACAAAGGAAATGCTGCATCTGAGCGGCAGCTGTGATCCAGACTCCCTGCCATCAGGGAATTGAGAGTTTACTCCAGAACCTTCTGTATTTGGAAAACTTCAGCTTTAATCAGCTAAACAATTAAAAGATATAACTAGAGAACTTCAGTAAATATTTACAAATGTCTTCACAAAATACACCGCTGAAAGGAATTGACATATATAATTAGCTGCACCCTTGGTGCCAACCAGTGTAAAGCTAGATTCAGTTATTTTGGACTAAAAGCAAGTGACAGGATGTGTGTTCTAAGTCAATACTACTGACTTATATGGGCTACAAGGTGATCCTCATTTGGCTTGACTAGGAAAGCAGCTTTTATTAATTCATTTATGTGATGTGGATGTTGGGGTGTATGGGGTGTCTAGGGAGGGGTAGCACCTCTGGTGGAGAGGCATGCCGTGCCCTTTTTCAGGGCAGCTCGGCCATCTTTGCTCCCCACCTGACACTCAGCTCTCACCTGTGGCTCCAAGTAGCTGTAGCAGACGGGCCAAACCAAGTGAAGGTAGCTGATGGGTCTTTGACCCTCGGTGAGGTAGAGGATCTGCCCGTCCCAGCGTGTGAAGTCTGGCCCTGGCGGATTGAGCAGAGGAGGCCGATTAATGGTCCAACTGTCAAGAAGGCAGGCCAGCAGGCGTTGATGGAGCGCTAAGAGTATGACAAGGCACGTAGACGTCCTGGTCATCCACTGCAAGAGATGGTGATTTCTTTAAACTCACCCAGCAGAAGGCAAAGGCAAACCACCGCTGCCACCTGCCAAGTACATAATTTCCCAGCATGTCAGAGCGGCGTGCAGGGAAATCACCCACCAACTGGAAATTCTAGATGCAACCTAACGACAATGATGTGGATGTTATTGCCAGGGTCAACACTTATTGCTCTTCTCTGACTGCCTAGAACCAATAGTAACAGTGATACTCTCAATGTACTTTTAGGTAGAGAGATCCAGGATATAGCTCCAGCTGTGCTGAAAGGTCCTGCTGAAGGGTCGTGGCCTGAAATGTGGACTCTTTACTCTTTTCCATAGATGAAACCTGGCCTGCTGAGTTCCTCCAGTTTTTTGTGTGTATTTCTCTGCATTTCCAGCATCTGCAGATTTTCTTGTATTTCTGACTTAAATCAGTCTGGCACTGAGAACTATGCAGGGAAATTCAGCCACTTGTCATCCTTCCTTCTTGCCAAAACAAAGCCCTGACTTGCTGGTGATGAGCTCAGCTTGGTATGTGCCACTTGACTTGAATGTGCAGAATAATAATGATTGCATCGGTCCATGAAAGCTGTTAGATTAAGTTTCAAAGAGGAAAACTTCCACAGCTGATGTTTAACATTTGCAATAGGAAGGGCACATTTGGCCATCAACCAATTAAAAGATTATCAAAGCTCTCTTCTCGTGTACTACACAGTTTTGTTTTTCCTTTTTTAAACTTCACACATACTCCTAATTAATTTGCAGATCCACAGGCCTTGAATTTCTTTACCTTTACCAGTGTTCCCAGTGGCAGTAATTAGTACATAGCTAAGTTATGGGGGCGCTAATTAGAGGTAAAGAAAGTGATAAAAACATCGATACAGAAGATATTACTGGAATATCTAAGGAGTTATTTTTAGTTTGGTATTTTCCAAGTTAGAAAATGCTGCCAAAATCTCAATAGAAAAGGAGGCAGTTGAGATAATGGATAGGATGAATATTTATAAGCGATAGGTACCAGAAAGATTGGCTATCCTTAAAGAAGTCACTTAATGTGCAGTGGGATGCATTCTAGGCTTCCAAGAGAGATGAGAGTGCAGAATGCTTAGGTATTACCATATTCGTCCAATCCTCCCTATAGATGGGTAGGTGCCAATGGACTAGAAAACAGCATAAGACCAGTTCTAGTTTCTACAGATTGCCTGCTTAGCATTCCATCTAGCTTTGCATGTTGCTGCTTTAAAAATGATCTGTTTCTGTTGTTGTTCTCAAACTGCTCTCATGTCCCAGCTTTTAAGTATTGTTATTCATGTTATTTCTTTCCAACTGTCCTCATTATTGCTTCATCTGGCTTTTAGCCACAGTCATAGATTCGGCACAATTAGTCCATATTGACCATCGAGCACCCATTTGCACTAACTACAACTGCACTAACATTATCCATTATTTTATCATCACTTTACAGTATCACCATGGCAACCCTGGCTTCATCCTATCTAGAATATTCCCTTTGACCTATTCATGCCTCAGCTATTCTCTGCAATGTAAACGTAATTTGTATTCTTTTTTTCCTATTTCTAACAAAAGATCTTTAATCTGAAATGTTAATTCAGTTTCTGTTTCCACAGATACTGCCTGACCTGCTGACTGTTTCCAGTGTTTTCCACTTTTATTTCCAATGTGTTTTTCACAAGTAAGGACATTTTGGGCATTCACTGGTCTAAGAACCATGGGGGGGGGGGGGGTTTGGAAGCAAAAATCAGCAAAAACATTAATAGATACTTGGAGAAATCCATTTGCATTAATATTACATGAAATTAAAAAAGAAATTATAGCCAAAATGTATCTGTTAGAAGGCAAAACATATTTGCCCAGCCTGATGAAATTTATGTTTGCTTGGGTTTTTAGAGGTGTGTGAAAAAACTCGATGCAAAAAGCACAGAGAGGAAATTGATGTAAAAGAAATAAAAAGCAGCAAGTAGGAATAACTGATGAGCAAATATCAGAGTGCTATTCTTGACAGGTTAATGTTGAGAGCACTGTTTTAATAAAAATTTATTTTAGTGACCCAAATATGGATGACACAAGGCTTGTAAGTCTGTTAAATGATAAGGAAATGATTAATGGACTGCAAAAAGGCATATAAATATTTGCAGAATAGGGAAACAAGTGGCAGACTAAATTTAGCAAAGAGAAGTGATCCATATTTGGGCAAAAGATTAAAGGTAGACATTGTAGACTAAATAGTGTAAGTGTAACAGGTTTACAGGAACATAATGACATAGGTGCAGAGGTAAAGGTAAACTGGTTAAGCCTAGTCCAGTGTACCAGTAAGGAAATAGACCAATGCAATCGACACGATAGATTAATCTGCAATTTAAGCAAAAAAAAGGAGAAAATTTAAATTACTCTCACCATTTCCTGAGTGCACATACGTGTGATCTCTTGAAAGTGTAAAGACATATGCAAGAGTGGTTAGTTCAGGTATGTATAATACTGGAGCTCGTAAGTTGAGATAGAGAGTATGAAAGGAGGGAAATTATGATGCAAAATTCTGGATTGGCCGTGACTAGATCATTGCATCAAAGTTTGTTCACCAAACTTTAGGGAGGATGTGGAAGTCCGAGAGATGTGGTGAAAGGATTTACTGGCTCTAGGCAGGAAAGGTTTCAGCTTTAAGGTTAGAATGTAAAAGCTGGTGTCATTGTTCTTGAAACAAAGAATGTTCAGAGGAA
The DNA here is from genome assembly GCF_048418815.1 of Hemitrygon akajei. NCBI lineage: Eukaryota > Metazoa > Chordata > Chondrichthyes > Myliobatiformes > Dasyatidae > Hemitrygon > Hemitrygon akajei. Next base: position 109,675,809 of record NC_133131.1, read on the forward strand.
ATATACAAGATCATGACTGGTTTGGATGGGGCAAACAGAGAGAAATTGTTCCCATTTAGCAGATCATTCAAGCACACAGATTAAAAAAGAAAATGAGCAAACAGTTTGAGGGGAACACAAGCAAAATGTTCTTTTCACCCAGAGCATATTGTGAATCTGAAATCCCCTGCCATTTAGGATCATGTAAACAGAATCAATCAGTGTCCTCAAAAATAGGAATTGGACAGGAACGTGAGAGAGAATAATTTTCTATGTTCCTGAGAAACAGCTTTCTTCTGCATCATAACCACTCTATGATTCCATGAGTTAGGCAAATTAATTGTAAAAAAAAGTCATGAATTTTATATTAGAAAACCAAAGCATGACATAAATGAGTTTTCTCAGAGGTTGTTTTTGTCTTCAGCAGGATTTTGAATTTCTGAATAAGTCAGGCATTCAACCAATCCCAAAAATAATTTTAGTGAGGAACATTTATTCATCTATTCTAAACAGGTTAATATTTCTGGTAAGATAGCATTTAAGGCAAATCTATGGCTAAAGGCAAATTGAATTGTTAAGCAATCATGTTAATGTCACATATCTTGATCATGGCTAGATTGAGTATGTGGATCTCTAAATCTGTGAATGACACAAAGTTAGGACTTGTTGGTGATGGTGGAAAATTATATCATGGAGAGGGATCTGGATCAGTTAGAGAAGGGTGCTGAGTATTGGCAAATGAATTTCAATACAGATAAGTGTTAGGTAATGCATTTTGGAATATCAAACCAGTGTAGGACTTGTAGTAAGAATGGTGGGGTATTCAGGACTGTAATGGAGTACAAGGGCATGATTCATTGAAAACGGTGTCCCAGGTAGATATGGTGGTGACTAAAGTGTTTTTAGCATACTGGGCTTCATTAATCAGAGCACTGAGTATAGGAGATGCGATATTATGCTGCAGTTTTATAAGTTGATGATGAGGCCGAGCCTGGAGTACTGTGTGTGTTTTGGACAACCTGTTATAGGAGAGATGTGTTTAAACTGGAAAGGGTGTAGAAAAGACTTATAAAGATATAGAGCCTGAGTTACTGGGTGATGTTGGCCAGGCCAGGTCTTTATTTCTTAGAGCATAAGAGATTGAGGGGTAACCTCAGAGGTTTATAAAATTACAACGTGGATAGTAGCAGTCTCTCCCCCAGGTTTTAGGAATCCATATCCAGTGGGCATAGATTTGGAATTAAAGAGGACAGATTTAAAAGGCAAATTGCAATGGGTCCAGTCCTTGCTGAGGCAGGAGTTGATTCTAGCCGTGCCAACCTCTCAAAGCATTTCATCACCGTAGATGTGAGTGCTACCGGGCAACAGTCGAAAAGGCAGCTCACACTACTCTTCTTGGGCACTGGTATAATTGTCGCCTTCTTAAAAAGGACTTGAGGGCAACTTTTTCATGCAGAGGGTGGTGAGAATATAGAACAAGCTGTCAGAGGAAATGGTCGATGCAGGTGAATCAGTAACTAAGAAACTCTCCGAGAGGTACATGCAGGGATGGGGTTTAGAGGGATGTGGGACAGATGTAGGAATTTGCAGCTAAATATGTCGGCCCAAGGTCAGCATGGACTTGGGCTGAAAGGCTTGTATTTGTGCTCTATGTCTCAATGGTTCTGTATCTAAAATGTAATTAACAAATAGTTCTACATTTTAAGATTGCACAGCAACCATTTTTTTGTAATTATTTATCTAAAATTATAAAATGAAGTTTCACTGTCTCACCATTGTGTTTCAGAATAACAGCCAAGTAATCCGGTGAATAGGTGCTGATGTACAGCAGAATGCTGGGAGTGTTGGTGGTGCTGAAACTGAAAACCAGATCCTCTTTGGTCAAGGTAAGGTTGGAGTTTGCTGGTTGTACTGCATTCTTGAAGTCCTTGGGTGTATCTGCAGAAGACAGGAAGTCGTAGCGGATCCAGGTCCCAGCCTCAAAAAATCCACCAACGTCTGCAAAAATGAATGATGTTAACACAAGCTCATGAAAATAATTCATTCCAGATGGAAACATAGATCATGTACATCTAATGAAAGAAACAGATACTGAATGCTTAGCAGTGACTCAGTAAACCTCATTAGTAGTCTTTATGTTTAACAATTCTGATACCAATGACTAACTTCAGCCCTGTCACTGTAAAATAGAAGTAAACAAAATCAGCAGGGAGTTCAAATCAGACAAAGAATTCAATTATGCAGTTCCTTTGATCATTTGGATACAGATTGCATACTACTGCAGATGGATGACAAATAGCCAATTGCAAACAGACAAATTAGATGTTCAACCTGTAGATCAACAAGGAGACTCTACACCTTAATTGAACGGCTACAACAAAAACCCTGAGCTATTTGGCTACTAGGTAATGTGCTGGAATTGAATGAGGATAGTGTAGAATCTCAATAGCCTGTCATTCTGCTCATCTGTCAATAAAAGGCACTAACACCATAGGAGGTTTCCTTTTATTGCTCTTGGGTATCAAAGATCACCTAGGTGTAGCATGCAGAGAAAATTGAGCAGAAAGAATTGCACTTGGATAATAGAGGTCGCTTGATTTTGCTCCATGAAGTACACCTTACAATTCTTTGCACCCCAGGAAATGTCAGGAAAATTAGCTCCTGTAGTGATCACAACAGATCATATATCTGTCACAATTCTTCAATTGCAGTTCATTTATATTGTTCACATAGATGATTCAATTTGACAAACTTTCTGTTTAAATCCAAAAGCTGAGCTGCTGTGCTGGATTTATGCACAAGTTCACAATTACCTGTAACCCTCATAAAAATTATGATGACAACCATACGATACAATACTCCCCATTTCCGTCATAAATTTTGATTTGATTACCACAGAGGCACACTTATTGTTTTTTGGTATTTACAATGTTATGTGTCCAATTATTGCACATTCAGTTTTCTTTATTGCTTTCTTCTCAACTTGAGAGCATTGTGGCAAATTATTTCTATTTCTGATCTGACTGAGATCCACGGACCGAACGTTTTCATCTGGACTTGATTGCTTCCCCGTGACTTATACCTAACACATTCATGAAGTGTTCCACGTGCAATCTTTTCTCTGTTAACAACCATATTTATGCTTGTAAAGTAAAATCACTAAAATGCATGCCACTATTTAATTCTGCAAGTAGATCACGGATACTTTCATGGTGGAATCCAAGAGAAAGGAGGGAAATATATACAAACCCAATGGCCACTTTTTTTCAGGTACACCTGCTCATTAATGCAAATATCTAATGAGCCAATAATGTGGCAGCAATTCGATACACAAAATCATGTAGTCATGGTCACAAGGTTCAGTTGTTTTTTAGACCAAACATCAGAATGGGGAAAAAATGGGATCTAAGTGACCTTGACTGTGGAATGACTGTGGATGCCAAATGGGGTGGTTTGAATATCTCAGAAACTGCTGATCGCCTGGGATTTTCATGCATAACAGTCTATAGAGTTTACAGGGGATGTTGCAAAAGCAAAATACACCCCATGAACAGCAGTCTGTGGGCCTTATTAATGAGAGAGGTCAGAGGAGAATGGACAGACTGACTCAGGCTGCCAGGAAGGCATTAAGGCAACAGTGAATCAAGTAACCTTGCATTGTGCAGAACAGTATCCCTGAATGCATTACGCATAACTACTGATATATATATTCACTGTCCAGGGCCAATGGGGCCTGACTTTTATTCTCCCAAGCTCAGCTTTCCAACACAGCAGATCAAAGGCCTGTTTTTGAATAAGTTAAAATTCCAACTATTCTTGCTTTAGCTTTTTGTCACAAACGGGAGACAGCCTTCGGTTCTTAATGTAAATGAAAAGCAATAATCAGTCTGAGGTTAAAAGAACAACTTTGCAAAGAAGCTGAATTGTCTATAGAACATGGAATGCTAGCCCATAGTACCTGGGGTGACCTCTCTAGAGAGGCAGTGTAAAACAAAAGTCAGAGTCGTAGAGAAGAATAGCACAGAAACAGGCCCTTCAGCCCATCAAGTCCATGCCAAAACTATTTAACCTGCCTACTCCCAAGGACCTGCTCCAGGACCATAGCCCTTCATTTCCCTACTATCCACGTACTGTACCTATCCAAACTTCTCTTATACATTGAATTCGAGTTTGCATGGACTACTTGTCCCCACTCTCACGACTGTCCGAGTAAAGACATTTCCCCTCATGTTCCCCTTAAATGTCTCACCTTTTACTCTTAAGTCATGACCTCTGGTTGTAGTCCCACCCAACCTCAGTGGAAAAAGCCTGCTTGCGTTTACCCTATCTTTGCCCCTCACAATTGTGTATACCTCTATCAAATCTCCTCTCAATCTTCTATGTTCCAAAGAATTCAGTCCTGATTCAATCTTTCCTAACAACTCAGGTGGTATTATGTTAATTGGCTTGTTTCAAACCAGACAATGCTGGCTAAGTCATTTAGTTCAAGGAAGCTTGCAGACCAGACTGATACTATTGCATTGCATGGAAAACCTTACGTCTTTTAGAACATAAAAATACTCTGTGAGTTTTAGATGTGTTTTTAGAATTTTGTGTGGATTTAAACGTGTATCACTAAAAGTAAACGAACCGTGTTTGAACTACTTTGTTTGGTTAAAGTATCTCCTCCTTGGAAGGGAGGAGGTCTAATCACTGAAATAGTGGGTATTGAGAGTTAAACTTGCTGTAGAGGATAAACAAGGAAGTAAACAATTCTTTGAAGAGTAGGCAGCTACATTATAACCTCCCTTTCCTGTGGGTACCTAGAGCAATCAATATCGGATAGGGTTTAAGATACTTGTTTGAGTTTAGAACTTTGTGGTCAGCAAACCCAATATGATTACACTTTATGTCTAATTTATATTGCTATGTGTATTGGAATGTATAGTGAAAATTCAGATGTGACATCATTATATCTATACTATATCTACATCATTTAGAACAAAGCAGTTTCACCTTTTGTGATAACTGCTAATTAAGTCAAAATGGTTGGCTTGTTGGGCATTGCTAAGAAGTTCATCAATTTCTTAAAAATTATACCGAGAACATATATTTCCAAATTTTTTTTGAATCCAAAAGAATTTTTGATAAACAAGATTAGAAAATGGTTTTGGGGGCTGAAGGAAAATAAAGACTGGTAAAATACAACTGAAAATACCTTATTGACACAAGGTGTAACTGAGAGGTTGATTAATCAGTCCCTGTTTCCAAGCAAGTAATGCCAACTTTCAAAATTTCCTTGGAAATCCCCTCCCTTATCCTCTTTTGATTTCTAAGAACATAAGAAATAGAAGGAGTAACTGTGTCAATTCTCCAGTTTGATTGGTCGCTAATCAGATTTTCAGATATACTTTATCCAAATGGATTTTCTTCATATCTAGGCCTTTTTATTGACTGGAGGCAAACAAGTTATGGAGAGGGTCCAGACGAGGTTCACCAGGGTGTTGCCTGGATGAGAAAGTATTAGCTATAAGGGGAGGTTAGATTTCTACTGAATCTACTGGAGGTTAGGGGAGGTTGGCCTGGATTGTTTACATTTGAGCATTGGAAAATGGGATGGGGGAGTGTGACAGGTTAGTGGTATATAAAATTACGAGTGGCATTGTTAGAGTAGATAATTGCATCTTTTACTCAGAATGGAAATGTCAAATGTTAGAGGGCATAGCTTTGAGGTGAGAGGGGAATGTTTAAGAGAATTATGCAGCAAGATTCATTTTACACAGGATGTAGTAGGTGTCTGGAACATGCTGCACAGGGAAGTGTTAGAAGCAAATATATAGCAATGTTTTCTAGAGGCATTTAGACAAACATGCAAACAGGCAGGGAATGGAGCAGGGGTTCCACAGACCCCTTGCTTAATGGTTTTGGTCCATGACATAAAAAAGGTTGGGAACCACTGTAATAGAAGGATGTAGACCACATGCAGGCAGATGTGCTGTTTAAATTGACATTATTGTTAGCACAGACATAATGGGCCAAAAGGCATGTTCTATTTTCTTTGTTCTACCACAGCAGAGTTTCAACTCAATCTGCTTCTTTGCATCCATGCACTTCCTGCCACAGCCTGACACTTGATTCTGACCATGGGCCAGTATCATTTTTGTTTTGTTTTAATATAAGAACACCGAAGCTGAATGTAGCAGTGCTGGCACTCCCCCAATTTAGCAGTTATCTGACAGAATTCCGGATCACTCCGAAATAAAAATAGACACTGCTGCAAATATTCTGCAGTTCAGGCAGCATGCATGGAGATACACCAGTTAACATTTCAGGTAATGACCTTTTATCAAACTGGAATCCTTTTGGTTGAACAACTTACTAAAAAAAATCCCTATGTTTAGTGACTGTCTCAGCTAATCCTATATTCAGTTAATAATATAACAACTGTTGGCCAAATTATTCTATAGTTAAAGAGTCTCACGGTTGCTGGAGCTGTGCCATAACTTGTGGTATTCCCAGGTTGTTTCCCATGCTCCATAAGTCTTTATCATTCTCACCATGAAGCCAAGCCAAGTCACTCTACATTAATTTTTTGAATGACTGCCCAGTGTTCTGTCAAGTGTGGCTGCCCGCTGAAGGATTTTTGGAACACTCACTATTTTAAGTTAAAATTGGACTAGTCAGAGCTTTGAATCAGGTGTCAGTTGTATTTCCTTCCATGAGAGGGAGGCTATCCAACCCATCACGTCCATGGCAGTTCTCACAGCACACTTATCAATGCTATTCTAACATTTATTTCTCTTGTAACTTATTCTGTCTCTCATGTCCATCTCCTTGTTTCTCCTGTCACCCAGTTACACTTGAGGCAATATGTGGTAGCCAATTGACTTATCAACCAGAGACATACGTGATTACAGAAGCTGTAATCGGGAGTATCAAGGGATCTACTGGAATTATCTCACCACTCACCCTCTTCACTCTGAGTCCTGATGAAAACAATTGTGGACCTAAAAAGTCAACAGCCCCGTTGCTCCCACAGATGCTACTTGACCCGCTGAATTCATCCAGCAGATTTCTGTAACTTACAAACCAATTCATCTCCAAGATGTGGGGAGAAATGAGAATATCCAGGAAAAACATACAAAGATCAGTTAGGCAGCACCGGATGTCTGGATCAGGCAAAGGCTGTTAGAGCTTTGAGGCGGCAGAAATACCTGTGTCACTACAGGGCTGCTCCATCATTCGAATGGAAGTGCATAACTTACTGTGACTGAATTTCTAATTGCAACTGTGCTCTTCAGGATGCCTGTGCTGAGGGCACATTAAAGGATTTAATATTTTTGGATGCATGTATATTCATGAAGATAAGGCTTTATTTATGAAATTTCTTGTCTGTTTTATGGTAAATGTAGCTTTAAAACTTTAGACATATTATTTTACATTTGATTTTGTCTAACAGGGGATGCTTGACAGCTGTGGCAGGGTTTGAAAGTTAAATCTAGTGACAGAGGAGAGCCAAGCTTCACTTCCAGATGAGCTAATGCCTTCTCTGCTCGCTTTGATCACCAGAACAGGGAACTGATTGTCGACATGAGGAGACGAAAACCAGAGGTCCACGAGCCAGTAATCATTGGAGGATTAGAGGTGGAGAGGGTCAGTAACTTTGAATTCTTGCATGTCACGACATCAGAAATCCTGTCCTGGACCCATCATAGAAATGTAATTGCGAAGAAAGCATTACAGCGCCTCTAATTCCTCATGAGTCTGTGGCGATTTGGCATGCCATCAAAAACCTTGGCAAACTTCTATAGATGTGTGGTGGAAAGTATGCTGACTGACTGCATTACAGCCTGGTATGGGGACACCGATGCCCTTGAGTGGAAAATCCTACAAAAGGTAGTGAAATGAGCCCAATACATCACAGTTAAACCCTCCCAACCATTGAGCACATCTACATGAAATGTTGCAGGAGGCAAGCAGCATCTATTTTCAAAGATCCTCACCACCCAGGTTAGGCTCTTTTCTCAATGCTGCCATCAGGTAGAAGGTACAAATGCCTCAGGACTTGCAACATCAGGTTCAAGAACAGTTACTACTCCTCAATCATTTGGCTCTTGGACAAAAGGGGATAACAACACTCGTTTAGGACCATAAGATATAGGAGCAGAATTAGGCCATTTGGCCGATCAAGACTGCTCCATTATTTCTTCATGGCTGATCCAATTTTCCTCTCAGTCCCAGTCTCCTGGCTTGCCCTGTATCCCTTCATGCCCTGACCAATCAAGAATCTATCAACACTGCCTTAAACGTACATAAGGATCTGTCTTCACAGCTGCCCGTGGCAAGGAATTCCAAAGATTCACCATTCTCTGACAAAAGAAATTCCTCCTCATCTCTGTTCTGAAAGGACATCCCACTATTCTGAGGCTGTGCCCTCAGGTCTTAGACTCTCCCACCATAGGAAACATCCTCTCCACATCCACTCAATCTACACCTTTTTAGGATTCGATAGGTTTTAATGAGGTTACCCCTCATTCTTCTGAATTACAATGAATACAGACCCAAATCCATCAAATGCTCTTCATTTTACAAGCCATTCAATTCTGGAATCATTTTCATGATCCTTCTTTGAACCCTCTCCAGTTTTAGCACATCCTTTCTAAGCTAAGGGATCATAAACTGCTCACAATACTCCAAGTGAGCCCTCACCAGTGCTTTATAAAGACTCAACATTGTTATATGTTAAAGACTCAACATTGTTATATGTTATAAACATTACATCCTTGCTATTAGGTTCTGGTCTGCCTTGAATGACTGCTAACATTACATTTGCCATCCTCTCTACTGTCTCAACTCGCAAATTAAGCTTTAGGGAAACCCAAGTCCCTTTGCATCTCAGTTTTTAGTATTTTCTCTCCACAGTTCTTCTACCACGGTGCATGACCAAATACTTCCTGACATTGTATTTCATCTGCCATTTCTTTGCCCATTCTCCTACTTTGCCTAAGTCCTTCTGTAGCCTCTCTATTTCCTGAAAACTACCTGCCTCTCTACCCATCTTCATATTATCTGCAAACTTTGCTGCAAAGCCATCAATTCCATCATCCAAGTCATTGACATATAATGTAAGAAGAATCGGTCTCAACACAGATCCCTGTGGAATACCACCAATCACTAGCAGCTATCCAGGAAAGGCTCCCTTTATTCCCACTTTTTGTCTCTCCTGCTAATCAGCCACTGCTTTCTTAAAGCTAGAAATTTTCCTGTAGTACCATGGACTCATAGCTTGTTAAGCAGCCTCATGTGAAGCACCTTGTTGAAGACCTTTTGAAAATCCAAGTAGATGACATCAACTGATTCTCCTTTGAATATCCTGCTTGTTATTTTTTCAAAGAATTCCAACAGATTTGTCAGGCAAGATTTCCCCTTGTGGAAACCATGTTGACTACGGCCTATTTTATCATGTACCTCCCAGTAGCCTGAGACCTCATATTTAATAATCGACTCTGGCAACTTCCCAACAATTTATGACAGACTAACTGGCCTATAGTTCCTTTTTTTCTGTCACTCTTCTTTCTATAAGAATGACGAGACATTTGCAATTTTGTAGCCTTCCTGAACCATTCCAGAATGTAATGATTCTTGAAAGACTATCACCAATGCTTCTACAGTCTCTTCAGCCACGCTTTCAGAACACTGTGGAGTACACCATCTGATCCAGGTGACTTATCTACCTTCAGACTGTTCAATTTCCCAAGAACCTTCTCTCTAGTTATGGTAACTTCACACACTTCATTACCCCTGACACCTGGAATTTCCACCATACTGCTAGTCTCTTCAATAGTAAAGACTGACACAAAGTGCTTATTCAGTTTGTCAGCTATTTCATTGTACCCCTTTACTACCTTTCCAGCGTTGTTTTCCAGTAGTCCAATATCCATTCTCACTTCTCTTTTAGGCATTATATATCTGAAGAACCTTTTCATGTCCTCTATAGGTTTCTTTTGTATTTCATCTTTACCTTCCTAATGATTCTTTTAGTTACCTTCTGTTGGTATTTAAAAACTTCCCAATCCTCTAACTTCCCACTAATTTTTGCTCGATTATATGCCCTCCCTTTGGCTTTTCTGTCGGCTTTGACTTCATCTTGCCTTCAGAATACTTCTTCCTCTTTGGGCTCTATATCCCAACAATTAACAAAGTTAGCAAATTTCATGACATATGCCAGTGATAATAAACCTGATTCTGATTCTGTATATATTCTGTACCTTCCAAATTGCTTAAGCTCTCTGATCAATTTTGGTTTATAACACAACACCCAATCCAGAATAGCAAATCCCCTAGTGGGCTCAATCACAAGCTGCACTAAAAGGCCATCTTGTAGGTATTCTAGAAATTCCCATCCCGGAATCCCCCACCAACCTGATTTTCCCAATCTACCTGCATATTGAAATCCCCCATGAGTAGTGTAACATTGCCTTTTGGCACGCATTTTCTATCTCCCATTTTAAATTGTAGACCACGTTCTTACTACTGTTTGGGGGCTGTATACAACTCCCATCAGTGTCTTTTTACCCTTGCAGTTCCTTAACTCTATTCACAAAGATTCAATACCTCCTGACTCTATTTATCTATTTATTTATTTATTCTTTACCAACAGAGCAACACTGTCCCCTTTGCTTTCCTTTTGATACGATGTGTATCCTTGGACATTAAGCTCCCAGCTATAATCTTCTTTCAGCCATGATTCAGTGATGCTCACAACATCATATCTGCCAATCTGCAATTGTGCTGCAAGTTCATCTATCTTAAGGGCTCATTTATTTAAGGACTCTTTCATCTTGTTATTTCATGCTTGTAATTTATTGCTATTTATTTACATCTTCATTTACACAGTTTGTTGTCCATTGATCGTATTTACAGTTACTGCTCCATTGATTTGTTAATTATGTTCGCAGAAAAAGAATCTCAGAGTTGTACTCTGATAATACATTTTACTTTGAACTTTGAACCTTGAACTTTAACAGTGAAGTAAGAGGGATGTATAGATAATGAATGCTTGTCATCTTCACTGATGATTCTGTTTATTAGCTCAAGAATAACAAATGGAGCTGAACATTGAAATGAATTATAAAGCAGAGGTGAGTCAAATTGCTTTGTTCTTGCCTAGCATTCTTCCATAGAGAGCTAGTATTAACCTGTCAGGACAGTACTCCCAGCTGTGGCCATGACTCCAGGGGTTCAAGAAACCATATTTAGATATCCTCTTGGGATAAGAGCTTATTTTATTACAGTAATCAAATGATCTTGATGAAAGTATTGAAAGATGAATATCTAACAACAACAGATGTTAGAAGAAAAGGAATAGTGAATATTAACTCACTTAAACAATTCAGAAGGGAATTGGATTAATGTTGTTATTACACCAGGAGCAAACAAAAGAGAATGAAGAATAATTTTCCTAAATAATTATGGATGAACGTTCAAAAAGGATCAACAGCCTAGCTATTTCTAATCATGTCTGCAGAGTTTTATGGATTGTAAAGCTGGAAGTACTTCTGCGAGGAATTAAAATCACAGCATGGGCCATAAGTAACCTGCTATTGCTCTATTAACTAAGCTCGCTCTTTTGCTATCTGCTAATAGAGTTTGGTAATTAATAATTAGACTAGATCACAGAACAGCTCCTGAAGCTGGGATCAAACCCAGATCCATAGAGTTCTGAGGCACTAACTGCTGTGTTCCCATGCTGCCTGCAGTAGGGCAATCATTTTCAAAAGCCGTTGAAAAAAATCCTATATGGATATTGTCCTACATTGTCCTTCAAACCAGAGGAGATCATTTTGCATTTTAACTTGAGTCAATGTTTATATATTTAGTAGATGCCATTTTGGTTGATATCTGTGAACCAAGTTCTGGAAAACTGAATCTTAGTTTCCACATTTTTGTAACAACTATAAGCAGTAAAGACAGAATTGGGCCTTCCACCCAATTTTTACATGCTGACCATGGTGCCAATCTCATCATCCAGTTTCGGGCCCCTCCCTCTACTTGTTTTCTGTCCAGGTACTTGTTGCATTGCTTTTTTCCCCCTGAGTTCTCCCACCTGAGAATCAACAATGAACTCTCCTGCACCAATGAGAGATAATTCGTTGAATACAGAGCCCCCGACAGTTAACCCGCTGTTCCCAATGTTCTGTTTTCTCCTGCAACACTTCAGTCTGTGGCACCGGCTACAAAACCTCAGAACCCTGAAGGCATGCTTGTTTTCTAGGCTGCATCACCTCTTACCTTAAACTTGTGCCTTTCGTTTTAGACCCCCACTTCCACCAAGGAGATAAAGATGATAACTATTAACGCCCTCAATAATTTTATAAACCTCTATAAAGTCACCCTTCAGCCTCTTAGTTCCAGGGATAATAAATCCAGGCTTCCTAATCTTCCCTTATAAACAAAGTCCTCCATTCCATGTAATGCCCTGGTGTATCTTGTCTTTCTAATGATACCATGCCCTTTCTGTAGTGTGCGACATGACATTCCAATTCTTATACTCAATGCCTCAGCCAACAAAGGCGAGTATGCTGAATGCTTAATGGGCTGAACCGAGCCAAGCCTGTACTGTTCACTTTACTGTCCGCAATCACTGGAGCCCTGGGTAAAGTCTGCACAACTCTTGGGGTGCAAATGGCAGGATGAGCTTTTGACGCTGTAATGTCGCCATCATTAAGATTCCAATCTTCCATCTTGTAGTTCCATCTGTTTTTTCCCCTTGTTGTAGCTCACCTCCAGCCGAAGACCTTATCTGTTTTCATCACCTCTGCTGGCTAGTCATAGATCACAAAGCCAAATAGCACATAAGCATGCCCTTCAGCCCATCAAGTCCTGATGGCCATCAAGCATTTACACTAATCCCATTTTCTTTTCTCCACATTCCCATCAAGCCTCCCCAGATTCTACTACTTACCAACAACAGAAGACGATTTAATCTGGGGAGTTAACTTATTGACCTGTGTGGCTTTGGATGTGGGAGAAACTAGAACACTAGGGGAAGGCCACATGAGAAAAGAAAAGTGTAAACTCCATACATTCAACACCAGAGGCCAGGACTGATCTTGAACCTCTGGTGCAGAGGTCAGCAGGAGACACTCATGGAGTGAGCACTGTTTCAGATTCGCTCCATAACCTTTACTTTTTTTAACCTATGATCACCCTTATTTAACTTATTTTTACCTACACCAAAAGATTCTTGCTACTTTTTTGGACTTATCTTTAAGAGTTTATTGTGAATTTTTGAAGAAATGAATACAGAAATGGCTCTTAGATCTAAAGGGCGAGAACCTGGGAAGGATCCTAACGGGAACGGGAAGAAGAAGCAGACTGATCCTGTATTCCCAGACAGTCCTCCATTACTCGATTGCGCTCACAGAATTATGCGTCGATCACCAAGTGCTTCAGCTAAACCACCGATTGTAATTGTCCGATTTCACTATGTGCATGTTAAAGAGCAACTTATTCGTGTGGCTCGGCGTGTAGGGATAGTCAAATTTCAAGATCACAATTTTCGATTAGTAGAAGATTTTAGTCCAGAAGTAATGAAGGCAAGGCTTCTTTTTAAACCTCTGATGTCTGAATGTTATGAGAAAAATCTAAAACCTGCGCTCTTATACCCTGCGAAGTTCAGAATATCGCCTCCGAATGCACCACGGAGTGTTTTTCTTTCTACATCTGAAGCGAGAAGCTTTCTGAATGAGAACTTCCCTACTGCTACGGACACTCATTTCTAATAAATGAGTGATTTTGATCGTGCAAGATGGTTTTCATTTCCAAAACCAGATTTTGTTTCTGGCTATTGGTGTAGGTTTACTCTATATTTTATACTCTAGTTAAAGTTTTTTTTTCGACATTCTGATCTTTTTATTTTACTTACTTCAACCACTGTACTTTATCTTTAGTCATTATTATTAATCCTTTGAAGGTGAATTTTTTTTACTAAGATGGCGGTTTCTTCTCTAAAATATTTTTGGCTTTTTTTTTGATTTTGCCTTTTTTTTCTCTCTCGTCTTCTTCCTATAATGCATCTCTTATCACAGTTTAAATTTTTTTTTTGGTTTGTTTGGGTTTTAACCCAATTTATAAGTTACTAGTGATTATATTCTTTTTGGTTTTTTTTACTACCAATTATATTAAGAAGTTTGGTTTTAGTATAGTGATTATTATTTCTTTAGAGTTTGGGTGGATCTTTTTTTTATCCTTTATATACAGAGTTGTCTTCTGCTGATATGGGGGTAGATTTAGTTTCATCTTTCCTTTTTCCCAGCCTATCCCTTGGCTGGGGTGGTCTTTTTTTTCCTCTTGGGTGGGGGGGGGGTGGGAGGTCTTTTTCTAAATCTTAGGTTTCTTATATCAGTTTTTTTTAGTTTTTTCATTTGGGCTGATTTTAAACTACAAAAATGTCCGCAATGTCATCACTTCCAGGTCCGTCCCTTATTTTTGTTCCTCTTCTGGGTGCATGAGTTCATAATTTGGTTAACCCTTTATATACCAAAGGGTTGATTTCAGAAATATGGCTCAGACTATTAATTTTGTCTCTTGGAATACTAATGGCTTAAACCATCCCATTAAATGGAAAAAGATTTTCAAAGTATTCCAAAGACTTAATGCTCATATTATTTTTGTACAAGAAACTCATGTGAGTAAAGAGGACAATTATCGCTTTTTTAGGTTTTGGAGGGATCAACAGTATCATTCGAATTCGAATGCCAAAGTAAAGGGAGTTACAATTTTTATTGACTCCTCTATTGCATTTGTCCAACATGATATCTTTTTGGATCCGAATGGTAGATTTTTGTTAATTACTGGCTTACTTTTTAACAAAAAGGTTGCTATGGTTAATGTTTATGCTCCAAATGTGGATTATTCCGATTTTTTAAAGTCCTTATTTACTTCTCTACCTAATCTAAATGAATATAAGTTAATAATGGGTGGTGACTTTAAATCCTTTGATGGACAAATCTATATCTACTCAGACTTTACCTAATAAGTCGGCCACTTGTATTAACTCTTTTTTGATTGATAATGGAATTTTTGATATTTGGAGATTTCGGCATTCTAAGGACAAAGAGTTTTCATTTTTCTCACATGTTTATCATTCCTACTCGAGAATTGATTTTTTTTTATTGACTCTTGTTTTATTCCATCGGTAATTGGTTGTAATTATGATATTATAGCCATCTCTGACCATGCTCCATTAAAACTTTCTATTAAATTTACGGATACAGCTTCTAGTGCTAGCAATGGCGATTTGATTCTACCTTACTGCAAGATCCGGATTTTATTAAATTTATGAAGGAACAGATCGATTTCTTCTTTTCAACTAATTCCACGGATGATATTTCTTGCAGAACACTTTGGGACACTTTTAAAGCATATATACGTGGACAGATTATCTCCTACTCTGTTGGTCTGAGAAAACGCATTAAGAAGGAAACTCTTTTATTGGTTGATAAAATTAAAGAGATTGACAAGAAATATTCGATTACTCCTAGTAAGGAGCTTTACAAACAAAGGGTTGAACTTCAAATGGAACATAATTTATTACTTACATCTTCGATTGAAAATCAATTAATGAAAACCAGATCTGATTTTTATAAACATAGTGATAAATTGAGTAAACCGTTAGCTAGTCAATTGAAGAATGCTTTGGTTAAACGTCAAATTACTAAGATCCGTCAGCAGAATGGGGATCTGACAGTTAACCATGATGAGATAAATAAATCATTTCAAGATTTTTATACCTCCCTGTATCATTCCGAATTCCCTCATGATCATAATACCATGTGTGATTTTCCTGGGAAATTGAATTTTCCAAAATTATCATCAGATGATCTTTCAATATTAGAAACTCCTATTACGGATGCAGAAATTAAAGGGGTTATTTCCTCTATGAATTCTGGGAAAGCACCAGGTCCAGATGGGTATACAGTAGAATTTTTAAAATGTTTTTCCGCTACTCTTTCTCCTTGGTTATGCAGGGTTTTTGAAGAAGCAATTAGATTGGGCAATTTGCCACAATCTTTTTATAGAGCTTCCATTTCTTTAATACTGAAGAAAGATAAAGACCCTACTGACTGTGCATCCTATAGACCAATATCTTTATTGAATGTAGATTCCAAGATCTTTTCCAAGTTACTGGCATCCAGGCTGGAGAAGGTATTACCCCAAATTATTTCGGAAGATCAAACTGGTTTTATTAAAAATCGCTATTCTTTTTTCAATGTTAGGAGATTATTGAATATTGTTTATACTCCTTCACATAGCACTTCAGAATGTGTTATTTCATTAGATGTGGAGAAGGCATTTGATAGAGTTGAATGGCCATACTTATTTAATGTGCTTGAGAAGTTTAATTTTAGTCCGACATTCATTTCCTGGATTAAACTGATATATCATACTCCAGTAGCCTCGGTGCTTACTAACAATCAAAGATCTCCCTTTTTTCGTTTATTTCGGGGTACTAGACAAGGCTGTCCTCTTAGTCCATTATTATTTGATATTGCTTTAGAACCCTTGGCAATTGCTATCAGAGAATCACAGAAAATTTTTGGCATTAATCGTGGGACAGATATACATAAGTTATCATTATATGCAGATGATTTATTATTATTTATTTCTGATCCTGAGAAATCCATTCCTGCAGTTTTATCATTGTTCGCTCAATTTAGTGATTTTTCCGGGTATAAATTAAATCTTAATAAGAGTGAATTGTTTCCTTTAAATAGACAGGTTCCAATTTATGGAAATTTACCTTTTAAATTAGTTAATGACTCTTTTATTTACTTAGGGATTAAAATCACAAAAAACTATAAAGACATTTAAGGTTAATTTTTTACCCTTAGTCGATCAGATTAAATGTCTGTTTACTAAGTGGTCACCACGATCTTTATCTCTGATAGGTCGGATTAATGCTATTAAGATGGTTATTTTACCCAAGTTTTTATATATATTTCAAGCAGTACCAATTTTTATTCCAAAATCTTTTTTTTGCTAATGTTGATTCAAAAATTTCCTCATATATATGGCAGAATAAAAATCCTAGGTTAGGTAAAGTATATTTACAGAAGGCAAGGAAGGAAGGTGGATTGGCATTGCCTAATTTTAGATTTTATTATTGGGCAGTTAATATCCAATATTTGATATGTTGGTTAAAGGATTGGGATATATCTTTTAGCCCTCATTGGGTGAACCTGGAAATTAAATCTGTACAAGGATTTGCATTGGGTTCTATTTTAGGGACTTCTCTTCCCTTTGCTCTTTCTAAATTGTTGAAATGAATTGACAACCCGATAGTTAAACATACTTTACGTATATGGTTTCAATTTTGGAAATTTTTTGGGTTGACTCAGTTTGTTTTAAATATTCCTATTGTATCCAATTGCTTTTTTAAATCCTTCTATTATAGACCAAGCTTATTCAGCTTGGAAGACTAAAGGATTACTACGATTTTCCGATTTATTTTTGGATAATTGTTTTATGTCTTTTGAGCAATTATCTAATAAATATAATTTGCCTAGATTTCATTTTTTTAGATATTTACAGATTAGGAATTTCTTAAATACTGTACTTCCTACTTTTCCAAAATTTGTGTCTTCAGGTATTTTGGAGAATTTGTTTGAACTAAATCCTTTTCAGAAAGGGCTAATATCAAAACTTTACAATATAATTATGAAGATACCTTCAGAGCCCTTTTATAAGACTAAAAATGATTGGGAAAGAGAACTTAACCTTACTATCCCTATTGAGAATTGGGATAAAATTCTTCAATTAGTTAATACATCATCTATATGTGCTAAACATTCATTAATACAGTTTAAAGTTGTGCACAGGGCTCATATGTCCAAGGATAAATTGGCTCGTTTTTATTCCTATATAAATCCTATTTGTGACAGATGTCATTCTGAGATAGCGTCTTTAACTCATATGTTCTGGTCGTGTCCGCTTTTGAAAAAATATTGGAAAGATATTTTTGATATTATTTCTGCGGTATTGAACATTGATTTACAACCTCATTCTATTACTGCAATTTTTGGTTTACCAATGATGGACTCACTCCATTTATCCTCTTCCGCTTGTCGAATGATTGCATTTCTTACATTAATGGCTAGAAGATCTATTTTGTTGAATTGGAAAGAAATTAATCCTCCTACTGTATTTCATTGGTTTTCTCAAACTATGTTATGTCTAAATTTAGAAAAAATTAGAAGTGGTGTATTTGATACTTCTATTAAATTTGAAAAGATATGGAGACCATTTATTCAATATTTTCATATGACGTAATATGACCCTGTTCCAGGCCTATTTGATTTTCCAGTTTCGATTTTATATATGTTGAGAGGATCGGAGTTGACGACACTGATGATTTTGTATTTTTGTGAGATATTATAAACAGCCTTTTTTTTCAATTTTTTCTTTTTCTCTTTTTTCTTTTTTGTTTTCTTTTCCTTATTAGTTATTAGATTAGTTTTTTTTGCATAATTTTTTTCTTTTTCTTTTTTCTGTTTTTTTTATTAGTTTTGCCTTGGTTTGCCTTGTTTATTTGTATATTGTATCATCCATGATTTGGGAATACTCATTTATACTGTAATCATTGCTTATGTATTCTTTCATGTTCAGTTGAAATCTGTATGTTTGTAATCCCATTATCTATGTATCAATTTTATTTTGTTGATATTAATAACAATAATAAAAAGATTGAAAAAGAAAGAAAGAACCTCTGGTGCAGTGAGACTGTACCTCTTCAACCTGCCTCACTATACTGTCTATCTATCACCTTCTAGAAGCTTAAGTTGTTCACAATGCTTCAATCTGTAGTACATTCCCCCAGGTTTCCAGTGGTGACCATGTTCACCAATGCTCTCATTTTAAAATATCATCCTCAGAGTGTTATTTCTCTCCACAGACTCACCCTGTCTACCTTTAATAATTTTTCATTCCTCTGACTCTGAACTAAAATGCATTCTCTACTTTTGTCATGTGCTAAAGTTATCTCTTTTGCCTTGTGTCTATTTTTGTTTTATTAAACTTCATTTATGCTCTTTGGGTCATCTCATTAGACAAAAAGCATGATAAGATTTTGCAATTGATCATTGTCTTTAACACTCAGTTCTTAATAGAGAATAAAAGACAAAGTCTTGATGCACATGAATTTTGCTGTACATTTAGGAAGCTAAGCATGATAGAACTGCTAGTAACAAGTTTGAATGACCTTCACAGTTGTTGCCTGACCAGCTGAGTTCTTACAGCAGTTGAAGACTCTTGTGTTTCATGAGTCTCCCATAAGACTCTTGTATCTCCATTTACTTTCATGTTAGTTGCATAAAATTACCAATAAATAAGTGATTATTTAAAGGAACTTATTTGACAATATGGTAAACTAGGTAATTACTGATGAGAAAGGGCAATTTGATTCATCCATTCAGACCTAATCTGTCAGCTTTGTCTATAATATACAATTGGTTTTTAAACCATTCTAGAGTTTAGCTTCCAAAATTCCACCCAGGTGTCCTTCCAAAGTACTGATTTCTTAGGTGAAGAAAAATTTATCGATTTGTTTCTACTTTATATCAGATTAAATGTGTAAAGCCCCTCCATGCATCTTACCACATATGAGTATTCCTCAGCATCCTTCAAAGCTGTTATAACTTTATTCTTTCTATCACCATTCAGAGGGTTTTCCAGATTTCTTGTTATGAGAATGAATCTGTCTTTCAACTTCAGATTTAAAAACTGTCTCAAATTTATTAAACTAGAAGACAATATGAACATACTGGGCATGAAATTCTGATGGAAGGCCATCAAAAAGTGTAACTCTGTTTCTCCATCTGTGAAGCTGTTTGTTCTTTTGGGTATTTTCAGCATGCTCTGTTTTATTTCAAGGAACTAGATTTGCACAAATACTAATAATCAACTAAATACCAGAACATTAGAAAGTAGAATGACTAAATTGGGTTGAGTCTGAATATTTTTGAAACACAAGAATATAAGAAATTGAACAAGATTAGGCCATTTGGCCTCTTACATGATTTGCTCCATTTAATATATTCCTCTGTCATAGTGAAATTTAAGATGTCAAAATTGACCCATTTTATATTTGTGGCACGTTATTTATTGGTTAATATTCATCTTCTGATTCATTTCCATTCTAATAGCACATTTTTATTTACAATGCTTGTCTATGTGAATAACAAATTAAATTATTAAAAATCTATCAAATTGACGATGCACAGTTAAGTTTGGCAATTGTGCATGACAATGTTCAAGGACAAAAGAAAAGATAATTAACAAAAACTGCTGTTACGGAAATATTGTACTTCATTTTCAGAGGCATGGTTTCTCAAATATCCAATTTATCCAGCAAATCCAATGACAGCTTTATGAATTAGTGCTGAAAAATCATAGCTTTAATTTCTGAAGTGCCCAAGCAATTTTAACTTCATTATTATGCACCTTGCTGTGTAATCTCTGTTTCATTATGTCTTTATATTTACAATCATTATTCCTCTACTAGTAAAGTTACATTTTATTTGTAGGTCAGTAGAGAAATATGGCTATAAATGTCAAAACATGATATTTTGGATTAAACTAATCAGACAAGTAGCAAACTATGATAAAGGCTGATCACAGCCCTAAAATGTATTTAAGTATTTTGTAATTATTTATTAAGAATAACTCTCTCCCTAGAACTTAAACACTATCATTATGCAGTTAATGAAAAAAGACAAATTAAATGAAACATTAATAATGTACTTTGAACCTTGACAGCAGAAGTATTTCTTGTCAAGGTTCAAAGAAGCAGAGTATTCATGAATTCACAAGCCTGAAAATGAATATTATTTATTGACAGCAGGAGGTAAGTGACAAATGCAGTCCAAATGAAACTTTGTAAAAGGGGGCTAGAGGTAGAAAAATTGAGATAGTAAATAGAAAAAATTAACTTGCAGATTGAGTCAGTGGCAAGAAAAGCAAATGTTAGGATTCATTTTGAATGGATTAAAATATAAAAACAAAGATATAAGGCTGAGGCTTTATGAGAAATTAGTCAGACTACATTTGGAATATTATAAGCAGTTTTCAACTGCATGTCTGAGCAAGGATGTTCTGCCATTGAAGAGGTTCATGAGAATGATCCCAGGATTGAAAGTGTTAACATATAAGAGGAGTTTAATGGCTCTGGGCCTGTTATTGCTGGAGTTGAGAAGAATGAGGAAGGAATCTCATTGAAACCTATAGAGCACTGAAAGACCTAGATAGAATAGACATGGAGAGGATGTTTCCTATAGTGGGGAGTCTACAACCGGAGAGCACAGCCTCAGAGTACAAGGACGTCCCTTTAGAAGAAAGATGAGGAGAAAGTTCTTTAGCCAGAGGGTAATGAACCTATGGAAGTCATTGCCACTGAATGGCTGTACAGGTGAAGTCAGAGGGTATATTTAAAATGGAGGTTTATAGATTCTCATTTGGTAAGGGCATTAAAGGTTATGAGAAGTCAAGAGAATTAGGTTGAGAGGGATAATAAATCAGCCATATTGGAATGGCAGAGCTAACATGATGGGCCAAATGGCCTTTTTCTACTCCTCTATCTTATGGTCTTATTATTTATAAGCTACACTAATTTAAATATTTCTCCATATTTTTCTCACATTATATAAGCAAGCATAACCATATTTTCACAATAATGCAAAGCACCTTGTGAGTTTGAGGAACTTAGTTTCAGTAACAAAGAAAGAAATTGCAAATATTGGGACCTCATGCACAATATCTCTATACAATAATATAATTTGATACTTTGATATATTAGTAATAGATTCAAAATAATTAAAATATTCAGACAGAACTTGAATAAATGTGCTTATAATAACTGTGATACTCAAAATGAAATATTCAGTGATGCTTTAAGTTTGTTGTTATTATTATATTGATGTACTTTAAGCAGGGCTTGAAAGCAGAGAGACAGATATTAAAGGAAGGATTTATGACTGAGGCAACTGAAGGGATGGCTGATGGTACTGAGGACAAAGTTGTTTGGATGAGATGTTTGGAAAGAATATGCACAGAATCATGGAATTAATGTGATTAGATGGAGGCTATGCCAGCGCCTAACAGATCAATCCCATCAGTCCTATTTCTTTGCTCCTTCCTGTAGCTCAACTCCCTTGAGAAGATTTTGATTAATTGTACTTATATCATTCTTAACCTCCAAAAGCACCATAACCTTGCTTTGGGAGGCTTGCATGGAGAGCTATGCTGGCTGGAGGCAGGGCTTTATGCTTTGGCTCTGGCCTCTACCCATGCCAAACAGGCCAAAGAATAGAGGCCAGATTAAGATTGGTTTACCAGTCCTTCAGGTTTGGGGGTTCAACTTAGGGCTAACAACCCTGATTGGTCAAACAAAACTGTTACGGAAACAGCAATGAAGAATCTTTCTACATCTGAGTGCAACTGTATGTGGTGATATGATGTGTAAGAACGTGATTGGAGAGAGTTCTGAGCACGCACAGAAATGATAGCAAGATCGAGAAACATGCTAGTGTAACACATTGTGGTTGTTGTTAAATAGAAGTTCTATTTCTTCCACAAGATGTTTCTTTATTAGTAACCCACGGTACTTATGAATATAAAGAACACAACATGTTGTCAGAAGTCGGTCTGGAAGAATAATACATTTCCTAACATGGGAGAATCGAAGATAATTTTCTGGAAAAAGATTTCAAACGGTTTTGGTGTTGCTAACAGTTTTACAAATGGAAGGTTTGCAGCCTCCACCGACACTTCAATTGTCTGGGAACGTAGCTGAGAACTGGAGAAAATTTAAGCAACATTTTGAATAATACTTATCGGCGATCAAAGCGGATAAAAAACTGGGAAAAAAATGAAAGCTGCGCTTCTACTTCACGTAATAGGTGATGACGCAATTGAGGTGTATAATCATTTTGTTTTTGAAAATGGAGATAATTTAAAGTTAAAATCAATAATGGACAAATTTGAAGCATTTTGTATACCAAAGCATAATGTGATGTATGAGCGGCATAGATTTTTTACATGTACGCAGAGAGCTGCTGGAACTATTGATCATATGTTACTGAGTTGAGACACCGGAGTAAAACATGCGAGTTTGGAGAACTGATAGACTCTCTCATTAAAGACAGAATTGTTTGGGGCATACTGTACAATGGTCTGAGAGAAAGACCGTTAAGAGAACAAGACTGAGACTGGAAAAAGCTTTGATGCTCTGCAAACCTTCTGAAACCATGATATCACAGGCTAAAGACCTTTTCATTGAGAACTGCAGCATAGACGCTGTGAGAAAGTGCGAACATATTAGAAAAAATAATAAAAGGACAACAAAAATGACAGAGAGCAAGACGTCATCAGAGAGAAAAAAGCTATGTGATCGCTGTGGCCAAAACAGTGTCCAGCATATGAGAAAATGTGCAATGACTGCGGTAAGAGTAATCATTTTTCATGCTGTTGCAGAAGTAGAAAGAAAATAAAACAAGTAAATGCAGTGCTTGAAAATGAACTTGAGGAGTTTTATATAGATGTGCTTTGTGAAAATAAAGTAAGAATGACTGGACTATACCATTGCAAGTGAACCAAAACAATATTCTGTTTAAATTTGATACTGGAGCACAAGTAAATGTTCTTGCAGAATTTGAGTTTAATGCATTAAAGCCAAGACCAAAGTTATATAAGGCAAATATAAAAGTGACTGGGTATTCAGGTGCAAACATTCGATTTAAAGGAACAGGTGTGGCAAAAGTATCACGCTAAAATATTCTGCACACGCTTTCATTTGTGGTGGTGCCAAGGAATGTACAGACAATACTGGGTTTATCTGCCTGTGAGACTGAATTTGGTGAAAAGAGTCTCAGTCTTGGACAGTGACACAGAGTCAGAATACAGGTGACATGATGAAGGAGTATGAGGACATTTTCAAAGGGCTTGGTTGTCTTCCAGGAGAGCACACGATTAAACTTGACAACACAGTGCCACCCGTAGTACATCCATGTAGAAAAGTGCCTTTTGCATTATGTCATCAACTGAAAACTCAGCTTGACAGAATGGAACGGCTAGGAGTCATAAAAAAATTGATGAACTGACTGAATGGGTCAATTTGCTTGTCATTGTTGATAAGAAAAATGGAAAACTGAGGATTTGTTTAGATCCAAGAGACTTGAATCGAGCCATTAGAAGAGAGCATTTCAAATTGCCTACTCATGAAGAACTATGTCACAATTTGCTAATGCAAAGTACTTTAGTAAATTAGTTGCATCCTTTGGATTCTAGCAACTTAAGGTAGATGAACCGAGTTCAAAGTTGTGTACCTTTAACATTCCTTTTGCCAGATATTGTTTTCTTCGGCTTCCGTTTGGAACCGCATCAGCTCCTGAAGTGTACCATAAAACCATTCATATGCTCTATGAGCACATTGAGGGCGTGGATACTTCCATGGACGATATTATTGTTAGCGGATCATCTAAACAAGAGCATGATGCCAGGCTCAAACAAGTCTTTGAGGCAACATGCAAGGCAAACCTGAAGCTGAATAAAAACAAATATCAGCTAGGAGTGACTGAACTTACCTTTGTGGGTGATATCATCAGTAATGAGGGTGTGCGTCCTGATCCATTGATGGTTTCTCCTATTGAGAACATGCCAAGACTGCAATGTAAAAAGGATGTTCAGAGGTTTATGGGATTATCAACTACATGGGAAAATTCATACCCAATCTTTCGGAACAGCTTGCTCTATTGAGGCAGCTAACAGAAAAGAAAAACGAATGGAGCTGGAATCGTGAACAACAGAAGGCATGGCAAAATCTCAAGAAAGTGCTCACTGAAGAACCTGTGTTGAAATTCTGTGATGCTGAGAGACCCATCAAAATCTCATGTGATGCATCTCAAGCAGGCTTAGGGGCAGTATTACTCCAGAAACATGATAAGGAATAGCTACCTGTGGCATATGCACCTTGCTCATTATCCGATCCAGAAACAAGGTATGCCCAAATTGAAAAAGAATTGTTCTGCATTATATCTGCTTGTGAGAGATTTCATCAGTTTTTGTCAGGGCAATCTATTGATGTTGAAACTGATCATAAACCTCTGATTGCATTGTTTTGCAAACCTTTAAGTGACTGTCCTTTGTGAATTTGGCGAATGATGATCAAATTGCAAAGATATGCATTGAATGTGTCATACACACCTGGAAAATTCATCTACACAGCTGACACACTTTCCAGAGCTGTGGATCCAACAACAAAAGACAGTCACAGGGACGCTGTTGATGTTCAGGCATTTGTTGATATGATCATAGAGACTGTACCTGTTGCTCCCAAAAAGTTGGAATGGTTGCATCTTGAGACAGAGATGGACAAACTTCTTCAGTCAGGTAATATAAGTAGTGATGGATGGATGGTCAGATAATAGGCATGACTGTACCTCAGAAATACAAGAATATTGGAACCACAGATCAGAACTTTCTGTTGTGGATGGGATATTGTACAAAGGTAGCTGAATTGTGATTCCTAAAAGTCTCCGAAAAGAACTGCTTGGGAAAATTCAGGAAGGCCACCTAGGTATTGAAAAATGTAAGAGAAGGGCACGGGAAGTGATGTTTTGGCCCAGGATGAATCACAAAATTGCAGAATTGGTGTCTTCTTGTCAAATATGCCTTAAATACCAACCAAGCAACCCTAAAGAGCTACTGCATCCACATCCTAGTCCTTAGAGACCTTATCAGAAGGAAGGCATTGATCTTTTTGTAACTGACAACAAAGATTATCTATTAATAACAGATTACTACTCAATGTATCCTGAAGTGTGTGGTCTGAGCAGAACAACTGCAGAGAATGTAATTACATGCATGAAATCAGTTTTTTCCAGACATAGTGTACCTGATGAAGTTTTCACAGACAATGGTCCACAATTCAATGGTGAATGCATATGACATTTTGCTCAGGAATGGGGTTTTGTTCATACAACATCTAGTCCATTTTTCCCTCAGTCCAATGGAAGTTGAGAAGTCGGTAGGAATTATCAAGAAACTGATACACAAAGAAATAGATAGTGGAGGTGATTTTTATAAAGCTTTGTTACTCTATCACAGTACTCCACTTGAATGTGGATTTTCACCTGCTCAGCTCTTGATGGGACGCTGTTTGAGATCCAATCTGCCAATAGCTGAGAGCCTCCTGAGGACAGAGGGAAGTGAACAAGTGAAAAGATGGAAAGATGAACACAAAGCAAAGCAGAAAACATACTTTGACAGATGTTCTCGTCTATTACCTGAACTGCACCAAGGAGATAAGTGAGGATACAAGACAAAATGAACAGATGGACACAGAAAGCTACAGTAGTTGACGAAATACAACCCAGATCATACATGGTCCAAACTGAAGAAGGAGCAGTGTTAAGAAGAAATCGCAATGACGTCAAGTAAGAGCCAACTTCAGAGTTTCCGTTAACTGATGCAGACCAGACAAAACATGAAAATAACAACAAAACACAAGAACTGTGTGAACCACTTAGAAGGTCTACTCATTTTCATAAACCCCCAGAGAGACTGATAGAGACATGTTAAATTATGCATTTACTCTGGTCAAAGTTGCTAATTGTTTTTCCTTTTAAGGAAACAAAGTTGTGGTGATATGACGTGTAAGAACGTGATTGGAGAGAGTTCTGAGCATGCGCAGAAATGATAGAAAGATCGAGAAACATGCTAGTGTAACAAGTTGTGGTTGTTGTTAAATAAAAGTTCTGTTTCTTCCAGAAGATGTTTCTTTATTAGTAACCCACATTACATATGAATATAAAGAACACAACACTGTATTCTTGAGTTTCCATTTGGGATTTGCATTCCAAAGGAAGCTTTGATCACCATCGTATAGATGGAGATGGAGGACTGTCACTGCTGCTTTAAACACCAGCAGCATAATGGGCAGTAATTAAATAAGTATCATTCTTAAAGAATAGGAATTCTGGATGACAGATACTTCTTGTGTAAAAATGCTTATTTTCCCTCTCACACCCTCTACTATGCATTCTTCAGTATTTAGAATCTATGCCTCCTCATTCTTGAACCATGTGTGAATGTGAAGTGCATCTTTCAATGCCTTAATTGATTGCAATCAACCTTTAACAGTGGCGTGACAGCCTGTGTCCCTGTCTCACAGCTCCAGCACCTTGGGTTCTATCCTGACCTCAGTGATGTTATTATGGAGTTTGCATGTTCTCCCTGGGACTATTCAGGTTTTCTTGGGTTCTCCAGCTTCCTTTCACATCCCAAAGGATGGTAGCCTAAAGCATAACTGTAAATTACCCCTTGGTTGTGAGGAGAATGAGAGGGGTGTTGATTATCATTTACGTGAGAATGCATTAGATGAGGAAATGGGAAATAGGATTGATGGGCTACTCTGAGACCTGGCAAAGATCAGATTGGCCAAATGACATCCTTTTAGGAAACTATGAGATCTCTTCTCAATCTTCTTCTTGCAAAAAGAACTAATTTCTTTAATCTATTCTTTCAACTGAAACAAATAGAGTGAATTGAAGGAATGCAAAATTCTGAGAGACTAAGATTGGAGAGCATTGCAAATATGAAGGGACTTCAAGGCATTTCAAAGTGAAACAGAACTACAAAGGGAAATGAAGATTGACAATCTTGTGTTCACAGAATCTTCTTTTTAACGTGTGGCACTAGAAAATTAAATCCAACTTTCTGCTCCTTGCTTTGCCTAAACATTATATTAGTTGTTAATGTTCAAGGCAGAGATAATGAAGTGATGAATCATTTTTATTGCACTGTATTAAACATTATTTAAGTGAGTTTTTATCTCATTATATTTCAATTTTAATCTTCAATTTTTGGCTAGACTATTAAACTGATAGTAACACACTTACACAAAATCAAAAGGATAATGACTGCTTATTACATGTTAAAGTAGAATGTATGGATTCAACAGTTACAAGCAAAGAAATATTTCGCTCTGTACCTAAGGGAATAATATACCAGGTTTATGATCATGCCTCCCTCCAAGTACCTCAAAACCTTTTCCAGGATTATGATCATATGTACATCTGGTGTGATAGGTAACAAAAATCCTTTAATTATCCACTTCTCTACATATATTACCATATTTAAGGAGCTATGAGAAAAACATGATGTAACAACACAAAAATATAAACTTTTATGATAACTGATATGAAATGACAAAAATATAGAAAGAAATTTCAAGCTTAAGTTTTATTATACCTTGATATGAAAATTCTTGAGTAAAATCATTAGAAATAATTGTAATATTTTGCATTTGAGGCTGATAAACACTTCAGCCCATGGATAACTAGAGTAATAATTGCTTAAGAAGCTAAAGTTGAAGAACCAAGGAATTCTGTAGCAAAGTTACAATCCATGGAACCACGAGTTATAGGCATTTCCAGAACTCTATTGAGCAATTAAATCATGTTAACAAGACTTGCATGGTGGTAAATTGGAACAATGTATTGTTTCTGCTTCAAATATGGATTGTCAGAATACTTCTGCAGAGAATTGCACATTCCAGCAGATACAAGAAGTCAAATGCATCTCATATTATTACAGTACTGTGCAAAAGTCTTAGGCACCCTAGCTAGCTATATATATGTATATATACACACACACACGCACAATATATATATATTGAATATACTGAATTATATACTGAATATTACTGAATAGGAAGAATGGTATCAAAATACATTTTAAATGAAAAATTTGTCAAATTAAGAATGCACTGGGATCTCAGAGTACAAGGTACAGACAATTAAAAGATGAAAAACGAAGGAGATATTCCCAGTGAATCCTTGATTTTATTCTTAGAGCCAAAGAATACAAAAGCAATGTTAATTTTAAATGTACAACATTTTAATTTTGAACACTTGATTATGGCAAGAATGTAACAGTAGTTTGGGAAATAAATTCACCAGAATGTTATTAGACTTGAGGCACTGAAATGAGACTTCTTTTTCACTCATATTGAGATATTTGAATGATGGGCAGATGCAAATTTTCAAAGTTATAGTAACATATACAGTAATATATCATTGCCACTAATGAGTAACAGAATGTTTAGATGGCAGTTATTTAAAATATTCAAAGATATACACTACTGTGCAAATGTCCTAGCTATATACTGTATCTGTTCCTACGACTTTTGCACAATATTGTTGTTATTGCATTAGTACTACAGTTCCATGAGCTTATGTCATACCTTTTGTACAGAAGGGGCCATCGTATGCGGTCTGCATACAGTCACATGAGTAG
Organism: Hemitrygon akajei; assembly: GCF_048418815.1. NCBI lineage: Eukaryota > Metazoa > Chordata > Chondrichthyes > Myliobatiformes > Dasyatidae > Hemitrygon > Hemitrygon akajei. Next base: position 109,705,119 of record NC_133131.1, read on the forward strand.
CCATTATACTTCTCCACACACTTTCCACCATTTCGACAGTACATGCCGTAACTGGTACAATGACCTGAACATCCAGGTTTCACTCCAGGAGTAATTTTTGCTCGCTCCTCGAGGTCGAGGGTAACACCATTCATCCTCAAAGATCTGATGCATCCTAGGTAACCCCGCTGACCACCTGCGGCACCTGAAACAAATTAAAAGGCAAAATTGAACCAGAGCTGATCTGTGGGCTTTGCTCTTTTGGAAAATGGTGCAAATGTTTGAAGAATTTTCAGTGCAAATTACATTGAACACAAACAAGGTTTCTTTAATCTTTTAAGCTGGTTTTAAAGGGAAGGAATCTGTCAAGTAGGATCAATCCACAAAGCAGGATCCAGCCACATCCACATCTTGATCGGACAAACTGCCAAATCTGGAGGATTCAGTCTTCAAACCACACAACGTTCTCCGGATCTGATCACAACTTAATAGAGTTATATCCTAGTCCTCACCGTGATTCCTCTGCAGTACCCTTACCCTAATAAAGTACATGCTGCTGTCTCTCACCATCATCTCCCTCCCAACAGCATCATAGCATCATCACCTTGCAAAGGGCACACTGATATGCTTTCCACACACCTTGCCTGGCCAGAATGAGGACAGTGGCTTAGCTATGAAAACATTTGTAAGAATATCTGTGCCAGGTGTGTCGAGTTGCAGCTCCTTAGGGACCACGTTAGGGAACTGGAGATGCAGCTCAGTGACCTTTGTCTGGTCAGGCAAAGTGAGGAGGTGATAGAGAGGAGCTATAGGCAAGTAGTCACACTGGGGCTTGGGGGGGGGGGGTGACAGATAAGTGGGCAACAGTCAGGAGAGGAAAGGGTGAGTGTCAGATACCAGAGAGTACCCGTGTGGCTGTGGCTGTTCTGCTTAACAATAAGCACTCCTTTTTGAGGCTCAGAAGGGTAGGGAAAGGAAGAGAATGGCAGCAATGATAGGGGACTCTATAGTTAGGGGGTCAGACAGACAATTCTGTGGATGCAGGAAAGAAACACGGATGGCAGTTTGCCTCCCAGGAGCCAGGGTCCGGGATGTTTCTGATTGTGTCCATGATATCCTGAAGTGGGAAGGAGAACAGCCAAAGGTCGTGGTACATATTGGTACCAATGACTTAGATATGAAAAGGGAGGAGGTCCAGAAAACATGCTACAGGGAGTTAGGAAGGAAGTTGAGAAGCAGGACCTCAAAGGTAGTAATGAGTATAGGAATAAAGTGAGATGGAGGATAAATGCATGGCTGAGGGATTGGAATGAGGGTAGGGATTCAGATTTCTGTATCATTGGGACCTCTTTTGGGGCAGGAATGACCTGTACAAAAAGGAGGGGTTGCACTTGAATCTGATGGGGACTGATATCCTGGCAGGGAGGTTTGCTAAGGCTATCAGAGGGAGCTTAAGCTAGAATTGCTGGGGCGGGGTGGGGGGGGGGGGTGTGAACCGAACTGAAGAGATGGAGGAAGGGGTGGTTGGCTCACAAATAGAGAAAGCTTGTAGGCAGTGTAATAGGGAGGATAGGCAAGTGATAGAGAAAGGATGTGCTCAGACTGATTGTTTGAGATGTGTCTATTATAATGCAAGAAGCATCATGAACAACGCAGATGAGCTTAGAGTGTGGATCAGTACTTGGAGCTATGTTGTTGTGGCCATACAGAGACTTGGATGGCTCAGGGGCAGGAATGGTTACTTAGAGTGCCAGGCTTTAGATGTTTCAGAAGGAACAGGGAGGGAGGCAAAAAAGGTGGGGGCGTGGCACTGAGGTCCATGAGGGATAACTTCTTCACTCAGAGGGTGTTGAGAGCGTGGAATGAACTAGCAGTGGAATTGGTGGGTGTGGGTTTGATTGTAACATTTAAGAGAAGCTTGGTTAAGTAGAAAGTACCTGGATGGGAGGGGTATGGAGGGCTATAGTCCAGCTGCAGGTCAATGGGACTAGAGAGAATAATAGTTTGTCACAGACTAGATGGGCTGAAAGGCTTGTTTATGCACTATAAGTGCTCTAGGACTCTATGTGTATGTGATTTATCTGATAGGAGAGTCAATCCCACTCTGAATTGGGAAGGCGAGGTTGTCCAGGGAATACCCATTGAGAGGAGGTGCTAGTACATCATGGTCCTAGTTGCAGCATTGCTCCAAAAGGAGTGTTGCAGTGGGAATGACGTCACACTTGGTGAATGTCTGGTTGAATTTCATGAAAGACACAACATCATTTGAAAATAGCTGTGACATGTTTCCAGCTGAGGAGGGGTGGAGAATTATCTTCAATTGCATACTGCTGAAAATAACAGCATTATTTGATTGAATTGTTGTCTGGGGAAATGCTGAATATGTTTCACTGCCTTAGCTTGAGCAGCAACAATTGTATGTTTGCAGATTTTCTCTTCAAACTCTTTTTTCTAGATATTTGATCAATAGGATCAAACAGATCATTCAGTATCATCCTTTTCTTCACATACATGATTTTATGAATCTATTGAAGTCTTTGTTTTTCCTATTCCTTCAATTATCTTTTCATCTGGATTTGTATCACTATTGGCATTTATTCTGTGTAATCCCATTTAACTACAGTATGTTCTTTTTGAAACTAATTGCTTAAGTTACTGTATTTTCATGCATAAGACTTGTTTGCCTTGAATAGCTCCATTAGCTGGTAACCATTGCTTGATAAAGTATGGAGTAGTGTCTTTCTTGCAAAAGTGGGTTTATGAGGTATGCAGGGAGGAGTAGCACCTCTGGTGAAGGGGCTTGTTGTGTCCATTCTGGGGCAGCTCACTCACCTTTGGTCCCCACTGGACACTCAGATCTCAGCTGTGGCTTCAAGTAGCTCTTTGCATGTGACAGCGGCCAAACCCTGCCAGGGCTAAACCAGGTGAGGGTAACTGGCGGCCTAATACCCTGGTGAGATAGGGACATACCTGTCCTGGCATGCAAAGTCAGCTCGAGCGACTGGGTGGATAAGATCTACAGTGAGACTCAATGCCATAAAAGTGGTACTGCAATGCTCTGTGGAGAACGAAGGGCCTGACAAGGCACATAAAATGCCATGGTCAACAACTGTAACCAAGGAAGAACCCAATTTGTGATGCTTGTTTGTACCACTGGACTCAGACTTCTGAGGTCAAAAGAGTGGAACTTTAAAAACTCTCCTACACAGGTTTCCTTTCCTCATTGGACACAATGGGCAACCATCCAGTTAGAAAAGTAGGATCCATGCATAAAATTAATTATTAGAAAATTATAGTCATGATCCTAATGATGCACTTCAGTGTGTTCTCCATGAAATGCATGAATAAAGGGATCTTGATTTAAAGTTCAATATTATCGAGGGAAAGCTAATTCAACATGAGCTTTGCAATATCTTGCATCATGTCATCAATCTGATGAAAAGCTCCGATAATAACTTTGGGAGAAGTAGCAATGATGTTAATAATTGAATTAATTAAGAAAATGGTCTTTGGGTAAATTGGTTACAGCGACTTGAAGGATGAGATGAAGAGTATATCACTTCTCTGAAAACTGGTTGTAGAAGATATTGTTACTCCCAGGAATGATTAAAAGTAATAAAAATTCAGCTTTAATTATTCTAGTCAGAACTGGCATTCTGTATTTTTTAATGGTTGGAATATGGTGAGCAGCATGCACACCAATTTTTTGATGAAAAGTCTCGATTCAAAATGTTAACTGCTGGCCTCCTCCAGCGCTTTATGTGTTGCTCCAGATTCCAGTATCTGTGGTCTCCTCTGGCCTCAATTTTTCATATGCTTTCTTTATTGAGAAGATGGTATCAGAAAATTACCCCCAAGACATCGGGAATGCCCTCTTGAATTGTGATGCTGATTGTTAAATAAGACCATAAACCATAAGATAAGGAGCAGAATTAGGATGTTTGGCCCATCAAGTTTGCTCTGCCATTTCATCATGGCTGATAGTTTTACTCTCAGCCCAATTTCCTGCTTTCACTCCATATCCCTTCATGCCCTGACCAATCAAGAAATATACATCCCTTCATGCCTTAAATATACATAAAGACTTGGCCATCACAACTGCCTGTGGCAAAGAATTCCACAGATTCACCACTCTCTAGCTGAAGAAATTCCTCTTATTCTCTGTTCTAAAAGGACATCCCTTCATTCTGAGGCTGTGTCTCAGGTCTTAGTCATTCCGACCAGAGGAAATATCCTCTCCACATCCACTCTATCAAGGCCTTTCACCATTCGATAGGTTTCAGTTAGGTCACCCCAGATACTTCTAAATTCCAGTGAATACAGGCCCAGAGTCATCAAATGCTCTTCATGTGACAAGCCATTTAATCCTGGAATCATTTTCAAGAACTTCCTTTGAACCCTCTCCAGATTCAGATCATCCTTTTTAAGATAAGTGGCCCAAAACTGCACACAATACTCAAAGTGAGGCTTCACCTGTGCTTTATAAAGTCCCTACATTATATCCTTGCTTTTATATTCTAGTCCTCTTGAAGTGAATGCTAACATTGCATTTGCCTTCCTCATCACAGACTCAACCTTCAAATTAACCTTTAGGGAATCCTGCACAAGGACTCCCAAGGGGGGTGGGGGTGGAGCTTAGGAGGACGATGGCACCTAACAGCAACTCCTTTGCTTGTATCTTTGGAAACAGCTCTATTTCTATCTTTAATATCTCTATTTTTCCCTTTCAGGGTTCTTTTGAAGACCCTGACCTGGAGTTACACACTGACTTCAGTTCTTTGTGGGAAAGGGACCTACTCTTGGGGTCCTGCGACTGGCCGTTATTCGATATATCAAGGACGTGGCTGAGAAGATTCACTCACCTTTGGAGTTTTGGGATTTTGTGGCGCTCGAGGTGGGCGGACTCAAGGGAGATGGAAGGTCTCTGGCTATGTGCCCAGAGACCCGAGTTCTATGAACACAGAGCTCAGAAAAGTGACGCAATGGACTTTTAACATTGTAAATCAGTGAGTTGATTGTTATGTCTCCCCTCTCACTGTGAAACAGAGACATCGCTTTTCTCCTTATCAGGGAGTGAGAGAGCCTGTGGTATGTCAAATTACTGGGTGAACGAGTAGTCTTTGGGGTATTGCAAGTCTTTATTGAAGATTTGCTGCATGCTTGAGTGCTCAGTGGGGGGTGCTGATGCTTTTTTGCTGGTGGAGGAGGAGAATCATTGCTTTGCTGCTGCATATGTGTGGGAGGGGGAGCTGGGGGGCTTTGGGGTTCTAACATTTAACTGTCATTCATTCTTTGAGGCACTCCTCTGCTTTCATGGATGGTTGTGAAGAAAAAGAATTTCAGAATATATATTGTATACATTTCTCTGATATTAAATGTACCTTTGAAACCTTTGAAACATTAGATTTTTGTATTTTCATTCTATTTACAAAATAGTCAATCCTCTCATTTCTTCTACCATAGTGCATTACCATACACTTCCTGATACTGTATTCCATCTGCCACGGGGAGGAACTCAGTAGGCCAGGCAGCACCTATGGAAAAAAAGTACAGTCGACATTTCAGGCTGAAACATTGACTGTACTTTTTACTGCCGGTGCTGCCTGGCCTGCTAAGTTCCTCCAGCAATTTGTGTGTGTTGCTTGGATTTCCAGCATTTGCAGATTTTCTCCTGTTTCCATCTGCCACTTCTTTGCCCATTCTCCTAATCTGTCTAAGTTCTTCTGGAGCCTCACTATTTCCTTAAAACTACCTGCCCCTCCACCAATCTTCATATCATCTGCAAACTTTGCAACAAAGCCATCAATTCCATTATCCAGATCATTGACATATAGTGTCAAAATAATTGATCCCAAGTCAGACCCCTGTGGAACACCACTGGTCACTGGCAGCTAACCAGAAAAGGCTCCCTTTAATCTTGCTGTTGCCTCCTGTCAATCAGCCATTGCTTTATCCATGCTAGAATCTTTCCTGTAATACCATGGGCTTGTGGCTTGTTAAGAAGCCTCACGTGTAGCACCTTGTCAAAGGCCTTCTGAAAATCCAAGTACCCCACATGAACCATTTCTCCTTTGTCTATCCTGCTTGTCATTTCTTCAAAGAATTCAAGCAGATTTGTCATATAAGCTTTTCCCTTGAGGAAACCATGCTGACTACATCCTATTTCATCATGTGCCTCCAAGTACCCCAAAGCCACATCTTTAACAATTGACTCCACCATCTTCCCACCAACTGAGGTCACACTAGCTAGCCTATAATTTCTTTTGGCTCTCTCCCTTCTTGAAGAGTGCAGTGACTGTTATAACTTTCCAATCTTTCGGAAACATTCCAGAGTCAAGTGATTCTTGAAAGTTCAGCCACCACATTTAAAACCTTGGTGTGTACACCATCTGGTCCAGGTGACTTATTTACCTTCAGACCTTTCAGTTTTCCCAAGAACCATCTCCCTCTTCATGGTAACTTCATAACTTCATGACTCCTGTCACCTGGAACTTCCACCATTATGCTAGTGTCTTCCACAGTGAAGACTGATACAAAATACTTTTTCAGTTTGTCCCCCATTACTACCTCTCCAACATTGTTTTCAGCGGTCCGATATCCACTCTTGCCTCTCTTTTACAGTTTATGTATCTGAAGAAACTTTTGGTATCCTCGCTAGTATAATTGGTTAGCTTACTTTTGTATTTCATCTTTACCTTCTTAATGACATTGTTAGTAACCTTCTATTGGTATTTAAAAGCTTCTCAATCCCTTAGCTTTTGCTCTATTATATGCCCTCTCTTTGGCTTTTATGTTGTCTTTGACTTCCCTTGTTAGACATGGTGGTGTTATCTTGCCTTTAGAATACTTCTTCTTATTTTGGATATACTTATCCTGTGCCTTCTGAACTCCTTCCAGAAATTCCAACCGTTATAGCCATTATCCCTCCCAGTGTTCTGTTCCAATCAATTCATGCCGACTCCTTTCACGTGCCTCCGTAATTTCTTTTATTCCACTGTAAGACTGATACATCTGACTTTAGCTCCTCTTTTCAAAAGTTTTGGGTGAATTTGATCATATTATGATCACTTTTCCCAAAAGATTCTTTTACCTTAAGCTCTTTAATCAATTCTGGTTCATTGCACAACACCCAACCTAGAATAGCTGACCCTGCGTGCTCAACCATGAGTTTCTCTAAAAAGCCATCTCGTAGGCACTGTAGAAAATCCCCCATCTTGGAATCCTGCACCAAACAGATTTTCCCAATCTATCTGCATATTGAAATCCCCCATGACTATTGTAACATTGCTCTTTTGGCATGCATTTTCAACGTCCCGTTGTAACTTGTAGACCATATCCTTACTACTGTTTGGGGGACTGTTTCTAACTCCCGTTAGGGTCTTTTTACCCTTAAGGTTCCTTAGCTCTATCCACAATGATTCAACATGTTCTGACTCTCCATCATCTCTTTCTAATAATTTAATTTCATATTTTACCTACAGAGCCATGCACCCCACTCTGCCTTCTTGCTTGTCTTTTCAATACAATGTGTATCCTTGGATATTAAGCCCCCAGCCATGATCCTCTTTCAGCCTTGATTCAATGATGCCCACCAAATCATATTTGCCAATTTGTAACTGTGCTACATGTATATCATCCTTGTTCCCTACACTGCATGCATTAAAATGTAACTCCTTTAGTCTTGTATCCAGCTTTCTCGATTTTGTCCGCCTTTTACATTGCAACTCATCCTATTGACTGCAATTTTGCCCTATCAGCACCCTCTCCTTGCTAGGTGTCACACATTGCCTCTATTTGTAAATTAACTACCTCATCATCTGCAGCATCACTCCAGTTCCCATTTCCTGCCAAATTAGTTTAAACCCACTTGAACAACTCTAGCTAATTTGCCCTCAAGGATATTGGATCCCCTTGGGTTCAGGTTTACCTATCCCTTTTGTACAGGTCATACCTTCCCCAGAATCCACACATCTGAACTCCTGCCCTCTGCACCAGTTTCTCAGCAACACTGTGATGATCTAGACCCACAAAATAGAAACATAGAAAACCTACAGCACAATACAGGCCCTTCGGCCCACAATGCTGTGCCGAGCATGTACACATTTTAGAAATTACCTAGGGTTACCCATAGCCCTCTACTTTTCTAAGCTCCATGTACCTATCTAGGAGTCTCTTAAAAAACCCTACCGTATCCGTCTCCACCAACATCACCGGCAGCCCATTCCACCCACTCACCACTCTCTGTGTAAAAAAACTTGCCCCTGACATCTCCTCTGTACCTACTTCCAAGCACCTTAAATCTGTGCCCTCTTGTGTTAGCCATTTCAGCCCTGGGAAAAAGCCTCTGAGTATCCACCCGATCAATGCCTCTCAACATCTTGTAACCTCTATCAGGTCGCCTCTCTTCCTTTGTCGCTCTAAGGAGAAAAGGCCAAGTTCACTCAACCTATTCTCATAAGGCATGCTCCCCAAACCAGGCAACATCATTCCAAATCTCCTCTGTACCCTTTCTATAGTTTTCACATCCTTCCTGTAGTGAGGTGACCAGAACTGAGCACAGTACTCCAAGTGGGGTCAGACCAGGGTGCTACAAAGTTGTAATATTACCTCTCAGACTCGATCAGAAACATCCTGGATCCTGGCACCTGGGAGGCAAACTACCATCCGAGCTTCTTTCCTGTCTGAGGAAATCGCCTGTCTGAGCCCCTAACTATAGAGTCCCCTATCACTACTGCCTTCCTCTTCCTTTCCCTACCCTTCTGAGCCACAGAGCCAGACTCTGTGCCAGAGGCTTCCCCCAGGTCGGTCCCTCCCCCCCAACAGTACTCAAACAGGAGTACTTATTGTTAAGAGGGAGAGCAATGGGGGTACTCTCTAGTATCTGACTCTTTCCCTTCCCTACTTGACTATTACCCACCTATCTGTCTCCCGATCCCCCGGTGTGACTACTTGCCTATAGCTCCTCTCTATCACCTCCTCACTCTCCCTGACCAGACAAAGGTCATCGAGCTACATCTCCAGTTCCCTAACGCGGTCCCTAAGGAGCTGCAGCTCGCTGCACCTGGTGCAGATGTGGCCATCCGGGAGGCTGGGAGTCTCCCAGACATCCCACGTCTGACACTTGATACAGAACACCAGCCTCACAGACATACTTCCTATTCCTCACAAGTAGCTTACCTCACCTCGATACATTTTTGCCAAAGCCCCGTTGAACTAAAGCCCTCCTACTCTGTCTCCCTTTCCCTCTCTGTCGCCCGCTCCTCAGACGCCCGCTCTATAAAGCTGTCTTCTTTTGTATTCTTCCCGCTGGTCTAATTCGCTGACTTCCACGTGGTTGCGCAGTGGTGCTTCGATCAAAATGAGGCGCTCAATGCCAAATAATGAACAATGAAAGATTTAGCTTTGTTTTTGAATAAAGATTGCACTGAGATTTTCTTTACTGAAAGTAAGTGATGCATTAGTGTTGTTCTAACAAAACAGAGACATAGAAACATAGAAAACCTACAGCACAATACAGGCCCTTCAGCCCACAATGCTGTGCTGAACATGTACTTACTTTAGAAATTACCTAGGGTTACCCATAGCCCTCTATTTTTCTAAGCTCCATGTACCTGTCCAGGAGTCTCTTAAAAGACCCTAACGTATCCACCTCCATCACTGGCAGCCCATTCCACTCACTCACCACCCTCTACGTAAAAAACGTACCCCTGACATCTCCTCTCTACCTACTTCCAAGCATGTGAACATAAAAAAGAAGTACAGTAACCTTTTCTAATTTGGAGATTCAGAGATTAATCTTTGTTGTTACAATAGGATATTACTGAGAGAGTGCTCTGGGTGGAATGGTGAAGATTATTAGATCAGGGTAATTCTACATCCACCTTCTTAATCAGGGTGCATTGCAGGATCCCATTGTTGTCTTTTGCGAAGAATGAGGAAGCTCTTCTTATAGCCTGGTCATTCAGTGAATTCCAGGGTGATGGTGTGAATCCCTATTTCAGTCCATTGCCGTTTCACGAACAGAGGCATTAAAGAGAAAAAATGCATATGACCGTGACACACCTTCACTGAGGTGACTGGTGAACCTGTCTATCCAAATTCAATTTTGGCAATATTTCTACTAAGAGCATTTGGAAATACAGGACAATGGAGCATTGGCTACTTGCTCCATTTTATTGTTAATTCTCATTTGAACAATCAAACCTCAGAACCTTGGATAGAAGATAAATCCTGCCATTTAAAACTAATAAATGAGTAACTGGTTTAGTGATGGATAGGAAAGCATAGCCTACAGTTTCGATACTTCCTTTGTGTAACTGACTTTTCAACTGCAACTGCAGAAACCTGAGTTTTAATTAGAAATAATCTAATATTCTAAATATTTCTAAATTGTTGCTTTAAATCATAAGATTATTTTTATGCTTGTTGTAGCTCTTTAACAGAACGCTTTAATTTTTATTGTTAAAATATATTCCCATTTGCAATTTCTGATCATACATGCAGTTGCCTTTTGAACTTCATTGCCAAGACCACAGTAGATTTATGACAATGTTTTTATTTTCCTGACTCCTGAATTAATGTTTCATCCTTTCTGTTAAGTCTTCGATGTGTATGTGTCTAGCAAATCTGTATCAATTAATGATAATTACTGTCCTCAATCAATGTTTAGTCAGGACTTCTATCCATTTTTTTTTTACCCTAACCTTGTCTCGATCAATTAATGATGGAAGTTGCAAATGATGGAATATGGATGGTGATCAACCATTAAAATAGCTTCAGTATTGGGAAGCACCACCTACCACTTCAGTTATATTGTCTAACCATTAAATCATTTAGATAGAGGAATATGTAACACAATAACTGCAAACTTAACTATTAATTTTCCAGCTCCCAAAGTCACAAGAGAATGCATAATCAACAAGAGGAATAATATGATTAATTAAAACCTGTTCCTGGAGATTGAGCTCTTTATATCTGCAGACAACCTCCAAATAGAATGTGAAGGACCAAGCCGAATTTGTGGCCTTTCTGCCAGATTGTGTGAATGTTATAATAGCACTAACTAAAAACAGTCATGGATCTTTAGGCTTCCAACAGTCTGCTATTTAGGATAACATTATTACTGGATAGATTAATTAACCAAGGTAAATTAAACTTCCTATAGGTATTTCAAATTAAAATACAGTTTGGGACTGAATTAAACTAATGGAGATAAAAAAAATCTTGTGTGTTCTATAAAAGGTGTGCAGCTGTATTAAATTTCAACCCTGGCAGTGAAAGCAAAAACCTATCCCAAAGATTTCGCAAGCACTGTTGATGAATAAATAAATATTTCCCAGTTATACCACAATTAGCTTGTTTCGTCTATTTCTACAATTAAAATTCCCCAACTTTATTTTCCGGGTTAGGTATTTTAATCAAGTAGTCGTGGATAAAACACACAAGAAACACAAGAAGTACCTGACGGATATTTTCAGTCCTAATTGAAACGCTACCTCTGTACCTCCCTCTGCAATTGAATCCTCAACTTCCTAACCAGAAGACCACAGTCTGTGCGGATTGGTATTAACGTCTCCACCTCGTTGATGATTAGTACTGGCACACTTCAGGGATGTGTGCTTAGCCCATTGCTCTACTGTTTCTATATCCATGAGGCATAGTTCAAATGCCAGTAATTTACTGTTGATTTGTTGACAGAATTTCAGATGGAGTCAAGAGGGCATATCACAACATCAACCTTGCACTCAATGTTAGTAAGACCAAAGAGCTGATTGTGGACTTCAGAAAGGGTAAGATGAGGGAACAAGAAAAAGAAACAGTCCTCGTAGAGGGATCAGAAGTGGAAAGAGTGAGCAATTTCAAGTTCCTGGGTGTCAATATTTCTGAGGATCTCACCTGTTTCCAACATATTGATGCAGCTATGAAGAAGGCAAGACAGCAGCCATATTAGGAGTTTGAGGAGATTTAGTTTGTCATCCAATACACCAGAAAATTTCTACAGATGTACTGTGGACAGCATTCTGACCGGCTGCATCACTGTCTGGTATGTGGTGGTGGGGGTGGGGGTGCTACTGCACAGGATCAAGCTTAGGAAGTTGTAAAATTAGTCATCTCTGTCATGGGTAGTAGCCTCTGTAGTATACAAGACATCTTCAAGGAGTGGTGCCTCAGAAAGGAGGTGTCCATTATTAAGGACCATCACTCAGGACATGCCTTCTTCTCATTGTTACCATCAGGAAGAAGGTACAGAAACCTGAAGGCACATACTTAGCAATTCAGGAACAGCTTCTTCCCCTCTGCCATTCGATTTCTAAATGGACATTGAACCCATGAACACTGGCTCACTTTTAAAAATATTATTTTTGTTTTTGCATGACTTTTTAAAATTTGATTATTTTAAATTTAATTATTTCATTTATGTATATATACTTACTATAATTCTTTTTTTCTTTATTTATCACATATTGCATTGTACTGCTGGCGCTAAGCTAACAAATTTCACAACATATGTCTGTGACATTAAACCTGATTCTGATTAGGATGTTTGTCCACTGAAGTCTCATCAACCACTCAATTAGATCATGGCTGATAATTTCACCCCAACTCTTTTACCCATTACACCTTTGCTGTTAAGTAATTTATTCATGAGAAGATTTAGATACTTTACGTGGCTCATTATTTTTATGCATTAGCTTACGGACCAGGTTTTAATATAGCTGCCCACCTGTTTGTTTTCAGATTCATGCAGTATTCTATTGCAACAAAGCATCTAAATAGATGAAACCACCACCCTAAGGGTTTTGATTCTTTTCAGATATTGGCAAAAAATGGTTAATTCCTTACCCACATAGAACTGGCTGTAGAGTTCCAGCCTGGTGTGACCCTGCGTTGGTGCCTTCCTGAAGTCCCTGCGGAGAAGATCTACTTGAAGGCTTGCTTCTTTTACATTGCGCTCAGCAATGACTCGATGCCACTGGTCATCATTCAAAGGATTTGGGGATCTCACTGTTAGTTCAACTGGGCCATTTCCCACATCAAATGAAAACGCAACATCAGATGGTGCTGAAAATAAAAATCATCATTATGTAGTTCGGTTTTATAATAATGTAAAGGTCAAACTGGAAAGATGGAAGGAAAACTTGGTGCTGATAGTGAGATAAGATATAAACATAATTGAGAATAATTAAGATGTAACACCTATAATTTGCTAGGTGTCTTGATAGGCCAGTTAAGTAAACTATCTGCGAGAACAGTGAATAAGGTTTTCAAGACTCAGGCTGCTATCGTGTGTTAAATAATAATCTAGTGAAATAATTTACACAAAGGAAAGCAAGTTGCAGGCCTCTGTTGCAGTTAGGTGTAAAGGGACAGAGAGAGAGAGAGAGAGAGGGACAGAGAGAGAGAGGGAGAGAGAGAGAGGGGGAGAGAGAGAGGGAGAGTGAGAGAGAGAGAGAGAGAGAGAGAGAGAGAGAGAGAGAGAGAGACTAGTGATTTGGAGCAACATTTGGGATGGACACAGTGGGAGATGTTGAATGTCTGGGTTATTCCTTGCTTTGCCATGTTTTACAAAAGGAGACCACAGAAAGAATATTGCAGAACATATCAAATCTATACTTCTCCTCAATTTGATATCTAAAATGGAATCATAATATATAGAAAACATTAATATTCCATTTTATAGCACAATTTTAAGGGCATAGCTTTTTCTACTTAACACTTTTACCAGTTTTAAAATCTGCAACTTTTGAAATTGGATAAAAAATTGTATATTCAAAAATTCAAATGCCATGTTATCCCTTTGTCCAGCTGAGCAATACATCAATATAAAAATTCAGTATTTTTACTTGTCGCAAGCACGCGGGAAGACAACGAGAATGGCTGAAAGGGCGTCTGTAATAGTCTACTTCCCATGAGGAAAGTGATAATTACATTACCAATCACTGAAAGATGATATACATTCCTGTGGTAATTTGCTAATTGCCCATATGTCAAATCAGACAAAATGTGAAAAATGGATAGATTTTTTTTATCTGACTTCTGATGAACCACCAACTAACTGCCTTATAAATCTGGAAGATGATCAACAACATATTCCTGAAATTCAAGACAAGAATTTGTCCTTATAATGTGTAAGTAATTTTTGTACCTTATACCTTGGTTATATTTTGTTATGATAATGATGGCAAAAGAAAATTCCCAGATTCATTCCCTACTTGTTGCAATATCTATCAATCATAATTTCTATTTATATAGTAAGCCCACATATGCAAGCTTTATGTTATTGTTTTCATATACAAAACATTTATAAATTCAAAATGTTACAGTGTTTTAAACAAATAATTGACCACTTCTTTGAGCACCTCTGCTCCATCCACCAAAAGCAGAACCGCCCAGTGGCCAAACATTTTAATTCCCATGTCCTCCTCTTGTGCCAGGATGAGGCCACCCTCAGAGTGCAGGAGCAACACCTTATATTCTGTCTGGGTAGTCTCTGACCTGATGGCATGAATATCAATTTCTCCTTCTGGTAAAACAAAAATTCCCTACCCCTTCCCCTCTTCCTCTTTTACCCCTTTTCACTGTCTATCATTTCCCCTTGGGTCCCCCCCTCCTTCCCTTTCTGCAATGGTCCACTCTCTTCTCCTATCAGATTCCTTCTTTTCCAGCTCTTGACTTTTCCCACCCACCTGCTTGCACCTATCACATTCCAGCTAGCCTCCATCTCCTCCCCCAAACGCACTTTTAAAAAAATTCAAGCATCTTTCCTGTTCCTCCTCGGTCCTGAAAAAGGGTCGCGGCACAATATGTCGACTGGTTACTTATTTTCATAGAAGCTGCCTGACCTGCTGATTTCCTCCAGCATTTTTGTGTGTTTCTTTGGATTTCCAGACTTTGTGCAGGCGTTTTTGTGTTCATAGTCAGTTCGAGTCTTGTCTCATTTAACAAATATCTCACCCAGCATCTTCAAACTTTTTGATTATTTTGTCTGTCTTCTTGACACAATAAGATCAAAGGGCAACATATGTATTTTACACACAATACAACAAATATACATGAAATCTTAAATTATCATTGCCACTTTCAAATAACAACACACAAAATGCTGGTGGAACACAGCAGGCCAGGCAGCATCTATAGGGAGAAGCGCTGTCGACGTTTCGGGCCGAGACCCTTTGTCAGGACAAAGGAAAGATAGTAAGAGATTTGAAAGTAGGAGGGGGAGGGGAAATAGAGACCCCGAGTGTCTCGGGCTTCTTTTGTTTGTGTGTTATTGTTTGAATTTCCAGCATCTGCAGATTTCCTCGTGTTTGCCACTTTCAGCTGTGTTTTGAGGTAATGTGTTATCCTTTTAGTTCCTACATCAAAATTAATGTGCCTATTCATAAGTGTGAATCTAGTTCTACTTTGCTCTCCAAAAATGCATATTTTGAGAAGATTCTGCATAGAATGGATTTGTTGGAAGGGATTTGTAATGTGTGGATCTATTTCTTTTAGAGCTATGACCAGCCCCCCCCCCCATTATTGTGAATGAATGTTTATTTGGAATATGGGTTTATGAAAGGGAAAATTAATGTTTTGTACATATACAGTTTTATGTTGCATTAATCTAAAGAGGGAGGAAGTGTAATGTATGGATCTATGGAGCAATGACCCCCCCCCCCCCCTTAGCACTATGTATTGATCTGTTGTCTGGGCATGTGCTGTTGTCTACGCATGCACATTCTTCTTTCTCTCTCTCTCTCTCTCTCTCTCTCAGTCGCTGCAATATGAATACATTAGTTAAAGCCATCAACCCTGTGTGTGCTTTTATCTACATACTACTAAAACTCTCATGCTCTGTCCGTCTGTTTGTCTGTTTGTGACCTCCAATTAGCGCAAACGGTGCAGTACAGTGGCACTGTTTTTGGCAAAATCGACTTAAAATGCGCTAACTTACAGAATGCAGGTAAAGTTCAGGGTTATATATTTGTATAAAATTGCACATTCGCCAAAATCAACAGCCCCATCCACCATCATGGAAGTCAGGACTCAACACCACGATGCATGCACCCGGCCAGCCTCAGCAGCGACACCAACCGGAGCAAAAGGGCAGGGCAGCTCTATTTCGATTCCCTCAAAGGATGCCCTAACAGACATTGTCTAGTTTAATATATATGTAACTGTGCACAGATACAACAAGTTGGCGATGAGTATGAAGCTGATTATCAGAAAATATCATGAACTGTACCAACAGATACGGCACAATTACGGGATGTAACAGCAAGAGTTAATCAGCATGGGAAGGCTGTCATGGATGCAAACAAATGCTTGAGGTACAGCAGAGTAACAGTGAAAGCCACGCTGAATTTAAAGTGAAAATAATGTGGTGATGGCTTCAGTCTGGCAAGCTGATGGATTAGTTAGTGTTAATGAAGGCTGGGAGTCGTATATCAAGAGGCTGGAACTGTATTGTAACGCAAACAACATGGAGGAGCAAAAGAAAGTCTCTGCACTTCTTAGCTTAATGAGTTTAAAGATGCAACTTACTAACACATGCAAAGCTAGCATACAATACGCTCGACAAAATTGTTACAATTTTTAAAAATCACTTGAGCACTAAACCACTGATATTAGCTGAGAGACTTAAATTTTTCAAAGTGAACCAGTCAAAAATGAAAGCCTTTCTGAATACATTGCAGAACTGTGTAAGCTTTCCCAGTACCGTGACTTTAGAGATGGATTTCTGATGCATTAAGAGATAGGTTTTTATGTCACATGCATAGTCAAAGCATTGAAATGAGGCTACTGGCCGAAAGAGACCTAACCCTGGACAGGCATTGACTGTTGCAATATCATTAGAGACTGCAGCAGAGCTACAGAATGTGAAATGACAAAATGTCCCTGAATGGTGCAAACAATCCAAAAATGTTATCGATGTGTCAAATTCTCCCATGATACAAATGCCTGTTGGTTCAAAGAAGTCTGCAGAAAGTGTCACAGACAAGGCCACATAGAGAGAATGTGCAAGGGAAATAACAATCTCAATTGACTGAAAAGTCTCAAACACAAAACTAAGCAAATGCATGAAGTTACCAAATGTGAAACAAATCAGACAGCATAGAGTCTGACAAAGGTGAACTGTAATGCCTAGAACTGCATGCTATTACCGAAGCAGATTGTAATATAATATGGATCACAATAGATGTGTCTGGTGTAAAACTGAAAGTGGAGCTGGATACAGAGTCAGCTTTATCCATAATTCCAGAGGCTGACTACAACAGACTCTTTTCTAAGATACCTTTTTTAACTGAGTGGAACTAGTACAAATATGGTAATCTTACAGTCAGGCCTTAATAAAGACTCATACAAGATTATCTCATATGGTTATATAATTGCTTAGAGATACCTTCGCTTTGTGATTTGTGGAAAAAGAGCCACTATTTGTTTTTATTCAATTGATAATTATTTAAATGATACTTAAATATAAGTAATACCAAGTCTTTTTTTCTCACCCCATTCCTCCTAGAGATAAAAGGGATAGAGTTCCTCTAGTTGTCACCTACCACCCAACGAGCCTCTGCATCCAACATATTCATCACGATCTCTGCCATAGAACTATAGAGTCGTAGAACACATCAGCACAGAAACAGGTCCTTTGGTTCATATAGCCCATGCTGAACCATTAATCTACCTAGTCCCATCGACCTGAACCTAGACCATAGCACTCCAAACTCTTCCTTTCCAAGTATCTATCCAAAGTTCTCTTAAATGTTGAAATCAAGCTCACATGCACCACTTGCACTGGCAGTCTCACAACCCCCTGAGTGAAGAGGTTTCCCCTCATGTTCCCCTTAAACATTTCAGCTTTCACCCTTAACCATGTCCTCTAGTTGTGGTCCCACCCAACCTCAGTGGAAAAAGCCTGCTTACATTTACCCTATCTATATCCTTCATAATTTTGTACACTTCTGTCAAATCTCTTCTCAATGTTCTACATTCTAAGTAATAAGGTCCTAACCTATTCAATCTTCCCATATAAATCAGATCCTCCAGACCTGGCAACATCCTTATAAATTTTCTCTGTACTCTTTCAATTTTATTTAAATATTTCCTGTGGGTAGGTGACCAAAATGGGACACAAGACTCCAAATTGGGCCTCGGTAACATCTTTTACAGTTTCAACATAACATCCCAACTCCTGTATTCAATACATTGATTTATGTGCCGAATGCTTTCTTTATGAACCTATCTACCTGTGAGACCAGAGCTCTACTCCCTAAGTTATGGAGCCTTCTGAACACCATCTCCAATGTGATCCCACCACCAGGCACGCATTCTCATTTTCTTCCCCTCCACTTTCCACAGGTATTGCATTACCTGTACTCTCTTCCCATTGATCCCCTCCTGGTACTTATCACTGCAACTGTGCTAAGTGTTACATTTGACCCTACACCTCCTTCCACACCACCATATATGGCTCTAAACAGTTCTTCCAGGTGAAGCAGTCCTTCACATGCGAATCCATCAGTGTTATTTATTGCATCTGGTGCTCCTTGTGTGACCTCCTGTACAATGATGAGACCAGTAGCAAATTCGGTACTGCTTTATCAAACACTTTTGCTCTGCCTGTCATAACAACCAAGATCTCTGCGCAGTCAGCCATTTTAATATAACATCTCATTCCGATGCTGACATGTCTGCTCACAGCCCCCTGCCAAGCTGAGGCCAGAAGTAGATTAGAAGAACAGAATCTTATACTCTGCCTATAGTCTCCAAGCTGATGGCCTGAAAATCCACCTTCAGGTAACCACAACCTTCTGTCCCCCCTTTTGTTTTCCCTTTCTTAACAGCTCCCATCCATCTTCCCTTTCCCCTCTCCCACCCTCTCGATTTGTCCATTATTCACACATTCCTCCCACCGATACCCCTCCTCACCTCCCTCCCTTTATTCCTTGGTCCACTAACCTCTCCTATCATATTCCATCTTCTTCAGCCCTTTGTCACTTCCTCCTATCAGCTCCCAGTGTCTTACATCATTCCCACTGCCCCTTCCCCACTTGCTTATCTTCCTCCTTTCACTTGGATTCACATCGCATTCACCATCTCTAACTCCACCCCTACCCTAACATTTTGTAATGGCTTCTGCCCTCTTTCTTTCCAGTTGTAAGGAAGGCATTGACCTGAAACATTGATTGTCCATTTTCCTCTATAAATACTGCCTGACCTGTTGCATTTCTCCAGCATTTTGTGTGTTGCTCCACAGCTCCAGCATCTGCAGTCTTTTTCTGACAAATATTTTCAAATGTTTGCTCTGTCCTGTTTGAATTTATACTGTCAGTTCTGGCAAGTTGAACCACTAAGATACTGCCAAAACTGGACTAATTTTGGATAACTTCATGCCAGAGGTTTCATTGCTTGTAAGAAAAGCAAACTAGCTTAACAGCAAAACAAAATGTGTAATAGAAATTTCATGTACATGGTACCACAATGAATTAATGGCACTTTTTGTTCCCATATTGCTAATTATACCACTCTTAAAAATCCAAATGAATGCTCATGGTACAACCTGCAAACTAAAGCTCTGAGGCAGTCTGACCTTTTACCAACATAAATTTAGCAAAAGCTCCAAGGAAACAGAAGACACGATACTGCTCAGTAGGCAATTAAATATGTTTAGATCCTGACAATAGCAAATTATATGACATTTGAGAATGTCTCGCCACTTTGCATATTTTAAAGTGGGATGTAATTTCCCTAAAAGCTTGTGGTTGGAGAAATGCTTTCACTGATAGAATAAAATCCTATCACTGAAATTCATAATGGAACAGGATGACAGGTCTTACAACTCAAATCCTATTACTTCACAAATGACTAATTTTACTTGAGGAATAAGTATTTGTTAAACATTGCTAATATTAGATTCCAATAATTCACGATCTGTTGAAATATCTAGTACTTTATTCATCAGACTGTTTAAACATGTTAAATATAAATGACAAGTAAATTGAAAGCCATTTATAGGATTATTGAACAGAAGAAAATTTAATATTTCAGCTTACCACAATATTGAGTGACTTTACTTACAAATGTTAAGATAGAATTAATGAGGATTATAAAAGTGAGAAGTTCATAGTTTGTTGACCCAATCAACTGCAAAACAGAAATATGAAATGTACCATTTATACCACATTACAAACTGATCCACGGGTAGATGAATATTAGTCGTGATTTTCACAAATTTAAATTTTTGAAATTAAATGCATCTGAAATTATGTATAATTATTAAACACAGTGATGTTTGTGAGCACACAGGTTTGTTACACGGTTATTTGAGTACCACTCCTGACAGATCTCAGAGCTTAACTCCTGGAAGTAGACAGACTTGTGCTTTACTCAAGTCATTATTTTATGATAGATCAATCCATGTTGTTTGAGATATATTTCCTTAATCTGGCTCTTCACTTATGTTTTGTTCAGACATTTAAAAAAAAGATTTATTTTGAGCTGTATGTGATTGAAGTTGATTATTGGGTACACTATATTTTACTTCTGAAGACAATCTTCTTGTCCAAAGAGCGCATAAAATACGTACAGTAGATCCACTTCACCTCTGGTCCCAAAAAACCATTTACGTATGTTTCCATAAATTAACTTTAGTCAAGTAACACGGAAGCAGACCCAGCAGCCTGCTGAATGTACGCTGACCATCAGGAATCTATTGCCCATTTGCACTAATCTCTTTTAAAAACAAATTCTCCTGATTCACCTACCACACCCATGAGATTTTACCCACTCACCTACAAAGGTGGGGAAATTTACAGTGGTCAATTAACATTACAATGAGAGGCAGGAGAGATTGGGCCACCTTCTCAATCTATTTACTTATTTATATTTATTGAGCTACAATAAATGAAGCAGACTCTTCTGGCCCTTTGAGCCACATAGCCCAACAACCCCCATTTAATGCTAGCCTAATCATGGGACAATTTATAATGACCAATTATCCTATCAAATGGTAGGATTTGGTGAATGGGGTAAATATGAGCTATCCAAGTTTGCTGTTGGCATGAAAATAGGTCAGAAGTAATGCTGCAATAAGGACATGTGGACTCAGCATAGACCGTAGATAGCTGAGACAATGGGTAACATTTAGGAACTGGAATTTCATGTGGGGAAGAATAAGATCATGAACCTTGGTAGGAGGAATCAAAAGACAGATTGTCATCTAAATGGAGTGAGACTGCAAATGAGTGTACAGGGGAATCTAGACGCTGAGCATAAAGCATAAGAAGTTAGCATGCAGTGTAGCATGTAATTAAGAATGCAAATTGCACATTGACCTTTATTGTCAGGAATTAAAATTTAAAAGAATAGAAATATTATTACTTAGCGAGGCCACATCTGGTACTGTCTACAGTTTTGGTTCCTTAGTTAAGTAAGGATATACCAGTTCAAGAGGGCTGTCCCGTCATGAGTGCTAGATAAGTCAGGATTTGGGGAAGATGAGAGATGATCTTATTAACCCATATGAAACCTTAGGGGAGCATGAAAGGCCAGATATTGAGATGTTTCCATGAGTGGAAGATTCACACATGAGGGGACAGAGTTAAAAAATGAGAAAGCAGGCATTTAAGACTGTGGTGCATAGGAATTTCTTCCTCAAAAGCGTGGAAAGTCCATAGCATTCCCTACCCCAGAGGGTTGTGGAAGCTAGGTCATTCGGAGGACTCTGAAATATCAAGGATTTGAGTGCTATGTGGAATTGCCACAGAAAATGAATGAGACCTGGGGCAGATCAGCAACGGGAGGGGATGATTGAGGGGCAGGTGGTAAACTCCTGCTCCTGTCTTCTTGTGCTAAGGTGTAATCTAGACATGTGGCCAGTTTACAATTCCATCTCCTTGTTTCCCGTCTGACAGGTTGTCACCCATCACTGGCCCTTTGCAGATTTCTTACCAGGAGTAGCTTTTCCTTCAGGTCTGCTGACTTTCTAGCTATGCCTGCACTTTTGCTGTACACAATCTCATTCTCTAATACTTTGCTGAGTTCCCAGGCCTCACTTTGACTTATTTTAATTACCGCTTGCTGTTGCTTCCTTATCACAAAAGTTCGTTAAAAATGCCTTTACTTTCCAAAGCTACACACACACAACACACTTCTTTTCACCTTCACGTGACCCAGAGGCAAAATACTTTGCATTTCTTTTTACAAAGGAAAGGGGCTTTGCTGATGTACTTTAGGTGAAAAGGTGTGAAAGTATTGAATGCAATAAACAGAATAAGAGAGGCAGAATCATTCTAAGGCTAGGTCCACACTACGCCAGATAAATCTGTAACCGAAGCTTCTTCTCTTCGTTTTTACCCTCTGTCCACACTAAAGCGGCGTTTCCGTTCCCCGAAACCGAACCTTTTCAGAAACGCTTTTCAGAGTATGTATTTTTGAAAATGCCGGATTGGCCAGAGCAGTGTGGACGGGGTAACTGGAGAAATTGAAAACACTGTCAGACGGCAGTGTGCCATTTCATTGTTTTCTTGAACGCAACCTAACAATTTCAGAACAGACGGCAACGAGACTGAAGCCAGAAGAGTTAGAAATGTTCTCACCAAATACTTTGACCCATAACTTACTGAATAAATAAGTATACTCACTTTGCCCTGTTTCCTGTCCTTGCTCGTATGAAGGTGGTTTACCTATTTATGCAAGTACTTATCTGACAATAGATGTGTAACAGCCGAATGTAACATTGTATGGAAATACAAGATAACACTGATGCAGACATGTTTTATACATTTAACAAGGTGCTTTATTAATGCAACAGAGTTCGTCAGTTTTTCAATGTTCGTCGTCAGCCGGGTCAATCTGTCTGTGAACTCCCTGTCGGTTACCGCCATACGCTCCAGTATTTGTTTTTTTTTAAGTTCTCTTGCGTGAGAGCCAACAGCTGTCCGTCATTTTAAGTTTTTCTAGTCTGTAACTACATAAACACGCACTTTCACAGTGAGTTTCGATACCAAACATGTCACTTGTTTTCGGTAGATGTGTCCTGCGCATGCCCAGTAGGAGGAGATTTGCCGAAATCTCTGTTTCAATGTGGATAGAGATATTTTTAAAAATGCATAGTGTGGACGCCTATCGTTTTTACGTGAAACTGGCATTTTCAAAATTATCTGGTCTAGTGTGGATGTAGCCTTAGAAAAGGTTTGCAACTTTGTCTTGGTGACATATTATTGGTATCAATTCAGATGGAAAGAAAATTTAGAATGGTACAAATTAACGTAAAATATTCAGCACAACTTTGTTAAGGGAAACGCAAACCTGATTGAATTGGTTATGGAGTGAAAATAAGGGCAGTGTGTTCAATGCAGTCAGTATGAACTTTATCAATGTTTTTGATGAAGTCCTACAGGATAGGCCAGCCAAAAAAGTAAAGGCCCATGAGAGGTTGGCAAATTAGTTTCGAAAGCTACTCAATGGCAGGAGATAAGTGGTGATAGGTGTTAGGAAGATTGTAATTGCTCTGCAGCTGGTTTGGGTGAGATTTATGTGGTAATCCCAAAAATTCAAGATTTTAGCAATGACGAGAGATTGGATAAAATGGGAATATTTGATTTGGAACAGAAGAGGCTGAGGGAAGACTGAATTAATGCTTATAAAATTATGATGGTCATAACTACATCAAATGAGGATCCAGAACCAGGAAGTATGAAAAACTAAGGGGTGTATAACACTGTAAACCCATATACATGGGAGCAGAATTAGGCTATTGAGCCCATCAAATCCAATCCACCTTTCAATCATGGCTGATTTTCTTTTAGCCTTATTTTCTTGCCATCTCCGTGTAACCCTTAACTTTACCAATAAGAATTTATCAATCTCAGCCTAAATTACACCTAATGACTTAGCCTCAACAGCCCTCTGTGGCAATGAATTGAATTCACTTCCATCTGATTGAAGTCGTTCCTTCTCATCTCAGTTTTAAAGAGATATCCCCTTATTCTGAGGCTGCGTCCTCATATCCTAAACTCTCCTACTAATTGAAACATTTTCTCCCTGTCCACTCTATCTAAGCTTTTCAGTATCTGGCAAGTTTCAATGAGATCCCCCCCCAATCATTCTGCAATCTATCAAGTCAGGCCCAGAGATATCAAGCGCTCCTTATTTGTTAAGCGTTTCATTCTGAGATCAATCTTGCAAATCTCCTTTGCATTCTCCAGGTCCAACACATCCTTCCCTCAATATGGGCCCAGTATTCCAAATGTGTTCTGATCAATGTTTTAAAGCTTCAGCAGTGCATCTTTGCTTTTATGTTCTAGTCTTCTGGAAATGAATGGTAACAATGCATTTGACATCTTTACTATTAACTCAACCTGCAATCTGAACCGAGAGCTCCCAGTTCCTTTGCATCCTCATTTCAGAATTTTCTTCCCATTTAGAAAATAGTCTATGCCTTTATTCTTCTTATCAAAGTGCATTACCTATAATGTATTTTACCGGCCACTTCCTTGCCCATTCTCTCAAGCTGACCAATTCTTCTGATGACTCTTTGTCTCTGTAACACTGCCTTGTTCCTCCACCTACCCTGGTATGATCTGCAGCAATATAATGAAAATAAATGATTAAAGGAGGGGAATTGAATAAAAGATAAGTCTCTGGCGGAGGGGGGTGCGTTAAGAAATATTTGGTTGACTGCTTGAAAAGCAGAGAAGTGGGTAGATCTTTGTTGACTGCACAGAAACAATGAACTGAATGGGCCCCTTCTGTGTTGTAATTTTGTTTTGATACTGTTTCATTGCTCAGTATCTCCAGTGTTCCAGCTTGGCAGAAATATCCTCAATATATGTATTTCCTCATAAAACACCAAATTCATAGCTTTGGCACAATTTCCTCTATCAAGTGGATTAAACACATTGATTTTGTGCACAGTCCCCTGCCATTTGCCACCAATTCCTCGTCTCAATTTCATTCTGACATCTATGTCTTTGGCCTTCTGTAGTGTTCAAATCATCTTCAGATTTGAAGAACAATACTTTCTATTCAGCAGGATGCAACTCTCTTGCCTCAGTATTGACCTTAACTATACCTCCAGCAGATACAGTTGCATTTACCTTCTGAGCACATATCTATATTTACCTAAGCAAAGCCATGAATAGAATATGATGACTAAAATGGATTAGAAATAAGCTTTATTAATAACACTGTCTCCCACTTTGGCATAATTAACTAGAATTTCTTTCTGGGGCTTGTGACAAGATTTAAGAAAATCTAGATGAACCTGACTCACTGACTAACTGGCAAATCTGATTTTTTTCCTGATCTTTAATAAATGCCAGAGTATTAAATATTTAAAGGATAAATCCAGCTGGCTTAACATATAATCAACTGTAAGATGTTTTCAACCTCAAGATATACTAAGTAACTTCATGATACTCAGAGATAAAGAAATAAAGTATAAAAAGCTCAAGTATTGCATGATCATGACCAAAACGCAATGAAATGCTGATCTACAGAAAGTCTATATCTTCCAAGAGTGGGCTAATGTGGTGAGAAGGGAAATGAAATAATAGCAACACACACAAAACATTTGAAGAACTCAACATGTGGAGGAAAATGAACAGTCGACGCTTCCCTCCATAGATGATGCTTCCAGTCTTTTGTGTGTGTTGATTCAGATTTCCAGCATTACAGTATTTCTAGTGTCTCCAAAGTGGAAGTTTAAAGTTCAAAGTAAATTTTATTATCAAAGTACCTTAACGCCACCACATACAACCCTGAGATTCGCTTTCCTGTGGGCATACTCAGCAAATCTATAGAGAAGGAACTATAACAGGATCAATGAAAGATCAGCTAGAGTGCAGAAGACAACAACGTGTGCAAATGCAAATGAATAGCAATAAATAACGAGAACATGAAGTAACAAGATAAAGAGTCCTAAAAGTGAGATCATTGGTTGTGGAATCCCCTCAATGGATGGGCGAGGGAGTGCAGTCATCCCCTTTTGTTCAAGAGCCTGATGGTTGTGGGGTAATAGGTGTTCTTGAACCTGGTGGTGCGAGTCCTGAAGATCTTGATGGCAGCAGTGAGAAAAGAGTCTGACCTGGGTGATGAGATCTCTGAGCTGGAATACTTATAATAAAAAAGGGAAAAGCTATTGCCCAATTGGTTATGAATTATTAATGAAATGAAACATGCATGTCTGATCAATTCTTTCGGTTTTTACTTCCCATTTTTAGACCAACCTAAGGCCAAGCTAACAATGTGGTTCAGAAAATTCTCTTGAGATGAACTTCCTTTCAGGCATTAATGTTAAATAACCTAAAGCAAATTGTCAGCCTATTTTTCTTTTCTAGGTCTTCTTTTTCATTGACGACTATGGGA
Organism: Hemitrygon akajei; assembly: GCF_048418815.1. Classification (NCBI taxonomy): domain Eukaryota; kingdom Metazoa; phylum Chordata; class Chondrichthyes; order Myliobatiformes; family Dasyatidae; genus Hemitrygon; species Hemitrygon akajei. Next base: position 109,731,453 of record NC_133131.1, read on the forward strand.
AAATAAATCTGTGGAAAATGAAATCATAAAATGAAAATTGAGTGGAAAGTGAAAGTGACTGATAACTATTTATAACACCATTGGTGTTAATAACCATGACAAAAATAATTTGTTATGTTTTCACTTCAAGGATTAAACATGGGATTCCTTTATATATCCAGGGCTTCATTTACTTGTCTCTTACAGTCAAGTAGTCAACGAATCAAACAACAGGCAAACAGGTCATTCAGCCCAACTCATCTATGCTAATCAGTGGTCCCCTTCCATTTTAATCCCATGGCCCAGCATTTGGTCCACAGCCTTCTATGCTTAAATAATTCGTATTCATCTAACCTCATCTTAAATGCTATCAGCGACCTAGCTTCAACCAATTTCCTGTACGGTGAACTCCAGGTATTGATCGTTCTCTGGGTGAAGAAGACCCTTCTTCACATTTCTTCTCCTTTACCTAAACCTGCGTCCTCTAATTTTATCTACCTATGAGGAAAACTTTCCTTGTCTGATCTGTCTGTACCCCTCATAATATATACTTCAGTCATGTCACCTATTAACCTCCTCTGTTCCAAGGAGAACAAACCTGGTTTCTGCAGACTCTCCTCCTAACTGAACTGCTACATATCAGGCAACATCCTAGTAAATTCTTTCAGTATCCTGTCCAGCACTATCACATCCTTCCTAAATTATGGTAACCAAATGAGCATGAGGTTTGGCCAATATTTTATAAAGTTGGTACCTTAATCAATGAAGGCCAATATCCCATATGGCTTCCTGATCAAGTTATCTATCAGTGTTGCCAGCTTCAAGGATCTCTATAATTCAACTCCAAGGACCCTCTGTTCCTCAATACCTCCTGTAAAGCTCTCTGTGAGGTTCTCTGTTGGTCGGGGTCAACAATGAATATTGAATCCCAGCTGTCCATAGGATACGAAAGCCAGTTTACAAGGCAGGCAGTACAATATGGAAAGCCAGGTGTTGCCTATGTAGCAGCCTTTATCTCTCCATGCAGCTGATGAATCCAAAAAAACAGCAGAGACCAATACAGTTTGGCACCAGTGAAGTTGCAGAAGTTGCCAGTCAGCATTGAACTCAATGTAATACTGCCTTAGGGACTCCAGCTCTGTTTTTTCTCCTTTGTGGTTTACTTCCAGAGCCTTCCCCATGAGTGGGAATAGCCTCAAGGAAGCAGTGGTTTGAGATAAGAGTTTTACTTCTCCTAAGTGAGCTGCTAACCATGGCTGACTACCCCATCTGCCTGAAGCGATTGGTTTTAAGGTACCAATAACTTGCCTTTTGTCCCTTTTCCTGTCAGTAGAAACATTTCCATCAGACTTAGTAGCTAAGCCACACCTGATAACCAGGAGCTGTACTTGGTTGTTAGAAGCTATTTGAGACACACACCTTTGAGAGCATTCAACCGGTAGTGGGAGGTTATCCCCATTACCACCCATGATAATAACAACCTTAAGGAACCAATATTCCCTGGGACACCACATCTCATGGTGTATGTCCTAGCCTTGTTTGTACTCCCAAAGTGCATCACCTTAGATTTGTCTGGATTAAACTCCATTTTACAGCCCATTTCAGTAACATTTCAATATCCCTCTGCAACCTAAAACAACACATTGCTTTATCAACAACTTCCTCAATGTTTGTGTCACCCATGCCCCCCTTTCACCACTCTCCATCCCTTTTTCCCTCTCTCACCTTATCTCCTAGCCTGCCCATCGCCCCCACTCCTCCCGGTGCTCCTCCCCCCTTTTCTTTCTTCCATAACCTTCTGTCTTCTATCAGATTCTCCCTTCTCCAGCCCCATGTCTCTTTCACCAATCAACTTCCCAGCTTTTTACTTCATCCCTCCCCCTCCCAGTTTTACCTAGCACCTTGTGTTTCTCTCTCCCTTCCCCCCACATTTTAAATTTACTCCTCATCTTTTTTTCTCCAGTCATGCTGAAGGGTCCTGGCCCAAAGCGTTGACTTGTCCATAAATGCTACCTAGCCTGCTGAGTTCCTCCAGCATTTTGTGTGTGTTGAATGAACTTACTGATCTTGCCTCCTGCATCCACTTCCAAATAATTTATGTATATTACAACCAGAAAGGAATCTAACACTGATCCTTGTGGGATTAGTCACAGACATCTAACCTCAAAAACAACCTTGTTTCTCACCTTCTGCCTCTTATTACCAAGCCATTTTTGGATTCAGTTTGCTAATTTGCCCTGATTCCCATGGGCCCCATTCTTTTGAACCAATCTTGTCAAAGGCTTTGCTAAAGTTCATGCAAATCACATTTTCAGTCCTGTTCTCATCAATATACTTTGTTACATCTTCAAAGAACTCAGTTATTTTGGTTTCACTCTTGACATGGTAACTCTTATTAATCCCTGCCTTTCCAAGTGATCATTAATTCCCTGTCAGAAATTTGTTCAGTATTTTCCATATCACTGATAATAGACTTGAACAATAATGAACTATATTTCACCTTTCTACCTTCATCACTAGGAATATGTACAAGATGTTGAAGTTGCTTAAGTCTGTCCTACCATTCAATAAGATCACGTCTGATTGGTTCTAGGGAGTTCTTGATTGTTAATTTCACAATGTGTTGGTCTAATGGCTGCTTGGCAAGAACTAGAAACCTGTCAGTGAGCTGCAGAGTGTGGGTGCAGAAGCACGGAACACACACACACACGCGCACACGCGCACACGCACACACACACACACACACACACACACACACACACACACACACACACACACACACACACACACACACACACACACACACACACACACACACACACACACACACACACACACACACAGTTATAAAACATGCTGGAGGTCTGATGCCAACAAGCAGGGCCCAAAATATTCGAATCTGTCAGTACATATAAACGCTCAGTGGGTTTCTATAACTGAAATAACAGAAAACGCAAGAAATACTCAGCAATTCAGACTGCATCCGTGGAGAGAGAACTATCAGCTCATGTATAAGTGGAAGCTGTCTTTCTGATAGTGAATTGCCAAGGACATATTTCTGTGAGCAACAGATTTTTTTTCAGAGAAGGTAAAATATTCTAGGAAGCAGGACATATCCCAAATTTAAAAAAGTGTACAAAGCCATTTGAGATGTGGCAGTAATTCAATGGGTGGGGCAGTATCTAAAGAGGGAAATAGACACTCAATGTTTCAGAGTGAGACCCTTCGGCTGGACTGAAAGTAAAAGTGGGGATAGCCAGTATAAAAACGTTGGGGGAACTGGTGGAGAAAGAGCTCTCATGCAGCTGGCAGATGTAAATAGGTGAGTTGAGTGATAGATGAGTCATAGAGTTATAGAAAATTACAGCACATCTAATCCACTGTGAACCATTTAGGGAGAAGGAAGAATGAAAATGAGGTCAGAAGCTGCAAGGTGATAGGTGTAAGTGATAAAGGGCAGAAGATAATGGAATCTGATAGGAGAGGAAGGTGGAGAATGGAACAAAGGGAAGAAGCTGGGAGAACTAGTGGGAGATATGTGTGAATAATGGGAAAATGGACAGGCAGGGGGACAGGGGAGAAAGATAGAGTGATGGCAGCCCAGTTGATTAGCAGGGGAGAGAAGAGAAAATAGGGGGAAAATGACAGAGGGAAAAGAGTTAGAAGTTTGGAGATTCGATATTGATACTGTCAGGTTGGAGACTGTTCAGATAGAGGAAGAGGTGCCGTTATTAAGTGTAGAAAGACTTGCATTTTTGTTGGTTGCTGAAGGCAGAGAGTATGGAATAATATGCAATGTGCTATGAAATGGCACAGCCAAGAGAACAGTGATCAGAAGTGAAGTAATGAGGTTATTGCAGGCAGTAATGGAAGATATTACGACAAGAAGATTGCACTGAGTAGATGACAAGCTCTTTATTGCTTGAGATCTGCACTTATAGAAGGTGATGGAATGGTTGCCAGGTGAGGAGAGATTGTCTGGAAGGTCAATGCTGAGATGATGGAATGGTTTGTGAGAGGTCAATAAACAGAGCAGATTACTGAAAGTGAGAGACTACTTCAGCTGCTGGTAGAGGTGTGTGTGGGAGAGAGATGGAGAGGGATGGTGAGAGAGAGAAATGGAAAGATATTGCACCCTTTGCAGTCATGCGGGTAATCGTGAGTAATCAGATGGCCAACTAAATAGCAGTCCAACAGTTTTATAGGATCTAAAACACTGCACCCAGTATTTATTTATAGAATGAGAACACTTAGGTTAGGTAACCACAAAATTTCCTTGCTAAATTGATAAAATCCAGCACCTGCTCATTAGGAGAAAATAGAAATATAAAAATATAAAACAAACTGACTGCTGAGTATGTAATGTAATGATAATAATTTCATTTAAAGTGATATCTTTATGTAAACTGTTTTCTTCTTTCTCATACAGAATAAAATGTTTGACAAATACATTTCCATACAGATTCCATGTTTTTCATGGTTATAGCACAAATTGCTTTGTTGACCTATGGAGGAAATGGACTCAATCTTTTCCCCACTGACTAGATAATACACTAACACATTTACATGAAAACAAACTGCAGAGCCATGATAAAAGGAACAAGATAGTGTGCAAAAGTGTTTCATAAATTATTGCTTTTAAGCATAAATTCTTATATCTACTAGCATTAAAAAATCAAATCTACACAGGACTTAAAGTTTCCATAAAACTATAGTGTACCTTAAAGTAAATGATTTGACCAGTTGGCATGATTTGCAGTTGACGAATAACTGAAGAACAACACAATGATCAGTTTGCTGTTAGCACCAATTTGAAAATCTGTGTTGTAGAGATTAAGATGATTGACAACTTAAGAAATGGAAAATACATATTGTTATGGACATGTAAGGCTGTTTTGGGGGGGGGGAAAAAGCTGTACACAGAACAGCTATTTCTTTATTTACGAGAAGGATGCATTCCAAGGAAACATTTCATGAAGCAAAATTCCATAAATCCAAAAGCTTGGGCAAAATGCACGCTGTGTATTTGGGTACAGGGTTTTCATGAATGTGAAGTGTGACACCTTTTTTGTTATGGTAAGGAACACGATTGTAAATTGGGAAGCACATACCCTAATCAGGCAAGGGCATTAAAGAGAAAATTTATAAGCAGAACATTCATTAATTGGGGAATACATAATATGTTCAAAAGCAGCATCTCAGACTGACTTTAGTAGGAAACTAATAAACTGACTCTTATTCCCGGTTAAGCAGCATCTTGATTTTAAATTTCTCATCATTCCTTTCAAATTCTTCCTTATCCTCACTTTTCCCAATCTTAGCAACCTACTCTGGATGTAGATTTCTCTAAAGTATCTGCCATCTTTCAGCCTCCTGATCAACCATGATTTTAACAGGTTCCCTAATGGCACTAGTACTATCACCTCCCAGGGTTCAAAGGTCTGTAATTGCTTCTTTAGAGCTCACTGCACCTCGCCCTCTTCTTACTCCTTGAAGACACTCTTTAAAATCTAACAATTTGCCTAAGCTTTCTGTTTTTCTCCTTAATATCTCTTTTAACCAGCTTTGTATCAAATTGTGTTTGAGACAATCAGTAGGTCAGACAGCATCCAGGTATTGTGAAACTTCAGGTGTGGGGGTTTTTGTTGAAGTATCGAGACATTTAACTGTTTCTATTTTTAAATATGTAGTCTGAATGGATGAATATTTACAGCACTTTCTTTTATTATTTCTGATTTCTTACATCTGTAGCTGTTATACCTTGTAATGCTCTAGGAGTATATTGGGACTTTTTGCCACATTAAATGTGTGATATCATTGCCATTGTTGTTATTGCTGCCTTGACCATAGTATTCTCAAATAAAATGCTGTCATTCCAACTGACATGGATGATACTATGCAAAAAAGGAATCAATCTTAGTAAAGAAATCACTGTGTAATGGGTAGTAAGGCACTGTAAAGATTTAACCAGCCTGATTACACAAAATATGGGTTTCATAATCTCATACAGGTTAGATGTGCATACTTTTAAAGTTTGGGTTTGATCAAGTTAATGGCTATTTGACAATATGAGTAAACAGTAGGTCATGATTTAAAAACCAGAATGACAAAATGTTATATTAAGTTCAATGACTGCATGCTAAGACTAAACTAGGAGCACAACTGGAACTGGAAATGGAATGAGAATTGGTTTATTATTGTCACATGTACCAGGGTACAATGGAAAGCTTGTCTTGCATATTGTTTATATGGAGCAATGAAACGTGAAATCAATGTTGTCTTTCACGTAACAGGATCCATGCTCCCTTCAGTCTGGAGTTTGTATCATTCTTCAATGGCTTCTGACTCTGTCTGTCCTCTGATTCAACTAAGCAAATTATGGAGTTCCCAAAAGCACTAGTGATGAGGAAAACATATAGATTTGCTAATGTTTCCCATACCTCGATGACAGCAAAATTTCAAGCATGGGTTTAACTATTCGGAAAACCCTTCTCTGCAAAGAGAGTTTTATATATTATCTTCATTTGTCACACGCACATCAAAAAATACAGCAAAATATGTCATTTGCATGAATCCGGTCAGCAAGGATTGTGCTGAGCAGCCCACAAGTGCTGCTATGCTTCCAGTGCCTACATAATACGTCCATAACTCACTAACTCCAAACATACATCTTCAGAATGTGGGAGGAAACTGGAGCACCTGGAGGAAACCCACGTGGCCATGGGGACGACATACAAACTCCTTACAGACAGTTCTGGGAATCGAACCCTGATCTTACAGCTTGCACAGTAAAGGGTTGCACTAAGCACTGTGCTACCACAAATAAATAACATGTAGTTATTCAATTGGTGTGGTCTGCTTGACTACATCCAAAAAAGATGATAAATTAGGAAGGTGAAACTGCAGTGCTAAAGTCAGATGTTGGAATGATCACTAAGGCTCGCAAACGATATGGATATTATTGTAGCTCATCAGAAAATACAGTAGTCCATGCTTGTATATAGTGTGTGTAGCAAGATTTAACCCCACATTCAGACATGGAATGGTAAGTGTCAAGAAAGATTAATGCCACAAAGATGCTAGGCAATAACCATTTTCAAAGTGTTTTCTAACCACTGATTATTGACATTCAATAACCAATGCCTCCATCATCAGCATCTTTGATGTTACTATTAACAACAAGTTAATTGAAGCAAGCACATAAATAACACAAGAGCAGATCTCAGGCTGGTATCTTATGATGAATGAATCATCTTTTGATGTCCCAGAGATTCTCCACTATTTATGACGCACAAGGGGATGGAGTGCCTTACATCTGATGAATGGAGTTCAAGGAGGACTCTAGATGCTTGACAGTATTTAAGAGAAAACTGTCAATAGAACTGGAATACAATCTTCCACCTTCAATAATTGAACCTTTCAATCACTGGCTCTCTGTGGCTGCAGAGCATCAGCTGTGGGGAAAGAGATTGTGGACAATGCAGGTCAAAACCTTGCTTCAGAATCTAAAATGGAGAGGGACGATATTTAGTATAATGAGGACAGAAGGAGGTGGGAGAGAGGGACTGGAGGGTGGAATTTGGACAGAGGAAGGAATGATGATGGGAAAATGGGGATAGTTGTGTGAGGGAGTTGGGAGACAGAGGTAGACAGTGATGGGAGGATACAGAAAAGGGATAAAAGAATTTTGATGGAGCCTGGCACATTGAGAATGAGACAGCAGCACACTGGTGCACCATTGCTTGCTGGTTCCCCTAAATAAGATAAAAGATCCTGATTGGGGAAAGATTTCATTCATTACCCAGTAACATCAGAGGAGTACCTTCACCAAGGTTCAAGCAGGTGTTCATGCCAGAGGGGCATGCATCCAACAGATAAATAATGTCTGCACGCTTTGCTCCTCTGTGGACTCCTTAGGAAAGGATTTCCATGTGGTCTTTTTGAAATGTCCATTATTTCAGCAGTATAATGGAAACCTGATGTCATTGCTTCAACTGCTTAAATCAGGCGACACTGAATAGAAAATGTTCTTTGTTGTGCAAACAAACACATTTATAAATTTGTGGACGTGTTATTGGTGATAAGAACAGATTATTGTTGTTTCAAAATGATCTGAAAAGGAGGGCAACTTATTCATGACCCTATAATCCTTAAAGACATAGAAGAAACTACTTACTTTGAATACCATGAAGAGCAACATCACCTTTGTTATGGGATGTGTCTGTCTACCTGTGTCTGGGCAGTGTTGATGCTGATTTTGTAATGACTGTGTATTTTCACTTTTTATTTCCTGAACAATTGTCTCAAATTTATCATTGTTATATTGATGCCAGTACCCTGCAGCATTAGATTCCAGTTTCTGTCTATTGGCTTGACCACCAATTGCCTAGTTCAATAAAAATATCAAGTAAAGCAGACATGACATTGCTTAGGCAGGCATCCACATAATCACTGTCTCTGAAGGCTTTATTCATTGTTTGATGCTGCAGCTGTGTTTCTGGTATAAAGGGACCACACTGCTCACAGTTTAACATATCCTCTGCACATTTGCGAATGGCATGTTCACTTCAGATTTGATTTAGCTGTAAGGCAGTCAAAACGAAACAGTCATTTTGTTCTCTGCTTTATAGTTGTTGATAAGAAATGAGGCAACAACTGTAATTTCCAGGACATTCAGGAATACTGAGTAATAAGCTGCTACATCAGCAAAATACTGTGAATGCTTGAAATCTGAACTAGAAAGAAAATAGAATGCAGACAATAGCATTTTTACCCGGATAGCTACTGACTTCATTTTCTCCAAAAATCATGTCATTTGAAGTTCCTGTTTCAGATTTACCAAGATATTGTATGGTATGTTTTTACCTTCTACAATCAGAACTCCGTTAGCAGGCATGTTATGTCAGTTCAAGGACCGTACATTCAGTGGCTACTTTCTAGGTATCTCCTGTACCTAACAAAGTGGTCACTGAATGTATGTTTGTGGTCTTCTGCTTCTGTAGCCCATCTACTTCAAGGTTTGACTTGTTGTGTATTCAGAGATGCTCTTCTGCACATGACTGCGTGGTCATTTGAGGTACTGTCGCCTTCCTCTCAGCTTGAAACAGTCTGGCCATTCTCCTCTGACATCTCTTATTAATGAAGCATTTTCACCCACAGAACTGCCACTCACTGGATTTTTCTTTTGTTTATTGCATAATTTTCTGTAAACTCTAAAGACTGTAGAGGCATGAAAATCTCAGGAGATCAGCATTTTCTGAGATACTCAAACCACCCCATCTGGCACCACAACCATTCCACTGTCGAAGTCATTTAGATCACTTTTCTTCCACACTTTGATGTTTGCTCTGAGCAACTCAACCTCTTGACTATGTCTGCATGTTTTTATGCATTGAGTTGTTACCATGTGATTGGCTGATGAGATATTTGCATTAATTGCATACCTGATAAAGTGGCCGCTTAGTGTATTTCTTTCCATCCTGACTGATTTTGTTACTTTCTTTCCACATTTTCAGTCCAGCTCCATCTGAAATTCTCCTGAATTCTGGGGCATCTATAAGATGCTGTGAAACATCAGCAGTAGAAATGTACACTACTTTACAGCCCAGGATCCCTCGTCCTGCTGTTTCAATTACAACAGGGGTTCAAGCCTTCCCCAGAGGCAATATCAGTCTCATCAACTTGGTGAAACTGCATCACAGGGCAAGCATGCCTAACAGCAAAAATAGCAAAAAAAAAGAAAGATGGATCTATGTTAAACTATAATCAATGGCTGAGAACAGTGTTATCAAATCTTTCCACATCTAGTCATGAATAGTGGTGGATAATTGAACACTTTATTGGAAAGAGGAGATTCCAAAAGCATCTCAGCCTCAAGAACAGTAGGGCCCAACACCCAAATGTTAGAAGCAAGCCTAAAACCATATTCACTCAGATGTGTCAAGTAGGTCAAAAATCTCAGAGATACGAGAGACTAAAGATCTAGAAATCAAAAGCAACATGCAAAGGCTCTGGAGGAACCCATCGGTTTAGACAGGAATGGATAGTCGACATTTTGGGTTAAGATCCTTCATCTGGACATCCATTCGTGACTTTAAGATTTTAACCCTGTGTGCAATATCAAACATCATTTAGTCAATTCTACTGTTAATCAATCAATAATAAGCATGTGAGCCATGGAAAATCCTACCACAAAAAGATTTTCTTTCTATTAAGTATGTCAATAGGACCGGCAAAATATTAGCATTGCCTGTGGATTTAAGTTGCTGACTGTTAAGCATTTCTCTCATGCTAAAATATTTCGACTTTAACATAAACTGTGGCAAGTCCTTTCCAACAAAAACTGGAGTTGAAGCTGAAGACATGGGCCATTGTGGAACAGTCTTGGGGGGAAAAACAGACTAAGCAGGAACAAAGAGTCACAAAATTAAAGAAAAACAGAATATGTTGGCAGTTCTCATCAGATGGAAGACCAGAGCAGTGTGAGACTGCAGAGTAGGACATCATGAAGCCTTCATAGCAGCTGGTACCTATTATAACAGGTACTAAATGAAGGATTGTGTCTGAGTTCTTGCAAGGACATTTGGTCACCTGTAGAGTGGAGATTACACCCTTTCTGTTCCACACTGCCTTGAATGAGAGTAAGGAGATGGTGTCCTTCAGGTTTTATTGCCAGACCCTTATTCAGTCAGTTTGGTCTGACAGTATGATCATCAGCTTGTGCATCTGCCTTAACCTTGTCATGAAACCATCCTGGACATGACCCTTCTTGAACTCTTTTAGGGTGGTATATACATTCTGACCCTGGATAAGATCCCCTACAGGCTTAGGCAGTGGTTCTTCCAATAAGTTTTGCCCAGACCTTCATGACTCCATCCTCCCTCCACTTTTCCTTCCAGAAACCCTATTTCTATAATTTCCTGCTGTTCCTCCTCCCCGATGTTTTGCCATACTGACATGGGAAACAACTCTCTTCTCATATTGAGCAAGGTTTCTCAATCCCAGTTGAAAAAATAGGTATCTGCTGTCAGTTGGAATCTATTGATCCAACTTTGAATCCAATTTAGCAATCTCCCTTTTACTCTATGGGTTTTAACTTTTTTTTAGCTCTGTCATTGGAGACCACTTCAAAAACTTTGCCAAAATCCCTATCAACTACATTAAACAAGCTGTCTTCAATGGAGCTGCTTGGTACTACCTCCAAAAATACCTCACACATAATCTTTCCTTAACAAATTCAGGTTGTGTGCTCTTGGTTACACTGAATCTTTCCAAATAGTTTTGCATAATCTTTCAAAAACAATTAATTTTTTCCCACTAACAGAGGCAAAAGCTGATCTAATTGGTGTATGACTATTTGCTTCATCCCTGCCTTCTATTTTAAAGAAATGCACAATGTTAACAATCCTTCAATCCTCCACTCCATGGACTCCTTCTACATTTCTTGCTGTCTTGGAAAAACAGTCAACATAATCAAAGCTCCCACACAAGGCAAAGCCATAAAAAGACGGCATCCATCATTAAGAACCCCTGTTACCCAAGACATGTATCATGGAAAGGATGTGTTGTCATTGAGAGAGTCCAAAGGAGGTTCAAGAGTATGATTCTGAGAATAAAGGGGTTAACATATGAAGAGTGTTTGGCATCTTTGGGCCTGTATTCACTGGAATTTAGAAGATGCAGGGGGATCTCATTGAAACCTCCTGAAGGTTGAAAGAACTAGATAGGGTGGATGCGGAAAGGATATTTCCTATGGTGGGGGTATGCAGAACTGGAGGGCACAGCATCAAAATTGAGCGGTAACCTTTTGGAACAGAGGTAAGGAGGAATATTTTTAGCCAGAGTGTACTGAATCTGTGGAATGCCCTGCCACAGACTGTGGTGGAGGCCAAGTCCATGAGTATATTTAAGGTGGAGGTTGATTGTTTCCTGATCGGTCAGGGCATCAAAGGATATGAAGAGAAGGCAGTTGCATGGGGTTGAGTGGGATCTGGGATCAGCTATGATAGAATAGTGGAGCAGACTTGATGGGCTGAATGGCCTAATTCTGCTCCCATGTCTTCTGGTCTTATAGACATGCCCTCTTCTCATTGCTATAAGGAGGAACAGGAGCCAGAAGATAAACACCCACTGTTTTAGAAACAGTTTTCTCCTCTCAGCCAAAAGATTTCTGAATGAACAATGAACCATTTGCAGACTTCCTCACTTGCAGATCCCACTGAGATCAGGTTGGCAAAAGCACCTCCTCCACAATCTCCATCATTGCAGGCACACCATAATGCTGTGAGCTTAGTCTCCTGCTCGGTTCATCTCACCCTCAGGACTGTTTGGCTAAGCACAGTTCCAATGCCATATTCAAGTTTGTTGTAGGCTGAATCAAAAGTTGTGTTAAATCAGCATGTAGAAGGAAGACTGAAAATCTGGCTGAGTGGTGCCATAACCACAATCTCCTGCTCAATGTCAGCAAGACCAAGGAGCTGATAATTGACTTCAGAAGGAGGAAACCACAGGTCCGTGAGCCAGTCCTCATCCTCAGTGGTGCTCTAGACCATTGAGCATATCTATACGAAACATTGCTACAGGAAAGCAGCATCTTATCATCAGGGACCATCACCACCCATGTCACGCTCTCTTCTTCCTACTGCCATCAGGAAGAAGGTATAGGAGCCTCGAGACTCACACCACCAAGGATAGGGAACAGTTATTACACCTCAACCATCAGGCTCTTGAACCAAAAGGGGTAACTTCACTCAACTTCGCTTGCCCTTCACTGAAATGTTCCCACAACCTATGGACTCACTTCCATGTACTCTTCATCTCATGTTCTCAATGTTTATTTCTTATTTACTTTTTATTATTATTTCTTTTTTTTGTATCTGCAGGGTTTGTTGGTCTTTTACACACTGGTTGAACACTCAAGTTGGTGCAGTCTTTCATTGACTCTACTATGGCCCTTATTCTAGCATGGATTTATAGTCTATGTCAGCAAGAAAGTGTATCTCAGGGCTGTATTTCTTATTGTAATTTACATTTTTTATTAAACTGTACTGCTGCCACAAGACAAACAAATCTCATGACATATGCCCAGATATTAAACTTGATTCGGAGTCACCCCAGAACAATGCACAAAATGCTGGATGAACAAAGCAAATCAGGCAGCATCTATGAAGGGGAATAAACAGTCAATGATCTGGACTGAAGCCCCTCATCAGGACTGGAAACGACAGGGGCAGAGGCCAGAACAAGGAGGTGAGGAGCAGGGAAGCTGGCAGGTGACAGGTGAGTAGGTGTGGTGGGGAGATAAAATGAGAAGCTTGGAGGCATAGGTGGAAGAAGAAGAGGGCTGAAGGAGGAGGAAAGAAAAGTGGACTGTGTAAGAAAGGGAATGAGGAGGGGAAACAGAGGGAGGTGATGGGCAGATGAAGAGAAGGGGTGAGAAGGTAGCAGAAAGGGGAATTGAAAAGGAGAATGAGAGGGAGGGGAGAAAAATTACCAGAACTTGGAGAAATTGATGTTCATGTCATCAGTTTGGAGGCTACCCAGATGGAATACAAGGTGTTGCTCCTCTAACCTGCCCGTGGCCTCATCATGACAGTAGAAAAGATGGGTAGCCACTGGGAGATCCTGCCTTTTGTGGCAGACAGAGTGAAGGTGCTCAACAAGCTTATCCCCCAATCTGTGTTGGGTCTCTCCGATGTAGAGGAGGCCACACCAGGAGCACCAGATACAATAGATAACCTCAACAGACTTGTAGGTGAAGTCTTGCATGATCTGGAAGGACTGCTTGAGGCCATGAATTGTAGTGAGGGACCAGGTGTAGCACTTGTCACTCTTGCAGGGATAACTGCCAGGCCGCAGATCAGTGAGGAGGGATGAATGGAAAAGGGAGTCACATAGGGAGAAATCCTTATGGAGAGTGGAGAGTGGGAAGGAAAGATGTGTTTAGTGGAAGTATTCCTTTGGAGGTAGCAGAGGTTACAGAAATGGTGTACTAGATACAGAGGCTTGTGGAATAGTAAGAAGGGAAAGGGGAACCTTATCCTTGTTATGATGAGAGAGGATAGGGTGATGACAGATGTGTGGCAAAATGAGGAGATCTGGGTAAAGGTTGCATTGACAATAGTGGAAGGGAAAAAGAGGATATCTCCATAGTTCTAGAATGGAAAGCCTTATCCTAAGAACAGATGCATTGGAAATGGAGAAACTGGGGGAAGGGAATAGCATTTTTAGAACTGATGCATTAGAAAAGGTGTAGTCAATGTATCTGTAATAGTCAGTAGTAAAAGTCAGTGGGTAGTCTGCCTCCAGAGATGGAGGCAGAGATTAAGAAAGGGGAGAGAGGTGTCAGATATAAAGCAAGTGAATTTGAGGGCAGGGTGGGAGTTAGAGGCAAAGTTGATGAAATTGATGAGCTCAACATGGGTGCATGAAGCAGCTCCAATGCAGACATCAATATAATGGAGGAAAAGTTGGGGAGCATTCTCAGTGTGTGCTTGGAACATGGAACAAAAAGGCAGAAAAGGCAGGCTTAGCTGGGGTCCATGGTTACATCTTTAGTTTGGAGAAAGTGGGAAGACATTTTGTCTTCTCTCAGACCCCAGATATTCTCTCAGATCCGGACAATCTCTCTTCTCTCAAACCCAGATATTCTCATGTCCCTCTTCTCCCTTTGGGCAGAAAATACAAAAGCTTCTAATTGCACTCAGTCATCACTTCTAACTTGCTGCAATGAGACTTTTGAACAGATTTACTGTACAATACAGATGAACTTCTGACCTCATAATTTATCTTGTCATGGCCCTTGCATTTTATCATTTACCTGTTATCTGCACTGCACTCTCTCCGTAACTGGAGCGTTATATTTTCCATTCCTTAACTGCTTTTCCCTTTTAGTACTTTGACATACTTAAGTTTTGAAATGACCTGTAAGGACTGCATGCAAAAGAAGATTTTTCACCGTATCTTGGTACATGTCACTATAATAAACCAATTACAAATCCTCTGGAATTTTGGGAAGGATTGGAAAATAGATCCTCTGAGGCTTCCTCCATTGCTTCTTTTTCGGAGCCTACAATAGGGCTGGGGATCCACTTTGCTTGATCATGTTATGCGACGCTACCATAACGGTAAATCAGAAAGACTCAGAATGGAAATAAAAATAAAGAATATTAGATGCACTCAGCAGGTCATTTGTGGAAAGAAATACAGAGTTACTATTTTAAGTTGAAGACTCAAAATTGCAACTAGAATAGTGGCTCAGATGTTCTGGCAGTTCAAAAAGTGGACACGTGAGAGGTGCTCTTTACTGCCATGATTATGCCATGTAACTGATGGAGCATTGTAGACCAGAGGGACGGAGCAGGATTTGGAAACTTTCATCATAAAGATCTTGTAACTACTTTCACAAAAGTGGTTGACAGTACTCACAATAGTGGTTAAGGAGGAAGAGGTTTTATTTTGAATGGGATGAATGATGTAAGATGTGTACATCAGTAGCAGTAGAAATATGTGCCATCTTTATTTATAATAACTAAAAGCTACAAGCCTTTCAAAGAGTGCAGAAAGTAGGCCAGGAACAGCTCCAGGTGTAGCCAAAAATTAGTCACTACCTTAGTAACACACATAATATGCTGGAAGAACTCAGCTGGCCGGACAGCATCTATGGAAAAAAGTAGTTGATGTTTTTGGCGGAAACCCTTCAGCTAACTTAGTAAAGCTGCATCATAGAACTACATTCATGGTAAACAGTAAAAATATCATTGACTAGATGGAGCTAAGTAATTCCATGCCCAATAGATCAAATCAATGCTCTCCAGTCTTGCCATAAAAAGTCATGAATGCTAGTGAACAATTAAACGGGTAATAGAAGGGGGCTCTAAGAACATCCCCATCTCCAACAATGGCAGGGTTCAACATGCTAGAGACAAGGTTATAACATTTGTTAAAGTTTTCAGTCATAAATACCAAGTAGGTGATCTATCTCGGCCTAAGGTTGTCTCTCAGCCAATTTGATTCACTTCATGTGATAAAATAAAGGCTACAGGAGAAGAAAATATCTTGGCTGCAGTGCTAAAGACTTGTGATCCAGGAGTTGAAGGAGTGTGACATCAAGGAGCCTTGTTAAAACTAATAATCAATGGACATCAAGAAACACTCCTCCAAATGGTCAGAGTCATTTGCGGTAGTCCGAGGGTATAGATGACTATAAGATAAAGGAAATATTATTTCCGTGTTTCTCTGAAAGCATTAAGTGACATCCATGTGCTGTTAGGTTGGAGTGTTGACCAGATCTGGTATGAAAGCAGGATCTTCATTTGGTGGCTTTTATTGGCAAACTGTGACCCTGGGAAACTAATCACCAAAGTGGCTGAACACATAACTTGCCACAGTTGAATTTGCTAACTTGGAGTTCTATGCTGTAAGTCAAATAACAGATCCTTCAGACTACCACATAAGCCACAAAAAAAGATTTATTAACAAAAGTATCAATATTACTCTTTATCTGCACATAAGCAGTGACATTGATTTCTTTTAATCACCAGCTGTACACCAGTTGATTTCTATGTGTTGTCATACTAGTTGGAGTAAAATTGATTGAATTTTTGCTCATAATAAGAAATTTAAATTACTTGGAAGTGATGATGATGACAACCAAAAGTGGCCCTTTCATGTGCCATTAATAGAGGCCAGCTTTAAATTTGCTCAACAGCTGTTAATTTCTCCAGACAGGGACTTGGTTAAAAAAAAATGCCTGTCTTAATATGCATTGAAAATAGCTTTCTTACTGGGATAATTTTTCACAATATTGAAGTTCTGTCTTTATGTTGTTTTTGTTAATCAGTGTCCAATTTGAACTTAATTGTTCTACATTTTGAGGCTATTTGTGTATGCAGATAAAATATTAAGAACAATTGTAATACACAAGAAACTATCTTTGAACAGCTACTGTTTGCTCTAATCCTATGCATGAACACATATAGATAATCAATTTGAACAGTTAAGGTAAACGCCCGGTGGGACAACATTTTATTTATCTGCAAGGAGAATTCATTTACTGAATATTCCATTACACTTGACAAAATGGAGTTGCTATCAATAAATCAAAGAACCTAAACAGAAATGTGCTGTAGTCACTAAAGCCTAAACAAAGTTGATTTAGAGTAAGAAATGAGATTGATGCAGGAAAGTAAGCTGAGAGTAGGCCAATCTGGAAGTTAAGAAGAAAACACCGCTGAGTGCCTGAGGGCCTGTGTGCTGTGGTGAAGCTAGCTTTACAATCATTTTTGTTCTGATTTCAGGCAACATAAGACCACTTGAAGGTGACCAGCAGCCCCTATGTTTACAATTCAAGTGGATGGTACTTAACAGTGGCTTTTGAACATGCTCTGTGGAGACCACTTCCTGATTTCAGCAGTTTAGACCCACTTTACTGTCTTGATGTAAGCTGTTTGCTCAGGGCTGTACAAACAAGAATAATGAGTCAATTGTGAAAGTTAATTTAGATGGAATCATGCAAAGGTAAACCATCAAATCACTTTTCTTTCATATCTCCTCACGTGAAACAATCCTTTTTGTTTGCAGCTTCAGCTAATATTTTTTGACACAATTTAGAATTAATTTCCAATGATGTAATGATCATGAATAGTTGAAGGTGATAATAAGATCATCATCCAAGCAAGTTCATATAATTAGTCACAAAACCTAACCCTTAACAGTTTACAATTTCATTTCAATTTAATTTACAACTTGGAATGCACACCCTGGTACTTACAATTAATGATTTGTGGCTTCAGTTTCTAGTTTTGGAGATGAAAACAAGGCACGGTCACAGTCAAATCAGCACAGGCCGGGGAGCGAGAGATTTCAATAAAGGACCTTTCCTAGGATTTTGGAAGTGCAGGTGAGTCGAATTGACACAGGAGGCCTCACACATTAGCAAAGGCAAATAAAAATAAGTCAGGGACCAGCAGCGCGGCCATTGTTGGAGAGGGAAAATGTTGAAGTAGGGAGGCTTTGGGTCATCAAGCTTGGACAAGGTAAGTATCTGGTAAGTTTCTTCTTTTTCACTCTTCATTCTTTGTTAGCACATAGTTAGAGCAGCAAGGATGACTCCAGTGGCTGAGTTGTGTTCTTTGTGTGAGATGTGAGAATTTTAGGAGACTTCCAGCCTCCTGGACAACCACATCTGCACCATCAGAGAATGTGGTGAGGAACTGGAGCTGCAGCTCAATGACCTTCGGCTCGTACGAGAAAGTGACAGATAGGAGCTGCAGGGAGGTAGTCACCCCTGAGTTGCAGGAGGCAGGAAAACGGGTGACTGTCAGGAGAAGGAAGGGAAATGGGCAGCGCTGTACCCCTGTGGCCGTTTCCCCCAATAATATGTATACAGTTGAGGGGGATGACCTGCTGGAGAGAAGCCACACCAACTGGGTCACTAGCACTGAGTCTGGCACTGTGGCCCAGAAGGCAAGGAGGGAGAAGAGGACTTCATTAGTGATAGGGGATTCTGTAGTTAGAGGAGTAGACATGAGATTGTGTAGACATGATAGAGACACCCAGATGGTAGGGTCAGGAATGTCTTGGATCAGGTCCATAACATTCTAAAGGGAGAGGGTGAGCAACTAGAAGCCTTGGTACATTTTGGCACCAATGACATAGTCAAGAAAAGTGAGGAGGTCCTGAAGAGAATTTAGCGAGCTAGGTAGAAAGCAGAAAAGTAGGTCCTCCAGGGTACAAATTTCTCGATTGCTGCCTGTGCTATGTGCCAGTAAGGGTATGAATAGGATAATTTGGCAGATAAATGTATGGCTGAGAAACTGGTGCAGATTTCTGGATCACTTAGGTCTCCTCTGGGAAAGGTATAGCCTGTACAAAAGAGATGGTTTACACCTGAATCTGAGGGGAGCAATATCCCTGTGGGCAGGTTTGCTAGAGCTGTTGGCGAGGGTTTAAACCAGGGGTGGGCAAACTTTTTGACTTGTGGGCCACAAAGGGTTCTAAAATTTGACAGGGGGGCCAGACCAGGAGCAGATGGACGGAGTGTTTTGGTAATACACCTCATAAGAGAAAATAAAATATCATGGGATATGTAGAAAACATGTGCTTTAATTTCAATTGAAAATGAACAAATGCATTACAACAAAATATCTGTCTTTGAAGTCCCATGGTATTTAGCTATTTATTGAAATGACTTTTAAAACACTGAAAATTAAATGAATAAAATACAGCTTTTTTTAAAAGTAACAGTTATTATTTTAAAGCACTGAAAATTCTGTTATCCTTCAAGATATTATCATCATCACTCTCCTCCTGACTGTCTTTATTTCAAAAACGGTAGGAGATGCAGGTCTACTTGTCCTGCTCCTTCTTATTCAATTGTCCCCTGTGCCAAAACTCAACAACAACCAGCACAAGGACAGAACAGTGACAGCGCGCCAGTATGCGGAGCGCGTCATTTGATCTGGAGCGCATTTTTTATTTTGAGAACGTACGTGCACCTGCACACTACTCATGTCCATCACTTAACAGAAATGACATGTAACATGTAAGGCTTATTGAAAAAAATATTTTCAAATGCATTTTTTACATAACACAACGAAGAAACTTATTTTTAATTTCAGTGGGAACAGTGTTGTTGGTCTCCCTTTTTAGCCAGCGCATCAAAGTCTGGATTTAGTTTTGTTGTGGCGAAAATGCCAGAATTGCGGGGAAAAAACGTTAACAAGGTTTATTAATATAATTTCATCAAGTTCTGCGGGTCGGATTAAAAAGCTTAATGGGCCGCATATGGCCCCCAGGCCGTAGTTTGCCCATGCCTGGTTTAAACCAATTTGGCAGGTGGATGGGAACAAGAGTGATAGGGCTGTGGATGGGGCTGTTAGTTTCCAAGCAGAACAGTGTATAGTGACACTGTCAGGAAGGACAGGCAGATGACATGGCAAAATTGCTGTCAGTGGGATGCATTGCTGTGTAAAAGGGGGGCAAATTCAAACAGGGTGTTGGATACAGGACTGAAGGTTTTATATTTGAATGCATGCAACATATAAATTAAAGTAGATGATCTTGTAGCGCAGTTAGAGATTCGCTGATATGACTTTGTGGGCTGATAGGACTGAGTTGTGGCTGAAAGAAGATTATAGTTGGGAGCTTAACATCCAAGGTCACACATTGTATTGAAAAGACAGACAGGTAGGCAGAAGGGGTGGGGTAGCTCTGTTGGTTAGAGATGAAGTCAAATCTGTAGAAAAGGGCGACATAGAATAGGAAGATGTAGAACTTTTGTGGATCGAGTTAAGAAACTGCAAGTGTAAAAAGACTCTGGTGGGAGTTATTTACAGGCCTCTGAACAGTAGCCAGGATGTGGGCTACAAATTGCAAATGGAGATAGAAAAGGCATGTATAAAGGACAATGTTACGATAGACATGGGGATTTCAATATGCAGGTAGACTGGAAAAATTGTGTTGGTGCTGGATCCCAAGAGATAGAATTTGTAGAATGCCTACGACATGCCAGTTTAGAACAGCTTGTGTTTGTGCTTCTGGGGATCACCTATTCTGGTGTTGTGTAATGAATCAGAATTGATTAGGGAGCTGAAGGTAAATGAAACACGCACAACACGCTGGAGGAACTCAGCGGGTTGGGCAGCATCCGTGGAAACGAGCAGTCAGGACTGAAGAGGGAGGGGGCAGGGGCCCTATAAAGAAGGTGGGGGAGGGTGGAAGGTGCCGGGTGAAAAACCAGTAAGGGGAAAGATCAAGGGGTGGGGGAGGAGAAGCAGGGAGGGGATAGGCAGGAACGGTGAAGAAGGAATGTAAGGGGAAAGCACTATGGGTAGTAGAAGGAGGCGGAACCATGAGGGAGGTGATAGGCAGCTGGAAAGGCAGGGATGATAATATGACAGAATTCAGCCTGCAATTTGCGAGCAAGAAGTTAAAGTCAGATGTATCAGTATTACAGTGGATTGGAGAGAGTTACGGAGGCATGAGAGAGAGGAGCTGGCCAAAGTTGACTGGAAGGGTAGTGGCGATGACAGCAGAGCAGTAATGGCTAGAGTTTCTGGGAACAATTCAGAAGGCGCAGGATAGATGCATTCCAAAGAAATATTCCACAGGCAGTATGATGCAACCATGGCTGACAACATAAAAGCAAAAGAGAAGTCATATAATAGAGCAAAAATTTGTGAAAGTTAGAGGATTAGAAAATTTTAAAAACCAACAGAAGGCAACTAAAAAAGCCATAGGAGGGGAAAAGATGAAATAGGTAGGTAAGCTAGCCTACAATATCAAAGAGGATAACACAAGTTTTTTCAGATATATAAAGAGAAGTGAGAGTAGATATTAGACTGCTGGAAATGACGTTAGACAGGTAGTAATGGGGTCAAAGAAATTGTGGACAAACTGAATAAGTCTTCACTGAAGAAGATAATAGCAATATGCTGGAAGTTCAAGAGACTCAGGGGGTAGAAGTGAGTGCAGTTGCTATTACAAGGGAAGCTGAAATATCTGAAGGTAGATAAGTCATATGGATCAGATGAAGCACACCTGAGGGTTCTGACATAGGTAGCTGAAGAGATTGTGGAGGCATTAGTAATGATCTTTCAAGAATCACTAGATTCTGGAATGGTTCAGAGGACTGGAAAATTATAATGTCACTCCACTGTTCAAGAAGGGAGGAAGGCAAAAGAAAGAACATTTTATGACAGTCAGCCTGACTTCAGTGGTTGGGAGAATATTGGAGTCGATTGTTAAGGATGTTGTTTTGGGGTACATGTTTAAAATTTGCCAAAATCAGCATGGTTTCCTGACAAATATGTTGGAATGCTTTGAGGAAATAACTGGCAGGATAGGCACAGGGGAATCGGTGGATGTTGTGTATTTGGAGTTTCAGAAGGCCTTTGACAAGGTAACACCTAAGAGTGCTTAACAAGGCAAAAGCCCAGGGTACCACCGGAAAGATACCAGCATGGATAGATGAGAAAGTCTGCGGATGCTGCAAATCCAAAGCAATACACACAAAATGCTTGGAGGAACTCAGCAAGTCAGGAAGCATCTAAGGAAATGAATAAACAATGGGCATTTTGGCCAAGATCTTTCTTCAGGACTAGAAAGGAAGGGGAAAGCAACCAGACTTAAAGGTGGGGGAAGGGAAAGAAGGATAGCTGGGAATTGATAGATTAAGCCAGGTGAGTTGGAAAGATAAATGGGTGGAGAGGATGGAGTCTGATAGGAAAGGAGAGTGGACCACAGCAGAAAGGGAGGGAGGACGTGATAGGCAGGTGAGAAGAGCTAAGATGCCTGAGTGGGGATTAGAAGAAGAGGGGAGGGGGAGGGAATATTTTTACTGGAAGGAGCAATCAATACTCATGTCATCAGCTTGGAAGCTACCCAGATGGAATATAAGGTGTTGCTCTTTGACCCTAAAGGTGGCCTCATCTTGGCATAAGAGAAGGTGATGGACTGACATGTCGGAATCTGAAATGAAATATATGCCCACCAAGGAGTTCCACTTTTGGCAGATGGGCTGAGGTGCTCAATGAAACGGTCCACCAATTGACAACAGAATTCATCAATGTAGAGGCAACCACATCAGGAGCACCAGACACAATATATTTCCCCCCACCCCAGTAGATTAGCAGGTGGTGTTGTTTTACCTGGAAGGACTGTTTGGGGCCCTGAATGGAGGTGAGGAAGGAGGTGAATGGGTAGGTGTAGCACTTTGGCCACTTGCAGGGATAAGTACTGGGAGGGAGTTTAGCATGGATTGAGCATTGTCTGATTGGCAGGAAACAAAGAGTGGGAATGAATGAAGTCTTTTCTGATTGGTTGCCTGTAACTGGTGTTTCGCAGGGGGCGGTGTTGTGACCGCTCCATTTTATGTTGTATGTCAATGATTCTGATGATGGAATTGATGGCTTTGTGGCTAGGTTTGTGGATGAGAGGAAGATAGATGAGAGTGCAGGTAGTGTTGTGGAAGCAGGGGAGCTGCAGGAGGACTTGGACAGATTTGGAGACTGGGTAAAAAATTGGCAAAAGGAATACAATGTTCAGAAGTGTAAAAGACCCTATTGTATCCACTTCCACCACCGCCGCTGGCAGTGCATTCCACGCACCCACCTCTCTCTGTGTGAAAAACTTACCACTGACATCCCCTCGGTACCTATTTCCAAGAAACTATGCCTCCTGTGTTAGCCATAGAAACATAGAAAATAGGTGCAGGAGTAGGCCATTCAGCCCTTCGAGCCTGCACAGCCATTCAGTATGATCATGGCTGATCATCCAACTCAGAACCCTGTACCTGCTTTCTCTCCATACCCGCTGATCCCTTTAGCCAGAAGGGCCATATCTAACTTCCTCTTAAATATCGCCAATGAACCGGCCTCAACTGTTTCCTGTGGCAGAGAATTCCACAGATTTACCACTCTCTGTGTGAATAAGTTTTTCCTCATCTCGGTCCTAAAAGGACCTTTTTTGTTTCCTCAAAATTGATTGTTTCCTCATTCCTCAAAATTGATTGTTTCCTTGATTGTTTCCTCATCTCGGCCCTTTATCCTTAAATTGTGACTCCTCGTTCTGGACTTACCCAACATCGGAAACAATCTTCCTGCATCTAGCCTGTCCAATCCCTTTAGAATTTTATACGTTTCAGTAAGATCCCCCCTCAATCTTCTAAATTCCAGTGAGTATAAGCCTAGTTGATCCAGTCTTTCTTCATATGAAAGTCCTGCCATCCCAGGAATCAATCTGGTGAACCTTCTCTGTACTCCCTCTATGGCAAGAATGTCTTTCCTCAGATTAGGGGACCAAAACTGCACACAATATTCTAGGTGCGGTCTCACCAAGGCCTTGTACAACTGCAGTAGAACCTCCCTGCTCCTGTACTCAAATCCTTTTGCTATGAATTCCAACATACCATTTGCCTTTTTCACCACCTGCTGTACCTGCATGCCCACCTTCAACGACTGGTGTACAATGACACCCAGGTCTCATTGCATCTCCCCTTTTCCTAATCGTCCACTGTTCAGATAATAATCTGTTTCCCTGTTCTTGCAACCAAAGTGGATAACCTCACATTTATCCACATTAAATTGCATCTGCCATAAATTTGCCCACTCACCTAACCTATCCAAGTCACCCTGCATCCTCTTAGCATCCTCCTCACAGCTAACACCGCTGCCCAGCTTCGTGTCATCCGCAAACTTGGAGATGCTGCATTTAATTCCCTCGTCTAAATCATTAATATATATTGTAAACAACTGGGATCCCGGCACTGAGCCTTGCGGTACCCCACTAGTCACTGTCTGCCATTCTGAAAAGGTCCCGTTTACTCCTACTCTTTGCTTCCTGTCTGCCAACCAATTCTCTATCCACATCAATACCATACCCCCAATACCATGTGCTTTAAGTTTGCACACTAATCTCCTGTGTGGGACCTTGTCAAAATCCTTTTGAAAATCTAAATATACCACATCCACTGGCTCTCCCCTATCCACTCTACTAGTTGCATCTTCAAAAAATTCTATAAGATTCGTCAGACATGATTTTTCCCAAGCCATTTCAGACTTGGGAAAAAGCCTTAGGCTATCCACACGATCAATGTCCCTCATCATCTTAAACATCTCTAACAGGTCACCTCTCATTCTCCGTCGCTCCGAGGAGAAAAGGCAAAGTTCACTCAACCTGTTCTCATAAGGTACACCCTCCAATCCAGGTACATCCTTGTTAATCTCTTCTGCACTGTCTCTATAGTATCCACATCCTTCCTGTAGTGAGGTGACCAAAACTGAACACAATACTCGAAGTGGGGACTGACCAATATCTTATATAGCTGTAAAATTACCTCCCGGCTCTTGAACTTAATCCCACGGTTGATTAATGCCAACACACCATACTGTTATGAATGTGCCACAACTCTGAGGGGCCGAAGAGTACAAAGTAGCCCCCTCCTTTTTGAGAATCACAAGATCGCTATTAATTCGGGTCTGGGACCCAGGAAATGAGAGAGAATACACAGGGTTTGGAATGTGTCCTGGCGTCAGCAAGACGGAACCATTGATAATGGCTATTGTCTCTTGGAGACGGAATTGTGTATTGAGTACTGTACTATTCATTGAAGCCCTC
Source organism: Hemitrygon akajei (assembly GCF_048418815.1). Taxonomy (NCBI): domain Eukaryota; kingdom Metazoa; phylum Chordata; class Chondrichthyes; order Myliobatiformes; family Dasyatidae; genus Hemitrygon; species Hemitrygon akajei. The sequence goes on from NC_133131.1 coordinate 109,756,548, forward strand.
GGGGATGACCAGAGTGGGCTGGTTGAGGGATTACATCATCCCAACCTGATTGACATCTGAGACCCCGTGAGTAAGGATAAAAGAGGGTCTGGGGAACAACCCCTTTAGACGCACCAGGAGAAACACTAGAAATCCCGTGACAACGTTTAATAGTTCGCCGGTGGGGGGCTCGCGTGCGTCCTTTCCCTTTGCCTGGGATTGGTGGCCTTACCACAGAAGAACAGCTTAGCTAAAGGAGAGGCCACAAGTGAACGGCCACACTGACGGGACTTCTGACGGATCGAAATCATAAAAAAGGAAAGCCGGCAAGTTTCTAAAAATCTCTCTCTCCAACCAAAAGGCTGCAGCGTGCATGAACGGAGTGACTTTTATATTTCCATCAGACAATACATTATCCCCTAGACAACGATAGAGCTATTTCTTATTGATTATTATTATACCCGCACTTTTAGATTTGGTATTGACGACGTATATTATCTGTATGTTTGCATTGATATTATTTTTGTGTATTTTTACTAATAAATACTGTTAAAAATAGTACCATTAGACTTCAACGGACCTCTTTATCTTTGCTGGTAAGTGACCCAGTTACGGGGTTCGTAACAATACCCTTTCTTAACAACACTGTTAACCTGTGCAGCAGCTTTGAGTGTCCTATGGAGACGGACCCCAGGATCTCTCAGATCCTCCACACTGCCAAGAGTCTTGCCATTAACCATATGAACAGTAACCATAATTCTATTACTTTTAAAATACTTCTTGAAAAAAGGATAACAATGGCCCACAAGTTAAACTCCAAGTTTTGATGACACCAATCTTGATGGGATTAGACAGGAATTTGCAAAGGTTGGCAGAGGATTTTAGCAGGTAAAGGTGTACCTAATAACTGGAATGTTTTAAAAAGTGAGACAGGGAGAGTTCAGGGTAAATATATTTCAGTTAAAGGGAAAGGTAAGTCTGACAAGGTTACAGAACCTTGCATGACAAGGGATATTTAGGCTTTGGTCACAAAAATGATGGAGGAATATATCTTGAATGGAGAAACATGTTTTACTTCTAAATCCCTTCAAGAATACAAGGGATTAAAGAGTACACGTGAGAAGGAAATGAAAAGGGCAAAAAGGGGACATAAAATATTCTTGACAGATCAGGTAAGGATGAATTCCAAAAAGGAAAGAGGGCAACTAGGGAGAAAATTGGGCTCCTTAATGATCAACACACACAAAATGCTGGAGAAACTCAACAGGTCAGCCATCTTGACCTGTTGACTCCTTCCAGTAAGTGTGTTGCTTCTAAAGAATCAGTGTGGAGCCACAGGAGATGAGGAAAGTTTTGAATGAATGCTTTGCCTCTGTATTTACTGTGGATAAGGCCATGGAGCTGGGATGTCCTGAAACACTTTGTAAAAGAGGAGGTGTTTCTAGTCTTGAGCTGCATAAAAGTGGATAAATCCTAACAGTGGTGATGGAGGTGATTCTCAGAGATAGGACCAATCTGCATTTGGAAAGGCAAAACCTGAATCAGGATAGCATGGCTTTGTGTGTGGAAAATAGTGTTTCAAGAACTTAAATGAGTATTTTTGAAGAGGTGACCCAAAGGATCGACTACGGTTAGGCAGAAGATGCTGTCTACTTGGACTTTAGCAAGATGTTAGATAAAGTCCCCCATTGTAAGTTGTTCTGGTAGTTTAGATCACATGGAATCCAGGGTGAGTTAGCCAAATAGTGAAAAAACTGGCATGGCGGAAATATCCAGAGATTGAAAGTGGAGGGTTGTTTATCAGATTGAACCGTGGTGCTCTGCGGGGATTTTTGCTGGGTCCCCTGTTGTTTGTTATACATATGAATGTTATGTATGAGGATGCAGCTGGCATAATCAGTAATTTTGAGGATGACAGCAAAATTGATGGGGGTGGTTAATGAAGAAGGTTATGACAGGATGAAGGTGAACAGGGAAAGTGGGAAAAGAATGGTGGATGGATTTGAACTCTGACAGGTGTGAAGTGATACATTTTTGGATGTTAAACCAGGGGAGGGCATACACATGGCAGTGGAGAATGTTCTAGAACAGAGAGACCTAGGAGTATAAATACGTAGTTTATTGAGAGTGGTGACACATTAAGGCAAGGTGGTAAGATTGTATGGTATGCTTACTATCATCAAATGAGGTTATTCACTTTGGTAGGAAAAACAGAAAAGGCAAGATATTATTTAAATAGTAATAGACTGGGAAATGTTGATGTACTAAATGATGTGTATCCTTGTTCACTAGTTACTCAAGGCAAGCAAGCAGTTAAGAAGGCAAACAACATGCTGAATTTCATTGCAAGAGGTTTTGAGCTCATGAGGAAGAATATCTTGCACAATTATTTAGGGCCTTTTTAAAAATCACAGCTGGATTATTGTATGCAAGTTTGTTTTCTAATGGATATACATTTTACAGATGGGATTCAGGAAAGGTTCACAGAACTGATTTTTGAAGTGGTAGAGATTGGAAGGAATAGAATAAATCTTATCCTGACATGGCTAGACAGACAGGACAGCTAGGATGGGGGGGGGGGGGGGGGGGGCGGAAGGGGTGGTTGTCTAGACCCGTGAGACTTTTGGGACTAAGATAAGGAGAAATTTTTGCTCTCAGAGAGTAAAGAACCTGTAGAGCTCTCTGCTATGGAAAACTGTGAAGGCTACATTACTGAATGTATTTAAGTAGGAGGTAGATGGATTTTTGATCACCAGAAGATTCAAGAGACATGGAGCAAGAATGGGAATACTGTATGAGATGGATAATCAGCATGAGCATAATGACCAGTAAAGGCATACTTGAAGGACTGATTGACCCATTGCTGCCCCTATTTTACCATGATTCACCTCAAGGGCCTGAACTTTACTGTATATACCTTACCACTGTGCCAGGTAATGTCACTGGGCTATAATAGTAGAGCTTATCTTCCCTGCTATTTGGTTTGCACTTAAACAGGGATAAGGTCCCCAAATCAGGTTGGTATTCTGACTTAAAACTGTTTGAAAGAGAAGCTTACAAAAATTCTCACACCGTATTCAGAGCTAAAACGAGGAAATGCAAAGACATTTTTCAAATGCACAAGTGCAAACTTAGAAAACTTTTGTTGACACTTGTGAGAAATGCTGCTCCTTTCTCATGCTTGACTTGACCAGAGTGATCCAACTGGGAAGATAACTATTTTGTACAAGGCTTCATGGATACTATTTTCATCTATCAAGTATATTGTTATCTCATTCAGCTCCTCTAATACTATGCAAGACAACAAGTTTATCTTCAATGCCTCTTAGTATATAATATTATTACTGCATCTAATAGGTAAATAACTTTCCACAGGCCAATGCTTCTTTTCTGTATAACCTACTATTAGAGACAATATACCGTAAATTATTTCATTGTGTGACGGGGCTAAGAACCTGTTATTCTGATCCAACTTAATCCTATCATTTGCACTGTTATGATTTCTGCCAAACATAATCATAGTACAACTTTCCTTACTGATACTCTGCATTATTTTCAGTAGTCATGAAACAACGAAGGATCTCAAGAATCCACACTTAGTGAGGAACAGTTTTCAGTACTCCTGCATTACCTTGTCCGATAACCATGGAAAAGTCTTTGTAGATCATCATGTTTTAATAATGCCAACAAAAAATGAACCAGAGGATGGATTAATATTTCAAATCAAAAGAGACTGTGAAAGTATCAGCTAAATAAAACAAAGACAATGCATTACTGTCGATTTATTGTGAATGGGATTAAACTAACAATAGATGCCATGGGAAAGTGAAGAAAAAAATAAGAAATTATTTTTCAGAAATCAAAAGCGATTAGTGGTGATTTTTTAAACAGTAAACCATCGAAGAAAAACTGCATAAAAAAGCCCATACATTGAAGAATTATTTTTTGTTTAAATTTTATTTGTTGCATTAATAAAAGATCATGCTGTAGCACAGGACACTAGAGTGCACATCTGGATCTTTTAACTATTTTAAGTTCAGCAGAGTATGAAACTGGCAGCATTGGACTGGCCAACCTGATGTTTTCCTGCCCATTGACTGAATTTCTTTTGTTAGGTCTGTGCTGTGATAATTTTGAAATTAGAGAAGCAAAATAGGGAAGTGGAACAAGAAGAGGAGTTAATCTAGGATCCATGCTACTTCTGTCGATGGATTTCAAATAATTCCAGTAAGAAGGTTGTGTGCTTAAGACAGAGCGGTCTCACTGGACCCATCCAAAGATATTATTGTCTTTTTCACCATTGTCATGCAATTCTGGCCGTTAAGAGCTTCCAGTACTGCAGGTCTGCCCCATCTGCAAGTTGCTCATTGGCAGAGGAGCTGGACGGTGCGGGCCATGGTGTTGCTTGCTGCTGAAAGGCGTTGGAGTCGATGCACAAAGGCAGTGTGCAGTCTATCTGTGAGTGATTGCCTTGGATATTTTTCTTGTGATCGCAACCTGTTAGACACTGGTGGTGGGAAGACGGTGGTGCAGAGGCAGAAGAGCCAGCTGGTGAACCGTGTATTTAGTGGGTGATCAGGAAATGGAGGCAGACAAAGATAAATGATGCAGTACCGGGAAAATGGAGAAGAATGGGAGAACCAGAGGAGGATGGAAGAAAATAAAGAGAGAAGGGAGGAATGAAAAGTGTGGAGTAGTGTGGGGGGAATAACTTAGATATCTGATCTTAATACTACTAGGAAAATGATAATCTTGTTCATCATTTGTCGTAAGCAAAGTTACAGTGCTTGTTTTAAGTATGTCAGTAGAAGTCATGTTGTAACCATACAAGGCCCTATTAAGGCCATTGCCATTGATTTTGAGCGCTATGTCTCCAGATGAATATACTGGTCATAGACGAATGTCCTGCCCTGATATTCAATGAGATTTTGATAAATCTGAGCCCCATCAATGCCTCATATCAATGAGTTATGAAAATCCGTCAGATTTAAAATAAACAATAGATTTTCCAGCATAAGACCAGAAGACTTAGGAGCAGAATTAGGCCATTCGTCCTATTGAGTCTACTCTGCCATTTCAACATGGCAGATTTATTATCCCTCTCAATCCCAATCTCCTGCCTTTTCTTCCTAACCATCGATGCCCTGACTAATGAAGAACCTATTAACCTCTGCTTTAAATATACTGAATGACCTGACCTCCACAGACGTCTGTGGTAAAGAATTCCACAGATTAATTACCCACTGGCTAAAGAAATTCCTCCTTACCTTTTTTCAAAATGGACATTTCTCTATTCTGAGGCTGTGCCCTCTGGTCCTAGGCTCACCCACTATAGGAAACATTCTGCCCACATCCACTGGATCCATGCCTTTCAATATTCAATGTTTCATTGAGATTCCCCCTCATTCTTCAAATCTCCAGCGAGAACAGAAAGCCATCAAACACTCCTCATATATTAACCGTTTCATTCCTGGAAGCATTCTCATGAACCTCCTCCAGACCCTATCCAATGCCAGTATATCTTTTCTTAGATAATGGGCCCAAAGCTGCTCACAATATGCCAAGGGTTGTTTGACGAATGCCCTATAAAGCCTCAGCATTACATCCTCTAACATTGCTTTTGCCTTCCTTACCACTAACTCTGCCCGCAAGTTCATCTGTAGTGAATCCGGCACAAGGACTCCCAAGTCCCTTTGCACCTCTGATGTTTAAATTTTCTCCGTTTAGAAAAGTGCATAACCATACACTTCCCTACACTATATTCCATCTGTTTCCTCTTTGACCATTCTCCCAATCTGTCAAAATCCTTTGACAGACTCCCTGCTTCTTCAACGCTACCTGCCCCTCTACCAATCTTCATATTGTCTGCAAACTTAGCCACAAAGCTATCAAGTCCATCATTCAAATCATTGACAACACTAGTTACTGGGAGCCAACAAGAATAGCCCCCCCCCCCCATTCTGATTCTTTGCTTCCTGCTTGTCAGCTAATCTTCTATCCAAGCTAAAAATCTTTTCTGTAATACCATGGGCTCTTATCTTGTTAAGCAGCATCATGTGCAGCATCTGTCAAAGGCATTCTGGAAATCCAAGTAAGCAACATCCAATGACTTTCTTTGTTTATCATGCTTGTTGTATGCTCAAGGAATTCCAACAGATTTGTCAGGCAAGAGTTCCCCTTAAAGGGAACCATGTTGACTTTGGACTACTTTTTCATGTACCTCCAAGAACCCTGACAACTCATCCTTAATAGTGAACTCCAATAGCTTCCCAACCACTGATATCAGCCTAACTGGTCTCTAATTTCATTTCCTCTGCTTCCCCCTCTTCCAAAAGAGGGGGACGACATTTGCAATTTTCTAGTCTTTCAGAATCATACCAGAATCTAGTGATTCTTGAAAGATCATTAATAATGCCTCCACGATCTCTTCAGCAACCTCATTCAGAACCCTGTCTGTAATTCATTTGGTTCAGGTGACTTGTTTATTTTCAGATATTTCAGCTTCCCAAGCACCTTCTTCTTAGTAATAGCTACTACACTTCCTTCTGCCCCCTGACACTCTGACATATTGCTAGTGTCTTCCACAGTGAAGACTAATGCAAAATACTTATTAAGATCATCCAGTATTTCTTTGTTCCCCCATTACTAACTTGGCAGCATCATTTTCCAGTGGTTTGCTATCTACTCTTGCCTTCCTTTTACCCTTTATATATATGTGAAAAAACTTTTGGTATTCTCTTTTATATTATTGGCTAGCTTACCTTCATCTTCCATGTCTTCTCTCCTTATGGATTTTTAGTTGCTTTCTGTTGTTTTTTTTAAAAGTTTCTTAATCCTCTAACTTTCCACAATTGTTTGCTATATTATTCACTCTCTGTCTTTAACTTCCTTTGTCAGTCACAGTTGCTTCATCCTCTTTCTAGAATTTTTATTCGTGTTAGGGATGTATCCATTCTGCATGTTCTGAATTGCCCCCAGAAACTCCAGACATTGTCGTTCTGCAGTCATCCCTGCTGCAGTCCCCTTCCAATTAACTTTGGACAGCTCTCCTTTCATGTCTCTGTAATTCCCTTTACTCCACTATAATACTTATACATCTGACTTTATCTTCTCCTTCGCAAACTGCAGGGTACATTATATCATATTATAATCACTGCCTTCTAAGGGATACTCTACTTTAATCACTCTAATCAAATCATGTTCATTATACAACAGCCAATCCAGACTTGCCTATACCCTGATCACGCACAAAATGCTGGAGGAACTCAGCAGGCCAGGCAGCATCTATGGAAGAGTAAACATTCAACGTTCTGGGCCGAGACCCTTCATCAGGCCAGGCCTTTCCCTACTGGGATCAACCACAAGCTACTCTAAAAAGCCATCTTGTAGGCATTCTACAAATTCCTTCTCTTAGGATCTAGCACCAACCTGATTTTCCTAATCTACCTGCATATTGAAATCTCCCAGTACAATCATAACATTGCCCTTTTTACATGCCTCTACTATCTCTTGTTGTAATTTATTTTCCTGTCACATGGATTAGCTCTTATGTCCAAGCAGCTAGCAGTGTCTGAAAAATAAACAGCACCAGTAAAACAGTCTCACACACACAAAATGCTGGTGTCCAGCAACTGCAGGATCTCGTGTGGTACCAGTTAAACAGTATCATACAAGCTCTCAGGGTGGCCTGCCACTGAGCGTTGAAATGTTTTGTGTCATCACAGATGTTTCAGGAATGAGAGTGAAAAGCCTCCAATTGTTCTGCTGCTTTATGTTGTGGTGGAACTCTAGGCCACTTCACCAGTCTCCAGAATATTCACCAGCTGCTACTCTCTCTTCAAATAGGAAGATCTCTCTTTGTGTAGAGAGCTGCTGTTGACTTTGCAGCAAGTCAGTAAGCTGCATATTTTGACAATTTGTTATTGTTTTTACAACCTTCTCACTATGCTCTTTGGTGAAAATATTGAAGGTGACTGGTTCTTTTAGACCATAGACTATAAGGTACAGGACCAAAATTAGGCCATTTGGCCTATTGAGTCAGCTCTGCCATGTCATCATAGCTGATCCATTTTCCTCTCAGCCTCAATGTCCTGCCTTCTCCCCATATCCCTTTATGTCCTGACTAATCAAGAATCTATCCACTTTTGACTTAAATATACCCAAGGAGTTGGCCTCCACAGCCACCTGTGGTGACAAATTCCACAGATTCACCACTGTCTGGCCAAAGAAATTTCTCTTCATAACCACTTTAAATGGATGTTCCTCTGGTCTTAGACTCCCCCACCATCAGAAATATCCTCTTCAAATCTACTCTATCGAGGCTTTTCAGCAGTTAATAGGTTTCATCATTCTTCTGAATTCCAGTGAATACAGGGCCAGGACCATCAAACACTCCTCAGATGGTACACCTTTCAATCCTGGATCATTTTCATGAATCTCCTTTGAACCCTCTGCTTTCCTTTACAACCATCAACAGAGTGGACCAAGTAAAGCCTGGTGCAGTGATCAAAGTTGCAGAATATGGCAGACAGTGATCATCTCTTCTTGAAGTCTCCACAAGTATAATTTCTCAGTTAGAAGCACATACAAGAAGAGTTTGCTGTGGGAGGAGTATTGTGGACGTGTTCGCATTGGCAGAGCCTTTCATCCTGGACTTGTCTCTTTCACTCTTCTGGTGGCATGGCTTCCTCCTCTCTTCAATATCACATCTGGGGCCTAACTGAATAGTTGTCAATACTGCAATTTCTTTTGGTAAACAAACATTGCCCAAATCACAGCTTGTCAAATATAATCTCATTGCAGCTAAAACATTCTATAAAACTTAAGAGGACATTAGCTACTCAGTGATATAGGCAGGACAGCTGGAAAAGCAGAGGCCTTGCTCTTTTAGAAAGCTTGGTAAAAATGTTGATATAGTTCTATTTGCAAGCCTTGTGGGGAGGCTTCTCCTGCAGCAGCGAGCAATATATGGCATTGTATGGATTACCGATAAATAGGTTTACTGTTGCCATATGTACTGAGGTAGAGAGAAAAACTTGTGTTGGATACTGTCCATGCTGAGGATTTAATTACAACGGTACATTGAGCTAGTATATGGTAAAACAATAGCAGCATACAGAATAAAATGCTACAGTTACAGAGGGAGTGCAAATGCTTGTAGACACTGGGGTGCAAAGTTGCAATGAGGTAAATTGTAAGTCAAGAGCCCATCTTATCATGCTGTGGAACTGTTTAGTGTTCTTACATTAGGATAGAAGAAATCCTTGAGCCTGATGGTATGTGCTTTCAGGCTCGTATATCTTCCACCCAATGGGAGGGGGTAGAAGAAACAATGCCCAGGGTGAGTGGAGTCTTTGATATGCTGGCTGCTTTACTGAGGTGGTGAGAAGGAAATGCCATGCAGCGTAGTGGTTAGCACAATGCCATTGAAGCTTGGGACATTCTGGAGTTCGGAATTCACTTCTGGATCTGTTCTGTAAGGAGCCTCTGAATGTCCTCCGTGTGGAATGTGTGGGTTTTCCCCAGTGCCCCGGATTCCTCCCACAATCCTAAGACATACTGGGTAGGTTAATTGGTCACTGCAAGTTATCCCGTGATTAGGTTAGGGTTAATTGGGGTTGTGGGGTTGCTGGGGCGGCAGAGCTTGAAGGGCCGCAAGGGCCCACTCCAGGCTATATTGCTAAATAAATAAATACATAAAGTATAGATAGAGTCCACGGAAGGAAGGCTGGTTTCCAAGGTGTGCTGAGTTGTGTTGAGTCCAAAATTTTCTGCAGTTTTCTTACAGTCATAGCAACCGTGCCAATTTTCATTAGAATGAGAGGAAGTGAGGTTTCTTGGCTGTGGCATCTATGTGGTTGGACCAGAACAAACTATTGGTGAAATTCACTCCCTGGAACTTGAAGCTCTCAGTCTCAGCACTGGTACTCCACAGCTCCCACTCTTCCTGAAATCAATGACCAATGAACGTCACTGAGGAAAGATTACTGTCATAACACCATGCCACTTGGCTCTCTACCTCCTTCCTGTACTCTGTTTCAGTATCTGAGATACAGCCCACTACTGTGGTGTCATCAGCAAACTGTCACAACCACAGATTCGGCAGCGCAGTAGATACGGCAATTGCACCTGTGAGTATGCATGTGTCAACTAATTATTATTTCATTGTGATAGCACAGAGTCGACTGTACTTCCTTAGAAGGTTGGCGTCATTCAATGTCTGTAGTGAGATGCTGAAGATGTTCTATAGGTCAATTGTGGAGAGCGCCCTCTTCTTTGTGGTGGCGTGTTGGGGAGGAAGCATTAAGAAGAGGGACGCCTCACGTCTTAATAAGCTGATAAGGAAGGCGGACTCTGTCGTGGGCAAAGTACTGGAGAGTTTAACATCGGTAGCTGAGCAAAGGGCGCTGAGTAGGCTACGGTCAATTATGGAAAACTCTGAACATCCTCTACATAGCACCATCCAGAGACAGAGAAGCAGTTTCAGCGACAGGTTACTATCGATGCAATGCTCCTCAGACAGGATGAAGAGGTCAATACTCCCCAATGCCATTAGGCTTTACAATTCAACCGCCAGGACTTAAGAACCTTTTAAAAGCTATTATTAATGCTTTTTGAGATAGTGATTTAGATGCATATCATATTTTTTACTGAGTTAAGTATTGTATGTAATTAGTTTTGCTACAACAAGTGTATGGGACATTGGAAAAAAAGTTGAATTTCCCCATGGGGATGAATAAAGTATCTATCTATCTATCTATCTATCTAGTACTTAACTTCATACTTGTCATTGTAGTGCTTGTTGAGACTTGGACACAGCACAGCAATGCTTTGCTGCATGTTTGCATTTGGCCTTGCCTGAGAAATTGGACTGTCGAGTCAACTGACTCTGAAGGCTAGCGGTATTTGTTCAATATTTAGTTGTTCTTTTCACCTACAGTATAGGCTTCATTTTCCCTGTTTGGCCTAGCGTTTATTGTTTTCTTTTCCTTTTAACACTGTTTTCATTAAAGTCTCTGAACTATCGACCTGCTTCAGTGTCTCTCACTCCGCACTTGGGCCATATCCGAACTTGAACTTGTGGATGGACAAGTTTGACACAAACTTGTGGATGGACTTAGAGCAGGAACTGACTACTCAATCATGAGTGTACAGGGAGTCGAGTGGGCAGCTGAGCGTGCAGCCTTGTGAGGTGGCTGTGTTAAAGATAATTATGTTGGAGGTGTTGCAACATATTCTTACTGATTTTGGTTTGCTGGTCTGCATCCATTTGAAAAGAGAGGTGTGAAGTCCTAGATCTAGGTGTTTGGACGTAAGTTTACTTGGAATTATAAGGTAGTAATGATGGTGGTTATGCGGTCAATAAACAATAGTCTAATGTAGGTATCTTTAATCCAGAGGTGAGTGTATGACCAAGGAGAAAGCATCTGCTACAGAAAAATTTTAATAGAGACAAGTTGCAGTGAATCAATGTTGATGGGGATGCTGGAGATTTTGCATGCCACAATGCCGTGATAGGCATCTTGAAACACTTCACGATGTTGGACATCAGAGCCATTAGGTGATAATTATCAAAGCACATTACTTGGTCTTTCTTGGGTACAGGGGTGATTGTGGTCTTCTTAAAGCAAGTGAAACCTCAGATTGAAGCAGGGAGTATAAGACATGTCTGCAAATACCAGCACAAGCTGATTTGTGTGAGCTGATCTAAGGACATGACCAGGGCCAGCATCCTGACCAAATGCTTTCCATAGGTTCACTCTCCAGAAGACTGATCTAACTTCTGCAAAGGTTGCATTGGAGGCTGTCAAGGTGGGTGGTGACATACCGTTCAAAATGTGTATAGAATGTGTTAAGTTCATCAGGAAAGGATGCAATGCTGTCTCGACTTCATCATGTAGCCCATTATAGCATTTTGCATCCAGCAGCTCTAAAACTTCCACAATCTTCAATGGGATCCTACTAACAAACATATCTTTACCTACCCTGTCTCTCTCTGCTTTCCACAAAAAATCACTCTCTCCATGATTTCATTGTTCGTTTACTCCTCCCCTCTACTCTCCTTCCTGGCACTCATCCCTGCAAGCAGAAGTGTTACTCCTGCCCATCCATCTTTGCTCTCACCGCAATTCAGGGCCCCAAACAGTCCGTCCAAGTTAGGTAACACTTCACCTATGTCTCCAGTATCTGATGCTTTGTGTCAGTGAGACCTGACAGATTGGAGGAAAGCTTTATTGAGCACCTTCACTCCATCGGCAACAAACAGGATTTCCAGGTGGTCAAGCATTTTAATTCCGATCCCCATTCCCATTCTGACATATTGATCCTTGGCCTCCTCTGCTGCCATAATGAAGCTACTCTCAGGTTGGAGGAGCAACACTTCTGGTAATTTTTCCCCGCTCTAGCTCCCCTCTTACCACTTCTCTTCTCCTCACCTGACCTGCCTAACACCTCCCCATTGTGTCTCTTCTCCTTCCCTTTCTCCCATGGTCCACTCTTCTCTCCTAACAGATTCCTTCTTCTTTAGTCCTTTACCTTTCCTACCTATCACCTCCTCACTTCTCACTTCATTCCATCTCCCCTACCCACCTGTCACCTTCTAGCTTGTACTCCTTCCTCTCCTCCCACCTTCTTATTCTGTCTTCTTCCCCCTTTCTTTCCAGTCCATATGAAAGGTCTCAGCCTGAAACATCAACTGTTTATTCCTTTCCATGGATGCTGCTTGATCTGCTGAGCTCATCCAGCATTTTGTATGTGTACTAGCATGCAAGTCGAATCACAGCTGACCCAATCGTGGCACAGCTGACACAATCATGGATAAACAATCCATTTCTGATATTAAATGAGCATTGCATAAATACTGATGTAACCAAGCACCTCTTCTCCATTCAGTACTTCTCATGCATGCTTCTGATGCACTATTTTGTATTATCCAGTCTGCAGAGCAGCATAAATATTTTCAGAGATTTATGCTCACAGTTCAGGGAAAAGCTGGAGGCAAATTGACATATAAATGTGAACTTCTTGTTTGTTTAGTTGTTGAGTATTTTTTGAAAGTTTAAAAAGATATACATAGCACTTAGATTCCAATCATTGAAATACATTTTTCCTGAAAACCTATTAAACTCATTTAATTTGAAAATGAATTTATCTTCTGAAATTATACATTTCCTGCTGGTTTTTTGAAGTAGATGGCTAAGTGAACCTAATGGGAAGTAGACAGTAGATCATGAACATCAATTGTGAACAGCTGTTAGAATGATATTTTCTAATGCATGCACGCAATGACTTCAACTAATGGCATAATCTCTTGGTATCACTAGAAGCCACTGTTATTAAACCATAAGGCCCTATGATATAGGAACAAAATTAGGCCATTTGGCCCATCAAGTCTGCTCTGCTGTTTCATCGTGGCTGATCCAATTTTCCCTCTCAGCCCCATTCTCCTGCCTTCTCCCCGTATACCTTCATGTCCTGACCAGTGGAGAATCTATCAAGCTCTGCCTTAAATATACATAAAGGTTTGGCTTCCACACTGCCTGTGGCAAAGAATTCCACAGATTCACCACTTTCTGGCTAAAGAAATCCCACCTCATCTCCATTCTAAAAGGACACCACTCTATTCTGAGGCTGTGTCCTCTAATCTTACAATCTCCCAACATAGGAAACATCCTCTTTACATCTATTCTATTGAGGTCATTCAACATTAGAAAGGTTTCAAATAGGTCATCCCCTTTCTTCTGAATTCCAGTGAATACAGGCCCAGGGCCATCAAACGCTCTTCATATGACAAGCCATTCAATACTGAAATCATTTTCATGAATGCCTTCGAACTCTCTCCAGTGTCAGCACATCTTTTCTTAGATAAGGGGCCCAACACTACTCATAATACTCCAAATGAGGCCTCCCAATGCTTTATAAAGTCTCAACATTATATCCTTGCTTTTATATCCAGTCCTCTTGAAATGATTGCTAACATTGCATTTGTCTTCCTCATCACCTACTCAACCTGCAAATTAGCCTTTAGAGAACCCTGCACAAGGACTCCCAAGTCCCTTTGCATCTCAGAGTGATATCTTTCATTTCTTCTACCAAGACCATACACTTGCCGACACTGTATTCCATCTGCTGCTACTTTGCTCATCCTCATCTGTGTAAGTCCTTCTGTTGCCTCTCTACTTCCTCAAAACTACTTGCCCCTTCACCTATTTCATATTGCCTACAAACTTTGCAACAAAGCCATCAATTCTAAGTCATCAAAGTCATTGACATATGATGTAAAAGAAACGGTCCCAACACAGACCCCTGTGGAACACCACTAGTGTTTGGCAGCCAACCAGAAAAGGCTCCCTTTATTCCCTTTCTTTGCTTCATGCCAATCAGCCACTGCTTTATCCATGTTAGCAGCTTTCCTGTAATACCATGGACTCTTAACTTGTTAAGCAACCTCATGTGTGGCACTATGTCAAAGGCCTTCTGAAAATCCAATTGCACAACATCTTCCAATTCTCCTTTGTCTATCCTGCTTGTTATCTCTTCAAAGAATTCCAACAGATTTGTCACACAAGATTTTCCCTTGAGGAAATCTTGCTTAGAAGAGGACTCCAGAGCTAACTTGGTGAATGAGTATGTTTGGAATCAGGCCCCTTTATCTTATTACCATAACACAGATTAAACTTCTATACATGCCCATACTAATTATGAAATGTAGGATCTCCATATTCCACATGCCAGGAGGTGGGAATTTTAATCCCCCACTAATTTATGTCAATTAACTTATTTTCCATTGCAAGTAACAGAACAATATTGATCCTGCTTATTCCTAAAGCCTCAGTGGTTAATGCAACATTATTATGGCTTGGGATGTCAGAGTTTGGAGTTCATTTCTGATGTAGTCTGTAAGGGGTTTGTACATCCTCATGAATACGTGGGTTTCCTTCAGGTGTTTCAGCTACCTCCCACAATCCAAAGACATACTGGTTAGTAGGTTATTGTAAATTATCTTTGATTAGGCTTGCCTTAAATTGCTGGGTTGCTGGTTCATATGGCTCATTGGGCCAGTAGGGCCTGTTCTGTGCTGTATCTCTTAGAATTAAAATAAATAAGTTCAGTGCAGCTATCATTATCAAATCATCTTTTTAATTTAATAGACAAAATGCTTATGGCATTAAAAAAAACAACTTTTCTTCTGCAATTCTAACTGGCTCTATTTTATTGTGTCAGTTCCCATTACTCATTGGTTACTAATCATTTCTCTGCTGCGCAGCCCATCCAATTATGGGATCACTGGTTGAATGGAATTCCCTTTCTGCCTCCATTCTAATAATACAATGGCGAAGCAGAAGCTCAGGAAAGTAAGATCATGCAGCAAAATCATTATCATCCCATAAAATAACAGGGAACTCTGCTAGCTTATGATTTTCAGGTGCTGGATTCCTTTTTGCATTATGATATATATGAGTATTTTGAGCTTTTACATTGAAGTAGTATGATAAGAGATGTCAACTATAATCAATATCAGATTCATATGGGATTATTGGATGATTTCAGCCTTGCACAATAATTAAGTGAATTTGATATTATACTAATAGATTGGCCATTTATTGAGTACATGCACTGAATTTGACCCAATTGCAATGTGCAGCAGATTGTCAAAAAATCATTTTCCTCAATAAACATAATTTATTAACATAAAATAGTTTTTGTCTTTGTAGAATGCAAAAGCTTCTGACAGATGAGCATCTTCAATAAACGGTAGTCAACCAAAATCATCCAAATAGCCATCTGTCTAGAGAATCAGATAGGATCAGAGGAGCATTCTAATGAGGGAGGTGAATTCTACAGTAAAATAAAATATTAGCATTTGGCATTCTGTGTTCAGATCTATTAAATAACTGAGGTCACTAATCTGCCAAATGCAGACATAACACAAATCCAAAGCTGCACTACAAACAAAAATCTCTTAAAATAAGAGCAATTGCAATTCAGTTTATGTTATCTGGAGAGTATGACAGTTGTGAAAATTCCTGAATTGGATAGGCACGTATTATGTTCTTGCTCAGGTTGAATAGCATCAGTTGCTTGGAAACAAATTTATGTACCTTAGAGCTCAATTTGCTCAGGGAGAGAAAATTAGAGTATGATGAAATTCATTGGAAAGCAATACTGCTTTGTGTAATCATAAAACAAGAATTTAAAAAAAAATTTCAACATCTGGGATTATGCAGCTTGACTGAAACAGTAATTTCTGATAATCTGCTTCAATATGGCAATCCACTCTCACAGTTCTTGCTGCCTGATTACCTTGAACATTTAAGCAGACCTCTGATTTATCTATGTGCTGTAGCTTTGTGGTGGTTCTGACAGTTTCATTGATGTGTTGTGCAGAGTATACTGACTGGCTACATTCCCGCCTAGTATGGAAACACCAATGCCCTTGAACAGAAAATCCTACAACCATGTATTGGAGACAGCCGGGTCCATCACGGGTAAAGCCCTCCCCATCACTGAGCACACCTACACAAAATGTTGTCACAGGAAAGCAGCATTGATCATCAGGGATGCCTTTTGCCCAGGACGTGCGCTGTTCTCACTGCTGCCATCAGGAAGAAGGTACAGGAGCCTCAGGACCCACACCACCAATTTCAGGTACAGTTATT
Source organism: Hemitrygon akajei (assembly GCF_048418815.1). NCBI lineage: Eukaryota > Metazoa > Chordata > Chondrichthyes > Myliobatiformes > Dasyatidae > Hemitrygon > Hemitrygon akajei. The sequence continues at coordinate 109,773,185 of NC_133131.1, forward strand.
ACCCCTCAACCATCAGACTCTTGAGCCAAAGGGGTAACTTCACTTAACCTCACTTGCCCCATCATTGAAATGTTTCCACAACCTATGGACGCACTTTCAAAGATTCTTCATCTCATGTTCTCGATATCTGTTGCTTATTTATTTATGTGTTATTTTTGTGTTGTGTTTTGCACACTGGTTGAACGCCCAAGTTGACTCTATTATGGTTAGTATTCTATTATAGATTTATAGAATGTGCCTGCAAGAAAATAAATCCCAGGGCTGCATATGTTGACATATAAGTACTTTGAGAATAAATTTGCTTTGAAATTTGTTCCAAGAATATGCATTGATGACACTCAAACACAATGTGGGAATAGTATCCCACAAAGCTGAGTAATATAAACAAAATTTATATTTAATTTGTAAATAAGACTAAATAATTGCTTATTAGTTACAAAATCCACAGGGAAATTTGATGCTTAATATCATTGCCTCTAGAACCATTTTAAAACTTAGCTATATTGTTAAAATAACAGTTACTAGAAAAGCGGTAGGGCATAGAACAGCTCAAAGTATGACCATTCCAGTTTTAATGTATTCATAATATATTTCTGTCAGAAATTCCAAACAATAAACTGCAAATTGTTTCTCAAAGTAACTCAACTAATTCTCTTACAATGCTGACACTATGTTTCTGTCAATAATTATAATGTCATTAAACCAATTAAGTCAAGGATGAATAAAATGGACGAATAAACTGGGAGTAGTGAACAATGTGCATGTTGTAAATTAATTTCTATCGGAGATATTCTCGTCCTGAAGTTTAAATGACATTTATGATTCATTAAAGTTTCGGTACAATGGCTTATGCGTGAAATGAACCAACTGCACTGTAGTATATTATTCTTCATTTAAGCTCTATATGCGTGTGTGGTGACGATTAGGATTAATATACATTGTACATACTAAAACGTGTTGGACCTCTGTCTAAAGTGCTTGTTGCATTGATATAATAGTACAGTTATTAAAGATCAATAACAATCTTGTGATATCTAATAATTTTTTGTCTTTAACTTTAAATTATGACTACATTAGCTGCATTGAAACTATTTAACACAATTCTAATTGATTGTGGATGACTATATAAAATGATAAACTATATCCTTCATCCACAAAATGATTGCCATGAAGCTTTTTAAGTGACATTTTTCATTATTTAACTCCAATAATAAGGAATGTTCATCTTCAGCAATAACGTTCAAGTAATAAGGCCTGAGTATGGCAAACATTAATGTCTATTAAATGCTGCCACCTCAAGAAACCTCTTTATGCTTCAGAAATCTGACTTGTTTGACACAACTGGGCTTCTATTTCTCAGTTAGGTGGATAAGCTGCCAAGCAAGGGGCAGCATCGATTTTCCAAAATGTAGCAGGGGCTGAGGATCAGTCATATATATTATCTTTTCAACAGTATGCAAAGAAGGAGGAAATAGACTTACATTTATAAATTAATCTCAATTCTAACTTTTAGGGAAAAACAGTTCAGAGAGTGCTCTTTATATTGTCAAGAGACCTGGATTAAGTAATAACTATCCTTTAATAGAACTTTGCTCATATTAATCTGTAAAGCAAACATTTTTCTATGATAGTTAGACCCAAACAAACAGAAGGGCAATGGCAATAGATTTTAAAATATCACAAGAAATGATATGAACACAACATTACAAGAAGTAGTTGGCTGCTTGAGCTGGCTGTATTATTTATTAAAAAGCAGTCAGATATCTTGGTACATATTGGGATGAATGACATAAGAAGGAAAAGCAAAGAGGTCCTGAAGAGAGAATTTAGAGAGCTAGGCAGAAAGCTGAGAAGCAGGACCTCTAGGGTAGTAATTTCTGGATTGCTGCCTGTGCCATGCGCAAGACAGGGTAGAAACAGGATGATTTGGCAAATTAATACATGGCCGAGAAACTGGTGCAGGGGGCAGGGCTTCAGGTTCTTGGATCATTGGGATCTCTACTGGGGGACGTATGACAAAAGTGACAGGTTGCAACTGACCCCAAGGGGAACCAATATTCTCATGGGCAAGTCTGTTAGAGCTGTTGGGGAGGGTTTAAACTAATTTGGCAGGGGGGTGGGAACTGGAGTGAAGGGACTCAGGATAGGACAGACGGTAAAAAAACTAAAGAAAGCGTGCAGTCAGACTGTCAGGAAGGGCAGGCAGATGATAGGACATAATTGCAGCCAGCAGGGTGAGTGTCACTGTATTAGTAGAATCAGTGCACTAACAAAATCAAAAAGGGTAGCAAATACAGCACCAAAACTGTTATATCTCAATGCACAGAATATCAGAAATATGCTGGATGATTGTATTGCACTATTACAGATTGTCAGATATGAGATTGTGGTCATCACTAAATTGTGGTTGAAGGATGGTTGTAGTTGAGAGCTGAACGTCCAAGGTTACACGTTGCATTGGAGGGATAGGAAGGTCAGTAGAGGGGCTGGCACAGCTGGGAAAGAATGACATCAAATCAATAGAAAGATGTGACATGGGATCGGACAATGTTGAATCCTTGTGGGCTGAGTTAAGAAACTGCAAGGGTAAAAGGACCACGATGGCAGTTATATACAGGCCTCACAACTGTAGCTGGGATGTGGACCACAGATTACAACAGGAAATAGAGAAGATGTCAAAAAGATGATGTTATGATAGTCATGGGAGATTCCAACATGCAGGTCGATTGGGAAAATCAGGTTGGAAATGCATTTCAAAAGAGTGAGTTTGTTGAATGCCTTTAAGATGACAGAGAGTATTAGAGCAGTTTGTTGTTGAGCCTATGAGGGGATCAGCTATACTGGATTGACTGTTATGTAATGAACTGGAGGTGATTAGGGAGCTGAAGGTCAAAGAACCTTAAGGAGGCAGTGATCACAATATGATTGAATTCATCTTGAAATTTGATAGGGAGAAAATAAAGTCTGACATAGCAATATTTCAGTGGAGTAAAGGAAATTACAGTGGTATGAAAGAGGAGTCAGCCAAAGTAAATTGGAAGGAGATTCTGGCAGGGATGACAGCAGAACAGCAATGGTGTGAGTTTCTTGGAAAAATGAGGAAGGTGCAGGATAGATGTATTCCAAAAACAAGGAAATTATTAAATGGCCAAATAGTACAACTGTGGCTGTCAAGGGAAGTTAATGCTAATGTAAAAGCAAAAGAGAATGCATACAACAAAGCAAAAGTTAATGGGAAGACAGAGAATCCGGAAGCTTTTAAAAACCTACAGAGAGCAACTAAAATAATCGTTAGGAGGGAAAGTATGAAATATGAAAACAAGCTAGCAAACAATATCAAAGTGGATAGTAAAATCTTTATCAAGTATGTTACAAAAAAGGGAGATGAGAGTGGATATAAGACCGCTAGAAAATGAGGCCAGAGAAATAATAATGGGAACAAGAAGAGGGCAGATGAATTAAATGAGCATTTTGCATCAGTTGCCACTGGAAGACAACAGCAGTGTGTCAGATGTTAAAGAGTGTAAGGGAAGAGAAGTGAGTTCAGTTACTCTTACAAGGAAGAAGGTGTTTAAAAAGCTGTAAGACCTAAGGGTACACAAATCACCCAGGCCAGATGAACTGCACCCTCGGCTTCAGAAAGAGGCATTGGCAGAGATTGTGGAGGCATTAGTAATGATTTTTCAAAAATCATTGGACTCTGGAATGGTGCCAGAGGACTGGAAAATTGCAAATTTCATCCCACTCTTTTAGAAAGGAGGAAGGCAGCAGAAAGGGAATTATAGACCTGATAGCCTGACCTTGAGTTTGGGAAGCTGTTGGAGTCGATTGTTAAGGATGAGGTTATGGAGTACTTGGTGACACAGGACAAGATAGGACAAATTCAGCATCGCTTCCTTAAGGGAAAATCTTGCCTGACAAACCTGTTGGAATTCTTTGAGGAGATTACAAGTTGGATAGCTAAAGCAAATACACAGGATGTTGTATATTTGGACTTTCAGAAGGCCTTTGACAAGGTGCCACACATGAGGCTGCTTGCTAAGTTTATGCCCATGGTATTAGGTAAAAGTTACTGGCACAGTTAGAGCATTGGCTGATTGGTAGGAGGCAGCAAGTGGGAATAAAAGGGTCATTTTCTAGTTGACTGCCAGTGAATTGGTGTTCCACAGGGGTCAGTGTTGGGACTGATTTTTATACTGTATATCAATGATTTAGATGATGGAATAGATGGCTTTGTTGCCAAGTTTGCAGATAATACGAAAATTGATAGAGGGGCAGGTAGTGTTCAGTTAACAGGTAGGGTGCATAAGAACTTAGACAGATTAGGAGAATGGATGAGTGAGTGACAAATGAAATACAATGTTGGAAAATGCATTTTGGTCATAGAAATACATGTGCAGACAATTTTCTAAATGGGGAGAAAATGCAAAAATCTGAGATGCAAAGGGACTTGGGAGTCCTTACGCAGAACACCCTAAAGCTTAACTTGCAGGTAGAGTTGGTGGTGAAGAAGGTAAGTGCCATGTTAGCATTCATTTCAAGAGGTCTAGAATACAAGAGTAGGGATGTGATGCTGAGGTTTTATAAGGCACTGGTGAGGCCTCACCTTGAGTACTGTGAACAGTTTTGGGCCCCTCATTTAAGAAAAGATGTGCTGGGATTGGAGACGTTTCAGAGATGTTCAAAGTTATCCTGTGTGGAACATTTGATAGCTCTGGGACTGTACTCACTGGAACTCAGAAGGATGGGAGACGGGATCTTACTGAAACCTTTTGAATTTTGAAAGGCATAGACAGAGTTGATGTGGAACAAATGTTTCCCATGGTGGGGGAATCTAGGATTAGAGAATACAGCTTCAGGATAGACGGACATCTATTTAAAACAGAGATGTGGAGGAATTTCTTTAACCAAAGGGTGGTAAATTTGTGAAATTTGTTACCACAGGCAGCTGTGGAGGCCAGGTCATTGGGTGTCAGAGCTTGACAGATTTTTGACTGGACATGGCATCAGGGGTTATGGTGAGAAGACTGGGAAGTGGGGCTGAGGAGGGGGAGAATGGATCAGCCATGATTGAATGGCAGAGCAGACTCAATGGGCCAAAAGGCCTAATTCTGCTCCTATGTCTTAGGTCTAAACAAAATCTGATTATGAGTTCAACTTTGCATTACAGACTATGAACGACTCATAGAATTAAGAATTGTGCAGCACAGTCTTTGGCACTTCTGGCCCATCTCAATCGACGCCAGCTATGATTCCTTCCATACTAACTGCATTAGGCCCTTATCCTTCTGTGCCTTTCCTATTTAAGTAACTGTCCAAATGCTTTCTAAACAACACCAAGTGCCTTTTGTTCATTTCCCTTCAACCAGGTTCACCTGACCCTAACTTCTGGATTTGACCTATCCTTTACCATCTCTATCTTAATACTTACATAATTACAGTTACAAGAGCCAAAGTGCTCTCTGACTGCTTTCCAGTGACCTGCCCCACCTTGTTCTCTAAGAGTAGGTCCAGTATTGCACCCTCCCAGGTGGTGCCCACTATATCTAGACTTGGAAAACTTTCGTGGACACATTTCAGAAATTCCACTCTGTCCCAGTCCTTAGCTCTCTGGGGGGGCCCAGTCAATACTGGGGAAATTAAAATCTCCCACTTCTACAACCCTATTATTCTTACAACTATGATCAATTTCCCTATCGATTTGCTTCTCAAGTTCCCACTGACTATGGGGGGGGGGGGGGGGGGAGGGGGGTATCTAATACAGCTGCATTAGAGTGGTCCTGCCCTTCTTGTTTCTGAGTTCCATCCACATGACCTCATCTCTAAGAATGTCATTTCCATGTACTGACATCATGTCTTCCTTATCAAAAAAGGAATGCCCCCTTCTCACATTTGTCACATCTTTAACACCTGTATTCTGGATTATTGAGCTGCCAGAATATTTCTGCTATGGATATAACATCCTGGTCTTCAGAGCCAATCCATGCTCTGAGCTTGTGTGCCTTATTTGTTAAACCTTGTACATTGAAATAAATGCAACTTAACTGAGGTTTCTTTTCCCTGCCTTCACTGTGTCCCTAGCTATCCTGATCATTGCTCTCACTGCATAATCCCATAATTTTCTTGGAGTCTCACCCATGGCTTATCTAGTTTAAAGCTTCTCGTGTGCCCTCATAAAATTCCCTGCAAATATATTTGTCCCTCTCTCGTTGAAGCGCAGGGCACCTCTACCCCAGAAGAGATATTAATTGTCCAAGAACCTGAATCCTTGCCCCTGCACCAGCTCTTCAGACACAAATGTAACTGTTTTATTCTTCAGTTTCTGACCTTGCTAGCACATGGCATCTGAGGTAATCTGGAGATCATAACCCTCTCATCTCTGTTTTAGTTGGGCAACCCTTCTTTCAAGAAATTAAGAATTGTTAACAAAATGTTAATTGATACATCAAAAATTTCTGTTGCATTCCAAAATTTTAACTTTACTAAGCATGGTGATTTTTACAACATATGCTATTCCTAATGAAATATCCTGAAGGGAAAAGAAATAAAATAAATTCAAATTGCTCTTAATTAAATATATTCTGTGAACATATTAAAAAAAAGCAAAAGTTCAGGAGAATTAATTTTGTTTCTGAGGATTTTGATGTTCATTGGTGATATTGACTAACCAGCATATGTAAAAATTAATAGTTTTTCTAGGAAGACAGATACTTATATAAAAAAAAGGCGCATGAATAATCTCAGCATCTGACAACTTTCTTCTTGACCCGGGCAAACTGGGATATGCAAAAAGCAACATTTTCATAATGTGCCTCAGGTAAGAGACTACAAACTGATAAAGCAACATCTCTTCTGTCACTCTGATTCAAAATGGATCCTGATAGTATCCAACTAAAGCTTTGAATGATGTTGTTACTCTGCAATTTTGTGACTTTAGTCTGACAATGATATGGAACAGAAAGTGTTGAGTTATGCTGCTGTTTCCATAATACATCTCCGAATATGAGTTACGCTCTTTCTAGTATTAGTTATCACGTGGCACATAGTAGGCAGATGAGTGGTGGCAGATTAGCTGATCGAGGTGATGCCACACCACTGGTCACAATCAAATGCCATTTTGTATTAGCAACTTTATTGCTTGATTACGCAGAAGTGTTTCAATGATGTAGCATGACAAAGGAACACAAGAAAATAGAAGCAGGAATGGACTACTTAATCCTCATACCTGCCCTGTCATTCAAAATGATCATGATTGATCTATCCAAGGCTTAAATCCTCTTCAGTGGAGTTTCTCACAGCCCTTAGCTCCCTGATCTTAAAAAATAGATATCTCCAATTCAAATACCTTCAGTGATCCTCCTTCCTCACCCACAGTGGTGGAGAATTCCTGAGCATCATCATACTCTGCTACAAGTGTCTTTTGCACATTGATCTTAGCCAGGTTCCATACCTTGAGTCTGCTGTGTATTTAGTATTTCAGTAATATTTGAATAAAATGTAAATATATTGTATGATTAAATATTATTGTTCATTTAAATAATCATTGCAGGTTATATGTACAAGTACATAAATGGTGTATGTTATCACAGCACCAGGTGATAAGTGCGCATCTCCTTTAAAGTAAACATGAAGTTAGAGTCACATTTCGGACTCCCATCTTTTCCATTTGACAAGTTTAATGTTTTAGAATTGCAAAACCTAACAGTAGAAATTTTAAGTGAACCCGAGACGACCTGTTGAAGCACAGCAAGACATTCTTGTTAAAAAATATGGAGCAAGAAATGGCCAAGTAAAAAAAACAGTACAGCACGTTTCTGTTCTGAAGGGGAAGAAGGAAATGGATGAGTTTAAAAAAAAGCAGTAGGAGACAAACTCAAGGTTTCATAAATAATGTGTACTGGGTGATAATAATCATAAATAAAAATAGGAGCAGAAATGGCTGGCTACATCAGAAAGATTGACACAGCAGATTACTGGATATTGTATACTGAATGGATTGAGCAGTATTTTGAAGCAAATTAAATAGCCAATGGAAAACAAGTACCAATATTGCTGAGTGTATTAGATTTAAGGGCATACATTTTGCTTTGAAATTTAACTGCTCCAACCAAACCAGTTGAAATGAGCTTTGCTGAAAGTAATGCAGGAACATTTAGAACAACAAACTTTCTTGACTGCAGAATGCTTTAGGTTTCATAGCAGAATCAAAAAGAAGGGGAGTCCATTTCAGTGTACATGGCTGAATTGATGAAGTTGTCTCAGAAAAGTCAGTTTGGTAATTGGCTTAGTGATGCATTGAGAGATTGTTTACTTTCAGGAATCTTACAAAAAAGTATTCAAAATCAGCTCCTAACTGAAGCATGAACATTTAAAAGAGCAGTTGAAACAGCTGTATCAATGGAAACAGCAGACAGAGCCACAATTGAGTTGTAATCAGAAATGAAAGTGACTATGAACAAAATTGCAACACATATACAGAATAGAGTCTGGTGGAACAAGCTGTGATCCCATTGTGGCAGGAGCTCACACACACCAGATCAATGCAGGTTTAAAGGCAAAACTTGCAAAAAGTTCAAGAAAGTATGACACAAACAAAGAGCATGTTGGGCAGTCAAAAATAAATGAACCACACAGGGAACAGATAACGATAAAAATCAAACTGCAGTTTCAAAAAGTGCACTAATTGCATGCTATTGATGAAAAATCAGATAGTGGTGACAGTGATACAGAACCGGCTAACCTTGAGATCTACAATGTAAAAACTAATAATAGACCAGCAATGTGGCTTACACCAGAAGTAAGTGGCAAATTCATTAAAATGGAATTGGATACTGGTTCAGCTGTTTTGGTCAATCCACAAAATGAGTCTGAATGGCATTTCAAAGGTGCTGAAATGAAGCCTGCAGATATCCAGTTTAGAGATAGTATTGGAGCAAAGATAACTCCTATAGGAATGACATTTGTAACAGGGAAATACAACAACCAAAAAGCCACATTGGGAATGTATGTGGTTAAAAAAAAATACAAGAGGGCCAGCATTGTGGGGCTGTGATTGGCTGAGAAAATTACAACTTAAATAGAAATCCACCCAACAATTGCATGGGGCAATTCCCTGCAAGAGAGTCAACTGAAAGTGAAATAAGAAAAGGTCTGGATGATGTCACAACTGTCTTCATGCTGTACACCCTGACCATTGCCTAACACAGGGTAAACAAGTCTGTCTCTGGTTAGAAAGCTTATTGGATCATGAATATAATGAATGCAGTGGTCCAACTCCAACAGCTTTTGTAGGCAATATATCTGAGAAAGCTTCTGATATGTTATTCAGGCAGTTATTCATGAAATATGGCTTGGTTTTAAATTGGAAGAGAGTTCAAAGAGCTCCAGGAAAATTGCAAGCACGTGGCTTGTGTAAGTACAAAGAGCCAGAATCTACTCTGAATACATTAAGGTTATTGCATGAACTTCCAATGGGAGACAAAAAGCCATTTGCAAAAGTAGATGCAGGGACCAAAGCCCAGCTGGATGAATGGAAGGCCAAAAAGAAAGGAATCAATGGAGATACGAAAACAGAGGATTCGACAGATGATGTTAGGATGATGAAACTGAGCGATCAGATCATAAAGGGATCAATAGAAGGATTAATAAGAATATACTCCCATGAACTAAATGCACCTTCTTAAGATCAAGATACAGATACTAGAAAGAAGAAAAAGGAAAAGAAAAGGAAGAGGACAGATAGAGAGAAATAACATGAGTGAGAATGAGAAAGGTGTGAAAGAGAGAAGGAATGTGAGAAAGAAAAAGAGGAGGATAAAGAGAGGGAAAGAAGTTGGGCCAGGAGAGAAGCAAGGATTCAAAGAGAAAAGCCAAGAAAAGGAGAAAAAAGATGTCCAGAGCTGTCAAAATGACTTCCAGCAGTCTCAGAGTCAACTCCTACCACCACCATCAAGGAGGCCCCTGAACCTGAGGCTGTTTCACAGCCACAAGTCTCATCTACCAAGCAGAGTGACATCCCTTGTCAGGAACGACGTTATCCCACAAGAGTGATTACGTCGTTACGACGTTATCCTCCACAGTGATTAAATCTTTAGGCCTGAAAAGTACAATTTAAACTTTACTACACTGTGGATATCTGTATAGTAGTTGTATTATAACGTATATAGTGTATAGAGTTGAGACGTATTCTATATTGAGTTGGAACTCATACCTAAGCAGGAGTGTTGTGTATTTAATATTTCAGTAATATTTGAGTAATATTGTAAATGTATGATTTGATTAAGTATTATTGTTTGTTTAAATAATACATTGTGTGTTATATGTACAAATATGTAAATTGCATACGCCATCACATCACCATGTGATAAGTGTGGCCATGCTTAATGTAAACACAAAGTTAGACTCATATTTTGGACTCCCATCTTTTCCTTTCATTTAATTTAATATTTTAGAACTACAAAATATAATCGAGTCCTTGTTTGATAATCTCCCATCAGTGAAAACACCTCAAACCTGTCACACCCTCTGAGGATATTGCTTGTTTAAATATCATAAGGGGGCGTGACATGGTTCACCTGATCTCCCTTCATTATTCTAACTCCAAAAAATATCGATTCCATCCTTTTTAAATGCTTATGATTAGATAACCATCTCATCCCAGAAGTTAGCATAGTGAATTTCTTTCCAGCAGTCTCTATTGTAAGTGTATCCTTTCCTGAATTATGTGATCAAAGCTATGTAACAGCTGCTAACATTTTTTTGTGATTCGTGAACAAGAAGAGCTAGATCCCTCTGTACTCTACTCATTTGAAATTTTTTACCATTTTTATATTAGTTTACCATTTGTTTCCTCTGACTGTAATACAGGACACAATATTTCCTCACACGGAACTGCATTTGTCAAGGTTTTGCTTCCTTACTCAACTTATGTATAATGTATAACAGAACTGAAATATCTTTTTGCAGCATCACATCCAACCTATTTTTGTGTTATTGTCAAATTTATACTCTGAATGCCTTTTAGGTCATTAACATAAATGGTAAATTGTTGTGGGTCAAAAACTGATCTTGAGCCCTAGTTAAATTCTTCCAGCCTCAAAAGAAACCTTTCAATCTGACTCTGTCTTCAATGTGGTAACCAATATTTAATCCATGTCAATATATTTCTCTAATGCCATGCCTTCTTATCTTATGGTCCAGGTACTGACTTCGACACGATATGGATATCAGTTTGCTTTACCAAAAAATATGCTTTTTACTACGTTTATTTACTTTCAAAAATGTAATAATATGAATGATAGATCATAATAAGATCATTTGAATATAAATATACCTTGCATTTAACTTAAATTTAAATATAACTGATGTATATAAAAGTGCAACTGCACTTTTCCAGGTCGACTTACATTTTAATTCAAGCCTTATGAAATCCGTATTGCCCAGATTTTCGAGGAATACTCCATATGGTGCTGAGGTCTTGAAGTAAAATGAGATGTCAGCACTCGTCTCTCCATGGAAAGTTGAGAAGTGAAGATAAGAGGACGGGGTATTGAATGAAGCAGCATTCCAATAGTTTCCTAATTGGAGAAAAAGGAGAGATAGAAATGACCTAACTGATTTGCATGTTGCCGTAAGTAATAAGTGTTACAACAATGGATCAGATGGTGCATTGATAAAATGTCAAAGCTTTCCAAAAACCTCATCATTTATGAAACAAAAAGAACATTTCTTGCATAGGAGAAATTAACCTCTTGCTTAATCATTGATTGTATCATTTACATAACAAAGTATATGTGGACGCTGCCACTTATAATAAATAACTTCTTTTTGCTGTGGATGGTGGATAGAATTAGTACTAGAGGCTAAGGCGGCAAAAGTTTCAGAAGGCGGGTGATTCAAACATAGACACAGTTTAATACATTTCAACACCAGCAGCATGTAGTGTTACCATGACATTAGCACACAAAGATCTGTGCAAAAACATTAGAAGTGAAGATTTTAGGGAGAGGTCTTTGCTTGGAACAACAGACATGCTCCAGAAATTACTTAAAACAATTTAATTAAGCACTAGAAATTTATGTGTTAATTGGATTAAGTTTTGGAAGAGATTTAAAGACTTACATTGTAAAACTTAAGGAAGTGCACAAGTGGATTTCTTCAGTAATCAATTTAATTAAGTCTCCAACTTAGAACTTACAGAAATAGCAGGGAATGGGGAATTTGAATGATAATTACAGGGATTAGAAAATTGAACACATTAAAAAAAATCTACAGTTTCCCTATGCAAACTTGCCCAATTAATCATTATTCATTTATAAACAAAGACAGAAGAGTATTTATCAGTGGAAGAAGGAACTCAAAGGAAAGCCCTCATAACCACGTACGTACATATAAGTTACAAATGAACATCAAACCAATCAAGGCAAGCTAACACATTTGCTTGTCTGCCATATTTGACTTACATATCTGAGTAGTACAGATATATATTCTAATATATATCTGTTCTAATATATCAGAAAATGGATTTATTTAACGATTTAGGAAACTTTTTTTTTGCTAAAATGCTAACTGAAGTAATCCATTTCAACTGAAAATACCGCACTAAAGTGGTATGAATAGTGACTTAGATTCATGAAGATGAGGTTTTTCAGGAGCAACTCTAGTGCATTTTACAGATCTTAATCTGGTAATGATGCCACTGTTTCAACAATTCCACGTTAATGTAATCAAGCCCTGAAGTCATCCCTCTCTGTTTAACATACCCATTCCAGAATGCACATTTGTCATTGTCGGAGAAGCAAGTATTTTGAGTAGTGCTTTAACAACAGGAAAATCCCTGAACAGAAACATGAAAAGAAGTTAAACAACCTAAAGTCCAATCTGTTGTCAAAATAATTGGAAAAATCTAATTAAACTGTTTCTTCTCAGATTAAATTTCAATTGGCCTTTTAGGGAGGAACAGTTGCCAATTTGAAAATGAAGGAAATATTTGAGAATTATTAACTCATCAGTGGGTAAAGTGAAATCTATTAATAAAATAATCGCTCTTATGCATATGAAGTGAATATCATTAGCAAGCAAATGACATCAGTATAATATTTCAGGAGCTCTCTAAATGTGAGAATTGACTAAAAGTTAACCCTGTCAAATCAAATTTCTGCATATTTCTTGTAAAAGTAATATAATTTAATTCTAAAATCACCAGCAGAGAAGGCCAAGTATTTCAACAAGCCGGTAGGAGATCCAGAGTGCAGCCATAAGGGTGGTGGGTGCTGGGGGGGGGGGGGGTGCTGGGATAGGGTGTGGGGTAGGGGAAGCTAATGTATATCTTGTGGATGCAGTAAAATTAGAGCCAGCGGAAATGGAGCACGTGAGGCAGCTTAGTGTAAAAGGAATTTCACTTCCAATGCTTGAATGTAAAACCTGTCCTTTTAGCTTTAACACCGTTTCTCGTTGCACAGATGCTGTCTGACCCATTGAGCCCTTACAGCATTTTCTTTTTTATTTCATGTTTCCAGCATCAGAAATGGAAATACTTACAGGCTGTAATAACAATATTTTTGCAGTGTTTTGGCTGTTGTATTTCTAGTAGCAACAGACAATGATCACGAATAATTCTAAGTACAATACATATTAAATTTTGCAGCAAATTTGATCTTTCAGCAATTCATGCCTAATCAGTGTATGTGAAGGAAAATGATAATAAAAATTAGAACGTGAGCCAAATCACTTTTTTCACAGGTGGGTGGAAAAGTACAAAACAACTGTAAAATGAGTAAAAGTAACTATCTTAGTACAAGGAAGTGAAGTAAAATGTGAGGGAAGTAAATACTCATCCTTAAAAACAAAATCCTGCAAATAAATTCACATAGATCGAAAGAGGCCTTCAGTAGGCTGATGGGAAAGAAACTCAACAACAAATGACATATAAGGCGGATTTGGCATGTTATATAAAGTAATTGTCACTCTTCTTACAAAGCCTAATCTAAAACTCAAGCAGCAACACTACATAAAGCCCTTGGGATTCACTTATGAATCAGACAATTTCAGATATTTCAGTTATAAACTGTTTCAGATTTTCCAGTTGATATGAGAATTGGCCAGTTGTGCTGAAAGGTCATCACTGCGTCATGTTAACTCAGTTCTTCTCTCTCCACAGACATCTTAAGAACAGCTGAGTATTTCTAGCATTTTCTTTTATTTCAGACTTCTGGCAATTGCAGTGAGTTGTATCACAGTTTCAGAACTGATTCTTCCTCACTCCAGTGCCCTCAGTGCCTTTCCTTTAACACCTCTTTGAGACAGATCATCAACAATAAACAAGTCTTCAGACCCCTCCATCAGCTGGCAGCAACACCATTGCATCATAACCTACTGTATCACTGACATTCCATCTGCTCACCAAACCTTTCCACTTCTCTGCAATTTAAAACATAACGTTTTGAAACTTTATTGAGTTCTGCAGAAGAACCATTGACCTGAAACTGTACTTGTCAGAACTGTCCAATCCTGATGCAGGGTCTTAACCCAAAACACCTTTGCTTTCACAGATGATGCCTGACCTGCTGAGTTCTTACAGCTCCGTACTCCACCATCAGCAGTTTTATGTATTTTTCTCTTAAACTCTTGTTTCCCTGTTTGCAGATACTGCCTGGCCTGCTGAGTATTTCCAGCAATTTCTTTCCAGCAATTACTTTCAATTTCCAGCATCAGCAGATTTCTTGCTTTTTACATATGAGTTTCCAGAGCAGTGCAGACAGTTGAGTCACAACAGTCCTACATCAGATGTGGTCTCACTGGCTCTCCACTCGGCCGTGGACCACCTGGACAACAGCAATACCTACATCAGGCCACTGTTTATTGACTACTGCTCAGTGTTTGACATCACCATCATCTCCTCAGCTTCATAGCCTGGGCCTCTGTACCTCCTTCTGCAACTGGATCTTTGCTTCCTCATCGCGAGACCACGGTCAGTGTGGATTGGAAATACCACCTCCTTGCTGACACCACAGAGGAAAGGGTGACTGGTTTCAGCTTCATAGGTGTCAACATCTCTGAAGATATATCCGAGGCCCAACATATTGATGCAATTATGAAGAAGGCTATACTTCATTAGATTTGGTATATCGGAAAAGATACCAGCAAAGATCTGCACAGGCACTGACTTGTTGCATCACTATCTGGTATGAAGGTGCCAATGCACAGCATTGGGGAAAAGCTGCAGAGAATTGTAAACTCAGCTCCATCAATGGCACAGGCCAGCTCACCATTGAGGACATCTTCAAAAGCGATGCATCAAGATGTGAGCACCCATCATGAAGGACCTTCACCCTCCAGGACATGCCCCTTCTCATTATTACTATCAGGGAGGAAGTACATGAGAAGGAAGATGTACAATCAAAGCTTTAGGATCAGATTCTTCCCCTCCGCCATCAGATTTCCAAACGGTCCATGAACCTATGAACACTACCCAACTATTTTGCTCTCTTTTTGTAATCTTTTGTAATTTTTATATATGCACTGTACATAACAAGTTTCATGTCATATGTCAGTGATAATAAACCTTACTTTGATTGTCAGTTGACAATAGGTTAGTGTAAGTTTACTATAAAAATGGGTGCTTAAAGGAGACAGAGACTCAGTGAGTGGAAATGCCTGCTTCTGTGCTGCACTTTTCACTGAGTCTTTCACACTTCAGTGATGAGTCACTCTGGTTGTCATACATAATGCTTACTTGATGAAAGGAGCCCAAGAAACTGATAAAGAGATCTTTATTAAATTCTGGATTCAGAATTTGACAAAATTTGTTAATATTATTTTGTCATTGAAATCAAGATCTATCTATAATAAAATCATGAAATGAATATGAACAAAATTAGAATATACTGTTAGTGTATAAAATAAGTACATATAATTATAATAAGTATAGATAGGATAGACAGTCAGACCATTTTTTTCCCAATGTAAAAATGTCAAGTAGGAGAAGAGATGCATTCTAAAGAAATGTGCAAGGAGAGTGGTTGTTGCCTGGAATGGGATGCCAGTGATAGTGCTGGAAACAGATAATAGTCCAGCGTTTGAAAGGCTGTTAGTCACATGAATATGCATGAAATGGAGGGACATAGATCATGTACAGGCAGAAGGGATTTAGTTTAATTTGGCATTGTGTTTGAAGCAGACATCATGACCCGAAGGATGTGATCCCATGTGTACTCTTCTATGGTCCATAGTACAAATTAATTCTAAATTTAATTTAGAGCCTAGCAGATAACTGGAAATAATAGTGTGTAAGTTCATCCACACATCCTTATACCCAAGTGTACGATTTTACAAGGTGAAAAAAACTCTAGACAAAAATTTAAAAATTTGCTAAAGGTAGAAACATGCTTCAGAGAGGTACATTATATAATACGGCCTGAGGATCCATGCTAAATTCGCTGGATGGATTTTAGGCTCCTGCCTTCCAACTGCACAACGTTATCCAACGGGAGTATATTTGAACACTGAGTGTTGAAAATATTTTTGATGGAAAATCCTGCAAAGCTTCTGAAGCAAAATTTCAGACTTAGTTCCTCACCAAACATTTTGCTTTGGGGCATAAGTGCGAGAATCTCAACTTGTAACCTTGAAACCAGCTTCATTGGGGCTTTTAAAAATAACCAGCATGTGAGACTTCTGCATGATGTATGGTGGAAGTGTTTCTGTTGTCATTCTTGATTAGGATCAGTCCATTCTTTTTGTAAATGACAGATGCGATGTTGAAAACAACACCGCCTGTGTGCTTCAGTTGACAAATAATATTCACACAAAAATCATAGTAACTGACAGCCAACATGTGATGGCCTGGAAAGAAGAGAAATTGTAAATGCTACATTAATTTGATTAATGGTGTTCAAGCTGGTGTGGTGTCATTTGCCTATACATCTTCCAACCCAACTCTCTCATATTATGTTTCATATAATTTACAAATCATTTTTTACAGATAATTTTTATTATTATTAAATCCTCCCTCCCTTCTGTGTAGAGAGTATGAATCAGTTAGAGGCCATAAGTACAAGCCATTGCCAGATATTGTCATTTATGCAGGAAATAAGTAGTTATTGTAGCATTACAGTACATCATCACACATGTTCAGCCTCTTCCTCAGAGGCCCACGGGACAACAGCAATAACATCAAGCATTTTCCCTCTTCTAGATCTTAATATGCAGAGACAAATTGTAGTACTTCTATTATTGATCAAGAAATACATTGGCCAAATGAAAATGCATGATTTGCAAGACTGTATGTGTGTGTACAAATTGCATTTATTGTTGGTGGAAATGTGTCAATAATGAGATTTTCAGAGATGTAGTAAACTGTGTGGTGCACAATAACTAATGCACAGGAGCTGAACCATTTTGAGAGCATGCATCTAAATTCGCATTAATCTTTTAAAAAGTTCTCTTGCATACTGTGATAATTTTGAACAATGATCATCACTGATTAATGAATTAGTAATAACAATTATGGACATTTTACGGCAAAAGAATGAGTTCTATTGCTTATTTACAAGTATTACATTTTTACTATTAATAAAAGTAGAATAGACCAATTGCAATAAATGAAGCAATTCAGAATATGTTCTAAGTTCTAAGTTCAGAGTACATTTATTTTCAAAAGTATGTATACAGCATACAGGATTCAGCTTCTTGAGACAACCACCAAACAAAGAAACACGATAGAATCCATGTAAAGAAAAAACACACACAACAAGGACCATCAAGTGTGGGGTGAAAAAAAAGAACAAATCAAGCAAGCAACAAAAAGTGAA
Source organism: Hemitrygon akajei (assembly GCF_048418815.1). Classification (NCBI taxonomy): domain Eukaryota; kingdom Metazoa; phylum Chordata; class Chondrichthyes; order Myliobatiformes; family Dasyatidae; genus Hemitrygon; species Hemitrygon akajei. The sequence goes on from NC_133131.1 coordinate 109,790,995, forward strand.
CGAGTAACACACACAGAACATTAAACATCAAACCGGAGAGTCTCCACAGCCATGAGCCGCCGGGGTGAATGAAGCCGGTTCAGGAGATGATGGCTCTGGCCACTGCCACCAAGTCCATCAGTTCAGAGCTGTGTCTGTGTGGCAGAGCCACAGATCCATTTCCGGGCTGAAGCATCTTGATCAAACTGGGCAAATAGGAAAGTGCATTCAGCGCTGAGGACATTAAACATCAAACCGCAGCCGAAAGTGAGTCCACAGCTATCAGCCACTGAGGCCATTGAACTTTGCAGTGTGGGACCCAAGACTCCTGCACCTTCTGCCGGCCGGTAATGAGAGGGAGACTGGTCAAATGTAGGAAAACGGTACTGAACACCCGTTCATTTTCCACTCCTGTCCTCGTTGATTTTAATCTTGCTTAATGCTTTAATTGGCGCGGAGTAATAGAGTCAACCATGGGTTCATGTTCTGCCATTAGGAATTGATGTAGCCACTCCAGCCATAGCTGCACTCTTTACTGAATTCCCCAGGAAATTGAGGAAGCACCAGATCATTGAGATGGCCCAAAAATACATACTTAAAAGGGAAATTACAGGCTGCAATCAATTGCATTTCAGAAAAAGTAGAAGTAGTTTTGTAAGCTGTCTGCAAGATGTCGCCTTTAGTCACTGGCACAATCTTGCTGGAAAATAATAGATATCATTGATATCTAATAGATAATATCTTAATACATTATCTTTGATTAATGAATTAGTAACAATAATTATGGATGTTTTATGGCAAAAGGATGAGATCTGCTGCTTATTTAAGGGGTTTTACTATTAGTAAAAATACAACCGACAGATTGAAATAAATGAAGCATTTTAGTCTGCCTGTTCAAAATTAGAGAAAACATCATTTTAAAATAGTATTGCTATTGTAAGTGTCTACTATCCAAGTATGCTGTATGAGCAGGTCTATAATGATTTCAAAATGTATCATCCAACCTCACGTATTTATCATCCAACATCATGAGTTCTCACAACCATAAAGCTGGCGTCAAGTTGGCGTGAAACATCTCCCGTGAAAACAACTCACTCTTCTCAAGTTCTAAAAAATCATTCACTGCTTTACCTGGCAGTAAACACAATGATGATGTATCTTGTTATTATGAGTGTGGCTTAAAGAACTGAGGTACAGCATCGCAAGCCACACGCCAACTAAATTTTTTGCATGCCAATTGGGCACCGCTGCCATAGGTTTGTTACCCTTAAACTATTGAGTTTTCTTACTCACTAGCTGAGATGAATAAAGAGATTGGCCAAAATATCCTTTATAACTTACACCTACATCTAGAGAACTCTCTCACTTTTCTTCCACAATCTTGGCAGTGAGGTGCTGCAAAATTTAGCTTACTGCTGCTCTTCAGCCACTCAGAAACAATTCAAAACAAAAATAGTAACGAAAACTAAAATGTAAAACCAAATGTTAAATATGTACTGGCCTTGCAGCCAATCCACTCTGTATAAGACAAGGTGAATTCTGCCAGGTCAGAGCACAGTAAAAACACATGAGCAGCTAACTGCTGAAGGCAGGATGACAACTGTACTCCAGCAGAAATTCCAAAACTACTGAGGTCATGTGGGGAAATGCCAAGATTTTTCTGTAAATACCTATATGAAAGGCTGATTTTGTCTGATTATGAAAATAATCACTATATTATTGTTACTATACGCTGGCATATTATGCTGGAAATGGATTACATCCTGGAGTTTACGCATGCACTATCACATATGGATGTCTTAAACTCTCTCATATCTTCAGCAGGCTCTATGGAGTCCAGCATTAGATGGCAATCTTGGTGAAATATTTAAAATCACATGGGGGAACTACCTCATGAACCCTGCCTGGTCAGGCCTGTAACAGGATCAAAACCCTCAATGATTTCAACGGGGATTTTGAGCAAAGAATTAGAAGGCTAAGTGAAAAGTAACTTCTGTTTCTAAAATAGCATTACTTTCGTGTATTTATTTCTACATATGTTGATTATAGGAGAAATTAGATAAATCAATTAAAATGTTATAATTTTTATTATTTTGATTGCTTAGTTTAATTTTAATTGGGTTTGAATTCTTCAAGGCATGAGAAACACTTGAACCAATTGCAGATATTACGGCTGGTGGGGAAGATGCACCACGCATTGTTGCTGTTAAGTTAACAGCACTGGATTCTGGGATATTTCAGCCCTGTCTTAGTTCTGAATCAAGACAATCCAAGCAGAGGCTGACAACCAGCAGTGACACAGCTCAGCAAGTTCACACCCAATTTTTTATCGTCCTGAAGCTGTTAAGTTCCTTGCTTTTGAAAACACGTTACTGCATGATTCCTGACTATGCTGACTGGCAGAACATAATAACAAAATTTAAAGTCAAAACATGAATTTTTCAAATGGCGTTCTAAAACAAGCTATTATTTTACACACCATGCTGAGATCTAATAATTAAAATGTCTTCATTCCCAGTTTGACTGGGTAAATGTCGATGAACATTCCATCTTATTATTTCATTAAAAAATGACTACCACTCACGTTCCGGGAATCAGAAAAGGATCAAACCTGAAACATGTCCGAATTCCTTTTTCTATTTGTTCAGTTTAGTTTTACCTATCCTTTGTTTCTTTTTGTTTTATTCAGTATCCCTTTTCTATTGTCTATCTATCTCACACATTTGCAGACGTGCACTTTCTGTTCCAGTGCCACTGGAATAAGGTTCTTTTGATTTGTTCTCTTTATTTCATTTCAATTCAATTCATTTTGTTTATTCATTCATTCATTTATCTATCTATTTATTTAATAATTCAATGGTAGTGTAATTAGGGATTAATTTTAATATTTTGTTTGATTATTACCTGTAACCATCTAGTAGCATGAGGTTAATGAGTGAATACAGTATAGAAGCAATACCTGAGAACTTATGAGGTAAAATATACTCAGTTGGAGGAATGAGAATTCTGGACACAAGGCAGCATGAAAATGGAAGTCTTAGAATAGAACTGGTTAAGTTTACTTTTAGTAATGCAGAAACAAATATTCTGAATTTTAATCTGTTAATAGATATTCAAAATAACATGTTGGCTACTATATTGTGCACAAGATATAGAATGTCCAATAAAGTAATTTTGCATGTATGATGGATAAAGTAAATAAATCCACTGGAGAGAAGTAATAGGAATCAGGATTTTGGGCCATAACATTTTACCTGAATTGAAATATTAAGGGATGATAAAGTGGAAAAAGTAGGGCCACGGGACACGTTGACAAGACATATTTGTTGTGTATTTACCATTTCAGTAATATTTGGGTAATATTGCAAATATATTATTTAAATTAAGCATCCTTTATTGTTTTCATAATGCATTGCCAGTTATATGTAAACGTATGTAAAATGTATATGTCATTAAAATGCCACGTCATATGTGGCACCTCATTTAAAGTCAAAACAAAGTTAGTCTCACATTCCTGGCTCCCTTGTTTTCCTTTCAATTAGTTTTTATATTTTGGAGTTACAAAATGTAACAGTGTCAACCAGGAAATCTTAAATCAACCTGAGGCAACTACCTAGAAAAAAGCCTTTTTGTTGGCTTTGTGGAACAGTCCATGTTCCAAGCCTATACGGGTATCCGTCCCCCTTTTCCTTCACTACATCGACGACTGCATTGGTGCTGCCTCCTGCACGCATGCTGAGCTTGTTGACTTCATTAACTTTGCTTCCAAATTTCACCCTGCCCTCAAATTTACCTGGTCTATTTCTGACACCTCCCTCCCCTTTCTTGATCTTTCTGTCTCCATCTCTGGTGACAGCTTATCTACTGATATCTACTATAAGCCTACAGACTCTCACAGCTACCTGGACTATTCCTCTTCCCACCCTGTCTCTTGCAAAAATGCTATCCCCTTCTCACAATTTTTCCGTCTCCGCCGCATCTGCTCTCAGGATGAGGCTTTTCATTCCAGGACGAAGGATATGTCCTCCTTTTTTAAACAAAGGGGCTTCCCTTCTTCCACCATCAACTCTGCTCTCAAACGCTTCTCTCCTATTTCCCGCATATCTGCCCTCAACCCATCTGCCCACCACCCCGCTCGGGATAGGGTCCCCCTTGTCCTCACCCACCACCCCACCAGCCTCTGGATCCAACGTATAATTCTCCGTAACTTCCGCCACCTCCAACGGGATCCCACTACCAAGCACATCTTTCCCTCCCCCCCTCCTGCTTTCCGCAGGGATCACTCCCTACGCGACTCCCTTGTCCATTCATCCCCCCATCCCTTCCCACCGATCTCCCTCCTGGCACTTACCCTTGCAAGCGGAACAAGTGCTACATCTGCCCTTATACTTCTTCTCTCACCACCATTCAGGGTCCCAGACAGTCCTTCCAGGTGAGGCGACACTTCACCTGTGAGTCTGCTGGTGTTGTATACTGCGTTCGGTGCTCCCGGTGTGGCCTTTTATATATTGGTGAGACCTGACACAGACTGGGAGATTGTTTCACTGAACACCTACGTTCTGTCCGCCAGAGAAAGCAGGATCTCGCAGTGGCCACACATTTTAATTCCATGTCCCATTCCCATTCTGATATGTCTATCCATGGCCTCCTGTACTGTCAAGATGAAGCCACACTCAGGTTGGAGGAACAACACCTTATATACCGGCTGGGTAGCCTCCAACCTGAAGGCATGAACATTGACTTCTCTAACTTCTGTTAATGCCCCTCCTCCCCTTCTTACCCCATCCTTTTTTTTTGTTTTCTTTCCCCCTCCCCTTTTTTTTCTTTCTCTCTCTGTCCATCACTCTGCCTGTTCTCCATCTCCATCTGGTGCTCTCCTCCCCCTTTCTTTCTCCCTAGGCCTCCCATCCCATGATCCTTTCCCTTCTCTAGCTCTGTATCCCTTTTGCCAATCAACTTTCTGGCTCTCAGCTTCACCCCACCCCCTCCGGTCTTCTCCTATCATTTTGCATTTTCCCCTACCCCTCCTACTTTCAAATTTCTTACTATCTTTCCTTTCAGTTATTCCTGATGGAGGGTCTCGGCCTGAAACGTTGACATTGCTTCTCCCTATAGATGTTGCGTTCCACCAGAATTTTTTTTGTGTGTGTACCCAGAGTACCTGTTGAAGTGCAGTGAGACATTCGAGTTTTAAAAAAAAAGTGCAGTGAGATGTTCAAGTTAGAAAGGATAGCTCAATATGTGCTTCTTCACAAGGGGACAGACATGTTGAGTTAAACAAGCGGCAGAAAACAGATTAAAGTTGCAGCTTTATAAACAGTGAGTATGGATGAAAATAAGCACAAATTTTAAAAGCACAGAAATGGCTGTCTACATTGGAAAGATAGATACATTTGATTGCACAAGATATAACTGGAATACATACACTGAGTGATTTGACCAGTATTTTAAACAAATGGAATAGCTAATGGGAAACAAGTACTGTAGCAGTTTTGCCAAGTGTATTGGGTAGAAAAGCATACAGTTTGTTTAGAACTTTAACTACTTCAACCAAACCAGCTGAAATTAGCTTTGCTGATACTGTGAAATTATTGCAGGAACATTTGAAACCAAAGCCATTGGTAATTGCAGAACATTTTAGGTTTCATAAGCAAAATAAAAAGGACGGGAATCTATTTTAGAGTATGTGGCTGAATTGAAGAGGTTGACTGAACCTTGTCTGTTTAGTGACGGCCTTAATGATACACTCAGGGATCATTTAGTTGTGGAATCTTACAAGAAATCATTCAAAAACTGAAGCACAGTATACATTTTAAGGAACAGTTAAGATAGCTGTATCAATGGAAACAGCAGATACAATTTAGTTGCAATCAGGAATGAAAGTGAGTGTGAACAAACTTTTAATATCTAAACAAAATCCATCCTGGCCAAACAAATTGTCTTACTGTTGTGGCAGGGGCTGACATATACCAGACCAATGTAGATATAAAGGTGAAACTTGCAGAAAATGCAATAAAGTGATGTCAAACAGACAAAAATAAATGGACTACACAGGGAAGAGAAAGAGATAAAAAGTCAAGCTGTAATTGCAAACAGTACTAATAAGCATGCTGCTGATGAAAAATCTGACAGTGATGAAAGTGTCTCAGGACTGTGTAGCAATGTGATTTACAATGTGAAAACTAAGAATAGAGAAGCAGTATAGTTTACACCAAAACTGAATGGCAAATTAATTAAAATGGAATTGGGCACTGGCTCGACTGATTCAGACATTCCAAAAAATGAGTTTGAACGGCATTTCAAAGATACTAAACTGAAGCCTGTGGATATCCAATGGAAGACTTATGCTGAGGAAATAATAACTCCTGTGAGAATGACATTTGTATCAGTGAAGTACGGCAACCAACAAGCCACATTAGACTTTTATGTGATAAAAACAGAAGGGCCAGCATTGCGGGGGCATGATTGGCTGAGACAACTACAACTGATTGGAGATCCATCCACCATTTGCATGTCACATCCCCTATGATAGAGTTAAGTGAAAGTGAATTAAATTAGTTACTGGATGATGCCACAACTGTTTTCATGCTGTACATCATGAACAGTTGCCCAACAGAGGGCAAACAGGTTTTGCTGGCAATTTTGATGCCTCTGATTGGAAAGTATATTAGACTAAGGAAGGACCATGCTGCTCAGAAGAATCATGAAAGTGATGAAAGGAGTGATCCAACTATAACAGTTTTTGTGAGCAACTTATCTGAGAAGGCTTTTGATATGCTAATCAGGCAGTTATTTACAAAATAAGTCTTGCTTTAAACTGGAAGAGAGTTCAAGGAGCTTCAGGAAAACAGCAAGCATTTATTTATTGTGAGTATAAAGAACCAGAATTTACTCTCCCTGCATTAATGTTATTGCATGAACTTCAAGTGGGAGACAAACAGCTGCTTGTAAAAGCAGATGCAAAGATCAGAGCCCAGCTGGATGAATGGAAGGCCAAAAATAAAGGAGTCGATAGAGATATGAAAACAGAGGATTTGTCAGATGAATTTGTGGATAAAGAAAACACGAGGAGTGATTAGATTGTATAGAGTGCAACAGAAGGATTTGTAAGAGAATACTCCCGTGAACTAAGTGCACCTTCCCAAGATGAAGATGATCATCCTGAAAAAATGCAAAAAAGGAAAAGAAAGAGGAGGATGTCATAAGTGGTATGGATATGGAGGAGGATAAATAGGACCAAATTTCTGGAGATATTCACAAGAAACTAAAAGAAGAAAAAGGAACATAAGTGAAAGAAAGACAAGTAGTTGAAAAGGAGAGAAGAGATGGAGAAAAAGAACATGAGCAATAACAAGAAAATTGCAACAGAGAGAAAAAACATGAGAGAAAAAAACAGGGTAAACAGAGAGAAAGAAGCAGGGACCGGGTAAGGAACAAGGATCGAAAGAGATCCAAAGAGAAATGCTGAGAAAAGAAGAAAGGTATCCAGAGCTGTAAGAAACACTTCCTGCAGTCTCAGAGTCAACTCCTACAACCAGCACGGAGGAGGCCCAACCCACAAGTCTCATCTGCCAAGTAGGAAAGATGTTACCACGCAAGAATAAGAAATCCTCCACAGAGCTTAAACCTTTAAAATTTACTATGCTGTGGATGTCTGTAAAGTAATTGTATTATATAGTATACTGTATATATAGTATATGTATATAAGTTGAGATGCATTCTATATTGAGTTGGAATTCATGTATTGAATGTTATGTATTTAATATTTCATTTATATTTGAATATATTTATAGAGGAGGAGGAGCTTTGGAGAGACAATTGCACCTAATGGTGACTCCTTTGCTTGCATCTTTGGAAACAGCTCTATTTCTATCTTTAATATCTCTATTTTTCCCTTCCAGGGTTCTCTGAAGACCTTGACCTGTAGTTACACGCTGTCTTCAGTTCTTTGCAGGAATGGGACCTGCTCTCGGAATCTCACAACTGGTCATGCCAAGAATGCGGCCTAGAAGATACGCACGCCTTCGGAGTTTCAGGGTTTTGTGGCTCTGGAGGTGGGTGGACCCATGGTTGGAGACTCTGCAGGAAATTGGTGTGTCATGGGAGATGGAAGGTCTCTGGCTGTGTGCCTAGAGCGTGACTTCTTTGGGCACTGAGCTCGGAAAAAGCGACACAATGGACTTTTAACATCGTAAATCAGCGAGTTGTTTGTTATGTCTCCTTTCTTGCTGTGAAATGGAGTCTCCTCTTTTTCCGTTATAAGGGGGGGTGGGGAGAGAGAGAGAGAGCCTGTGGTATGTTGAATACCAGGTGAATGAGTAGTTATGGAATAATGCAAGTCTGTGTCTTTATTGATGCTTTGCTGTGCACTTGAATGCTCAGTAGGGGGACGCCAATGCTTTTTTTGCTGGTGGGGGAGGGGGATCATTGCTTTGCTGCTGCTTGTGCATGGGGAGGGGGAGCTGGGGGGGCTTTGGGGTTCCTATATTTAAGTGTCATTCATTCTTTGGGCATTCCACCATTTTCGTGAATGGTTTTGAAGAAAAAGAATTTCAGGATGTATATTGTATACACTTCTCTGACATTAAATGTACCTTTGAAACCTTCAATATTGTAAATATATTGTTGGATTAAACATTCTTTGTTGTTTCCATAATGCACTGCAGGTTATATATAAAAGTAAGTAAATGGCATGCATCATTATGCTGCCACATCATGCTAGTGCACCTTGCTTAAAGTAAAAACAAAGTTAGACTCACATTCCTGGCTTTCTTGTTTTCCTTTCAATTAGTTTCTATGTTTTGGAGCTACAAAATGTAACAATATTATTCACAAATTTACAAGATGAATTTGAATGCAAAGAGAACAGAAGTTTAAAGAGTTATGTTTTTAGCCTTGTATGAATTTCAAAGTTCTGACTAGTACAGCTCCATAAGAGAAACAAATACGTAGATGAAAAGGACTGAATTATGTTGCACTATTGCTTAGGGAGCATAAATATTTTACTCTGAAACTGCATCTTTGCTAAATGGTGGTTAACTTATTCAAATATGGACCTGAGCTAGAAGGGTTGAGACAGTCACAAGAAGAAGCCATGGAAAATGTAGCCATACCCACTATTATGAGTTATACTTGAAACATATGTCTGATTTGTTTACAAGTACGCTGTACAGCTGTATTGGTAATTGATTAAACTGTTTTAAAGCTTTTTTTGTTGTAGCTGGTTTGCGTTAAAAACCATGATATAAATTACAATAATCAAAATAATTTTGATATCAATGCTACCATACTTCATGGATAGAAGTAACTGTAGTTTTAGAATGACACACTCATTACCAGAATATAGGATTCCGTGTATACTTAATGCAATAATTTTTTCAAAAAATCCAAATGTAATGTAGCTATTGTATCTTTTATCTTTTTAACTGTGTTTTTTCAGTTGTTATCAATAGTTTTAAGTTACTTTATCCTTGTACTCAGCAGTCACACTAGAATTTTAAAAAAGGTGAAAATATGAAAGCAGGTTGCAAAAATTTGGCTTGTATGCCTTTGAATATAGAGTCGAATTGAAGTGTTTAAAATGCTACTTGCATGTATGTGACAACGGAATGTAATTTTGATCAGATATATCTTTTCCACACTAAGAATGGATAAACATAATGTGGTCGACTCCATATTTAGTGGCCTATTCCCCATCAGCAGGGACATGCTGGAAGGAATCATAAATAGGCTAGCAAGTGACATTCATGCAACAAAAACCTTTTCATTGATCTATGTTCTGCCAGAACCATTTTGCTCCAGCCCTTGTTATGTTGTGTCTCAGGACTGACAGCCAGAGGAGATATGAGAATAGCTGCAATCAACATCAGGCAGCATTTGACTCAGTATGGCATCAAGAAGCCAATCAAAATTGAGGCCAGTGGAAGTCGAGAGGAAAATTTCCCTGCATTTTCTACTTAATGATGCTTAATGATCCTGGGATTTGATTTGACTGAACAGCTATAGAATACTGTACATTGCACATTATTAACCTTAAGAAGCCTTTACATGAACACAGTGAAATTTTAACTCACTTGTTATCAGTGGTCATTAATCTACTTTTTATCAAGAAAACTACTTTGAATAGAGCTAAACATGAGTGTCATTATACCACCTTTAACTCACACTGCTCTCTTCTTGGGATTATAAGCACAGTAAATATAGCTACAAATGGACAGCTGCAGTTATGCTGATCTACTTTCAATTTTGTGTTTTTGAAGTAAGTGTGGTGCAAGTGAACAAGTGAAGCTTACTTAGTAAATCCTATTAATCATTGTGATTACTTTAAGATGATAGTTTGATGACTCTTTCACTGCATGCCAACTGCAGTATGATTGCAAATTTTGTAAAATGGAACACACTGAAGTTCTATTTCCTTGGATAAGTTAAAGCAATTTCTTGATAGCAAAGTCCCAGATAAAACAATGTTTTCTTGTTAGTATAAAAAAATGCAACTGCTAATTGGATTTCAAAACAGTTTAACTATTCATATATGACTCTGAGGTCTTTTATAATATGGTCATTAACATTACATGATACACAGCATGATTAAAATTGTTAAACAACAGCTAGTTTTGGTGCATTTCATTACAAGTTTTTTTTTATCAGTGTTGAAAAAGCAAATTACTAAAAACAATCAAAAGTAAAGAGGTTAAAGGATTTTGTGGAAGTAAGAGAGAAGCTGTTTATATGCAATAGTAGCATTTGATTATTCTTTCATGCTTTTCTCAGTTAAATAACATGTAAAACATACGTACTATTATTTAGGGATCCTAAAGAGTTAGGCAGTTGGTACCATCTCATTGTAACTCCATTGTGAAAATTGTGGCACACCTGTCTTTTGAAAGTGCAATTCCATAACCAATAGTTTGGGCCAAAGTAGTAACTTTATGTTCTCTGCTAAAAATACTGGGCTAAATTCAGCTGAGATTCTTAGTGCACCAATTGGAAATTGCGAGCTGCCAGGCAACCCTCGGCAATCAATCATCCTTCATCCATCACAATTACTCATCTGTAAAGTTATTTCCTTTTAGCAAAATCCCAACTGTCATATTGCTTCCTGCTATTACCAAAAATTATAGAAATCCTGGTGACAAGTCTTCTTATGTCAATAACCGAAGCTCAGGACAATGAGAAAACTAACAGTAAACACACACAAAAGGCTTGTGAAAGTTTAAGTAACATCTGGAAGGATAAAATAGAAGGCCTAAGCTATTTACCTATGAAATCAGTGAGGCTTTTCAAAACCAGCCATGGGCTTGGTGCCCAGAAAATCAACAGCCTAGATATATGCAAAGCCGATCCTTGCCACTTGTAATTATGCAAACTGAGTTCCAGCCTTTTCAAACTACAGATTATCAGCCAAGTACATAGTTCAGCCAAAACTAATGCGTATACAGCAGAACTAATCTGTGCCAGAATTCCTGATCTCCATCAACTTCCGAGGAAATAGTTCTGTTGTCCCTCTAATTTTCCTATCCATACAGCAAGACTTGTGATAAGTTTTCTACATTACTTCTTTTAGGTTCTTATCACCTTGTCCTTTAAATTATCTGTATTTCTTTTCCACATTAATCCTTTATGTCAATCTCATCAAGTAAGGATAGGCCTTTTCATAATGCACACAAAATTGTAAATCACTTTTTTACTTGATCAAGTGAACGTGATGTGCAGATATAGCATTTTAATAGAGTTTAATTACATTATACATTAATCAATTACATTCTTATTAACATGTTGTAATCCAGTTTATTTTAGCAACAGTCACTTGAAAGTTAATTGGATTTATCCTGCCAATATAATTAAGTCAGTAACAGTGGTAAACTGGTATTCAGAATGCCATGAAGTGAAATCAGTATTGACAAACTGCAAAGATGAGAATCTAAGTTTGGGATTACATCATGCAAGTATTGATATTGAGAATTTGATTCAAAGATGTTTCTGAAAATTGTTAAAATGACAAAAATCCATGATAGTCACCAATTTCCTCAATTAAGACTCATAATTTTTGTGATAAACTCATACCATCAACATATCTGGGCTGGGAATCTCAGAGGCCTGTACAAAGCAGGCATTTACATAATTACTTGCAATTTTAATAAATTAGAGGTTTTTTTGCAACAGGCTGCCTAACTCAATTTTCACAGTGGAAACTGTTAAATTAATCCCATAAGACAAGACAATATAGATCAGAAATTGGCCTTAGTGTGGCTAATTTCAAAATGAAAAGTAGGTGTTGATGAGATTAATTCTGAATCTCAGGTCACTGAAATAAGCATTAGTTATCATTAAAAGTACCAGTCACAAGCCTACTGCATATTTTATAAGTCAAATTTTATTTAAAAATGGGCAAGGCTTCAACCAGGTCTATAGTCTATACCAGATGCTTAACTAGGAATAAAAAAAAATGAGAAATGTGAAAACTATGAGAGACCACGGAGTCACCATGCAAATATATTAATTTTCGTACTTATCTATTGGACATCGCAATCTCCCATTCCCTTGGTTCATTTATTTATATATGATATAGGCATCACTGGCAATCCTAGCATTTATTGCCCATCTCTAAGTGCTGTTCTGAAGGTGATTGTGATTCACTTTATTGAATCTCAGCAGTTCCGTTGGTGTAGTCACTTTCTGCTATTCTTTAGGGGAGCATGATCTATCTGTAGATGCATTGAAGATGCATGTCAGGAAAGTGTGATACCCCAGAATAGAAATATACATGTGTACCTTTCTAATACTTCAGATTAAAAATCATCATCTTCCAGTTTAAATACCTCACAGCTCCAGCATCTCAGGTTCAATCCTGACCAAGTAATTTCGCTAAAAAGCAACAGATTTAATGATGTTTGCTGATTTATCTTATAATTCAGAGTTACTGGGCCTTATGATTATCCTCTTATAATTCTTCTGACTGTTAAGATGAGTATGTCAGCATTATTACATAATACTGAACTAGTACTCTATATATTTAAAGTTAAATTAATTTTCATATAAAATTTATCAGTCTGGAAGTGAATTAACTACACTACATTTCTAAGAGTGCCAAATGCACATTGAATGTAGATATAAGTTAATTGATGACCACATGGCTCAAGTGGAGAATTGATTTTATGTAATAACTTGTGACATGAAATATGCTGCTTAAAAGAATAATGAAAGAATAAAATTAATCAGTAGGTTAAGTGTCAGAGGTCATGGAAAGTGACTGAGTGGAAACAGGTCCTTTAGCCTACTGAGACTGCACCGAGCATCAACAATTACTTCAGCCAGGGGTTCCCAGCTTTTCCTATGTCGTGGACCCCTGGCATTAACTGAGGGGTCCATGCAGCCGAGGCTGGGGACCCCTGATTTAAGCTAATCCTATATCAAACCCATTTTTATTATCCACATATTTGTACAAACTCCTTACAGATCCTTCACTCACTTACACAGCCGCACCAATTTACAGTGACCATTCGGGCTATGAACATGCACATCATTGTGATGTGGGAGGAAACTGGAGCATCAGGAGGAAACCCATGCAGTCATATGATGAATGTGCAAACTCCATGCACCCAGTGTCAGGACTGAAGCTCAATTTCAAGCATTGGAAGGCAGTGGCTCAACTAGCTGTGTCACTGCTGATTTGCTGTCAGCATAAATAAAAAGGTCTCCAACAAGGCAGTTACATGCCCAGCTTACATGTGGAAACTAGTGTTTATCAACAAGAAGAACTCATGTGTGCAATTTGAAAGGATGATCAATTACTTCAGTTCAATTTGTAGAAGCAATGGTAGGCAGCAATTGCTAAACTTGTTTGCAATCAGTGTCACATGAAGTGTGGCAAAAGTAAGAAATGTGAACTCTAATCTAAGCATTAGCCGATGCATTTTATTCATAAAAATAGCGACTTTGTAAACTTTGCTTCCATGCAGAGTCATAGGTAAAATGGGTCAAAGGCATGCAGTGCAGGATGACAAATTAGAAGATGGAGGTTGAGTGAGAAAGGACTCTTTCAGGCACATAGTAAAATTAAAAGTGCATTGCAAAAGGCAGTCAATATAAAATAGACGCCAATTTTTATGCTTCTTAATCTTTCCAGGTTATTACAAAGGACATTTATAGTTTTGGGAGACTATAAGTACTCTAAACTCTAGGGAATCTGAATCTTGCAATTCCCCAGTCCACTCTTCTGCTCTCACCCTCAACTCCACATCTTACGGCATATTCCATTGCAGCCCCAGCTGATGAAACACTTATCCATCAGCTCTTCACTTCCCACCACCTAGGGACTAGAGGCATCTTCTCAGATGAAGCAGTGATTCAATTCCACATCATCCAGTTGAGTGTACTGCATTCAATATTCACAGCATGCTCTCCTCAAAGCTGGAGAAACTAGATGCAGAATGGATGATTGCTTTGTGGAAGAACTTCCTGTTGCCAGCCACTTTAATTTTCCATCCATTTGCCACATCTTGATCTGCAGTCTCTTGCACAGCTACAAAGAGGCCAACGTTCATTTGAGGAGCAGAACCTCATTTTTCATTGGCCAATTGTAGCAGTCTGAATTCAACCTTGAATGCTACAACTTCAGAAAACTTGAATTCTCTGTCTGTATACGTTTTTCATCTGTGATAATTTGTTCATTCCTCTTTATTATATGTTTATTCTCTCTTTGGAAGTGAAGGATAAGCCCTGCCTGACCTGCTAGGCATGACTTTGTACTCTGCATTTTGCAACTTCCCCATTCTTCACACTCTCTAATTGCTCCACTTCATCCATTGACCACATTACAGTAGACCTCTAGGTATCACCACTATCAGAGACATCCCCACCTTCTTACCTCTTTATCTTTCTCCTTTCCAGTAAGACATGCTGAATATATCCAGCATTTTCTGATTTTATTTTCGGTTTACAGCAGCTTTAGACCTTTCGTTTTCAGGGATTTTGAACACAGAGAAAACTGATGAGCAAAATAACATGGCATCCTAAGGATTTTGAGGCCTTATCGTGTACACTTCCAATTACAACAAACATATTGCCTTAAAGGTGACACATTTGAATACTGAAATATTCTATAACTGAAACTGATTTTTCTTCCTGAAAATACAGTTGGTACATGGCCAAACATGGAGGCCTGTGTAAAATTATAGCATTTTTATTTTGCAATAGTTTGCTGAGACCTCCATCATTGAGTTATTACATCAGCTTCAAGGGTTATCCATATAACCATATAACATATAACTATTACAGCTCGGAAACAGGCCATCTCAGTCCTTCTAGTCCGTGCCGAATGCTTACTCTTTTCATCCTTCCTCTTTATTGTAGTCTGAGGCCCCTGAACAACACAAGAATAGATAGATAGATAGATAGATACTTTATTCATCCCCATGGGGAAATTCAACTTTTTTTCCAATGTCCCATACACTTGTTGTAGCAAAACTAATTACATACAATACTTAACTCAGTAAAAAATATGATATGCATCTAAATCACTATCTCAAAAAGCATTAATAATAGCTTTTAAAAAGTTCTTAAGTCCTGGCGGTTGAATTGTAAAGCCTAATGGCATTGGGGAGTAATGACCTCTTCATCCTGTCTGAGGAGCATTGCCCGACAGGAACATGCTAACCCCCTCAAAATCACTAAACACACCACTTTGATTTTTGTAAAATTCGCTTACTTCTCTGGAACTGCCTGCCAGCTCACAGTTGAATGGGTCTCCAAAATCAAGTCAAGTCAAGTCACTTTTATTGTCATTTCGACCATAACTGCTGGTACAGTGCATAGTAAAAATGAGACAACATTTTTCAGGACCATGGTGTTACGTGACACAGTACAAAAAACTAGACAGAACTAGGTAATAAAAAAAAACACAGAGAAAGCTACACTAGACTACAGACCTACACAGGACTGCATAAAATGCATAACAAAAGTGCAGGCATTTACAATAAATAATAAACAGGACAGTAGGGCAAGGTGTCAGTCCAGGCTTCGGGTATAGAGGAGTCTGATAGCTTGGGGGAAGAAACTGTTACATAGTCTGGTCATGAGAGCTCAAATGCTTTGGAGCCTTTTCCCAGATGGCAGGAGGAAGAAGAGATTGTATGAGGGGTACATGGGGTCCTTCATAATGCTGTTTCCTTTGCAGATGCAGCGTGTAGTGTAAGTGTCCGTGATGGCTGGAAGCGAGACCTCGATGATCTTCTCAGCTGACCTCACTATCCACTGCAGGGTCTTGCGATCTGAGATGGTGCAATTTCCGAACCAGGCAGTGAAGCAGCTGCTCAGGATGCTCTCAATACAACCACTGTAGAATGTGATGAGGATGGGGGGGGGGGGGGGGGGGAATGGACTTTCCTCAGCCTTCGCAAAAAGTAGAGATGCTGCTGGGCTTTCTTTGCTATGGAACTGGTGTTGAGGGACCAGGTGAGATTCTCCGTCAGGTGAACACCCAGAAATTTGGTGCTCTTTACACTCTCTACTGAGGAGCCGTCGATGTTCAGTGGGGAGTGGTCGCTCCATGCCCTCCTGAAGTCAATAACCATCTCTTTTGTTTTGTTCACATTAAGAGACAGGTTGTTGGCTCTGCACCAGTCCGTTAGCCGCTGCACCTCTTCTCTGTAAGCTGACTCATCGTTCTTGCTGATGAGACCCACCACGATCATGTCATCGGCGAACTTGATGATATAGTTCGAGCTGCGTGTTGCTGATTATGACAAAATGACCACAACAAATCAATCCATACCATCCAACCTTTAATAGAATTTTAGTGAATGCCCCTGTTTCTCACATGTACTGAGTACCATTATAATTTGCTCCTTCAGTGGGTGCAGCTTGGCTGCAAGGGCCAATCACTGTGCAATCACTTGCCATGAGCAGCAATAGTTTGGAGTGACAGAGCTCATCAAGGACACCAGTGGAGTTGCAGTGGAGAGTTCCCAGATACGTCATCCTCAGAGAAGACAGCCAATCCATATTCCTGCAGTCAGAATGCAACTCTTATTTTTCTGGATAATGCTTTGGAAAATTATTAGTTCTTTGGAGCTTGGATTGGTGGAGTGTTGTGATACCAGCAAAATCCTTATAAACACTGGCAACCAAAACCATATCAGCCACAAACTGAGTTTGTCAAGCTGACACTCAGAAAGAAGACTTTGAAATGACAGCACAGGTATATGGAATGAAAGAGCTGTTATGATTCTTATAAAGTGCTTTCAGATTTAAATGTGTCAATGGCAGTTTATTTTGACCTATTTTTCCATTATTTGTTTTATTGATGGTTTTGTTAAACAAATAACACTGAAGATTAAATGACATATTTTATGAAACAGTCTGATTAAAACTGAATACTAGGAAAGAACATTGCCACCACACAATGGAAGTAAAACACAACACCAGTTTAAATTATTATATCTGCTGAAAACTAACCTGGAAATCTGCCATCCACAGCCAGCAAACATATTGTTCCCTTACCCCATACTGCTTGTTCCCACGTCCAATCCAAGATCCACAAACCTGACTGGCCAGGTAGGCCCCACACCTCTGCCTGCTCCTGCCCTACTGAATTTATGTCTGCATAGCATACCTTAACTCCATTCTATCCCCCTTGCTTCAATACCTTCTCACCTACATCCACAACACTTCACATGGTCTACATCTCCTCAACAACTTCCAATTCCCTCTCTCAGACTAACTCATTTTCACCATGGATGTCCAGTCCCGATATACTTCTATCCCCAATCAGAAAGGCTTTAACGCTCTCAGTTTACTTCAGAACAAAAACACAACCAGTTCTCATCCACCACCACCTTCCTCCATCTGGTCCTCACTCTCAAAAATTTCTCCTGCAGTTCCTCCCACTTACTGCAAACTCAAAGGGCAGCCATGGCCTCCAGCTATGACTGCCTTTTTGTTGGCCATGTGGAGCAATCCATGTTCCAAGCTTTCCCTGGTAATGCTCCCAACTCTTTCTGTGCTACATTGATGACTACATTGATGCTGCTTCATGCACCCATGCTGAGTTTGTCAATTTCATCAACTTTGCCTCCAACTTCCACCTTGCCCTTAGATTCACTTGGTCCATTTCTGACACCTCTCTCCCCTTTCTCAATATTTCTGCCTCTACCCCTGGAGACAAACTGTCTACTGACATCTTCTATAAACCTACCGATTCCCACGACTTCTTGATGCTGCCTTTGTCTGCATCTCCTTCTTTTCCTGGACATCCACACTTGCCCGATTGTCCTGCTGCCTTAACAAGGATAGAGTTCCTCTTGTCCTAACTTACCACCCCATGATCCTCCATGTCCAACACATCATTCTCTGTAAGTTCTGTCAGCTTCAGAGGGGATCCTCCCATCAAACACTCTCTGCTTTCCACAGGGATCACTCTCTCTGTGCTTCCCTTCTCTTCCCGTCCACACTAATCTCCACATATCCCTACAAGTGACTGAAATCCTACACCTGCCCATTCCTATCCTCCCTCATTTCCATTCAGGGCCCCAAACAGTCCTTTCAGGTGAGGCAACACTTCAGCTGTGAAACTGTTGGAATCATTTACTGTATCCAGTGCTCCCAAAGTGGCCCTCTCAACATTGGTGGGACCCGACGTAAATTGGGGGGGACTACTTTGTTGAACACCTACGTTCCATCTGCAAAAGCTCAATTTCTTGGTGGCCAACCATCTAAATTCCTATCTCCATTCCCACGTTATTCCATGCCCTCCTCTTGTGCCATGATGAGGGTGGAGGAGCAACACCTCATATTCTGTCCAGGTAGCCTCCAAACTGATGGTGTGAATATCAATGTCTTCTTCCGGTAAAAAAATATTCCTTCCCCTTCGCTCTTCTTACCTCTTCTCCTTACCTGCATATCACTTGCCCCTGGTGCCCCTCCTTCTTCTCTTTCTCCTGTGGTCTATTCTCCTCTCCTATCAGATTCTTCTTCTCCAGCCCTTGACACTTCCCACCCACCTGGCTTCAACTATCACCTTCTAGCTTGTCCTCCTTCCCCTCCCCCCAACTTCTTTTATTCTGGTGTCTTCCCCTTCCTTTCCAGTCTTGATTAAGGGTCTCAGCCCAAAACATCAACTGTTTATTCATTTTTATAGATGTTGCCTGACCTGCTGAGTTCCTCCAGCATTTTGTGTGTGCTACTTCCAAGTGACTTTCAAAATAAATTTTGCTATAATATTATGAGTCGCTAATGAAATTGATTTGGTGCCTTTTTTTTGTTATTGTATGGCTAATGTTTTTCTGTGCTATGTGCATCTCAACAATTCATAGGATTCAACCACTGATTATAATCTGATATGGTAAAATGAGCATACATTAGATATAATTGTTTCTGAAATATATTGCAGAAAGTATTAGTGGTCATGATCCAAATAGTTCAGTCCTTATTGCTAGATGAAAGAGATTCCGTTTTAAGTGAGATGAAAATTATAGACACATGGCATGGCAAGCAAAATGTATATTTATAATGGGAAACAGCCTTCTTTATGCAGATCATTATTTCATATGATTAATACAGAAAATATAATTATAGTAACTGTTTAACACACTGGATTAGAAATTGGCTTGGGCTTGAATATGAAGAAAGCAATTCTTCAAGGACGAATTAATCTTTCCAGGAGAAAGTGGATTTTGCTTGAAAGTTTCAACAACAGAAGGATTCAAAATACCAGAAAATCGGAACCCATTAGGCAGGAAGATCACATAGAATACCCAACAAATCAATTTCACATTTTGACATTCCCAGCTTCCTTCACTGTATCACAATCTACAACTTTAAATGATATTGAAATAGAAAATGCTGGAAGTACTCAGAACTTCTGGATACGTTTGTGGGTAGAAAAGCAGAGTTGATGTTTCAAATCAAAGACCCTTCACCAGATTTATTTTAGTTTTCCAGCATCTGTGATTTTTAAAAATTTTCTCTAACTTTAAAAGATGACTTAGTTGTGAACAACCAATTTACTTTATTAAAAAATCATACTTAGGTTTATCTGTTTGCTTTTTGGAAGTTACAACAATTTTAAAATGGTTTGGATAACAATTGTGTAGGAAGATACTGATCTCAGTGACCAGTATCACTGAATCACTAATACTGCATGGGTGGACTACTCGGTCCTGGATGATGCTGAAATTCTTATGTGAAATTGCAGCAATAAAATCATATATAAGTGATGAATGACTTTAAAGAATTAGTTGGCTACTAACTTGCTGAAGTATTCTATTATTCTGTTCTTCCGCTACTGCCATGTTGTTGTTAGCTAATTTGCTAGTTAGCAGTGAAAATGAAGCTTTAATGGTCCGGAATATTGTAAAGATGTAGCTGATGAAGGACAGTTAAAGAAATATGGGCTTTTATGTTCAAGATGTTTAATCTTTTTGAATTATAACACACAGCACGGAAACAAATCCTTTGGCCCAACTCATCCATACAAACCAAGATGTCTACTGCTAGTTCAATTTGCTTGCATTAGGTCCATATCCCTCTAAACCTTTGCCATCATGTACCTGTCAAAATGTCTTCTAAACTTTGCAATTGAGCCTGCTGATTTCACCTCCTCTAGCAATTAGTTTCTTCTACCAGTCACCTGTGTGTGAAAAACTTGCCCCATTGGATCCACTAAATCTTCCCCTCTCACCAGTTCTCCAGTTTTAGACTCTTCTGCCTTGGGAAAAAGAGTGTGACCATCCACCTTTTCTATGCCCTTCATGATGTTATAGATTTTTATGAGGTCAGCCCTCAGACTCCATCACTCCAGAGAAAATAATCCCAGCCTATCCACTCTCTCATTTTAACTTGAAACCTTCAGTTCTGGCAACATCCTTGCAAAAATTCTTTTTGCTATCTCGCAAACATAAAGACATCTTTCCTGTAGGTTGGTGATCAGAAATGCACACAATATTCCAGTTGTGGTTTCATAATAAACCATTCCAATTCCTGTGCTCATCCTATAAAGATAAATATGCCATATGCCTTTTTAGAATCACCCTGAACTGCATTTCAGGTTCAGAGAACTATGTACTTGTATCCCAAAGTCCATATGTTCAACGACACTCTCCAGGGTCCTACCATTCAGCTGGGGAAATGGGCTGAGGAATGGGAAATGGATTTTAATGTACATCAGTATGAGGTGATATTGTTATGATACCAGCCCCCTCCTTTGTGAAAATCGCAAGAACTCTAGTTAAGGGGGGGTCAATGACCCGAGAGAGAGAGAGAGCAAGAGAGAGAGTGAGACAGGCTGAATGGACACAGGAAATGGAAAGACATTCCACTGGGACAAAAGCTGGTGACTGTGGCATTGTTCTCAGGAGACACCTGGGAACTGCAGACGTGCCAACTCGCAGGGACATTGTAAAGCCCTCGGGCAAAGTGGGCTGGTTGAGAGAGAGAGGTTGCATCACCTGCAACCTGATTGACACCTGAGATCCCGTGAGGCAGTATAAAGAAGGGTCTGAAAGAGGACGACCCTCAGACGCACCAAGGAGACACCAAGAAGCACGATAACGCTTCCCGTGGGAACGGGAAGCCATTTTGAAATAAGCCACGTGCGTTAAATTCCGAATGCGGGGTTTGTGGCTGGAACCAACGGAAGATCGCTTTTAACTAACAACGGGGAAGATCGCTCCCCTGATTACACGGATGTAAACGGCAAGTTTTTCCGTTTTATCTCTCTCTCTCTCCAACACGTGAAACCGAAAGCCTGCAGACTTCAGAGTGACTCTTTATATTTCCAATTGGACTCAGTATTATATACCCTAGACAACGAAAGAGCTTATTTCTGATTGATTATGGTTACACCGGTGTTTTAGATTGAGTTTTGACGATTTGAATGTTTTGTATTAACCATACGTTTGTGCCCTTATTGAATAAAACGTTTGAAAATAGTAGCATCCGACTCAGCTGATCCATCTATCTTTGCTGGTAAGTTACCTGGTTACGGGGTTTTCGTAACAAGTGGGGTTCTCGTCTCGGGATTTGACACCAAAAAGGGGGGAGGTCAGTGAATCGGGCTGTAAGTCCAAACTTAAATCTGGTTACGCAGGTAGTCAGACGGGAAACCAGCAAAGATG
Source organism: Hemitrygon akajei (assembly GCF_048418815.1). Classification (NCBI taxonomy): domain Eukaryota; kingdom Metazoa; phylum Chordata; class Chondrichthyes; order Myliobatiformes; family Dasyatidae; genus Hemitrygon; species Hemitrygon akajei. Next base: position 109,813,086 of record NC_133131.1, read on the forward strand.
GATGTGGGTGAATTCATGAGAAACCCGACGGTAGAGGCGCTAGGGAAGGCTACAAAATCAGACTTAGTAAGTTTGGCGCAGGCCTTAGACCTCACAGCGGTGAAGCCAGCAATGAAAAAGCAGGAAGTGCTAAGGGTCATACAACAGCACTACGTTGGGAAGAAGGTGTTTACAGCTGAGGATTTGGAAAATATTCCCGAAAGGAGATTAGTGAGTGGGACAAATCAGGCAGAGTTGGAGAAAGCAAGGCTGGAACATGAGTTTAAAATAAAGCAGCTAGAAATAGACGCAGCTCAGAAGGCTGCAGAGAGAGAAGCCGAGAGAGCCGAGAGGGCAAGAGAAGCCGAGAGGGCAAGAGAAGCCGAGAGGGCAAGAGAAGCCGAGAGGGAAAGAGAGCAGGTGTTCAAACTAAAGCAGCTAGAAGCAGAAGAGAGAGAGAAACAGAGGAACTATGAATTGGAGCTGGACAGGCGAAAACAAGAGCGAAGAACTCAAGGGGGAGAGAAAGAGGGGTTTGATATTAGTCGGGCGTTGAGGTTGGTCCCCCCGTTCGAGGAGACGGATGTTGATAGTTATTTCTTGCTCTTTGAAAAGGTGGCAGAGAATCAGCAGTGGCCCAGAGAGCAATGGGTGGCGTTGTTACAAAGTGTGTTACGAGGAAAAGCACAGCGGGTATATGCCGCGCTGCCCACAGAAAGGGACGGGAATTATGATCAAGTAAAGGAGGCCATTCTCCGAGGTTACGAGTTAGTACCTGAGGCGTATAGACAAAGGTTCCGAAATTTAAAAAGAGGGTGGAATCAAACGTATACCGAGCTAGCCCATGAGAAGGGTGTGCTCTTGAATCGTTGGTGCACAGCTGAAAAGGTGGCCGAGGACTATGGGCGTCTCAGGGAGCTAGTTTTGATTGAGGAATTTAAAAGTTGCGTTCCGGAAGAGATCCGAATGTATTTAAATGAGAGGACGAATCAGTCCATCTCAGAGATGGCTAGGCTCGCAGATGAATATGCCCTAACCCACAAGACAAAGTTTTCCTCGCCACAAAGTTACCCGAGAGACCGTCGGAATGGTAGGGACAGTCCGCCGGCTAAGGGAGAGACTCCACCGGGAGCTAGCACAAAAAGTGAGGATAACAGACAGGAAACCTGGAGATCTCCTGGTTTAAACTGTTTTAATTGTGGAAAGGTGGGACATATTGCATCAAAGTGCTTTGCTCTGAGAAAGGAGCCAGAGAGGGAGAGAGCAGCGATCCCTATCGGGCGTGCAGTGGTAATCAGGACGTTGACAAGAGGGCCCCAGGTAGATGGAGTACCGGAGGGGCGGGAGACATTTAGTTCCGAAGGAACCGTGTCTTTGAGGGAAGGGGACCCCCCCATCCCTGTACGAATTTGGAGAGACACGGGGGCGGAACGATCGTTAATTAGCCGTAATGTGTTAAATTTCGGCCCTCGGACGGGGGAGGTTGCCCTGAGAGGAATCGGGAACCAGATCACGGTCGTGCCTTTGCATAGGGTCTTTCTCGATTGCGAGTTGGTGTCGGGACCTGTGGAGCTAGGAGTCCTGCCGGAGTTACCGGGGGAGGGCGTGGACCTCCTGTTGGGTAATGACCTCGCGGGTGGGAAGATGGGAACCGCCCTGATAGTTGAGGCCCCGCCCATGGAGTCCCCGAGCTATCGCGCATGCGCGGTCACTCGCAGCCTGTCGAGAGCGGCGACTGGGACCGCGCGCAGTTTGAAATTGGCCCAGACGTTTTTACCGACCCTACACCACGAGGGTTCAGAGGGTGGTAAAACGGAAGGTAGTAAAGTAAAATGGGGTAAGGGTAAGGAGATAGCCCTCCCCTTAGTGAAGAGAAAGGTCCTAGAGGTAGGAAATAAAGATGAGAAACGGATAAAGCTGTTAAAACGTCCAGAGTTGGACGTGGTTGATCTGTCTGGTTTGGCAGAATTGTTTGGAGAAGTTGAGAGTCCTAAAGATGTTCTCGATGGTCCCGAGAGTGAAATGAGGGCAGTCTTAGAGGAGAAGGGTACCCTTGCCGTGGAGAAGTCAGCTGAAATGGCCGAGGAGGTTGTTTCAGCTCGCAGGGTTGCGCCTTCCCCAACGGGGGGCTGCCTAGAGAGTAACTGGAAGGATCGGGAGACGTTAGAATTTGAAAAAGGTACGGGTATTGAAAGCCTGGAAGGGGCCAATGTCCCGTTTGAGTGTGTCCAAGATGGGGGCGCACGTGGTGCTGAACCTGGTAACAGAGCTCAGGGGAAGTCTGAGGTGTTTGATTCAGGGGGACGGGGCGGCCGTCCTCGTGAGTCAGATAGACCTGGTTCGGGGAAAAAGGGGTTAACCTTGGGAAGTGTGAGTTCCCAGAGGGTTGTACAGAAGGGGGTCTTCAGAGTTAATGTGGAGTTTACGAATGGGGAGATAACTGTTGTTGTGGAGGGAGACGGGAAATCTGTAATTCCCAAATCAAAGGAAGAAAATTTAATGTCTGGATTGATGTCAGAAGCAGCAACCAGGCTGCAGAGACAGTGGCTTGGTAACACGGTGCCTGCGAATCAATTACAGGTTGATTTGGAATGTAAAGGTGCCCCACACGCTATTGTTATTCAAGAGGGTGCTGTGAAAAGGCAGAATTTGAAATGCTGTCTGAACAAAGCGAGATCGCTTGCGGATCTTAAATTGGAAACTAATAGCATGACGGGTCCTGAAGAGAAAAACGACAAATGGTCTAAAATTAAGGAATTGGGTGGTCTAAGTTTGGAACACGCTGATAAAATAACTCCTATGAAAGGAGCGGGCGAAAGCTTATTTCGCCAGGGTGCCCAAGATCGCCACGAGGGAATTAACCGGAAAAAAGGCGAGGGTTAATGGGGGCGCGATTTTTAAAATAGCAGAAGCCGGTTTTAAGGGATTTTGACAAAGTATGTGAATAATAAAGACAACACCCATGGAAGCTTGACTGTTAAGTTTGAAAGTAGCATAAAAATTTGTCTTTTGCATGAACCTTTGTAGATGTATGTAAGCTAAGATCACACCTCCTTAGTTATGTTGCCGAAGAAAGCAAATAAATAAGGTGGTTATTGAGCTGAAGTTTGATGCTACCAGGCGTTAGTAGGGCACATGAGGTTAAGGTATTAAAGGAAAGGGGCACTGTACTTGTTAACTGTTTAGATGCTGACTTGAATGTATAACTGTATTACTCTGTATTAGATTCAAAATTTCTGTAAGACTGTACCACTCTGGGTTTTAACCGCTGGTAAAAACCTTTTTAAGAGGGGAGGTGTTATGATACCAGCCCCCTCCTTTGTGAAAATCGCAAGAACTCTAGTTAAGGGGGGGTCAATGACCCGAGAGAGAGAGAGAGCAAGAGAGAGAGTGAGACAGGCTGAATGGACACAGGAAATGGAAAGACATTCCACTGGGACAAAAGCTGGTGACTGTGGCATTGTTCTCAGGAGACACCTGGGAACTGCAGACGTGCCAACTCGCAGGGACATTGTAAAGCCCTCGGGCAAAGTGGGCTGGTTGAGAGAGAGAGGTTGCATCACCTGCAACCTGATTGACACCTGAGATCCCGTGAGGCAGTATAAAGAAGGGTCTGAAAGAGGACGACCCTCAGACGCACCAAGGAGACACCAAGAAGCACGATAACGCTTCCCGTGGGAACGGGAAGCCATTTTGAAATAAGCCACGTGCGTTAAATTCCGAATGCGGGGTTTGTGGCTGGAACCAACGGAAGATCGCTTTTAACTAACAACGGGGAAGATCGCTCCCCTGATTACACGGATGTAAACGGCAAGTTTTTCCGTTTTATCTCTCTCTCTCTCCAACACGTGAAACCGAAAGCCTGCAGACTTCAGAGTGACTCTTTATATTTCCAATTGGACTCAGTATTATATACCCTAGACAACGAAAGAGCTTATTTCTGATTGATTATGGTTACACCGGTGTTTTAGATTGAGTTTTGACGATTTGAATGTTTTGTATTAACCATACGTTTGTGCCCTTATTGAATAAAACGTTTGAAAATAGTAGCATCCGACTCAGCTGATCCATCTATCTTTGCTGGTAAGTTACCTGGTTACGGGGTTTTCGTAACAATATACTTTGGACAGCCAGAACAGTGGGACCTGGGAGCACTACCAGATAATTCACTGAAAGCAGCCAGGTAAACAAACAGGGTGATGAAGAAGGCATTTAGCATGCTGATCTTCATTATTTATGGTACAGAGTTTAGGAGTAGGGGCAGTTTTTGCAGTTACATGTCATTGGTGGGGCTGCACTTGGAGTATTGTGTACAGTTTTGGTCACCTTGTTGTAGGAAAGAAATTGCAAAGCTGGAGAGGGTGCAGAGGAGTTTTACGAGATGCTGCCTGGACTAAATCACCTGAGGTGTGGGGAATAGCTGACTACACTGGATCTTTATTCTTGGAATGCAGGAGAATGACGGATAACCTCATAGAAATTTATAAAATCATGAAGTGGATAGTAATTGTCTTTTCCCAAGTGTAAGGGAGTCTAAAACTATTCGGTACATATACAGGAAAGGAGGAGAGAGGTTTAAAAGAGACTTAAGAGGTAAATTCTTCACACAGAAACCTGGACTGAGCTGTCAGAAGTGATTGAAGAGGGTACATTTGCAGCACTTGTGATATTTGCATAGGTACATGGGTTGGAGGTTTATGAACCAATGTGACTGTGGAAGGATGCTGTGGTCAGCAGGACTATTTGGGGCGAAAGACCTGTTTCATGCTGCATTACTCTGACTAAAGGCAAGTGTAAGGAAGGTTGACTGCCACTTGTTAACTGAAATATTGATGTCATCCCGATTAGGCTGAAAAGAGCTATTTAACCATCATATAAATGAAGATAAATAGAATGGAACTGTCAGTAGGGATACATAAAAGATTGTTAGAAGATTACTGAATGATCAACATTTTCCAAAATAATTCTAGTGCAAATGTCCTGAGGTTGCAAATGATGATTGGCAGCCAACAATCACAAATATAATCTGTTTGTTTATCATGATTTCAGCCACTAGATGGTCATTATTAACCTATTTCCTTTATAAGTTTCATTTTGGGCCCTAATTTGCCTCAATTCTTAGAAAATGATGACTAAATTTCAAAAGGAATTATTTTGTTCAAGTGCATTTGGAACAAGCTGATGGCTTGACAAAGCTGCTGAATACATTCTTTTTCCTGTAGTTAATGACAGCAGAAAACTTTCAGAACTAACTAATGGGCCATGTAAACTTGGTTTGCTGCATTTGATTTCAAAGAAATCCATGATGTGGGCTCACAAGGCAAATGTTTTTCCTAATTTTTTAATGCAATGTTCAGCAAGATTTGAGGTACTTCAGCTTTACCTTTCCTTCCAAAAGCATTTCTTCCCTGGCCATTGATCTAGATCCAGATTACAGTTTTGCAGCCTTATTTCAGATACCTTCAGAAACAAGTGGAATGCTTGATGTGTAAAAAGTGTTTTTTGTGTTTATTAAGATAAAGGAATGCGATGAAAAATTCAACACTTTAATTTACTAAATACTTACCCATATGGATTTTTGATTATAAGACATGCATTTACAGTAAAGGGTTTGCACACATATCACCATTTCTTTATATTAAAGTTAGCAATTAGCTCTTGAGATAATGAGTAGAACATAGAAACATAGGAAACGTACAGCACAACACAGGCCCTTTGGAGCACAAAGCTGTGCCGAACATGTCCCTACCTTAAAACTACCTAGGCTTTACCCATAGCCATTTATTTTTCTAAGCTCCATGTGGCCATCCAGGAGTCTCTTAAAAGACCCTATCATTCCCATCTCCACCACTACTGCCAGCAGCCCATTCCATGCACTCACCACTCTCCGTGTAAAAAATTTACCCCTCACATCTCCTCTGTACCTACTTCCAAGCACCTTAAAACTGTGCCCTCTCGTGCTAGCCATCTCAGCCCTGGGAAAAAGCCTCTGACTATCCACATGATCAATGCCTCTCATTATCTTGTACACATCTATCAAGTCACATCTCGTCCTCCGTCGCTCCAAGGAGAAAAGGCCGAATTCACTCAACCTATTCTCATAAGGCATGCTCCCTAATCCAGGCAACATTCTTGTAAATCTCTTCTGCACACTTTCTATGGCTTTCTGTAGTGAGGCGACCAGAATTGAGCACAGTACTCCCAAGTGGGGTCTGACCAGGTTCCTATATAGCTGCAACATTACCTCTTGGCTCTTAAACTCAATCCCACGATTGATGAAGGCCAATGCAACATATGCCTTCTTAAGCACAGAGTCAACCTGAGTAGCAGCTTTGAGTGTCCTTTGGACTCATGCCCCAAGATCCCTCTGATCCCCTACACTGCCAAGAATCTTGCCATTAATGCTATATTTTGCCATCATATTTGACCTACCCAAAATGAACCACCTCACACTTATCTGGGTTGAAATCCATCTGCTACTACTCAGCCCAGTTTTGCAACCTATCAATGTCCCGTTGTAACCTCTGACAGCCCTCCACACTATCCACAACACCTCCAACCTTTCAGTAATTCTTCAGTAACTTTTCAGATAGTAAAAATGCATTTGAATTAATCTTTTTCTTAATGTGTGGTTCAACTGAAAATAAAAGATAAAGGAACATGCAAGCATGGACAAATCTGGCAGAAGTTTCTGCCTGCTTTCAGGTGTTACTCTTCTGTTATCTGTGATACTCTTGGAGTCCTTGTGAGCAACCAGTTCTAACATGAGGTCCACAAACTTCTTAAGCAAACCCACTCTTGTGCAGCTTTACTATTCTTCTTCTTCTTTCATGAAAATGTCAGGTAGACGCTAGTTTATAAAGTTGAGGTAAAGGTTTTCATGATGACCAATTTACCAAAAATGACAAATTATTCCAATCATATTACCCTGTGGAGGGCATGGCTTAATCTGATTGTTGAAAATCACTTCTGTTGTGATTGGTTAGTTTAGAAACAGCACCTGCTTTTCCCAGTGGTTTGCTGCCTGGTGTCCAGTTTTAAATATCCAGGGTATATAGAAAGCATGTGTGAAGGTTCTTCTTATCTCTTCCTTTGTCTTAGGTAAACGATGCACATAGCCGTTGGGAAGGTATGCTCTGTGTATGCTTTTAACTAAGTATGTTGAATGCATGTTGAGTGTTCAGTTTTGTAGTTTCTTCAACTTGGGGCACATGAATGTATGGTCAAATTTTTACTGCTTGTAAATAAATGATTAATATACTTACTCACAGTCAGTGTTTTCCGTTTCACTTGCCAGACCTGTGAACTTGATTTAACATTACATTTATGAAATACAGTATCTATATTCTTTTTGGGATGTGGGCATCACTGGTAAAATCAGTGTTGATTGCACACTTTACTTGCAGTCTGGAAGATGATATTGTGTCACTCTTCTTGAACCGCTGTAGTTTGAAATGAAACTCCCACAAAGGAGAGATGTAAATTAATTTTGACTCAGCAACAATGCAGAAGCTGTGTGGTATGTCAAGTCTGTAAATGGAGGAGAATATGAAAGTGATGTTCTGATGCTACTGCTATCTTCATCCTTCTGACTAGTAGAAGTTTCAGTTTCAACATCTAAAGTCTGTTGTGAAGGGACAGTGCATAAGGGACAAGTATAGGGGTGTATTTCCAATTGGATTCAGAACAAGGAAAGTGGTAAAAGTACAAAACTGAAAGATATTTATAAACAGAAAGAGTTTTCAATATAACTACATTGATGTCATAAGAAAGATACGGCAGCAAAAGAAAATAAATAGTCCAAGATACTTTTAGAATAAGTGGGCGAAATAGTAAAGGAGTTAGGGAGAAGGGATATAAGCATAGGAAACTGAGTATATTCAATATGGGTGAAATGAAAATCTAGCAGGGGGTTAAGAAACATAGACCATGTGCCCCTAAACTGTAATGGTAATACAGAGCACTATATAAATTAGGAAATTAGATTTGCATGTAATAAAGGCAATGCAATAATTATAGGGGAATATCATCTGCATTTAATTAATCTGGGAATTAAATGAGCACTATTGTTCTGAATGATGAATTCATTAAGGATTGACTTTCTAGATCATACGTTGAGGAACCAGTGAGGGAGCAATCTATTAGAGCTACTACTCTATAATAATAAAGAGTTAATTGATGATCAAGTATTTAAGAGACTGCTGGGAACAGTAATCACAACATGATAGAGGTTTATATAAAATTGAAAGTAATTTAGTTCAATTTGAAATTAGGATCTTAACCTCAATCTGGATGAGCTCAATACCTTTTATGCTCACTTCGACCATCAAAACATGGAGGCACCATCACAAACTCCCATGACTCCTGATGACCCTGTGATTTTAGTCTCTGGGGCCAACATTAGAGGAACCTTCAGGAAGGTGAACCCAGGGAATGTATCCGGTCCAGACAGGGTACCTGGCTGAGTACTAAAGACCTGTGCTGATCAACTGACTAGAGTTTTTACCGATATCTCTATACTCTTGCCTCAGCGGTCAGAAGTATCCATCTGCTTCAAGCAAGCTTCAATTATACCGATGCTTACGAAGAACATTCTAACCTACCTCATCCAGTAGCACTTACATCCACTGTACGAAGCATTTGTGAAGTTGATGATGAAACATATCAACTCCTGTCTGAGAAGCAAAGTGGATCCACTCCAATTGGCCTACCAGTGCAACAGCTTAACAGCAGATGCCAAGATGCTCTTCATTCAGCCCTGGAACATCTGGACAGCAAAGGTGCATACTGTATATCTGGATGTTCTTAGCTTAGCATCTCTACAAAACTAATCAATATGCTCCAAGACCCAGATCTCCATACCTCCTTGTGCTATTGGATCCTTGATTTTTTTCACTAGCACACCCCAGTCAGTTCAGTTTGACAACAACATTTCCTCACTGTCCTGCATCCCACACGCAAGTGCCACAGCAGTACCTCTGCTTTTAGAAGTTCACAAATATTCTTTATTCATCTTAAACTTTGACAAACTTCTATAGATGTGTGGTGGAGATTGTGTTGATTGGTTGTATCATGACCTGGTATGGAGATACCAATATCCTTGAACTTATCTTTGCAAGTGGAATGAGTGCTATACCTGCCCCTACACCTCCTCCCTCACTACCATTCAGGGCCCCAAACAGTCCTTCCAGGTGAGGCGACACTTCACCTATGAGTCTGTTGGGGGTCATATACTGTGTTTGGTGCTCCCGGTGTGGCCTCCTGTATATTGGTGAGACCTGACATAGATTGGGAGACTATTTTGCCAAGCACCTTTGCTCCATCTGCTGGAATAAGTGGGATCTCCCAGTAGCCACCCATTTTAATTACACTCCCACTCCCATTCTGATATGCCAATCCATGGCCTCCTCTACTGTTGCAATGAGGCCACACTCAGGTTGGAGGAACAACCCCTTGTAGTCCGTCTGGGTAGCCTCCAATCTGATGGCATGAACATCTATTTCTCAAACTTCTAGTAATGCCTCACCTCCCTCTTCACCATTTCCCATTCCCTTTACCCTTTCTCACCTTACCTCCTTGCCTGCCCATCGCCTCCCTCTGGTGCTCCTCTTCATTCCTTTTCTTTCTTCCATGGTCTTCTGTCCTCTCCTGTCAGACTCCCCTTTTCTAGCCCTGTGTCTCTTGCACCAATCAACTTCCCAGCTCTTTACTTCATCCCTCCCCCTCCTGGTTTCACTTATCACCTTGTAGTTCTCTCTTCTCTCCCCCACCTTTTAAATCTACTCCTCATCTTTTTTCCTGCAGTCCAGTCCTGCCAAAAGGTCTCAGCCCAGAACATCGACTGTACTTTTTTTCCACCTAGTCTGCTAGGTTCCTCCAGCATTTTGTGTGTGTTGCTTGGAATTCCAGCATCTGCATATTTTCTATTGTTTATGAAAAGATTCTTGCATTTGATTTCTTAATGAACTGTGAATGATTGTGGTATTCACAAAATGCTGGAGAAACTCAGCAGGTTCAGGCAGTATCAATGGAAGTGAATAAACAGTTCATATTTCTGGCCAAGCCCCTTCATCAGGACTGGAAAATAAGGGGGAAGAAGCTAGAGTAAGGAGGTAGGGAGGGAAAGGATACAATCTAGAAGGTGATAGGTTAAGCTAGGTTGGTGGGTGAAGGGGGATGAAATAGGAAACTAAGAGGTGATAGGTGGAAATAGTAAAGGGCTGAAGAAGAAGAAATCTGATAGGAGAGTGGACCGGATCATGGGAGAAAAGAAAGGGGGATGGGCAGCAGGGAGAGCTGATGGACAGGCAAGGAGAAGGAAAAGGTAAGAGTGGGTCCAGAATGCGGAATTGAAGAGGTAAAGGGGAGGGAGAGAATTAACACAAATTGGAGAAATTGATGTTCATGCCATCAGGTTGGAGGCTATGCAGACAGAAAGTGATGTGCTGGATGTGGAGGCTCATGGGCTGATAAGGTGAGGACAAGAGCATTATCTCTATTAAGAAGGCAGGAAGATGGGGTGAAGGCAATTGTCTGAGAAATGGAGGAGAGGCAGGCGAGATCAGCATCAATGACGGAAGAAGGGGAATACAGTTCTTTGAAGAATGAGGACAGCTCTGATGTCCTGGAAAGAAAAGCCTCAGATGTGATGGAGACAAAGGAACTGAGAAAAGGGAATGACATTGTTACAAGAGACAGGGTGGGAGGAGGTGTAGGACATAAGATATAGGAGACGAATTAGGCTATTTGGGTCATTGAATCTGCTCTGCCATTTCTTCATGGCTTATTCATTTCTCTCTCAGCTCAATTCTTGCCTTCTCCCTGTATCCCTTCAAGCCCTGACTAATCAAGAATCTATCTAACTCTGCCTTTAATATACCCAATGACTTGGCTTCCATAGCCGCCTGTGGAAATAAATTCCACAGATTCACTACCCTTTGGCTATCTCAGTTCTAAATGGATGCCCCTTTATTCTGAGGCTGTGTCATCTGGTCTTATTCTCTCCCACCATAGGAAACATCCTCTCCATATCTACTCTGTCACGGTCTTTCAACATTTATTAGGTTTCAATGAGATCCACCCCCCCAACCTCATTCTTCTGAATTCCAGTCAGTAGAGGCCCAGAGCCTTCAAAAGTTCCTCGTATGATAAGCCATTCAATCCCGGAATAATTTTTGTGAACCTCCTTTGAACCCTCTGTAACTTCAGCACATCCTTTCTTAGATAAGGGCCCAAAACTACTCACATTTCTCTGGATGAGGCCTTACCCGTATCTTATAAAGCCTTAATATGACATCCATGCTCTTATATTCTAATCCTCTTGAAATGAATGCTAGCATTGCATTTGCCTTCCTTACCACTGACTTAGCCAGAAAATTAAATCTTAAGGAATCCTGCATGAGGTTTTCCAAAGTCTCTTTGCACCTCTGATGTTTGAGTTTTCTCTCCATTTAGAAAATAGTCAACCTTTTCATTTCTTCTTCTGAAGTGCATGTCCAAATACTTCCAGACATTGTATTCCACCTGCCACTTTTTTACCCGTTCTCCTGATCTGTCGAAGTCCTTCTGCAACCTCTTTGCTGCCTGAGCACTACCTACCCTTCCACCTATCTTCATATTATCTGCAAACTTGGCCACAAAATCTTCAATTCCTTCATCTGAATCATTACCATATAATGTAAATGAGGTAATCCCAACACAGATCACTGTGGAACACCACTAGTTACAAGCGTCAACCAGTAAAGGCTCTCTTTATTCCCATTATTTTCCTCCTGCAAATCAGCCACAGCTTTATCCATGCCAATATTTCTTCTGTAATACCATGGGCTCTTAACTTGGTAAGCAGCCTCATGTATGGCACTTTGTCAAAGATGTTCTGAAAATCTAAGTACACAACATCCACCAATTCTCCTTTGTCTATTCTGCCTTGGTATTTCTTCAAAGAGTTCCAGCAGATTTGTCAGGAATGGTTTACCCCATAAGGAAACCCTCAGACCACATCCTTAACAATTCACTCCAACATCTTCCCAACCACTAAGGTCAGACTAACTGGCCTACAGTTTCCTTTCTTTTGCTTCTTTCCCTTCTTGACATTTGGAGTGACATTTGCAATTTTCCAGTCTTCCAGCACCATCCCAGATTCGAGTGATTTTTGAGAGATCATTACTAATGCCTCCGTAATCTCTTCTGCCACCTCTTTCAGAACCTTGGGTTGTACACTATCTGGACCAGGTGAATTATCAACCTTCAGACCTTTTAGTTTGTCAACTACCTTCTCCCTAGTAATGGCAACTTCACTCACTTCTGCCCCCTGACATGTTTGAACCTCAGACTTACTGGTAGTGCCTTCCGCAGTGAAGACTGATGCAGAACACTTACTCAGTTCATCTGCCATTTCTTTATATCTTTATAGTATAAATAGCTTCCCTCACCGAAACTTACTGCCACCTTAACAAGGATAAAGTTCACCTTGTCCTCATCTACCACCACATGAGCCTTCACATCCAGCAAATCATGCACCATAACATCCGCCATCTTCAACAAGACCCGACCACCAAACACATCTTTACCTGTCCACCCCACTCTACGTTTTCCACAGGGATCACCCCCTCCATGTTTTCCTTTTCTATTCATTCCTTCCCACTAATCTGCCTCCTGGCACTTATCCCTACAAGCGGAATAAGTGCTACCCCTCCCCCTCACCTCGCAGTCGAGGCAAGTTTCACCTCTAAATCTGTTGGGGTTGTCTACTGTATCCACTGCTCCCAATACAGCCTCCTGTATACTGGTGAAGCCCGACATAGATTGGGGCATCACTTTGTTGAGCTGATTCCACAAGAAGTAGGATTCCCCGGTGGCCAACCATTTTAATTCCAATTCCCATCAATATTTTGACATGTTGGTCCATGACTTCCTCTTCCGCCACAATGAGGCTATTCTCAGGTTGGAGGAGCAATGCCTCATTTTCCGTCTGGGTAGCCTCCAACGTGATGGCATGAACGTTGATCTCTCCAATGTCCAGCAAATTTTTCCCCCTCCCCCTTATTCAATTCCCCTCACTAGCCCCCTCTTACCTCTTCTCTTCATCTGCCAACCAACCTCCCCCTGGTGTCCCTCCTCCTTCCCTTTCTCCCATGTTCCACTGTCCTCTCCTATCATATTTCTTCTTCTCTAGTCCTTTACCTTTCCCACCTATCACCTCTTAACTTATTTAATCTCCCCTCCCCCACCCATCTAACTTCACCTATTACCTTCTAGCTTCTACTCCTTCCTCTCCTCCCACCTCTATTTTGGCTTCTTTCACCTTCTTTTCCAGTGGTGATGAAGCTTCAGCCTGAAATGTTAACTGTTTATTCATTTCCATTGATGATGTCTGGCCTGCTGAGTTCTTCCAGAATTTTCTGAATGTTGCTCTGGATTTCTAGCATCTGCAAAATTTTCTGTGTTTATGATTGCTGCATGACAGCTTTTATGCCATAGAGATGTCAAGGGTAGCCGTCCCCATTGCTATAAACTCTGGAACTCAAAATCTCTGGAATGAGTTAGATCATTAGCATCACTGAGAGTGACAGATAATTTTGTAATTTTAATGGTTTATGTGTGGGACAATGTGCAGTGATGAACTTTCTTTCTGTGAAACAAAGTCCAGAGTGGATTTGAGATCTTCAAGGGGAAATTATATCAGAAGTAAGAACATTGAGAGTCAGAAAGAGCTGCAAGAGCAAAGGTACTAGAGAATACAATTATACAATCCTCTGAATCCCCAAAGGTAAATTTAATCTGATTAGAACAGACAGGTGTGTTTTTAAGGCCTGTGATATAAATAGAGACCTCTGGATAGACTTTAATCTTTAACGTTAGGTGCATTAACAAAGGAACAGTGTTTTCCCCTATGGGGAAGGGCAGGCTCGTGATTGTGAAGTATGTGTAAACTGACAGAAATGTTAGCTGAAATTGTCCCTTTCTGACTGCATCTCTAGATTTTTTTCTTCATCTGGTAAAATGTTTGAATGATCATGGATGCTGCAGTATTCCTATGCGCATGGAAGATCCCCCAATCAATATCCATTCACTCACTTAGATTAGCTGTTGCTGCACTCTGAAAGAAAAGCAATGGAAATAATATCACAGGGTAAATTAATTAGAGTAACTACATATGAACCAAGTGATATTCAGATAGAAAAATATTATTGCTTCATTGGTCCCTTACTATCAGTTCCCTGAATAAGGCTCAGCAGCGACTTCACTTCTTAAGGAGATTGAGGCAAGCGAGGTTCCCTCACCCCCATCTTAACTGAATTTTACTGGAACACCTTGAGAGCATCCTGATAAGCTGCATCTTCATCTGGTATGGGAGCAGCAGAGCACTGGACCCGAAGACCCTCCAAAGGACTGTGAGAACAGCTGAGAGGATCATAGGGGTCCCCTGCCATCAACTGGGACATTTATCAGGAGCGCTGCATACACAGGGGCCTGAGTATTATCAAGGATCCTGTCGGTCCATTCAGCAGCCTCTTTGACTTTCTACCATCAGGCAGGAGACTCCAAAGCATTAAGACGAGAATGGTCAGGATGGGAAGCAGTAACTTCCCTTAGCCCATTAGGTATCTAAACACCCTGCCGCCTCACATTCAAAGTATCACTGGTTAATTTATTCTGTACCCTACAATATTTAATTTATGCACTTTATTTTGTTTATTTATGTGTAATTTATTTATAGATTTTTTGGGTAGATTTCATTCTTACTTTCCTAAGTTATTGTGGCTAGGAGGAGTTATGTGTACTACTATGCTTTACACCCTGGTTTGGAAAAACATGGTCTCATTTGACAGTATACATGTATGTAGTTAAATGACAATAAACTGGAGTCGACATGACTTGACTTAATATAATGACATTATCTTTGTATTTTTTCCAAAGCTGAGAGATTACTTTTAGCGAGGCAAAATAATATTTAGTTTCACAGGGACGTTGGATAACATGTTAATAAAAAAGCAAGAGGTTGTAATTTTTACTTTGGACCCTGGAGCAAAATAGATATGTTTGGATCAATGATCATAAATATAAGACCACAAGACAAAGGAGCAGAATTAAGCCATTTGGCCCATCCAGTCTGATCCAGCATTCAAACATGTCTGATCCTTTCTTCCCCCACTCCTCACCCCACTTCACAGCCTTCTTTCTGTAATCTCTGAGGCCATGTCCAATCAAGAACATATCAAGCTCTGCCTTAAATACACCCAACAACCTGGCCCCCACAGATGCCTGGGGTAATGAATTCCACAAATTTACCACCCTCTGGGTAAAGAAATTTCTCTGCATCTCCATTTTAAATGGACACCCCTCTATCCTGAGTTTGTACCCTCTTGTCCTACACTCCCCCGCCATGAGAAACAGCCTTTCCACATCTACTCTATGTAGGCCTTTCAACATTTGAAAGGTTTCAATGTGATCCCCTCTCATCCTGTTACCAGGTTCGGATATAGCCCAAGTGCAGAGTGAGAGACACTGAAGCAGGTCGTTAGTTCACAGACTTTAATGTGAACAGTGTTAAAGGGAAAAGAAAACAATAAACGCTAGGCCAAACAGGGCCATTAACTAAAACTCTCAAACGGAAAACAAAGCCTACACTGCGGATGAAAAGAACAACTAAACATTAAACAAGTAACTCTAGTCTTCAGAGTCAGTTGACTCGACAATCCAATTTCTCAGGGAAGGCCGAATGCAAACAGGCAGTGAAGCATTGCTGTGCTCTGTCCAAGTGTCGACAAGCACTACGACGACAAGTATGGAGTTAAATACTATCATGATTAAATAATAATTAGCTGACACATGTATATTCACAAGCACAATTGCCATATCTACTGCAGTTCTAGCTAGTACAGACAGAGCTATCAAACGTTCCTTACGTGATAACTCTTTCATTCCCAGAATTATCCTTGTAAACCTCCTCTCTAATGCCAGCACATCTTTTCAAAGATGAGGGGCCCAAAACTGTTCACAATACCCACGGTGAGGCCTCACCAGTGCCTTATAAAACCTCAGCATCACATCCCTGCTCTTGTATTCTAGACTCTAGAAATGAATGCAAACATCGCATTTGCCTTCCTCACCACCAACTCTATCTGCAAGTTAACCATCTGGGCATTCTGCACAAGGACTCCCAAGTTGCTTTGCATCTCAGAACTTTGGATTTTCTCCCTGTTTAGAAAATAGTGTGCACATTTATTTCTTCTACCAAAGTGCATGACCATACATTTTCCAACACTATTTCATTTTGCTACTCTCTTGCCCAAGTCCTTCTGCAGCCTCTGTTTCCTCAACAGGACCTGCCTCTCCACCATCCTCCATACCTTCTGCAAACTTAGCCACAAAGCCATCTATTCCATCATCTAAATCATTGATATACACATAAAAAGAAGCAGCCCAACACCAACACTTGCGGAACACCACTAGTCTGCAGAAGCCAACCAGAAAAGTACCCTTTTAATCCTACTTGCTGCCTCCTACCAATCAGCCAATACATTATCCATGGCAATAACTTTCCAGTATTACCATGGGCTCTTAACTTGGTAAGCAGCCTCATGTGTGGCACCTTGTCAAAGACCTTCTGAAAGTCCAAATATACAACATCCACTGCATCCCCTTTATCTATCCTACTTGTAATCTCCTCAAAGAATTCCAACAGGTTTTCCAGGCAAGATTTTGCCTTAAGGAACCATGTCCTATCTTGTCCTATGCCAATAAGCACTCCATAAACTCATCCTTAACAATTGACTCCAACATCTTCCCAACCACTGAGGTCAAGCAAACTGGTCTATAATTTCCTTTCTTAGAGTGTATTTCTTAATATAATGTAGCTAATCCACACTGAGCATCATAAGCTCCAAGATAGAATTTAAAATAAAATTCTGTGTGAGGTATAGAGTTATTGAATTCATCCTCACATGTCTGGAAGTCCAGGGTACAAGCTCTCATCTTCCAGCTATGAGCTGGGAAAATGTTTACTTTTACTTGTAGAAGTATTATGTAACCACGAAGATAATCGTGATGTTCAATCCTTCTACACCTCCATACCTTTTCAGGATGTCTTCCTTGATTGGAGCCCAACTAGAAACCTTCAACAACATACTTGTTTGCCTGGATGGACCTGTCCTAACAGTGAACAATCCTTCAATTCCACTCACTTTCTCGAGATGCAAGTTGAAGCTATTGATATTGTTATGAATGTGAAGCAACTCTGAGGGGCCGAAGGGTACAAAGTCGCCCCCTCCTTTTTGAGAATCGCAAGATCGCTATTATTTCGAGTCTGAGACCCAGGAAATCAGAGAGAGACATCCAGAACACACAAGGTTTGGAATGTGTCCTGACATCAGCGGAACGGAACCACTGAGAACCGCTATTGTCTCGTGGAGATGGAATTGTGTATTGAGTACTGTACTATTCATTGAAACCCCTCAGGGGACAACCAGAGTGGTCTGGTTGAAGGATTGCATCATCCCAACCTGATTGACATCTGAGACCCCGTGAGTAAGGATGAAAGAGGGGTCTGGGGGAACACCCCTTTAGACGCACCAGGAGAAATGCTAGAAATCCCGTGACAGCGTTTTATAGCGAAAGCTGGTGGGGGCTCGTGTGCGTCCTCCCTTGCCTGGGGTGGTGGGCTCACCACGGAAGAACGGTTTAGCTAAAGGAGAGGTCACACTTGAACGGCCACGACAACGAGACACCTGACGGATCGAAATCATAAAGGAAGGTTGGAAAAACCTGACGGATCGAAATCATAAAGGAAGGTTGGAAAAACCCGTAGTGGTAAATGTTCCCATTATCTCTCTCTCTCTCTAACAATTGCAACCCAGCGAAAACCAAAAGATGGCAGCTTGTGGAACTGCAGTGAACTTTATATTTCCATCGGACAATTCATTATCCCCTAGACAACGATAGAGCTTATTTCTTATTGATTATTATTATACCCGCACTTTTAGATTTAGTATTGATGACATATATTATCTGTATATTTGCATTGATATTATTTTTGTGTATTTTTACTAATGAATACTGTTAAAAATAGTATCATCAGACTTCAAAGGACGTCTCCATCTTTGCTGGTAAGTTACCCAGTTATGGGGTTCGTAACAATATTTACCACCAAAACTACATTTTCCTTTTTGTGGTTATGTGGAAAAGTCTTTGTTTCAGTCAAATAAATAAAAGAATTGCAGATGCTAAAAGTCTGAAGTAAAAACAGAAAACATTGTCAAAAGCTCAGCAGCTCAGGCAGTATCTGTGGAAAGAAAAACGGCTACTAATTTAGGTCCTTGACCCTTCATCACAACTGGGAAAGGAAGAAACAAATCTGTCTAGGTTGCAGGAAAGGTGTGGGAAAGTGATTGAGTCACCTGACTTTAATCACTGATACAAGTCCAGTTTCTTCCTCCGGATAGAAAGTTACATGAAATTCAAAAAAAATTACTTTGATCATCAAAGTTATTTTGATAATCTTTTTTCTTCTGATTGAGCAATAAGTAGGAAGATAAAAGAATTGCAAAGTTTCTCAAGAGCCATTTCAGGCACTGCCCTCAAATGCACCTCTTCCATTTTATGCACGTCTGCTCTTACCCCATCCTTTCACCACCCTACCAGGGATAGGGTTCCTCTTGTCTTCACCTACCAGCCCACCAGCTTCCACGTCCAGCATATAATTCTCCAGAACTTCTGCCAGCTCCTACGGGATTCTACCACCAAGCACATCTTTCCTACCTACCCCTCACCCCTCACTTTCTGTCAGGATTGCTCCCTATGTGATTCCCTTGTCCATTCATCCCTCCCCACTGATTTCCCTCTTGGCACTTACCCTTGCAAGAGGACCAAGTGCTAAACCTGCTCCTACATCTCCTCCCTCACTACCATTCAAGGCCCTAAACAGTCCTTCCAGGTGAGGTGACACTTCACCTCTGAGTCTGCTGGGGTCATCTACTAAGTCCGATGCTCCCGGTGTGGCCTCCTGTATATTGGTGAGACCTGATGTAGATTGGGAGACCACTTCTTGGAGCACCTACGTTCCATCTGCCAGAAGAAGCGGGATCTCCCAGTGGCCACCCATTTTAATTCCACTTCCTATTCCCAATCTGACGTGCTAATCCATGCCCTCCTCTACTGTCATGATGAGGCCACACTCAGGTTGGAGGAACAACACCTTATATTCCGCCTGGGTAGCCTCCAACCAGATGGCATGAACATTGATTTATTGAACTTCTGGTAATGCCCCTCCCTTCACCATTCCCCATCCCTTTTGCCCTCTCTCACCTTATCTCCTTGCCTGCTCATCACCTCCCTCTGTTGTTCCTCCTTCCCTTTCTTTCTTGCATGGCCTTCTGTCCTCTCCTATCATACTCCCACTTTTCCAGCCCTGCATCTCTTTCGCCAATCAATTTCCCAGCTCTTTACTTCATCCCTCCCTCTCCCAGTTTCACCTATCACCTTGTATTTCTCTCTCCTCTCCCCCAAACTTTTAAATCTATTCTTTTTTCTCTCTAGTCCTGCTGAAGATACTTGGCCCATAACGTCGACTGTACTGACTGGCTGACTGGCCCGCTGAGTTCCTCCAACATTTTGTGTGTGTTGCAAGGTTTCTCAATTATATTTTGGATATTTTTCATAAAATACGTACATTTTTTTTCTCACTAATCTTACTTGGGGAAATCAAGAGAGGCTATATTTAGTTTTTTTTTACCTGTAATGAATTACAGAACAAATTGTTATATAATTATAAAGGAGAAAGAACAGAGCCACAAGTAATAAATGAAGGCAATATGAAAAGTTGTTCTGCATATAGTAAAATTTCCATTGTAAGGAAAATGCAAATATGTGTAACCCAGCCTGGATACTTTTTCAAAAATTTCCTGGAACTAAATAGTAATTTATAAAAAGGAAAACAAATGAAAGAATGTGAATGGATATGAACTGTATAGAATTCAAAACTGACTTCAAGTGAATACATTCTTAAAATATTAAGGGTTAAGAGTATGTTACTCCTTGGATCAAATTTGTCTGTGTTGATCGAAGCATATAGAAAATATCTCGCTGTGATGTAAAATATGGCATGTTTTGAATGTGTTATTAAGCAAAACAATAGGTCAACTTCTACGATTCTACAATGTCCTATGAGTTTTTAAAACACAGAGTAATATCTAAGAATAGTAGATGTGAAATTTAATACGTGTCTATCAGACTGCAGGTGGTATCCTTCAGATTGTTACTTCAGAAAATACAATCAAATCTTATTCATGTTTTTTGATAATAAATTTACACCTCACTTCTATTTGCAGATTTCAGTCATCAACAGCAATTAACCTTTAGCCAGTTTTATAGCAACTGGAATGACTCTTAAAACGATTTGCCACCTTAAATCAGGTTTTATGTTAGGAGCTGAATAATGCATTGCATTTTGCAAGGCATAATCCTCCTTCCACAAAACAAACTCATCTCTCTTATGATAAGCAATAAGAAGTCCATCCACACATAATAAATGCTGGTTTATGCATTCTCAGAGTGGTGATCAGCTCATAACATATTCCATTCTTCTCCCAAAGTGCATGAGAAAGGAAGGTACCAATTGACTTCTAATCTTTTTATTTTCTACATGACTGGTAATTATGCAGATTTGTGAATTTTTAAAATGTTCCTTTATTTTGCATATAGCACAGTTCATTTATTATATAATAAAAAGCATGACTTTCTTTTTCTCTGTCATCTGTTTGCCCCTTTTCCATGGTACTGGCTCATGGCCAAATAATTTCTCACATCTTGGACAAGTAGTTATTCTTTATGTGCAAGCCTGAGAAGATGCTTAATTAGTTTATTGAACTGTAGGGGATATTACAGCCAAGAGCAATTCCATTCTGAGCTGAAAATGAAATATGCAATACTCCATCAGGAATGGTGATTAACACTGACTGGTGGGAACGATGGATTCATCCTGGGATATTCTGCATCTTTGAGATTAACTAAATTGGCATAAACTGGGAATGAAATACGGGAAATTGCCTCTTGACTTCATTGACTTGTCACATTTCCCAGAGCCATTGGAAAATGAACTAATGCATACACAAAATAAACCTAAAATTGCACCTAAACCTGAAATGCTCTTTCATGGAGTCTGAAATAACCATATGTTTTCACAGGGAGGTATCTGATCATTTACTCATGAAAAAATAATATTCTGTTAATAGTATAGTACCTAAAAGAGTATAGAAAAACAAAAACTAGAAATTAAAATGCATAACCTAAGAAGTTTTAAATAATTTTAAAACAAAGTACACATAAGTAGTAACTCTCAAGCAGAAGTTTTATTTTCCTATGATAAACATATTTTTAGCTTTAGGTTACCAGTTGTGTCAAAAATATTTTTAACAAGGAAGAAATATTAAGCATAAACACAAGAAGTTTTGCAGATGCTGGAAATACATAAAGCAATCCTATTCTAATTCACTACCCAATTATACTGATCTTCAGCTCAGAAAAAATATCAGCAGCAATTTGTCCTAGCCAAGAAAGTATACCAATGCTTCTACTTACACTGAAGTCTAAGGATATTCAACATGTCCCCAAATATTCTTACCAATTTTATAGATGTACTGTAGAAAACATCTTATCTGGATGCATCACAGCTTGGCAGGGCAACTGCTCGTCCCAAGGCTGCAAACATTGCAGAGGGTTGTGATTGCTGCCCAGTTCAGCACACAAACCAGCCTCCCATGCATTCACTATGTTTACACGTTCTGTTGCATAAAGCAGCCAAAATAATTAAGGACCCCTCCCATCCCCATCTTTCTTTATTATCCCCTTCCCCTTTTAAAATCAGACAGAAGGTAGAAAAACAAGAGGAAATATGCCATCAGTTTCTTGAACAGACCTCTCAGTCTCTGACATACTCTTGATCCCTCAATCTACCTTACTGTGGCCCAGCACTTTATTTTGACTATCTGCACTGCACTTGTAACTATCATTCTGTTATGTTTTCCCTTTTCCTTCATCATGCTGCTGCCTGCATCAGAGAGGTACCTCAGTGAAGACAGTGTGCAGGCTAACAGCGAGTGATTATCTTCGTCACTTTTCTTGTGATCACAAGACCCTGCTTGACATTGTTAATGCAGGATGCTGCAAGTCTGATTTATTGGCTTCTTGGGGGCGGGGGGGGGGGGGAGAGAAAAAGAAGAAGAAAAAAAATCAGATGGCCGCATAGCTGTGTGGGTTCTGTTGCAGCGAGGATTAGGCCTCGAGCCCCAGTGTCACCTATTTGCAGCCACCCAGCACAGAGGTTTCAGAGTCAAGGCTGATTTATACTTGTGCATATGGGCCACGCCGCAGCCTATGCCGTAGCCTGGATTTTCACTTCTGCATCACTCTACGTGGTAGCGAGCGTGCGTTGGTGTGCGCCAAAACGCTAGGTGGTGGTGGGGTTTCTAGGCCACTGCATTGAGTTTAAAATACATTTTAAACATTTTTGCATGTTAGCAGGTAGATTTGACAATTTGGTTAATCTATTTTGCATTGACGTACAGACATGGTGGAGAAGATACAACCAGAAATGCGATGCTACCAAGCAGACCAATCACAATTGTTGCGGTCTGTGTCGCCGTGTGGACACGTGTGTAACTTTTCTGGAGAGGGGCACATCACCCTACGGCGTAGGGTACGGCATAGTGTACACAGTACCTTCAGTGTCGATGCGACGCACAAGTATAAATCAGCCTTCAGTGTACTCCACTAGAGTGGCAGAGGCGGTGCGGTAGGGCATGTAGACTAGAGTCAGTGCTGTCCTCCAGTATTTACTTGGCAGAAGACACAATGTATTGTGATCAACTGCAGGCTGCTGAAACATTCATGAACCCAGGGATTTGGACTTTTTTGTGTGACAGAATTTTACTGCTGTCTTCTAGTGCTGTGTATGACTATTTTGCACCTTGGTCCTGAGTAATGCTGTTTAGTTTGGCCATATTCATGTATGGTTGAAAGACAATTAAACTTGAATTTGAACTTTTTACTCCCTCAGTATGCTTAAGTATGAAATGGGTGGCAGGCAAATAAAGGCTTTCCACTGTACCTTGGTACATGTTACAACAATAATCTAATGAAGCAATTATAATTCTGTAAATGAACTTGAGTAGAACTACAAATCCATTTGGAAAGCTAATGAAATTCTGAGTACAATTTATACTCAAGAGTCCTGTTGTAGAAACTCTGAACATTGTCTAGACTCTATGAATATGTCCCCAGTTTCAAAATATCTTCTCTAGGATAGCACAATAATTGTGCATTAAATAAAAATGAACAAACTCGAGCCCATCCTTCTCATACAAATGTCTTCTGTGCTGAAAACTATCTGCTACAGAGTCAGGGTAAATTGGATCCTGTTGTATTACACACATTATGCAACTTCTAATTTCCCTGCAATTTGCTGTGAGTTATTTTCAACCATTTGTTATCACATATGGTTGAAAATAACCTCCTTATAAATATTCATTAATCTATTAATTGCCATTCCATTTTCAACTTCTATTCTAAAATTATCGTACTGTCATAATTTGTCAATTAACTATCAGTTATTATTCAATGACTTATAATAAGGATTTCATTGTATGAAATTCAAATGTTTGAAAATAAAAAATAATGTTTTAATTAAATGTTTCTTCATTTCAAGGTTAGTATCTGCATAATTTTAAGATTGCAGATCTTAAATTGGAGTATATAAAAAGCAGATTATTTTGGATGCTTGTTATGATCACATTAATTATGGCACGTTGTAGAATTAGGCCAAATGATCAGTGCAGAAAGATGTCCTTGTTTTCATTAATTAGTTACAATTTACAGTCCTATGATTGCACCAAAAGAATCATGATATGTACTAGCATTTTGGCAGATAATTACATTCAGAATGCATTTTCCACTTGAATAATCAAGCACAGTCCAATTCTGAATATGTATTTGGAGATTAATCAATCTCCTGTGGCATTGTTCGTGGAGAGTAAAGATTAAGGACACCATTCAAGCTCTGCAAAGTTCAAGAGTATGAAAATGATGGAAGCCATTAGGGAGATTGGAAGCTTTGAGAGGTAGAAGGATAATGGTGGGGAAAGAGGCAACAGGTATTACAGGGAGGGGCATTGTATCTCTGCTATTTGCAACATCAAGGTAAAACAAAAGAGAGGTAAAAACAAAGTGAATGACTGTGGATTAGAATGAAGAGAGTTTCATAATTCAGGAAGTGTATGGATGAAGGAGAATCACAAATGAATTAACATCATTTGAGATGCATACATTTAACGCCTGCTTCAAATACTTAAAGGATCTTCAGTCATCCTTAATTCTAATGGATTAAGAAAGGTTTACTTCCACTCTCCTTTGACAAACTTCTATAGATGTGTGGTGGACAGTATGTATATTGACGGGATGTATCACAGCCTGGTATGGAAACACCAAAGTCTATGAATGGAAAATCCTATAAAACATAGTGGAATGAGTCTGTACTTCACGGGCAGAGCCCTTCACAGCATTGAGCACATCTACATGAAGTATTGTCGTGGCGAAGCAGCTCCATCATCCGAGAGCCCCACCAGCCAGGTCATGCTCTCTTCTGCCATCAGGAAGAAGGTACAGGAGCTTCAGGACTCACACTACTAAGTTATTAACCTTCAACCATCAGGCTCTTAAACCACAGAGAATAATTTCACTAACCTTCACTTGCCCCATCACTGAAATGTTTGCACAGCCTATTGTGGGACTCACTTTCAAGGATTCTTCATTTCATGTTCGGTATTTATTGCATATTTATTTATTATTGTTATTTATTTTCTCTTTTAGTATTGGCACAGCTTGCTGTCTTTTGTACACTTGCTGCATGCCCAGTTGGTGTGGTCTTTCACTATTATGGTTATTGGATTTATTGAGTGTGCTCAGGGTTGTATATTGTGACATACATGTACTTTGTAAAGAAATACACTTTTAACTTTTTGTTGGTTCTGATGCAGGAACACTATTACGAACTGAGGTCTTCTGGGGGATGGTGGTGGCTGATAAGGTGTGTGGGTAGGTGATCTGTGAGGTGGTCTTCTTTCTGACATTTATTCAATGCTTACATATGTTCCTTTTACATGGCTGTGTCATTATAAGAAAGACTTTGGAATCTTCTCAAATGCTGCCCTCCAGTGACTGAGAGCTGCTCCCCAAATCAGTGTTGATTTCATCTACCAAGAGCAGGGATTCCCAGCCTGGGGTCCACACACCGCTCAGTTAATGGTAGGAGTCCGCAGCATAAAACGGGTTTGGGACCGTTGACCTAGAGGCAGAGTGGGTATGTTTTAAGAATGCTAAATTCTAAACAATTTATTTAATTACCAGTATTCTCACCATGGAACCATCAAAAGGCAGAACAGAAGGGATCCTTGCTCTCTGCTTATCATTGCTTCCTGGCCCTCTAAACCTCCTGACCATCAATGCCCCAACACTTTGATCTTCACCAGAGGCCAAGGACCAGTTCTGTGAGGCCCTGGATGAAGCAGTATGCAGAATCCCAAGCACTGAAGAATGGTACCTGCTGGGAGACTTCAGTGCTAGAGTTGGAGCTGACCAGGGAGCATAGTTTTCTTGCCTTGGCTATCATGGCATCAGCAAGGTGAACAAGAACGGGTAGAGATGGCTAGAGCTGTGCTGACATCCTGGACTATGCATCACCAACACATATTTTCATTGAAAGGAATGGCACAAGGTCTTCGGTAGTCATCTACAGTCCCACCACTGGCATCAGCTTGCCCTTATCATCACCAGGAGCAGGGACCTGAGCAGTGTCCTTGGCACTCACAGTTACCACAGTGCAGACTACAACACAGACCACCCCCTTGTTGTCAGTAGAGTGGGGCTAACTCCAAAGAGACTCCATCATTCCAAAATAAAGGTCAATGTTGAATCAACAGCGAAGTCTGACAGAGCAGAGCAGCTCACAGATGCCTTTGAAGCTGCAATGAGGAACAGTTCTGGTGACAGGACGCCAAGTGGTCACATCTTTGTGATCCTCCTACAACTCAGCCATGAGAGCATTTGGAAAAAAAGGAGCACAAGAACGCAGACTGGGAAGAAGTGGAGCAAGTGACTGAGGCCAGAGAAAAGCCCTGCTGGCCGACGAGCAAAACCCTGTACCAGCACACACGACGCCCTCGGAGTTGCTCGAGGTGCAGCCAACTGCCCAATGTTGTGCAAACAACTACTGGCTGAATTTGTGCAGCAAAATCCAACCAGCAACTGACGGCAGGAATGCAAGAGGGACGGTTGACAGCACCAGGACCTTCAGCCCTGTTGAAGTTGAAAAATGGGGTAGTCATCACAGACCAGGACAAGCAGCTTGAACATTGGGTAGAGCACTACCTGGAGCGGAATGCAACCCGAAGCGTGATGACCGATGCTGCCCTGGAGGCACTGCCTGACTTGCCAGACGTGGAGGAGCCTGATGCATTGCCATCTATGGAGGAGCTCAACAAAGCCATCAACTCTTGCCAGTGGGAAAGCCCCGGGGAAAGATGGAATTACACCCCCCAAAGTCTAGAAGAGTGGGAAGCCTGCCTTGCTGCATCAATCTACATGAGCTTCTGTGTCTTTGCTGGGAGGAAGGCCACATTCCCCAAGACATGTGAGCTTCTAACATTGTCACACTGTACAAAAACAAGGGCAACTGTAGTGACTGTAACAACTACTGTGGCATCCCTCTCCTTAGTATTGTGGGGAAAAGGTTTGCCCACATCATCTTGGCCTGGCTTCAGAGTTTGCATCCAGAGTCTACCCAGAGTCCCAGTGCAGGTTCAGAGCAGGTCTACAGTGGACATGATCTTCTCACTGTGCCAGTGGCAGGATAAGTGTCTAAAGCAGCAGAAGTCACTGTGCACAGTCTTCATTGATCTGACCAAGGTGTTTGACCTCGTCAGCAGAAGCAGACTCTTTAAACTCCTGCTAAAGATTGGCTGCCCCCCCCCCCAAGAATGCACAGCATTATATCCTCCTTCCATTAGAACATGCACAGCACTGTCTGCTTCAATGAAGCAACTTCTGATGCCTTTCCAGTGAGCAGTGGAGTGAAACAAGGTTGTGTCCTGGCACTGACTCTCTTTGAAATCTTCTTCTCCATGCTCCTTCAATATGCTGGAGTTGGAGCTGAGCACGAAGCATAGCCGTCTTGCCTTGGCCATTGTGGCATCAGCAAGGTGAACGAGAATGGGCAGAGAGGGCTAGAGCTGACTGCACTGAAGGCATCCACCTTTGCACAAGAGCTGGTAGCAAGCTGTTCAACATAGCTTGCTTGTGCTCCAAGGCCAAACGTAGGACAGCTCTCACCCACAAAATGTGGTTTGCAGATGATGCAGCATTCATATCACACACTGAAGGCAGACTCCAACAACTGATTGACTATTTTGCCCTTGTCTGAAGACAAGCGTCATTGTCCATCACTGGCTCCCTGTCCCTCAAAGCAGAGGTGAACAGCAGGATTTCCAAAGCTGCAGCTGTCATGGACAGACTGAACAAGAGAGTGTGGAGCAACGCTCCTCTATGCCAGTGAGGCTTGGACACCGGACATCAGCCAAGAGAAGAGGCTAAACTCGTTCCACCTATGCTGCCTCAGACTCATCTTGCACATCTCCTGGCAGGATAAAATCACTAACACAGAGGTTCTGCAGTGGGCTGATACCTCCTACATCTACACACTATTCAGCCACAGACACCCCGGATGGTTGGGCCATGTCAAATGGAAGGACCAGGGATGCAATCTCTAGGACACACTGCATGGCGAGCTGAGAGAGGGTTATCGCCCACGAGGAAGATCATGTCTCCGCTACAGGGCCGTCTGCAAGTGTGACATGAAGCTGGCAGACAGACATCGACCTCAACACATGGGAGGAAACAGCTGGAGACCAGACAGTGTGGAGGGCCACAGTCAAAAGCAATGTACAACATAGTGAGATAACAAGGATCAACATGCTTGTCAACAAGAGAGCCAGAAGCAAAGCCAGAGCTGCATCACCCAGAGCACCTTCCTCCTTCACCTACAGCTGCTGTGAAAGAGAAAGTGCAAACAACCCCAAGAACCATCAGAGAAAGTGTCACCTCATTGTCTCAAGATGCATGGGTGCCACCACTGCCAATGGAAAATGCTTAATAATCCTGCTTTAAGGTAGAACACATTAGAAAATGGTTGGATCTTAAACAAATACTGCTGGGATAAATTATTTCTTTCCTCATGTTCTCTAATGAGCTGGAACCTTTGATGACCCGAATTAATTTCAACTCATCTTTAATACCACTGGTGCTGAAAAACTTTAATGGCTTTCAAAATACAAGTTTTTTCTATCATGGAAAATTTTGAGAGACACTTTATCCTGATAACTCATTACTAGAAGTGGAATTAAAAAATATATTCAAACCTTACTAAAATTTTATTCATTGCTGTCTCTCCATCCACTAAATTTTCTATTTTGTTTTGCCATGAATAATTCTTTGTTGGAAAATATATTTTGGTCACAAAAACTAAGGCTTAAAGCTCAGTTCCATTTTAATCGCAATGTACATATACTTGAGGTTTAGAGTTTTAAAGATAACTATGTCAACATTAGTACCAAAAGGAACCACTTCTAACAGTAACTTCAAAGAGACCAAAGTTTATACCCCCCACTCACCATTTGTAAACAACATTTCAGTATGGCCTTTTCATGGCATGAAAGAATTTGGTAGAATTTTGGTAGTATTTTATTAATCTGATTATTTACAAATAGGTCAGTCATGTTACAAGGTAATGATCTTGTTTTATTTCAGTCAGCCCAAGTACACTGTATGATGCTAGATACTAATGCATTAGTTATGATAGCAGAACTTAAAAGTTGGGAATGCTGTGTATTATTTTTCACACACTAAAGAATTACTCATAAAATAATGGTAACCTAGTGTCAGTACCTCCAGTTGAACTCTGCCATTTTGTGTGTTTCTCCCAGCTGTCAGTCTGTGGTTTTGTATTGCCATGTGCTCCTGTCCCCACTCCTGTTCTACTCCAGCCCCTGGATTACTGAGTACTTTGTCTGTCATCTAGTTCTCATTATTACCTGTATTGCTGTCACCTGTGTCTCATTGTGCTCCACCTATCATCTGCCTCTCTGTTTATTGTTCAGTGTATTTCAGTTCTGTGTTTTCACCTGTTTGTTGTCAGATTGTGCTAGTGAATTTTCCTGAGCCTTTCCAGCATTTGTATCTGTACTCTGTCTGAATATCGACTCTGCATATCGACACCCCATAAGCTTTCTTAACTACCCTATCTACCTGTGAGGCAACTTTCAGGGATCTGTGGACATGTACCCCCAGATCCCTCTGCTCCTCCACACTACCAAGTATCCTGCCATTTACTTTGTACTCTGCCTTGGAGTTTGTCCTTCCAAAGTGTACCACCTCACAGTTCTCCGGATTGAACTCCATCTGCCACTTCTCAGCCCACTTCTGCATCCTATCAGTGTCTCTCTGCAATCTTCGACAATCCTCTACACTGTCTACAACTCCACCAACCTTTGTGTCATCTGCAAACTCGCCAACCCACCCTTCTACCCCCATATCCAGGTCG
Source organism: Hemitrygon akajei (assembly GCF_048418815.1). Classification (NCBI taxonomy): domain Eukaryota; kingdom Metazoa; phylum Chordata; class Chondrichthyes; order Myliobatiformes; family Dasyatidae; genus Hemitrygon; species Hemitrygon akajei. Next base: position 109,842,709 of record NC_133131.1, read on the forward strand.
TTAATAAAAATCACGAAAAGTAGAGGTCCTAGAACAGATCCTTGTGGGACACCACTAGTCACAACCCTCCAATCTGAATTGTACTCCCTCCACCACGACCCTCTGCCTTCCGCAGACAAGCCAATTCTGAATCCACCTGGCCAAACTTCCCTGGATCCCATGCCTTCTGACTTTCTGAATAAGCCTACCGTGTGGAGCCTCGTCAAATGCCTTACTAAAATCCATGTAGATCACATCCGCTGCACTACCCTCATCTATATGCCTGGTCACCTCCTCAAAGAACTCTATCAGGCTTGTTAGACACGATCTGCCCTTCACAAAGCCAAGCTGACTGTCCCTGATCAGACCATGATTCTCTAAATGCCCATAGATCCTATCTCTAAGAATCTTTTCCAACAGCTTTCCCACCACAGACATAAGGATCACTGGTCTATAATTACCCGGACTATCCCTACTATCTTTTTTGAACAAGGGAACAAACATTCGCCTCCCTCCAATCCTCCAATACCATTCCCATGGACATCGAGGACATAAAGATCCTAGCCAGAGGCTCAGCAATCTCTTCCCTCACCTCGTGGAGCAGCCTGGGGAATATTCTCTCAGGCCCCGGGGACTTATCCATCCTAATGTATTTTAACAACTCCAACACCTCCTCTCCCTTAATATCAACATGCTCCAGAACATCATGAATTGCTGCAAAACCTGTTTTATGAAAAAAATCAAATTTTTATAAATGTTTTGTACCAATTTACTTAGTGATGAACTATTAGAAATTAAATAGTTGGGAGCTGGTGGACAGAGAAAACTATATATACACTGTTTTGTGTGTGTGTCCTTTTGCACATAACCTGCTTCTGCCTCATATAGCCTACTCTCCCAACCTCAGTTCCCACTCTAAGATGCTCTAAGAAGCAGTACACAGGTCAGCAGATGACATGCTTGGAGCATTATCCAAGAGCGAGCCCACCATTTAAGGAGAAGGGAGGAAAGCCCCCCCCCCCACCGTCATTAACCCATTTCATTATACAGTTCAGTTGTCTCTAGTAATATGAAAGTGACACTTGTGAAAATGAATTTTCACTGTTGCATCTGACTAGCTTCTTGGCAGCTAGAACTTCCCAAAGCCCTACTGTACTATGAATTTTGCTCCATTTGTTCCCGTCCATGTGAGACCTAGTATTGAGGATTCCTAGTCCTCTCTTGTTCCAAACAAATATGAACTAATCACATGTCATTAGCAGGAGCAAAAATACTCTGTGTTTGTTAATACTGGGGAATGTCAATCAAGCACAACTGCCAGTGATTTTCCTGTGATAGATTTGTGAAGAAGGATATGGGAAAGGGGAAAAGCCTGGGTGCAAAATGGGTTTTATCAGTTCCATAAGACGTATTTTTACACACTTCCCACAGCAATAAGTTTTCTAACCAGTTTTGTAAGTTGTATTGTGAACAAAATAAACAAAATTGTTTGATTCAATTGCATGACAAGTAGAATATAAATAAACCTATTTTCATCATAGTAAAATCTATTCATTTTTTTCCTGCAAGAGATGCTGAAGTGAATGTAATTTTTGATAGTGGAGTACAGAAAGTAGTGGCTGCTATATTCCAAGTTTAATGCATTCAACAAAATGTCATGATAACCATTCTGTTTAAATAAGTAATTTATATTTTAGGTAATAATATCAATCACTTTATTAAATAACTGGGACATGGGATTTATGTCATGATAACTGCCAGAATTGTGGAGAGTGAAGAAGGATGTCAAAGGATTCACCAGGATATGTGACCAGTTAGAAATATGGGCAGAGAAATGGCAGACGGAGTTTAATCTTGACAAGTGTGAGGTGCTGCACTTTGCAAGGTCAGATGCAAGGGAAAATGATACAGTACATGGCAGAATTCTTTGGAGCATTGATGTTCAGAGAGATTTTGTAGTGCAATTCCATAGCTCCTTAAATGTCAACACAAGTCTTAAAGAAGGTGCATGGGTATACTTGCCTTCATTCATTGGGGTGCTGAGTATTGAAGAAAGGAGATCAGGTTACAGCTATATAATAGCTTGGTTTGGCCAAATTGGGAGCATGGCGTGGAGTTCTCATTGCTGCTTTACAGGAAGGAATGTGGAGACTTTGGAGAGGGCACAGAAGAGGTTTGGCAGGATGTTGCCTGGATTAAAGAGCATGGGCCATAAGGAGAGGCTGGATAAACTTGATTGTTTCTTTCCCTGGAGCATCGGAGATGAAGGGGCAACCTGATAACATTATGAGAGAAATGAATAGGATAGATCGAGTATATTCCCTGGGTGGGAAATCTTACACTAGAGATCATAGCTTTAAAGTGAGAGGAAAGTTTAAAGCAGACTTACAAGGCAAGCATTTTACATAGAGAGTGTTAGGTGCTTGATATACACTGCCCATTGCAGTGGAAGAAGCAGATATGATGACATTTAAACAGGCAGGGAATGAAGGGATACAGAACATCTGCAGGTAGATGGGATTATACTGACATGGTTGGCATAGACATAACAGGCTGAAGGATCTGTTCCTCTGCTGTACTGATCTGTATTCTATGTTCTATTTACTCATATTAAACTACCAGTATGTTCCTAACCGGACCAGCAATGGAGAATTTAATAATATTCCCTATTGGTCAATGACCTAGTTTTAGCTGCCCAAGTATCGGCAGCACACTGCCTTCATTTCAGCCTTAGTTCTGCCAATCTGCTTTAAAGCTCCCCGAGATGAGGAAAGTAGATTTTGTCCACAGCGACAGAGCTTGAGTACTTTATATTGGACAAATTGGCTAATTATTTCTTTGCTCTACCTTTGTAACTTAAGTATGCTGAAGAATTACATCTCAAGCCAGGACAAAGCTAACCTGAACAATGTAATACATGTAAATGAAAACTCCAAAGACATGTCAAAAATAATATAACCTCAAAGTGTTACACATTAACTGCAAGAATGATTATTTTTAATATTCATATTTCTCTGTGATATGTTACAAAGCTGTTATAATTATTAGTTTGCTCTTGCATTCTTGTTTCAGAAACTATTGGCAGTGACAGGGCAATGTGAGATGCTGACTTGGCAATTAGCCAAATCCTGAGAGAAATAAAGATCTCTTCAATAAGCTGAAAAAGTTGCAGTTTGCTAGGAGAAATTGTATAACCAGTCACTGCCGGAAGAGCAGAGTTCTTCTTATGCCATGACTTTGACTTCTTATGCAGCCGTAAGCAGATGAAAAGGTCATTCATCTCACCAAGGGTTCCTGCAGCATTCACCTACAGCACAATTACTGGAGCTCCAATTGCTTCACTATATATTAGATTCTCAGAGACATTTCTGACACATCCTCTGTCCTCCCAGCTATCACTGCACTGCATGTACATTTTCCATCTCATTTCTGTATGCCTTCTTAGAGTACTGCCTTAAAATATTAACTGATCAAATTGTGGCTGAGCTCAGCTTGATGACTTTATGTTAATCCTTCTGTTACAATTCTTAGCATTTGTGGAACTGCCTTCCCAGATGACAGATGAATTTTTATGATAAACCGTTCAATATGTAGTTGGCCAGGCTCCAGTCAAACACTTGAATAAATTCTTTATGCATGCTGGATGCAATTCATGCTACACACAGCAGGGAATTACATTTCTAACTACATCAATACAAACTTATTTAACAGACACCATCAATTAATCAATGAAATAAATCACTTTGATATTCTGATCAAAGGCACATTCTGGGCTTTCAGTACATAAAATGTGCAATCTGCACATTTATGATCTTACCATTGGGAATAGAACATGATTTCATTCTGTTGCGTTGAAATAAGTAAAACAATATCTATGGAGAAGATGATCAGTATATTTGAAAATGACTTGTATTATCTGCAATGGAACCTGAAGTTGGTTCAATATCCTAGAACCTAGGAATTGGATTGCATAGCACAGTTCTTTTGAGTGTTCACAGTGCAATTTTGACTCTATCTGGAATAGATCGCACTGAAGATCATTTCCAGTGTAAATTGCATCAGTCTGAACACTTCCATGTCAGGTGTGATGTACTTAAGTGCACCCGTTTCTGCCCTTCAACACATAAATCAGAGCAGAAAGTTGCGACCTGTGAGGAGTCTCAGCAGATAAAATATGGCTGCTACTCTCATCAACACTTTCAAGACCAAATAACTTTCAAAGGTGAAGAAGAGACAGCAGATGCTGGAATCTGAGGCAACAAACAGCTGCCACAGGAACTCAGCTACAGAACTTGCTGAATTATTCTGGCATATTATCTGTTGCTCCAACCACCTTTCAAAGTCCACCAGAGCTCAGGACCTATCCCCTGGGCACCAGGAGGCGGAGCAGTGGTGGAAGACAGCCACTAGGCAATGCCCCTGTTTGACATCCACATCTCGCTGATGACCAACAGTGGCTGAATGCAGTAGAAGGGTCTTCCTAATGGAGAGACAATTTTCACAGGGTGTCTGAAAACTAAAATTTCCACTGAGGAAAACAAATGACCCCTTCCATACACAACTGATAAAACCAACAGAGCATACCAATAAGCAAAGGCCAGTTGATGCATCAAAACCCCTCATGCCCATCTAAAATGACTGAACGACATGAATGATAGGGAGAATATTAAGCCAATTACTTAAATAGATGACGGTAACATTTCTGTATTTCTTTATGAGTGGCAGCTTGCTCAGAAAACACAGACCTCCATATTACAGCCAATGTGCACACTGTGGCTGCTCTATTCTAGCTGCCATGGAGACTGTGATTAAAAGTGCTGATGTCCATCCCTGTGGTGCACAGATGAGGTATGAAGTTAGCAAGTCCCACTGGGAATGGTGCAGATTCTGTTTCAGAACCTGTTTCTCTCTTTTCTCCGATAATAACATGTCTGGAGGCCAAATACATTGTAGTCAGGGGCCTTAATTTAAGTGGCAAAGTTTAATCGATTTTGCGGGTCTGGTAAGTACAACGGCTTAGAAATTTAACTTGTAACCGAGCACGTTAAAAAAATCCCTGATGCGCCAATCTCACATTCACATCACTGAGTCACACAGCACAGAAACAGAAGCTAAGGCTCATAGTCTCGATGCTAACTAGCAGGTGCCCAGCATTACTGGCAGTACAGTAGTCTACTGGCTAGCACAATGCTTTACAGCACACTAGCTGTATGATTGGGGGTTTGATTCATGCCATTGTCTACAAGGAGACTGTACGTTCTCCCCATGACTGCATGGGTTTCCTTCCACGCTCTATAGACCTATGGTTAGAGTTAATGTGCTGTCGGTAGGCTATGCTGGCACTGGACACAACGCGGCATTTGTTCAGTTCCTAGCGTAATCTTCAGTTAGTTAGAAACATAGAAAACCTAAAGCACAATACAGGCCCTTCGGCCCATAATGCTGTGCCGAACATGTACTTTCTTTAGAAATTACCTAGGGTTACCCATAGCCCACTATTTTTCTAAGCTCCATGTACCTATCCAGGAACATCTTAAAAGACCCTATCGTATCCACCTCCACCACAGTCATCGGTAGCCTATTCCACGCACTCGCCACTCTCTGCGTAATAGACTTACCCCTGACATCTCCTCTGTACCTACTTCCAAGCACCATAAAACTGTGCCCTCTCATGCTAGCCATTTCAGCCCTGGGAAAAAGCTTCTGACTATCCACACGATTTGATTTAGACCATAAGACCATAGGAGCAGAATTAGGGCATTCAGTCTATCAAATCTCCTCTGCCATTCCATCATGGCTGATTTATTATCCCTCTCAACCCCCATTCTCCTGCCTTCTCCTTGTAACATTTGACACCCTGATTGACCAAGAACCTATCAAACTCTGCCTTAAAAATACCCAATGACTTAGCCATAGATTGACCACCCACTGGCTAAAGAAATTATTCCTCATCTCTGTTCTGTATGGGCATCTGTCAATTCTGCGGCTGTGGTCCCCTATAGAAAACATCATCTCCGCATCCACACGATCTGTTCTAGATCTATCAATATTCAAAAGATTTCAATAAGATCCCCCCTCATTCAATGCCATTCAAACCTATTTTGTGGAATGACTGAAACAGCTGAGTCAGTGTCCAATTCCATTTTAATTTATTTACTGTTCTCTTCTAGTGTAAGCCATATTCCTTATCTATTGCTAATTTTCACAGTGTAAATCTCAAGGCTACCCAGTTCTGTGCACTCTGATCTTCGTCAGATTTTTCAACAACAGAATGCAGATGCTCTTTTAGTGCTCTTTTTGAAACTGCAAATTGACATTTCAGATTTTTCTTTTTCCTGTGCTGTCCATTTACTTTTGTCTGCCTGACATGCTCTCTCTAGGTGTCCTATTTTGATGCATTTTTTACAATGACACATAACAGCAACTCCTTTGCTTGCATCTTCGAAAACAGCTCTATTTCTATCTTTGAAATCACTTCTTTTCCTTTTTAAGGTTCTTTTGAAGATCCTGACATGGAGTTACACGCTGACTTTGGTTCTTTGATGAAATGGGGCCCACTCTCGGGGCCTCACGACCAGCCACTTTTCGATATGTTGAGGATGTGGTCTGGAAGACGAGCATGCAATCAGGGTGCCGGATTTTCACGACTCTGGAAGCAGACGGATTTAAGGCTGGTGCCGCTGCCGCCTAATGTGTTGTGGGGGATGGAAGGTTGTAAACAGCAAGCTGGCTGCTGGCTGAATGCCCAGAGTCCCGAGTTTTTTGGGCACAGAGCACGGAAGAGTGACACAATTGACATTTAACACCATAAATCAGTGAGTTACTTTGCTATGTCTCACCTTTCGCTGTGAAATGGAGACACCTTTTTTTTCCTTATTGGGGGAGAGAGAGAGCCTGTGGTATGTCGAATACCGGGTGAATGAGTAGTCTGGGGTAATACAAGTCTGTGTCTTTATTGATGCTTTGCTTCACGCTTGAGTGCTCAGTGGGGGGCGTCCATGCTTTTTTTGCTGGTGGGAGGGGGATCGTTGCTTTGCTGCTGCTTGTGCATGGGAGGGGGGAGCTGGGGTGGGGGGCTTTGGGGTTCCTACATTTAACTGTCATTCATTCTTTGGGGCACTCCTCTGTTTTTGTGGATGGTTGCAAAGAAAAAGAATTTCAGGATGTATATTGTATACATTTCTCTGACATTAAATGTACTTATTGACCTATCGAAGTCTTGACTTTAAACCTACATTGGTCTGGTATATGTGAGTCCCTGCCACAATAACACAATTTGTTTGGACGGCTGTGTTTATATTTAGACTTCGCGATCTTGTGCACGCTCACTGTCATTCCTGACTGCAACTCAGTTGCGTTTCCGTTGATACAGTGATTTCATCTGCTCTTTTAAAGTGAGTTGTGCCTCAGTTAGGAGCCATTTTTGAATGCTTTCTTGCAAGATTCCACAAACTAAACAACCTCCTAGTGCATCGTTAAGCCAATCACTGAACTGACAAGGTTCAAACAATTTCTTTAATTCAATCACATATGTTGAAATGGAAGTCCCTGCCTTCTGATTCAGCTTATGAAATCTAAAATGTTCTGCAATCAATAATGGGTTCAGTTCTAAATGTTCCTGCATTACTTACACAATATCACAAAGCTCATTTTGTCTGGTTTGGTTGGAGCATTTAAACTTCTAAGTAAACTGTATGCTCTTCCACCTCTTATACTCAGCAAAACTGGCACCTGTTTCTCATCGGCTATTTCATTTGCTTTATGATATTGCTCAATTCATTCAGTATGTATGATCCAGTTATGTAGACAGTCATTTCTGCTTATTTAAATTCATTTTTATTATCAACCAGAACTGACTGTCTATGAACCGTGAATTTCATATATTTTTAAACTTGACCATCTTTCTTTCACTCCCACTTCCAAAGAAAAAAAACGTGCCACGCTTTTGTTTTAAAGTTGAATGTTTTGCTGTGCTTCAGTAGGTAGGCAGTCATCTCAGGTTCTTTTTAAAAGATACTCGTCACTACTGTTACATTTTGTAAGTCTAGAAATCAATCAAAAGAGAAATACAGAAGAATGTGTACACTTCATTTCTACTTTTGTGAGGTGCACACATATAACATGATGGTGTCATGACGTACAGCATTCATGTTCTTTTACATACTGTTGTTCCTTTCTGCACCTTGTGGCTCAGTGGGCAGCAATCTTGCCATTTCTTTAGCATTTATCTGTTTTTTTTACAAGGCTGGGTTGCTAGCTTGATGTTTAACTCAGCACAGATAGAAAGCGTGTAAGGAGCTGTCAAGATTCAAACTCGATACCACTCACCTCAAACTCTGATGTGGATGCCACTATACCAATGGCCGCCTTTTACATATAACCCATAATAGATCAGGTAAACAGTCAAGAATGCTTAATCAAACTGTATATTTACAATATTACTCAAATATTACTGAAGTATTAAATATACACAAGTTGCCATCTGTAACACCAACTCACCAACTGCAGCTTTGCTTTAGGGTCCAGATGGCCTCACTGCACCACAACAGCTTCATTCTTAGTAAAACTAGAGAACTCTATTCAGCAATAAATTGATAACAAATAGATATACTTTGTAATCTGAAAGAATTCCAATAAGTTTTCAGGCAATCTTTCTGTCTTTTACTGTATCTAGTATTTTGTTTTGGTTTGATATTTCCTGTGAATGTTGGTCCAATCCAATGGTTAATTTTATTCTCTGTGTGTTAAACTGGATTCTATGATAACCATTGAAATTCACATGGAGCACAATATAAAATAAATTACATCCCAGAAAAATAGATCTCCTCTGGTGAATAAGTTTAGAAGCATCTATACTTCTCACCAAATGTTTCCGGGGAATTTAATTTCTTGTCAGAAAATGTCACTGTACTCTAATGTCACAGCCAGGAAAAATTCTGGGACTGCTTACTCCATCCATGACTTACAAGTGAAAAGTATTGTCATAGAGTCATAGAAAAATACAGCACAGAAACAGGCCCTTTGGCCCATCTAGTCCATGCTAAACCATTTATACTGTCTAGTCCCCACGACCTGCACCTGGACCATAATCCTCCATACCCCTACCATCCATGTATCTATCCACACTTCCCTTAAATGTTGAAATCGAGTTTACATGGCCCACTTGCACTGGCAGCTCATTCCACACTCTCACAGACCTCTGAGTAAAAAGGATTCCCCTCATGTTCCCCTTAAACTTTTAACCTTTTACTCTTAACCCATGACGTCTAGTTGTAGTCCCACCCAACCTCAGTGGAAAAAAGCCTGCTTGCAGTTATCCTATCTATACCCCTCATAATTATGTATACCTCTGTCAAATCCTCTCTCAATCTTCTATATTATAAAGAATAAAGCCCTAATCTATTCAATCTTTTCTTAGAATTCAGGTGTTCCAGTCTCATTAACGTTCTTGTAAGTTTTCACTGTACTCTTTCAACCTTGTTTACATCTTTCCTGTAGGTAGGTGACCAAACTGCACCCAATACTCCAAATTAAGCCTTACCAATGTCTTATGCAACTTCAACCTAACATCCCATCTCCTGTACTCAGTACTTTAACTTATGAAGGCCAATGTGCCAAAAGCTTTCCTTACAACCCCAGCTACATGTGCCTCCACTTTCAATGAATTATGGATCTATTTTCCCAGATCCATTTGTTCTATTACACTCCTCAGTGCCACACTGTTCACTGTGTAAGACATACCCTGGTTGATCCTACTGAAGAACAACACCTTGCACTTGTCCACATTGAGTTCCATCCTCTACTTTTCAGCCTATTTTTCCATCTGGTTCAGATCCCACTGCAAGCCATGATACTCTCCCTCACTGTCCACTACACCCCCAATCTTGCTGTCATCCGCAAATTTGCTGATGCAGTTTACCACATAGACTTGGCACCGATCCCTTCAGCACTCCACTAGCCACGAGCCTCCAGTCAGAGAGGCAACCGTCTACCACCACTCTCTAGCTTCACCTACAAAGCCACTGTCTAATCCAATTAACTACTTCAATGCTGAGCGACTGAAACTTCTTAACCAATTTCCCTTGTCAAATGCTTTTCTAAAGTTCACGAGGACAACTACCACTGCCTTGTCTTCATCAACTTTCCGGGTAACTTCTACAAAAAACTTGATAAGATTGGTTAGACATGACCTACCATGCACAAAGCCATGCAAAAGTCTGCACTCTCTCTACAAATTTGTTCCTTTAAATCCTGCGGACTGTTGGGTGGCCTGTAATATAGCACCATTAATGTGATCATATCTTTCTTATTTCTCAGTTCCACTCATAACCAGTTCTCCAGTCTGTCCTGACTGACCACTGCCATGACATTTTTCCTGACTGGTAACATCACCACTCTTCCTTTAATACCTCCCGCTCTGTCTTGCCTAAAACAGCAGAACGCCGGGAATATTGAGCTGCTAGTCCTGTCCCTTTTGCAACCAAGTCTCACTAAGGGCTGCAATATCATAATTCCAGGTGCTGATCCATGCCCTGAGCTCCTTTGCCATTCCTCCGATACTTCTTGCATTGAAATATACACAGTTTATGACATTAGTCACACTATGCTCAACCATTGATTCCTGACTTTGTCTGATGATTTAACAACATTTGTCTCCACAACCTCTCCACTATCTGTTCTGGCCCTCTGGTTTCTGTCCCCTAAAATGTGAGTTTAACCCCCCCCCCCACCACGCTGCACACTAGCAAACCCTCCTGCTACAATGTCAATGGAAAGGTAGTGCAAAACATTGTTGTTTCCAACAACGTTAGCCCTCATCTTAATCGACACTTAATGAATAATTTAAGATGTGTTCTAAAGATTACCCTGTGGGTGAAATCAGGATGAGGTTGCAAGAATGTACATCAAATAGAATTGTATAAATAGACTTGTCCTTAAACAATCAAAAAAAGCTCTTGAGACCATTATCTGGGCAAGTGGTAACAGCATGCATCCATTTTCTACTAAAGAAAGCTTGTCATTAGACCTTTTCAGACCAAAGTGACATTATTTTCTCCTTTATCTATTTATAGCACAGTGAATAATGCATTGATGCCACTTAAAATACTTCCTTACAATGCCAACATCTTCAGATATGGCACTTTTTAGGACAACACAACTTTTGTTTTTTGCTGTGTTGCAGTTTTAAACCAAAATATGTTGAGCTAATTTAGCTTTCCCTGGATATGCTATGATTTTGCTGAGTTAAGACCTTTTTAATAAAGTGAATCGTTTGGCTATATGCTTTGCCAGCTTATATGAGAGCACATGACAAGTATAGAATACTGGAGAAACTTTGACAAGTAACATCAAGTGTGTGTCATGTGTATAATTAGTATGCAGAAAAAAGGAAAATCTCTGAGCACTAATTGTACCTATTTGTAAACAGGATGCTGGTGCCCCCTAATATTTCATTGCATGATCACTTGTTTTCAGCATTGTATTGTTTTTTTTTCTGCATCTCCATGTTTAATCTTCTTTTGGGTATCAATTTTTATTGCATTATTCTAGTCAGTTAATATTAGCATGCTTTTCAATGACTAAGCATCCACACTTGCATATTTTCTGGCTTTAAGCAGTAACTGAAAACTAGACATCTGCGGGCACTGTGGACAGCATGAGCAGAACAGCACTCCACTGGAACCTGAAATATTAAGGCCTGGGATATTCCTCATTCCACCATTACAACCAGACTAGGGAACCAACTCGCTAATGATGACCGAGAGGGATGCTGAGGCCAACACTTTATATCTGGAGCCAGGAACCAACACAAGACAGCTGCATTTTAAGACTACAAGTATGTTAAACAGCTACAACAGCATGAGACATAAAGAACTGTGAAATTCCATAGCCAATACGTCAGATCAAACCTCGACAGTACTTCCATACTTATTATTGAATGCTGGTAGATAAATAAACAGCTAGAGGAAGATGGAGGTGCCAAGAATATTTCCATCATCCATGAAGGAAGATTCAAGCATGAGTGTTAAAGGTAAGGCTGCAGCATCTTCACCCTAAAGTACCGAGCAGACGATCCATTTCAGCATCTGAAATCTACCCGCGAACCCCACCCCCCGCCACCCATACAGAACATGGCCCTCAGCTAATTCAATATACTCCTCATGAAATAAAGCAATTTTATTTCTGAGAATTGACAGTACAGTTAACAGGTTTTGTCAAGCTTTTTGTGTACAGGACATACCTGGGTGATCTTCAAGATCAGCTAATGCCAGTAGAGTGGATTTTGGTTAATTGGACAATCCCTTCATTTATTTGTGACACCACGCCACTTAATTGGGCCAGGAGACTGTTTTGGAAGATTCTAACTAGCATCATTTGCGTGCACTTGTGTGGCTGCTAAACTCTACATGTGCAGAGAGAAAACAGCTTTTAAATAGTGTCACTTGCATCTGTTTGTGCTCAGAAACCAGTGATTTTTGTCACTGATAGTTTGCGGGAAATAAGCACTAAAACAATTCGGAACTGTTTTTCATTACTGTGGTTTTGAGCATTCAGCCTTAGGATGCCTGAAATGGCTGGGAGTGAAAATGAAACGATTTCACTACTTCAACAAGTTAGCAACTATGAGGAATTTGAAGGTTTCGATAATCATTTTGAATGTTACAATGAAAATGAAAATTTGTAGGATGCAACATTCAAACGCATTGTATGAAGACAGTCCATTATCTGCACTGGGTGTCTGTGCTGATATGTTCACTGTCAATTAAAAGAATATGGCATTGTACACTGTGGATGAATTCCTCTGTCGATAACTATTTGGAACTACAGTTTTATAGCACTGTAGTAATGTTGATATTGTCCTAATCTGTTCAGTACTTCATTTAAAAACATAATTTGTTACTTAGTTAAATGGTAGTTTGTCTTTTTTTATACATTTTCACTACTTCAATGAAACTTCAGCTAATTGGGGCAGCCACTTAACATAGTCAAAATGTACTAGTCCCAATGTGTCCCAATTAACTAGAATCCTCTGTATTTTAGCGATACTAATGAAGCTTAGCTAGACTTGGGGCTAGATTTAGAGTACTGAAATGAATCTGTCTCATTGAACTGTATTAAAGACTTTCATTTCCTTGAACAGAAAACTTATGCTGCTTATCAGTGATTCACAGGCAGGCTCACTAATAACTCAACTCACATTGACATTTCCTGTTTATAATATGTTACTGGCCTCAAATCCAGTTATAATGTGTTACCCTTGCCTGTAAAGGTATAAAAACAGAGTTAAAATTGTCTGGTATTACCTCTGTTAGGTTTAATTATTAGATGTATGTGAGTCTACGAGCTTGTGAATAGATTAACAGATGCTTAAAATGGTCATAAAAACAACATATCAAATTCAAATTGTAAATGTTTTGCATTTTTCTATGCCAGTGCATTGTCAGATATTTTCTAACTCTATGTGATATAAATGTTACATTTTGGTTCATGAAGCTAGGACCTTAATTCTGAGGGAAATCTACCTGGAAGAAACAAGAGATGGTGGCAATTCCGAGTCTGGCAGCGCAGATCTAAAGTGAATTGACTTTATATTGAGTGTCACCATGGGATGTTGAACAATTTTACTTTGCAGCTTGATATGGTTGTATATTGTGTCTTGTGTATATTTAATCCATTAATAATATAAACCTTGTGACTGATATTTCAATTAATAACATTGTGGTCAAATACTGTGCTTTTCCATAATGTTAAACAAAATATCATTAATGACCTGAATGCCCATGTTGAAAATATGGCCTCCTGTGTTTATGTCTGTCAACCCCAAAAGATAGAGACAAGGTTATTAGCCCAGTTGGAATATAATGGTGCTCGGATGGGCACTGGCAAGGCTGCAGCCATGGTGGCCTTGGCGAGGGTCCAGGGTACTGGAGCAATGTTAGCTTTGTGCAATCTTACTGCAATAATGAAAGTTGGAAAGTCTCCAATAAGGGTATCATTGAATCGTACAAAGTTATAGTACCGGAGATCATTCTGCTTAACAAATACACACAGCCAAATAGTTCAGGTTAATGCCTCTTCCCATCTTTGTTCATAGCCTTGCAGGTTATGGTTCTTCAAGGGCTCATCCAGGTGATAAGGGTTTTGGTCAGAAAATTGTTCTACTGCCTTTCCTATTATAAACAATGGTGCAAATCATCAATTTTCCAGTCCACTGGCATCTCCACTGTAGCAGGCGATCATTATACTCAGAACATGTAAAATTGCCTCCATTATTTTGTTTAAGAGGAGCATGTTTTAACCAGGTCTGGTTATTTATTTGCTTTTAAAAATACCAAACTCTTTATTATGTCCACCCTCTCTCTGTTTTTATAGTTTCTAATACTTCACATTCTTTTTCCTTAAAACTGACTTCATCTCCTTGGATGAATCCAAAATATTCATTTAGAACTTTAGATGCCTTGGATCTCCATACTTAGACTGTTATTTTTGGTCTTTTATTCATGTATGTGCACATCATGGTCAATGCCAGTATTGACTATTTCTTCACTAATTGGCTTGAACTGGAGTAGTTGTCAATCACACTAGTGTGTTTGGATGATATGGTTGACATTTTCCCCTCTTGGCATTCTCCCCTCTAACCATCTTTCCCCAAAACACTGGATAGTATCACTCACCACACTTCTACGGTCCCAACTCCCCCACCTTTTATTGGGCTTGATATGTACTATTAGAAAAAAATAAATTACTCGAGTACTTTTCACAAAATCAAACTCTTCTACACCATTTACTTGCTTCTCACCTAACGGATGCCAAACCATTATTGCTTTGATATGTATGCAAAACTTAGACGTTAACATAATTATTTAATTTTCTCTCTCCCTTTGACTGTTCAGGGATTCAGACTGCATGTTGCCCTCTGTATTTGCCCCAATTTGTTCCTCAATTTGACCAAAGCGGTTTTAATTGTTGGTCTTTCAAGTATATTATTTCACTTTCCAGCTTTTCATATATTTTGTTGCATTTCCTCCTATTTTGCCTTCATTCACTTCATCCACCACTCTGTCATCATCTAGAAACCCAA
Organism: Hemitrygon akajei; assembly: GCF_048418815.1. Classification (NCBI taxonomy): domain Eukaryota; kingdom Metazoa; phylum Chordata; class Chondrichthyes; order Myliobatiformes; family Dasyatidae; genus Hemitrygon; species Hemitrygon akajei. The sequence goes on from NC_133131.1 coordinate 109,857,770, forward strand.
AAACCAGGAATGTTCAACTTCCTCTCTTTTTTTTATTTCAATAATTGCCACTATATCAATCCACCACATGAGCATCTACACCTGGAGCTTATCATATTTTTTTCATTGTATTCCTTCTAACACTGCATAAGCAATGAACGTTTATTTCTTTACCCCAGTCTTTGTTTTTTCGTATTCTAATCTCATGCCTGAGTTCTGCAGGCTTGTTGACTAACTTGCTTCTTCTACATTCATTTTGTTACCCTCCTATCTAAAACTCCTTCTTCCACTGGCAAGCTAAACCCTCCCCACATGCAGGAGGACATTTCCCTGGAAGGATGTTGATGCTGGTTCTGTAGAGAGGCAATGGGTGTGTGCAGGTTCCATTTTTCACAGAAATGGAACAAATACTGCAAGATTCAGATGATTCTCCTCCTTAGATATCTCTTCAGCCATGTATTCATCAGTATTATCCTGCTCTGCCTGTACTACTGGCATGTAGCACCGCCAGGAATTCACAACTAATCACATTTGAGGTCTTGCCCTTTAATACCCTCTCTATTTTCCTGCAATCTGCCTGAAGGGCCTCATTTTCAATGCGATGGAGACAGAGAAGCTGGGAGAAAGACATGCTGATTGGAGGTAGTGTGGGAGGAATATCCGTGATGACACTGGGGGTCTGTAGACTTGTAATGATGTTTGTTGCTAGTCCATTCACATAGATGGAGGCAGAAAGATCAAGAAATCCAAGGAGAGAGAGATAAACTAAGGGGACCCGAGGGGCAAGTTCTTCACACAAAGGGCTATGGGTATATTGAACAAACTGCCAGAGGAAGTGGTAGAGGTGAGTACAACCACACAAACACAATGGGAGAAGGAAGGAGAGATAATTATATCTGAGGAAGAACAGACAACAATATGGAGATATCAATGGAAGTGTACCAATTCACAGAAATGGAGGGAGTTTGGATGGAAAAACTTGATAAGATATTTTATTACACCCTCTCAGAAATCCCATTAAGATAGTAACCTCCCTGTTTGCTGGAGAAATTGTGGAAATCAAAATGCAAATCATTATCATATTTTTTGGGACTGCCCTGTTATCAAAAACTATTGGAGGGGGATACACAATGCCCTACAAGATATCTTTAAATGTGAAATACCCTTGGAGAGTAAGACCATATATTTTGGATATATACCTCAAGAATGGTTGAAAAGAGATAAATATTTAATGAATATACTGTTGGTGGCTGGTAAAAAGACTCTTACTAGGAAATGGTTATCACAGGAGAGCCCAACTTTAAATACATGGATGGAAATTACAATGGACATTTACAAAATGGGGAAGATAACAGTATCTGTTAATCATAAACTGGAACAATTTGATTCATACTGGGAAAAATGGTTTAACCACATAATGCCTCATAGGCCTGATTTTATTCTCATAAATTAATGAATCTGTTGTAAAAAAAAATAGATCACTCCCTACTTGTACATAGTTCTTTCCTTTTGATTGTTTTTTCTTTCCACTCTTTTCTATAAGTGTATACCCCAGATAAATACTTTGTGGAGATTTTGTGATATATATGATTTTATGATATATATGTACAATGTCTGAAATACATCTTATGGAAATGTTTGTTTGATGAACTTCAATAAAAAAATAAATTATATTTTAAAAAATGGATAGCTCATAGATGGGAAAGATTTGGAAGGATATGGGCCAAAATGCAGGCAAATGGGACTAAGCCAGAAACACACCTTGATCAGTATGGACGAGTTGGGCTGAAGTACTTGCTTTTCTGCTATGTAAGTCTATGACTCTATGTGAAGGTAAATGGAGGATGGAAATTGTCAGGAAAATAGTGCAATTTACGTCCCTTTCTGTCATAACAGACTTCAGTCCTAGCCAGACCCTGCTGCAGAAGTGAAAGGAAAAGCTGTGACCATGTTACATCCCCTGAACAAATAACACTCTCACAATTACAATTTGCAATTCCCATGGTGAGTCATAGAAGAAGAAAGCAGATTTCAATCAGGCTCTTTTTAATTCCCTTATATATCATGCTATTAATTTTAACACTAAAGCTATTGTATATTGGATATTAATTTTGAGACTATTATTACAGGAGATGACCTTTGAAGTCTCAAAAGTTGAATAATTATCATTTACGTGCTTCTCTTGTGTGTTCGTACTGTCTTACTTGATTCATTTTGTTAGATATTGTACAGTTAAGCTCCTCCTGTAGTTCATATTTTAATGAAGCCATAAAGGTTGATTCTATAAAATTAAGTACTACTTAAATTCAGCTGAAAACCATGTGCAATTATTGCAATGCAAATTTCACATCATTTTGAAGTGGCAAAGTTGGTCTGCTGTTATTTAATGTTCCTTGCTTCATGAATTACAAAGGACAGAAGGCTGGAAGATGCAACCTGAGCTTTTTGACTTGATTGAATAACCCACAGGATAATGAAGATGATTTGTAGAAGAAATGTCAGTATTGAATTTCAGATTGTAAAGTGATGGATAGATATTTTAGAAAGTGTGCTTCTGGGAGCAGGGAAACAATTTGTAGAATTGTCTTATCAGATTACATAAGGGTCAGGCTGCCCTTTGCAATTTTTTAAGAATTTCCCATAATTTGTTTTCATGTCCTCTTTTTCTTTTCAATGTAGAGTGTTTGCAAAGCTTTGTATAGAGGTTATGAAATTGTAGGGCCCACACTAAATTTAATAGTTAGAATAATGCATATTCATAGCAGACTTTTGAGACACACTGATGTTGATGTTGATGTTCTAACACTGACCTACGTACAGAGCAAAACATCACAGGTAACAGCCCCAGCCACAAGATGGGACTCAGGGCTAAGGCATGAGCCCCAGATTGCCAATCGTCATCTTTAGTCTTATAGAGTCAGAACACTTCCTTTTCTATTTGGTGGGGGAGGTCAGTAGTTAAAAATCAGAAGTACTGATTGGAGAAATTGCAGGTGTTGCAAAACAAGTATAAAGCAATAAACCTATGTGTTATTGCTGTATGGTAATATGTTTCCCTGATGGAAAACAGAAGTATCAGATACAGAAGTCAGAACTTCTGGTTTTAGAACATAGAGTAGTACAGCACATTACAGGCCCTTTGGCCCACAATGTTGTGCCAACCCTCAAACCCTGCCATATAACCCCCCCCCTCCACCTTAAATTCCTCCATATACCTGTCCAGTAGTCTCTTAAACTTCACTAGTGTATCTGCTTCCACCACTGACTCAGGCAGTGCATTTTCTGATAATTAATGAGGCATATGTTTCAACAGAATGCTTTCTTAGTATCACAGAGCGAACTCAAATAAAAAAAAAATCCCCATGCATTATTGGTTTAACCTTTCTTACACCATCTCCCTTTTGAGCTCAAAGAGAAGAAATTAAAATAGGACTATATGATGAGGCAAAAATTATGACAAAATATTAAACAGAAGATACATTATTTAGCATTCTAACTTAGCAATATTTCTTTTTAATATTATGGTAACAAAATTGCCGATGCTGGTGGAGTGGACTCTGTCTTGCTTTGTTCATTTCTAAGTGAAATGGAAAGTAAATTTAAATTTGCATTTACGTTTACAAAAAATATATATTGGAAGACCACTTGATAAGACTGGTCACAGTGACCATTATTTTGGATATCCTGATATAGGAATGATGCCATGTAAATGCCAACTATTTCTTAGTTTCTTCCAATTACGACTATAATTTTTAAGTGACTACTTGTCTTTCTCTTAACCATCCCCCACCCCACCCCCATTAAAAATACCAGGAAGATCACGTGCCCTTGTAATATTCTCCACTCTATGCCTGTTTACTTCTGTTAACCTTCTCATAACCACTTTAGTGTAAAATATTACAGACAGACATATGCAGCAGCATTATTTCTTCACATCAGGTCGTCTTCAGTGATATAAGAGAAGACCCAATGAGAGTAATAAATGGATAAGTATTTCTGTTTCCAGTAACATTTCATTCTTCGGTTGTCCTTGGTACAATTATTGTGGATGCATGGCGGTTTTCTTCCACAATAACAAAAGAAAAAGCTTCAGTGAATATCTGTTTCAAAGTACAAGGAATCTTAAAGCATGCTGTGCCAAATCAAGATGCTAGATAACATTTATGAAGTTATTAACATCAAAAATTTACAATATTCTTTTGGCTTCTTTTTAAAAAAATGAGTAATCCCCATTTCTGGTTCTGGGGTGGGGACATGTTCAGCACAGCTTTGTGGGCCAAAGGGGCTGTGTTATGCTGTAGGTTTTCTACGTTTCTATGTTTTGTTATACGCATTGTCAAAATTTGTGGAATGTTGATAGGAAAAACATCATTACAAATAAATTTCTGTGCATTTTAGAATAATCTATCAAATGCGATGAGTGAAAAGGTTTTTTTTCATATTTAGTGGCAGATTTTCATCGGTTTGAAACACAGATCTCTGAGGTAAAGCTGATTACAGATATTCCTCAGTTGGTCTACGCAAATGTATTTTTATGCTTCCTTGTGCATTTATCTTCCAACTTCTTCAGAAAATCATACAATTTTATGTTCGAAACTCTTAAGTGTGCCAATCGATAAATACAGCTTTAAGAATACACTAGCTTTTCCTCACTTATTTCACATGAGAGAATATTTGACATCTATTGAATATTTAATTCTCACAGAACTGGATTAAATGTGCCATTTAAATCAAGCTTTGGGACATTTAAGTAAAAATACTTTGGATTTGCTTGGAAAAAGAATCAGGTCAGCCAGAAAGACTGATACAACATAATTCAGTTGAGACCAGCAGATGGACACTTGCCCAGTATCTCTGTATGCACATGCCCACAGATTTGAAGTGTTTGGAAAATTGACTGTTTTTATAGAATTTAAGTCAATGAAACAGCAAGATATTTTCAATCTTTCTGCATAGAGATATAAAAAAATGTATGGTTATATAATAATTTTTATCTCTCTTTCCAGCTGCTTCACGCAAGACTGTGAGGATGGGTTCAGTTCAAATGTCAACTATAAATTCACCAATGACACCACTGCTGTTAATAGAATCTCAGATATTATAGAAGGGATACAGGTCCGCTGGTTGAGTGATATCACAGCAACTACCTCACGCTCAACGTCAGCAGGACCTAACAACTGATTGTGGACTTCAGGAAGGATAAGTCAGGAGAATACACACAAGTTCTCATTGAGGAATCAGCATTGGAAGAGCGACTGGCTCAAGTTCATGGGTGTCAACATCTCAGAGAGTTTATCCAAGGCTGAACACATTGATGCAATCACAAAGAAGGAATGCCAATCAATGGCTTTACCTTGTTAGGAGTTTAAGGAGATTTGGTATGTCACCAAACAAACTTATAAATTTCTGCAGATGTATGGCAGTGAGCATTCTAAATGATAGTTCTGGTATGCAGCCTTGAATGCACAGGATCAAAAAAGGCTGCAGAGATGATACTTCAAGAAGGCGGCATCCACCTTTAAAGACTACTACCATCTAGAACATGTTCTCTTCTCATTACTACCATCAGAAAGAAGATATAGAGAGACTAAAGACCCTCACTCAATGGTTTAAGAACAGCTTCTTCCCTTCTGCAATTGGATTTCTGAATGGTCAATGAACCCAATAAAACTACATCACTATTCCATTTTTTTGGCACAGCTTATTTTTTTTATTTTGTAATTTATAGATTTTCATGTCTTTGCTCTGTATTGCTGCTGCAAAACAACAAATTTCATATCATATGTCAGTGATAATAAATATGATTCTGATTCAAATGAAGACATATTGGGAGGAGGACTTCCCAGAAGATTCAATCTCTCTGGAAAAGCCTATCTTAACTGGAAATAAAAACAAAATATAGAGGAACTTGATCCAACACAAAACCAGCACCATTCACATTTTAAAATTAGGTAGTATATAAGTGTCATTATGTATTGTCCTCCAAAATCACATTTAAACATTTAGATAACAACATAATATGCAAGTAGCCCATGAAGCTTGTCCATCTTGCAAGCATATGTATAAGAATGAGCAAATTCCATTTTGTTATATATTTGTATTAAAAAATAAATTTGAGTTTCCCTTTGAGTGAGATTTCAGAACTCAAAAGAAGCACTTGAAATTTTATTTGTAGATGAGGTTCTTTACATTATAGGTTTACAAAAAAAGATTCTTGGTCTCATTAGATTGCATTCATGTAACATAATACAAATCTGCTGTAGTATGCTGCAACCTAGAACTACACTTCAATTTCAAGAACTTATACAGGATGTTGGAACAGGAGTAGGCCATTCTGCCCTTCAAGTTCATTTAGGTCTCAACCACAACTCGTTTTACCTTTGCTCTGTTCCACATTACTCAGGTCAACTATGAGACAAAAACTTATCACTCACATTCTCAAAAGTTTCAAATTTTTCCACATTCACCATATTTCAAGTGTAAGTTTCAAATTTTCATTATCCCTTATATGAAAAAAAATCAAGTATTCACTTTAAACGGCCTAACCATAACTGAAGATTAGACCCAGTTGTTCCAAATATCCCCAGCAGATAAAATGATATTATTCTCTTACCTTTGTATGAGCCAATATTGTTTTAATGTTTCTACACTACACTCTGGATCACAACAATTTTGGAAGCTATAACTGAATGCTTTTCTTTGGGCAGATTCTATCAAATATTATACACAACTGAAATACCAAGTTTATTTTTTGCATTGCATTTTAAGATAAAGCCTTACTGATTACCTTTGATATCTGGGTATGAGGTCTTACTGATTTTTATGGAGCCATGGAGTTAAATAGCATGGAAGCAGGCCATTCTTTGCCATCTACTTTTAGTATCATTTACACACTTTGTAATCATGCCACCTACATTGTTAGCAAGATTTTTAATATAATTGACAAATAGCAGAGAACCCAGCACCTGTCCCTGTGGCACATCATTCTACACGGGCCTCCTGTCTGAAAATCAACCCATTATTTGAGAAAACTTATTAGTATTTTCTAGCTGGTATTCATGCATTGGTCTGAACAGTGTTATGCATTCATAAACCATAAACTATGTTGTATTGTGTGCTCCTGAGTTTATGCTGCATTTGATATTGACTTGGTTGAATCTGGGGAAAGCTGATGGCAATGTGAGAAGCATAGATATTAGGGAATATTATTGGGAATGGGATTGCTCTGTGAGCCAGCATAGACTCGAAGGCAGCAATTGTCTCATTCTGTGTCCTAAGCAAATATGTAGCTCTCATGAAGTCAATTTTGTATCCAGCTAGATAGCATGGAAGCCATGTGATCACCCCTTCAGGATCAGTCTACCATGTGGGACCTTGTCAAAAGCATTCTTAAAGTCTCTGTGTATTGCCTTTCTCTCATCAATTCTCAAATTTGTGACTCACAATTTCTTCCACAAAAAGACATGTTGATTATCCCTAATCAGTTATTGTTTTCCTGATGCTATAGATCTTGTCTCTCTGTATCCTTTACAGTAACTTGCTTACTGATGTCAGCCACACTGGCCACTAGTTCCCTGGTTTGTCTTTGCAGCCTTAATTAAATGGAGACATTACATTAACCACCTTTTGTTAACTCACCTGTGGCTAAGGAGGATACAAAAAGTTCTGCCAGGCCTCCAGCAATTTCTTCCCCTGCTTCCCACAAGAGTACACTTGGTCATTTCCTGGGGACTTAACCACAGTTACGAATTTCAAGCTTGCTAACTACTCCTAGTTTGTAACATTGATATGTATCAGGGATTCAGTTGTCTCATCTCTATATTTCCTAACTTCCATGAGTTTCTCCACAGTAAATACTGATGAGACGTATTTCTTAAGACCTTGCCTATCTCCTGCAGCTTCACACACAAATGTCCACACCGATCCTTAATGGAATTTAACACCAGATATTCATTTGCTCCTTCTGCAATTGGATAGTGGACTTCTCAACAGTAAGGCCACAGTCAGTCCATGTGGGCAGCAGTGTCGCTAGTCCCATTACACTGAGCACTGGTGCTCCCCAAGGCTGAGTGCTCAGCCCACTGCTGACACACGACTGTGTTAAAGGATTCAGCTCAAACTGTCATCAGGTTTGTGGATGACACAACAGTGGTCGCTCTCATCAAGAACGATGCCAAGACAGAGTATATAGAGGAAGTCGAGTGACTGGTGGATTGGAGTGAGAAGAACAACCTAAGCCTGAATGTGGAGAAAACTAAGAAAATCACTGCGGACTTCAGGGACATGCAGACAAACCATCCCCCTCTGTGAATACATGGCTCCTCTAGAGAGAGTTAAGGTCTTGGGAGTTCTTTGGAGTTCACATTACAGATGACTTCAACTGGTCCCGTAATATCCCCTCCCTGTATAAGAAGGCACAGCAGTGCCTCCATTTCCTAAGAAGACCGAGGCAAGCAAGGCACCCCCCTTCCATCTTAACTGTGTATTACAGGAGACTATCAATAGCCTCTTGACAAGTTGCATTTCCATCTGCTACGGGAGCAGTCGAGCATCGGACCCGGAAGTCCCTACAAAGAACTGTGAGAACAACTGAGAGGATGATAGGAGTCTCCCTACCATCCATCGGGGACATTTATCAGGAATGCTGCATACACGTGGCCCTTAGTATTATTAAGGCTCCCACCCATCTATCCGGCATCCTCTTTGACTTTCTTCCATCAGGCAGGAGACTACGATGCATAAAAACAAGAATGATCAGGGTGAGAAACAATTTCTTCCCCCAGGCCATTAGGCTTCTGAACTCCCAGCCACATCATGTTCAAAGTGTCACTGGTTAATCTGTTCCATACTGTACCTTCAAATATTTAAAATGAATGCACTTTAATTTGTTATTTATGTGTGATTCATCTGTAGGTTTTATCCATATCTTCATAAGTTATCCTGTGTTATGTGTACTAACGTGCCTAACACCCTGGCCTGAAGAAACGTTGTCTCATTTCTATATACATTATTATACATGTATATAGTTAAATGACAATAAACTTGACTTGGCTTGACTTAATTTATTATACTTAGAATCTCTCAGGATTCTCCTTTATCTTATGTGCCAAGGTTATCTCATGTCTCTTTTCTCCCCTTTCTAATATAATTCTAAAAAGTCTATTCCTACATCCCTTATACCCTTTCAAATGATTTGCTCAATTTGACTGCTAATACCTGACATACACTTCCTTCATTTCCTGATGAGAGCCTCAAAATATTGCTTGTCTGTAGGGTTTCCCTAATCCGTCCAGCCTTGCTCTTCACTCTCACAGGAACATGTTGACCCTTTCTATCTCACTTTTAACCGTTCTCAACCTGCCCGATGTCACCATTCCTACTAAACGTCTTTCCCAATCAATTTTTTAATGCCGTCAAAATTAACCTTGCCCCAATTTAGAGACTTTAACCCGTGGTGCTAACTCTTTCCATAACTATTTTAAAACTAATCAAATTATGGTCACAGGTCACTTGTCTCATAGTTTTGCCCCACTCATGCTTCAGTAACTTGCCATGCCACATTTCCCAAATAGAAGTTGTGAGTTACCCTTTCAATAGGGCCTATTTATAAATTTCTTGTAAAAAAAAACTTTCCTGATACGCTTAACAATTCTGCCCCAGCTAACCACCTTTGCATTATGATTGTCCCAGTGGATATCAGGGAACTTCAAATTGCCTTTTATAACAACTCTGTTATTCTTCCTGCTATCTAACATCTCCCTACATATTTACTCTTCTAACTCAATCTAGAGTCTCTGGTACAATCACTTCAAAGTGATCACCTACGTCTTATTCCTAAATTGTACCGGTAGCATATAACCTCACTGGACATCCACCCAGAAGTATCCTCTCTATGTACTGCTGTAATGTTCATCCTAATCAATAATGCAATTCCCCTCAACTCTTACCTCTGCCTCTATCTGTACCCTGGAACATTGAGCTACCAGTCCTTTCCCCCCTCACATTCTCCATGGCCTGAGCTCAGAATCACTATTGGGTTTATTATCATTGGCAGATGTCATGAAATTTGTTGTTATACAGTACAGTATAGTGCAAGACATAAAAAATTACTATAAGTTCTGATAAAAAATACAAATAAATAGCGCAAGGTAGCATTCATGGGTTCATAGACTATTCAGAAATCTGATGGCAGAGAGAAAGAAGCTGTTCTTAAAATGCTGAGTGTGGGTCTTCAGGCTCCTGTACTTCCTCTCTTATGGTAATAATGAGTAGAGGGCAGGTCCCAGGTGGTGATGGTCTTTAATGTTGAATGTTGCGTTCTGGAGGCATTGCCATTTGAGGATATACTTGATGTTGGGAGGATTGTGCCCATGCTGGAGCTGGCTGAGTCTACAACTCTCTGCAGGCTCTTTCAATCTTGTGCATTGGAACTTCCATACCTGGCAGCAGTGCAGCTGATCAGAATGCCCTCCACAGGCTATTTGTAGAAATTTGCTGGAGCTTCCTCAAACTCCAAATGAAGTGGAGCTGCTGCTGTGCCTTCCTGATGACTGCATCAATATGTTGGGCCCGGGATAGATCCTCTGAGATTTTGATACCCACAAACATAAAGCTGCTCACCCTTTCCACTGCTCACCCCTCAATGAGGATCGGTGTGTGTTCTCCCGACTTGCCCCTTCCTGAAGTCCAAATCAATTCTTTGGTCTAACTAATGTTGAGTGCAAGGTTGTTGTTGTGACACCACTCAACCAGCTGATCTGTCCCACTCCTGTACACCTTCTTGTTGCCATCTGATAAAACAGTGGTGTTATCATGATGAAATTATAGGTGGTATTTGATCTTTGCCAAGCCACATAGTCATAATGAAGAGAGAGTAGAGCAGTGGGCTTGAGGTACACATTTGTTGATACTAAGCAAAGAAGATGTTATTACCGATCAACGCTGACTGTGCTCTCCAAATGAGGGAGTCAGTTGCAGAGGGAGGTTCAGAGATCCAGGTTTTGGGGCTTGTTGATTACTGCCTACTTGTCAGACTTCTTTTTTCAAGGGTAGTGGAGGAAGTAGATATGATAATGACTATGCAGGGAATGGAGGGAGATGGATCATGTACAGACAGTAAAAACTTACTTTAATGTGGCATTGTGTTTTGTGCAGACATCTTGTGTATTTTATTATTCTAAGTTCTGTGTGTATCTTCCAAAGTGTTTTTCACATTCACTTCATCCCTTTACTTCCTTTTGTAACTTTTGGCTCCCATCCACAGAACTCATTACATCTTCCAACAGATCTAAAGCCTGTTGCAACAGACAACAAAAGATAACCACAATACTTCATGGAACTTCATATGTGCATATTATTTTCAACTTTCTTTCTGTAATCTAGAGATAAATGACATAAATACGGAGACAATTTATTGAACTCCTATTTATAGAAAGGTACTTGCTAGCTTGTGGTCCCAAGATTGTCACTTTAATTCAGAGCTAAAACTATTCATGAACAGTTTAAACAGACACTCGCTGCATTGACAAAATTGTGATAAACCACCCAGTTTCATATTTTTGCATTTCAATACAAAGGTGATATAAAATATGTCTCATGAGAAAATGTTCATTTCTTTGAAGGCTGTGAATTATTTGATGTAAAAGGATTTAAAAAAAAAGGAAAATACAGATAAGAAACCTGGTTAGGAAAAAGAAAACTAAATGATCAAGGAACCTCAATGAGTTGACTTAGATGCAGTTCCTTAAAATAATTGCAACTGACAGCTGCAATTCCAGTTGCCAATTGCAGCAACCTGCTCAGTGTAACATGATTTTATACTGAAGTATCACCATGCCATCAATAGTTGGTAATTGGATCATACTTTGATGCATGATACCAATCTAATGACAACCACAAATCATCAGCCAATGTGTTCCTGGACTGATGAATTTGTCCTTGGGAAGCTGGCAGACCTATTGCTACTTAAAAGTCCTGCCTCAGAAAAAGAAAAGGATGTCTCATTAGCTCCTTGTAAGTAATAATCCCTGGATAACAACCATGCTAATCACACAAACATAGAAATGCCTCCCTCTAGAATAGTTCTGACTGCTGATTCCATGAAAATTCAATTTTTCATTTTAGCTTCTCTTATAATGAGATCAAAGTCAACATACATTTTCAAGAAGAAATTCAAGATACTTGAATGTAAGCTTTCAAGTTTAAAGTCTGCAAATTTTTGATGAGATCTGATATGGTTCCCGTGCAATTATTACCTTTGTTGGAAGGCTAAAAAATTGTTCAGCTCTGCAAAATCTTAGCTTGGAGTCCATTGCAAAATTTTGACAATGCAGTTTACAATGATGTGGGGTGGCCACACAATTACGGCTGAATGTAGAGTCTCATGGTTACTGACATGTACTACTATTGCTAATGCAGCTGCATTACGATATTGAGTTCTTTGTGGTAGAACAATAACTCCAGCAAAAAAAATTGTCCCACTGAAGCTATGCCACATAAAAGCATACATTGCACTCTATTTAGGCTTTTCAATATTTGATTGTCTTCAATGAGAACCACCCCCACCTCCCAAACCACATTCTTCTAAACTCCTGCAAGTACGGGCCCAGAACTATTAACCAGTCCTCAAACTTCAACCCTTTCATTCCCAGGATAATTCTCGAGAACTTCCTCTCCAGTGCTAGCGCATCCTTTCTTAGATAAGGGACCCATAACTGCTCACAATACTCCAAGTGCGATCTGACCTATGCCTTATAAAGCCTCACAATTACATCCTTGCTTTTACATCCTCGTCCTTACTCAATATGTGCTAATGTTGCATTTGACGTTCATTGGGTTGCATTCCCGGAATAGCAAGTTTCAGCAGAGAAGAATTCTGGTCACCCTGTAACAGGAAGGATGTGATTGCACTGGACAGAGTGCAGAGTTGATTCACCAGGATGTTAATTGGAATTGAGGACTTCAGTTGTGGTGGAGAGATTGGATAGGCTGGACTTGCTTTCCCTGGAGCAAAGCAGACTGAAGGTTGACTTGATAACATTTCATAAGATTATGATATAGTCAGTATCTTTTTCTCATAATAGTGGATATCAAAAAACAAGAAGGAATAGTTTTAAAGTGATAGGTAGGAGAATAAAGTGGATCTGAGGAGTAAGTTTTTGAAGAGAAAGTGGCTTATATCTAGAATGTGCTGCTAGAGGAAGTAGTGGATTCTGATATATTTACTATGTTTAAGAGGTATTTAGACAGGCACTCAAAAGGACTAGGGATAGAAGGAGCACACACAAAATACCGGAGGGATTCCGCAGGTCAGGCAGCATCCATGGAAATAAACAACCAGTCAAAGTTTCGGGACGAGACCCTCCTTCAGGTGTAGAAGGATACAATCTTATGCAGGCAAACGTGATTAGTATAAGCAGGCAAAAAGATCTGCATGTGCATGGTGTGCTGTATGACACTATGAATCGATTGGAAGCAGTCTATTAAATTGTTGTTTCTTGTCTAAAGGCCACTTCTCAGTCCCAACGGTTTAAAGTGTTGATCAACATTTGTCTCTTCACAGATTAGAAAACCTTTTCTCTGGTTTTATTAGAATACTCAAGGAAATTAATTCTCAATCATATGCCTGCTCCTGATTCTCAAATCCATGCTCCGGGAGCCAAAGTTCAATAGTCTGTAAAATCTAAAGTTTGCCAAAAATGAAGGTTGCTGTCTTCTCAAACTGCACTCTTTTCGCATTTTCCCTTCCTATCATGAAAGCACCATACGTACATATGAGCTTTAATTCTAGAGGATAGGTTTAGGGAAACTTGTTTTTTGGTTAAGTAAAAGGAGGGGTGCCTAGCACATATAGGCAGGTAGGATCAAATGAGGTACTTGAGGAGAATAAGAAATGCAAGAGAACACTTAAGAAAGAAATAAGGAGGGCTAAAAGAATGCATGAAGTTGCTCTAGCAAACCAGGTAAGGGAGAATCTTAAGGGCTTCTACAGATATACAGTATTAAGACCAAAATGATAACAAGGAACAAAATTGGTTCTCTGGAAGACCAGAGTGGCAATTTATGTGTGGAGCCGGAAGAAATGTGGGAGATCTGAAATGCATTTTTTGCTTTGGTATGTACTCAGGAGATGGACACAGAGTCTATTGAAGTGAAGCAAAGCAGCGATGAGGACATTGACCCTGTACAAATTACAAAGAAGGAGGTGACTGCTGTCTTGAGGTAAATTAAGGTGAATAAATCCCCAAGGCCTGACAAAGTGTTTCCTCAGACCCTGTGGGAGCTAAGTGCAGAAAGTGCCGGAGCCCTAGAAGAGATATTTAAAACATCCTTAGCCACAGGTGTTGTGCTGGAATATTAGAGGACAGCTAATGTTATTCCATTGTTTAAGAAATACTCTATGAATAAGCCAGGAAATTATAGGCCAGTGCGCCTAACTTCTGTAGTGGGAAAGTTATTGAACAGTATTCTAAGGGACCGGATATATAAGCATTTAGCTAGATAGGGACTGATTAGAGATAGTCAACATGGCTTTGTGCATGGTAGGTCATGTCTGACCAATCGTACAGAGTTTTTCGAGAAAGTTACCATGAGAGTTGATGAAGACAACACAGTAGATGTTGTCTACATGGGCTTTAGCAAGGTCTTTGTCAAGGTCTTGCATGGGAGATAGGTCAAGAAACTTCAATTGCTTGTCATTTGAGATGAGGTAGGAAATTGGATTAGACATTGGCTTTGTGGGAGAAGCCAAAGTGGTAGCAGACAGTTGTCTCTCTGTCTGGAGGCCTGTGACTAGTGGTGAGCTGCAGGGATCATTGCTGTGTCCATTGTTGTTTATCATCTACAATATATCAATGATCTGGATGAAAATGTGGTAAACTGGATCAGCAAATTTGCAGATGACACAAAATTGGGGGTATAGGTGCAGAAGAATCCGGAAAAAAAGGGCTGAAAGATGTCAGATGGAACTTAATGCAGACAGGTGTTGCATACTGGGAAAACCAACCAGGGTAGGTCTTACACAGTGAACGGTAGGGTAGTGAAGAATACAGTAGAGCCGAGGGATCTGGGAATACAGGTTCATAGTTCCTTGAAAGTGGTGTCACATGTAGATAGTGTTATAATGAAAGCTTTTGGCACATTGGCCTTCATAAATCAATATACTGAGTACAGATGTTGGGGCGTTATGTTGAAATTGCATAAGAAAGAAGCTGATGAGGTCTAATTTGGAACATTGCATCCAGTTTTGGTCATCTACTCGCAGGAAAGATGTAAATTGAATTGAAGGAGTGAAGAGAAAATTTACAAAGATGTTGCCAAAACTTGAGGATCTGAGTTATCGGGAAAGGTTAGGACTTTATTCTCTGGAAAGTAGAAGAATGAGGGGTATAGATAGGGTAAATGCAAGCATGCTTTTTCTACAGAGGTTGGGTGAGACTAGAACTAGAGATCATGGGCTAAGGTTGAAAGGAGAAATGTTTAAGGGGAACATGAGAGGAAACATCTTCACTTAGAGGGTGGTAAGAGTGTGGAACAAACTGCCAGTGTGAGTGGTGGTTGCGGGTTCAATTTCACTATTTAAGAGAAATTTGGATAAGTACATGGATGGGAGGGGTATGGAGGGCTATAGTACTGGCAGGTCAATAGGACTAGGCAGATTAATGGTTTGGCATGGACTAGATGGGCCGAGGGGCCTGTTTTTGTGCTGTAGTCTTCTATGACTCTGTGAGAAGACAATCCAACAAATCCTAGTCAGAATTGTGTACAAAACTAAATTCTTATATTTTCTAACAGCAATAAAAAGGAGCACCATGGAATCTGAATGATCCCTTTATCAATTAATGAAATGCTTAAGTCACAGAACTGGCCATTTCAGTCTTTTTCTACTAAGTGTAGCAACTGAGATTTAAAAAGCAGCACTGTGGAATGATGCAAATCATGGAGTATACCTACCTTAGCTCTGCGACATCATTCCTAATATTCAATAGAATTAAAGGATTTGGTTCTCTTCAATAGTCAGCAATTTACTCACTGATGACAATACTGTTTCAGAAAATGTTGGAGTGGATTAAAGCATGGTATGCAAGGTGAAGTAATCTTCTACTCACCATTTAGCTCCAAGTTACCAAAGATGCAAGCTGAAGGTATTATAATGTGGACAAGAGGTCACCAAATATCTGGGTGGAAAACAAGATTGCAAGCCCATATCTCTAACCAATGAAATGAACAGGTAAAGGGAATGGACTGAGGTGAAGAATGAAAAAGAGTGAGTGAATTTAATGTCACATCCTATGTTGAAGAAGAAGTAAAGGGAGGCACGCATTAGTTGAAAGCAGAAGTGAAAGGAAAAACCAAAGTAAAATGCAACTTAGAACTTTTAAAATCAAGAACATTTTATGTATAGAGAATTGAAAAGAAGGTGTAAATTTAATATTTGACATTCTAACATTTCTCCTAATTCTTCATTTTCTGGGCCATGGAAGCTTACTGGCAGTTATTATCAATTAACATTGTTATTAAATGGATTCTTGCACTATTACTTACTAGATAACTTTCATTGGTGATATTAATGGCTACTTAGAGCAATTTAATGTATTGCACATTAAGGATATGGGTGAGGGATGTTTCTGTGAAGCTAATGACATTTAGTTCATCAGTCAGTTCTCAATGAGTCACTGTTACTTCTTAGTGAGCCAATGGATTTGCTCTCTGCATGACAACCTATTCACCAGCTGAAACGAACAGTGAAATGATGTAGCATTCCCAACACACAATGATTCATAATTCATGGAGCATCCCTTCTTCTCCCAGGCTATTGCCACTCACTTGCCAATCCTATTTTGCAGATTCTTGTCCATGTATCCTCTTCCTAATTTCTTCTCAATAGAATGCAGCTTTAATGCCGCTGAATTATTTCTGTTACAGCAATCATGTTTGCTGTTGTGTGCTGGGGCAGCAGAATCAACAAATCCATTCGTAAGGCCAGTGATGTTGTGGACTCTCTGATGGTGGTGTCTGAAAAGAGGATGCTGTCCAAATTGCATGCCATCTTGGACAATGTCTCCCATCCACTCCATAATGAACTGGTTAGGCACAGGATTACATTCAGCCAGAGACTCATTCCACCGAGATGCAACACTGAGTGTCATAGGAAGCCATCACACTTTACCACTCCTCCCTCGGAGAGTCAGACACCCTGAGCCAATAGGCTGGTCCTGGACTTATTTCCACTTGGCATTATTTACCTATTATTATTTAATTATTTATGGTTTTATATTGCTATATTTCTACACTATTCTTGGTTGGTGCGACTGTAACGAAACCCAATTTCCCTTGGGATCAATCAAGTATGTATGTCTGTCTGACAGTATTAAATCCTGAAACAACTCCTTCAATGGAGCTTTGGCATACAGGAGATTTGATAAGCTACTAAAGACTCTTACACATTTCTACAGATGTAAACTGCACAGCAATTTGACTGGTTGCAGCACTGCCTCGTATGAAGGTTCAATGCCCAGGATTACAAGAGGCTGCTGAGGGTTTCAGACTCAGCCAGCTCTGTCATGGGCACAACCCTTCCCACCACTGAGCATTTCAAGCCAGTGTCTAGAAGACAGCATCACTCACTAATAATCCTCACTGTCCACAACAAATTATTATGACCATCAGGGTGTACAAGGGGTGATTGATAAGTTCATGGCCTAAGGTAGAAGGAGTCAATTTTAGAAAACCTAGCACATTTATTTTTCAACATAGTCCCCTCCTACATTTACACACTTAGTCCAGTGGTCGTGGACCATATGGATCTCTTCTTTACAGAAGTTGGTGTCTTGGACCTCCAGAAAGTGGTCCACAGCAGGTGTAATTGATAAGTTTGTGGCCTGAGGTGGAAGGAGATGAGTTATACAGCTCTCGTTACATGCACATGCAGTTCAGCTCTTTGAGTGATTATGTAGAAAGTTTGAAGTTAATAACTTTTGTGGTATTTCAGTTTCAGATAATTGAAAATTGCAAGCAAGCACTGTCTGAGAAAATGGCCTTCGTGCAGTCATCCGCTACCTCGGTCTCAAGGGATAATCACCTAAGGAGGTCCACGAGGACATAGTGGCAACACTAGGGGAGGGTGAAAAATAAAGGTGTTATGTTTTCTAAAATTGACTCCTTCTACCTTAGGCTAAGAACTTATCAATCACCCCTTGTAGGTACAGGATCCTGAAGATACACATGCACATACTTTTTCCCATCCATGACTGGTCCATGAATCCAAGCATACTATTGCACATGTCTTAATTCCTTTCTTTGCACTATTTATTTATAGTGTTTTTCTGCACTGTACCACTGCTACAAAAACAGCAAATTTCATGTCATATTAAGTCTGACTCTAATTATTATTCTTCCCACTATCTTGCACATATGCACTATTTTGAAATATTGAAATTTTAGTCTGCATATCAAAAACCAAGCAGTAGACTTGGCTTTGACATCTTGAGAAGAAGACTACACATCATTTTTCAGTCTTTAAAAAAGAAATAATTAGCAATAGCAAATTTTATTTATATAATATAATAAAAAACATTCTAAGGTATTTCACCAGAATACCTTCCAACAGAATTTGGCACTGTGCAACTTGGGACTCAAGCTAAGTATTAAGCAGATAAGGATAGAGAAGTAGAAAGGTTTAAGGAGATCAACCTAGAGATTAAGGCCAAGGGAGCAGAAGGCATGGCCACCCCTGTTGGAATACTTAATATCAAAAGCAATGCACAAATGCTGGAGGATTTCAGGATGCTGTCTGACTGACTGGCTCACACAAGCAGTTTGTGTGTTACTCTTGTTTGCCTGCATCTCCAGTCTCCCTTGTGTCTCGACTTAAAATCAAGGATGCACTAGAGTCCAGAATTAGATATTATGCAAACAGTTCAAGGGATTACAATGCTGTATCATAGAACAGTCACAGCACAGGGGCATCTCAAAATACTACAGATAGCAGACATTTGAAATAAGAACAAAAAATGTTAGAAATATTCAGTAAATATGCAGCAAATTGAAAATCCTTACATTGTACTTCCAGGGTGCTTAGGGGCGACTGGAGTAGCAGCAGAACTCTCAATGGATACGATTAAATATTCCCAATTCAGCCTGATACTGCTAAAAATCACAATTGCTTCCAAGGTCAGTATAGTCAACTAAGATGTTTTGATGTCTTACTGCATTTAAATGAACTATCGCTGCTTAAAACTGATGGAAACAATACCGATTGTGGATGGATGTGTCCTTGTAGGATTCGATGGAGGAAGTGTGGCTGCAGGTCAGCGATACAAATGAGTTTAAGGAAATGGGGTCTTAAACTCCCTATACCGGCTATCTTGCTGGCAAACGTGCAGTCTCTGGTGAATAAAATCAATGATCTCAGAGATAGGGTGCTGAGTCAGAGGGACATTAGGGCTGTGTGTGTCCTTTGTTTCATGGAATCCTGGTTAACCTCTTCCATACCAGATGCAGTGATTCAGATCGACGGGTTTACTATACACCGTCAGGATTGATTTACAGAGTCTCTCAAAAGGAGAGGTGGAGGAGTATGCCTCATGATCAACTCTTCTTGGTGCACAAATATATCAGTGCTGTCCCAATTCTGCTCCCCAGACCTGGAATATCTAGCAGTTAAGTGTTGTCCTTTTTACCTACCACGGGAGTTCTCTGGGGTCATTTTAGTAGCAGTATACATTGCACCTCAGGCCAATGTTAAGCTGGCTTTAGATGATCTGAACAATGGGATCAACATGCACAAGACAGCGCACCCTAATTTTAACCAGGCCAATCTGAAAAAAATCACTAAATAATCACCACCAACAGATCACTTGCAATACTAGATTGTTACACCATCATCAAGAATACCTACCATGCTATTCTACACCCTCACTTAGGGAAATCTGATCACCTGGCTGTACTTCTACTCCCTGAGTATAGGCAGAGACTGAAGATTGCAGCACCAGCAGTGAGGATCAAGAAGGTATGGACAAGGGAAGCACAGGAGCACCTACAGGACTGCTTTGGATCGGTGGACTGGATTGGAATCATCTTCAAACCTGGATGAGTATGCAGCATTTGTTACTGACTTCATTAAAACCTGTGTGGATGAGTGTGTGCCTACAAAGACTTACTGCACATTACCAAACCAAAAGCCATGCATAATCCAGGAGGTACGTCTGCTGAAGGCTAGATCTGTGGCATTCAAGTCTGGCAACCCAGCCCTGTACCAGAAATCCAGGTATGATTTGTGGAGGGCTATTTCAAGGGTGAAGAGACAATTTCCAATGAGGGTAGAGGTGATATTTGATGTACAACAACTCTGATGGGGTTTGCAAGACATTACTTCCTATAAAGTGAAATCAATGGCATGAATGGCAGCAATGCTTCACTACCAGATGAATTCAACACCTTCTATGCTGCTTCAAAAGGGGGAATATAACTACAGCTTTGAAGATCCCTGCTGCACCTGATGACCCTGTGATCTCTGTCTCAGAGGCCGATGTTAGGCTGTCTTCAAAGAGAGTGAACCTTCACAAGGTGGAATGTCCCAGTGAATGTCCCAGTTGGCGGGTGTATTCAAAGACATTTTCAACCTCTCACTGCTGTGGGTGTTTGCTTCAAAAAAGGCAACAATTATACCAGTGCCTACGAAGAATAAAGTGAGCTGCTTTAATGACTATCGCCTGGTAGCACTCACATCTACAGTGATGAAATGCTTTGAGAGGCTGGTCATGACTAGACTGAATTCCTGCCTCAGCAAGGATCTGGACCCATTCCCATTTGCCTATCTCCGTAATTGGTCAACGACAGATGCAATCTCAATGGCTCTTCACACGGCTTCACCTGAACAATCCAAACACTTATGTCATGATGCTGGTCATCGACTACAGCTCAGTATTTAATACTATCATTTCCACAATCCTGATTGAGAAGTTGCAGAACCTGGGCCTCTATACCTCCCTCTGCAATTGGATCCTCAACTTTCTAACTGGAAGACCACAATCTGTGCGGATTGGTGATAACATCTCCTCCTCGCTGACGATCAACACTGGCGCACCTCAGGGGTGTGTGCTGAGCCCACTGCTCTACTCTCTGTATACACATGATTGTGCAGCTAGGCATAGCTCAAATTCCATCTACAAACTTTTTGATGATACAACCATTGTTTTTTTTTAAACTTTTTTTTATTGTGTTTTCAAATAGTTACAGAATAAAAGTGTGTGAAAAAGAAAATATGTGTTACCCATCCCCCCTCCCCTTAACCCCTCCCCCCTAACATCCATTGTTGATAAAATCTCAGGTGCTGATGAGATGGCATACAGGAGCAAGATATGCCAACTAGTGGAGTGGTGTTGCAGCAACAACTTGGCACTTAACGGCAGTAAGATGAAAGAGCTGAATGTGGACTTCAGGAATGGTAAGACAAAGGAACATATACCAATACTCATAGAGTGATCAGAAGTGGAGAGAGTGAGCAGTTTCAAGCTCCTGGGTGTCAAGATCCCTGAGGATCTAACCTGGTCCCAATGCAGTTATAAAGAAGGGCAGCAAAGGATATACTTCATTTGGAGTTTGAAGAGATTTGTTATGTCAACAAATACACACTCTAAAACTTCTATAGATGTACTGGGAGAGCATTCTGAAATCTGCATCACTGTCTGGTATGCTGGGGAGGGGAGGGGCTACTGCACAGGACCGAAAGAAGCTGAAGAGGGTTGTAAATCTAGTCAGCTCCATCTTGGGTACTAGCCTACAAAGTACCCAGGACATCTTTAGGGAGCGGTGTCTCAGAAAGGCAGCGTCCATTATTAAAGACCTCCAGCACCCATAGCTTGCCCTTTTCTTACTGTTACCATCAGATAGGAGGTACAGAAGCCTGAAGGCACATACTCAATGATTCAGGAAAAGCTTTTTCCCCTCTGCCATCTGATTCCTAAATGGACATTGAACCCGCGAACACTACTTCACTTTTTTAATAAATATTATTTCTGTTTTGGCATGATTTTTAATCTATTCAATATACGTATACTATAATATATATATTTATTTATTATTTTATTTTATATTCTTCTTCTATATTATGTATTGCATTGAACTGCGGCTGCTAAGTTAACACATTTCAGAACAGATGCTGGTGATAATAAACCTGATTCTGATTCTGAATTCTACTCCTTAATTTTCCTCAAACTTTCTCTGTTACTTGATCAAAAAATGCAAGAAGAGCAATAAATCCCATCCTATCAGTTACCCTCTAGTTAAAAGGCTTAACTTTAGTGTGCCTATTGCTCTTCTCCATTACTGATCTAACCACTAATATAAAAATCTGTATGGGTGAGAGTCATGAGTGTTGGTGAAGTCCAGAGGGCAAAGCTGAATATTGAAGTCTGGAGTTCTACGAGGCCAGAGGTAGAATCCAAAGATTGAAGACCGGTCAGCAAACTTGGAGGTAGAAGCCTGAATGTCTCAAAGCCCCTGGGCTGGCATGCCCTGAACGTAGAGGCCCAATGTCTGAGAGTCCAGACGAGGGACTGGAGGTTGGAGGCACAATATATGTGAGTCTGAGAATCCAGCGCCAAGAACAAGAGGACCAGAGGTGGACTGGCCTGGGGCTGAAAGACTGCCTGTGTATGTGAGTGGGTGGGTGTGAAAGGGGTTTGTTTTGCTGTCGTTATCTTGTTTTGCTGTTGCTTTTGTTGTTATGCTGAATGTCGTGGGCATGTGATGTTGATACTGAATGTATGGCAAAACGTGCAGGTTGCCCAGAACATCCTTGGGTGTTAGTTGTTAATGCAAATGGAACATTTTACATGTGATAAATAAATCTGAATCTGAATCCCTCATTATATTTGTGGGCAAACCTGTACACAACAGAACAGCCTCACCAAGCTTCTTCATAATTGTTATAGGATGCTATACCCTGAACAAGAGTTCATTTGTAAAAAAAAGTCCAATACATCACTTCACTTGGAAATTCCTTGATGACTCAGCTATAGTTGGATGTGTAAAGAAAGGACAGGAGGATGAATATAGAGTCCTGGTGGAGTACTTTGTCAAATGGTGCAAGCTGAATCATCTGCAACTCAACAACATTAAGACCAAGGAGCTGGTGATTGTCTTTAGGAAGACTAAACTTGCATGGCTCCTTGTTACTGTTGATGGTGAGTATATGGATGTGGTGAGGACCTACAAGAATCTGGGGGTGAATCTGGATGACAGACTTAGGCGGAGTACCAACACAGAGGTTGTGTACAAGAAGGGCCAGCTTTGCCTCTACTTCCTGAGGAGTCTGAGGTCCTTTGGAGTAGGCAGGCCTTTCCTTCACATGTTCTACCAGTCTGTTGTCACCAGTACAATCTTTTATGGGGTGGCGTGCTGGGCCAATGCCATCAACACCAGAGATGCAAATAGACTCAATAAGCTGATTAGAAAGGCTGGCCCTGTTATGGGAGTCAAACTAGAACACACTGCAGGCTTAGGTAGAACAAAGGACCCTCCAGAAAATATTGGCAATGCTGGACAATGTTTCTTACCCTCTGCATGCCACTTGGGCTGAACTGAAGAGCATTTTTGGTAATAGATGAAGACAACTGTGCTGCTCTGAAGAGCACTATATGAGGTCATTCTTACCCTTGGCCATTAGGCTGTATAATGAGTCAACTTATAGCCAGGGAATTTCTGACTCCCTTCTTTTAGACTGTTTGAGGTAACTTGTTTTTTTAAATTCTTTCTTACTTCTCTTCTAATATTTGTATATCTGTGCACTTTTTATGCTACTGTGACACTGTAATTTCCTTTGAGATCAATAAAGTATCTGTCTATCCATCTAAGCTTGGATGCGTAACATCTGTTTCTCTCTGCCGAATCTTTGATACAGGTTGTGAGCAATGGAAGTCAAGCATTGATTCTTCCAGAATCTCACTAATTACATCCTGTGAAGGATCTGTTTATTCCTACTATTTGCTGTCTATGTGCCACCCACTGGATTGAAAATTGATCAAGAAACAGAAAGTGGAGTAGGAATGTATCAGAATAATACATATTATTTACAAATGGAGAAGGGCAGAAAAAGCTGCAGCCCAAAGGTACTGGAAAATTATATATCAAACACAGAAATCTAGCGTACAGAATTAGCAGCAACGCGGGAAGATTATGGAATATGTTTTATTTATTAATATTTTTATTCTCACCTTGAGTTCTCTAGTATTTCTGGTATGTTCTTTTGTGTCTTTGTGGAAGAAGGTGTGCAATATTTGTTAAATTTCTCTGCCATTTTCTCACCTCCCTGTGATCTATCTATAAGAAACCCACATTTGTCCTCAGTAATCTTTTCCCTATACCTACTGTAGAATCCCACGTAACCTCTTTTACTGTTTTGTTTCAGTACCCTTTTAGCCAGAGAGTAGTGAATCTGTTTAAATTCTTTGCCAGAAGCAGCTGTGGAGGCCAAGTATTTATGTATATTTAAGTTAGAGGATGATAGATTCTTGACTGGTCAGTGCATGAAGGGATATGGGGAGAAGGCAGGAGACTGGGGCTGAGAGGAAATTTGGATCAGCCATGATGAAATGGCAGAGCAGACTCAATGGGCTAATTCTGCTCCTATATCTTATGGTCTTATGTACCACTTTTCCTGTTATCTAAATTCTTTAACAAACCTCTTTCTTGGGCCTTTGCTCTTTCATAACCTCAGTCAGTATTTGTCTAAGTGAAGTCCATCAGTATCAGATATTGCACAATCATGTAACTTCCTTGTGCATCTGTTCCCATCCTGGACACCCTTCCACCCGCCACCCACCACCCCTGGTTTATGGCTGTTTGTGTAATGTAAACTCGCTCCTTCAGAATTCACAAATCACTCCCTGAAAATTTGAGCTTCAAAATAAAGATTACACCCCAAATTCATGTGTTTTTTTTTTAAAGTAAATACAAACTTTTGAAAAATTTGTTTTTCTTAATGAATGTGCACATGAAGGGGCTTTGTGTTACAGAAATTCAGGATATAAATTGTTTTCCAGGAATGCAACTCAACTCCCACCTCTATCATAATGAGGCAGTCTCCTGCATTTCACTCTTTGGGACCTATGAGTTGTAGACCTGGATAAGGTCATAGAGACAGAGATGGATGAAACCCTCATGAGATTTGAAAACAAGGATGATAGTTTTAAAATAAAAGTGCTGCTGAGCCATGAGTGAGGAAGACGTAAAGATTAGAAGCATGCTTGCTTGGCTATATCCATGGTCTGGAGGAATTAGAAGGTGGACAGAGAACTCTGAAGGAGTGTGAAGGTCAGTACTTTTAAGCCTAGAACATAAGGTGCTTGGCAATATCACGCACTTTTTGATTGATGCTGTCACATTTGTGTGTTTTCCCAGTTTATGATCGATAAGTCTATTCTTAACTCCATAAGTGCTTAGAGGGAACTGCCACACCACACATATCAGACTGAGACAAGTGTACTGATTCACTTTAAATGAAGTCATCCTTCAAAGTGAATTTACTAACATAAAGAACAACAGAAACAAAACAGCAAAGCAATACCAAAAAAAAAACCAATCTCTGCATTCAGAAGTATAGAAGAAGCCTGAACCACAGGAGATAAGTTCAATAAAAAAGAGGTTGCTTAAAAAAGAGGATTAATCGGTTATCTAGAGAGAACTACAACACAATACAAAGAAAGAAAACTTCACAATAATAATGGCCTCTGGCTGAAATTCATCTTTGGATGCTAGTAGGTATACATGTGAAAGTATAGGCGGCCAATTGTTCTCTGCATGTGACACCCAATCCATTCACCTCAATGGAACTGAATGCACGAAAGTGGGAATTGACTTATATAATCTCCTTAGACAGATTGCCAGAGTTGAGGAAGACTTGCTTCCTTCTACAGTTCTGTGGGTTAGAAACATAGAAAACCTACAGCACAATACAGACCCTTCAGCCCACAATGCTGTCGAAAATGTACTTACTCGAGAAATTACCTAGGGTTACCTATAGCACTCTGTTTTTCTAAGCTCTATGTACCTATCCAAGTGTCTCTTACAAGACTCTGTCATATCCACCTCCACCAACGTCACCGGCATCCCATTCCATGCACTCGCCACTCCATGTAAAACACTGATGAATCTCCTCTGTACCTACTTCCAAGCACCTTAAAACTGTGCCCTCTTGTGTCAGTCATTTCAGCCTTAGGAAAAAACCTCTGACTATCCACATGATCAATGCCTCACATCATCTTATACACCTCTTTAAGGTCACCTCTTATCCACTGTCGCTCCAATGAGAAAAGGCCAAGTTCACTCAACCTATTCTCATAAGGCATGCTCCCCAATCCAGGCAACATCCTTGTAAATCTCCTTTGCACCCTTTCTATAGTTTCCACATCCTTCCTGTAGTGAGTTGACCAGAACTGAGCACAGTACTCCAAGTGGGGTCTGATCATGGTCCTATATAGCTGTAACATTACCTCTCTGTTCTTGAACTCAATCCCATGGTTGATTAAAGCCAATACACCATATGCCTTCTTAACCACACAGTCAACCTGCGCAGCAGCTTTGAGTGTCCTATGGACTCGGACCCCAAGATCCTTCTGATCCTCCACACTGCCAAGAGTCTTACCATTAATACTATATTCTAGTATCATATTTGTCTTACCAAAATGAACCACCTCACACTTATCTGGGTTGAACTCCATCTGTCACTTCTCAGCCCAGTTTTGCATCCTACTGATGTCCCGCTGTAACCTCTGACAGCCCTCCACACTATCCACAACACCTCCAACCTTTGTGTCATCAGCAGATTTACTAAACCTCCACTTCCTCATCCAGGTCATTTATAAACATCACAAAAAGAATGGGTCCCAGAACAGATCCCCGAAGCACACCACTGGTCACTGAACTCCATGCAGAATATGACCCGTCTACAACCACACTTTGCCTTCTGTGGGCAAGCCAATTCTGGATCCACAAAGCAAGATCCCCTTGGAACCCATGCCTCCTTACTTTCTCAATAAGCCTTGCATGGGGTACCTTATCAAATGCCTTGCTGAAATCCATATACACTACACCTACTGCTCTACCCTCATCAATGTGTTTTGTCACATCCTCAAAAAATTTAATCAGGCTCATAAGACACAACTTGCCTTTGACAAAGCCATGCTGATTATTCCTAATCATATTATGCCTCTCCAAATGTTCATAATTCCTGCCTCTTGGGATCTTCTCCATCAACTTACCAACCACTGAAGTGAGACTCACTGCTCTGTAATTTCCTGGGCTATCTCTACTCCATTTCTTAAATAAGTGAACAACATCTGCAGCCCACCAATCCTCTAGAACTTCTTCCATCCCCATTGTTGATGCAAAGATCATTACCAGAGGCTAAGCAATCTCCTCCCTTGCTTCCCATAGTTACCTGGGGTATATCTCGTCCGGTCCTGGTGACCAATCCATCTGGATGCTTTCCAAAAGCTCCAGCATATCCTGTTTCTTAACGCCTATATGCATGATGGGTTCTGAGGTGGATTTAGAAGCCAATATGGGATCCGTAGTCTTTATCACCATAACAGGTACTGATGGAACTTGGAGTGACCCAGAGATTACTACAGTCTGTCATCTTTATTCACCAGGCCCCTAAATGGCAGCACCAACATAAATAATGGAAAGTCAGTGCTGATGGCAGTTAGGCCCTGCACAGCAAACACTCCAGTGCCTCATGGTGTGACAACTCCAAATGCACAGGCAGCACAAGATGTTTATAGTAGTTTTTCACAAATAAAGTGAAGTGAGGCATTTTATGTTTAATAAAACCCATAACACATTTTATTGATCTTCAAAACCTACACACAAATGCGTGCTAAAACTCTTTTTGCAATAACTTCATCACAACAGACCAGCCTCTTAAAGTGATACCCCAACTCAATGTCAGTGGTTTTGAATTATGTACCTTGCTCCTAATTATGTTACCTTACAAACAAAATGAATAAAAATCTCGATCTTTTTATTGGAAATATATAACAGATTCATTCTGCTCTTCAGCAATTCTTAGGGTTCAGCCATTCACTGTGTATATCTTAGCCTTATTAGGCCTCCTAAAATGCATCGCCTCACACATAAATTCCATGTGTTGTTCCTCTGCCATTTACCAATTGATCACTATCATCCTCACTATCAACAGAACCTCAATTTGTGTGTGATCTGCAAACTAACGGTCCTTCCGAAGTTCACGGCCAGATCATAATTGTATCTAACAAATATCAGCCTGCGACCACTGGTCACAGGCATCTAATTGCAAAAATAACCCTTGATCATTACTCTCTGCTTTTTTTTCCCACCAAGACAGTTTCTGAGCCAATATGCCAAATTGTTTTGGACCCCTGAGATCTTGACAAAGATCTTAATCAATATATCGAACACTTTACCTTCTTTGACCTGCCCAGTCATTTCCTTGAGGAGTTCAGTTAAATTATTCTGATAGAATCTCCCTTCAGTTATCCCAGATTGACTATCCTTGACTAATCCCCACCTTTAAATGCAAATTAATCCTGTCAGTCAGAATATTTTAAAATAATTTCTCTACCACTATCATTAGTCTCATTGATCTGTAATCATCTGGAATATCCGTATCGCATTGCTTGCATAAAGGTGTCATATTTGCTGCCCTCCAGTAAACTGACACCACATCTGTGGCCAGGAAAGATATGAATATTTGTTGCGAAGGTGGTTGCATATCCAAATATGTATTTTTATTTGTTAACTTTAATGGAACATATATCCTTTGGAATGTACCAGTGAAGAACAAGTTGTAGAAGAATCAGTAATGAATGGCTTGACCAATACAGTATGGAGAAATGACAAAACATCAATAAATTATATTAAAACTGTACTTGCATAAACTAAGTCAATCAAGAATTTTAGCCAATGAGTGATACATGGTGAAAAACTATAATGTGTTTTAGAAGGTATTCTGAAGTCAAAGGAAGTAAAAAAAACTAAACAGATAAAGTAACAAAGATGATAGAGAATTAAAACAGATGACAGCCGGAATAATTTTGATTATTGTTGAGCTTAGTTTCCAAGGAAAGTATTGTTAAACTATTGCTTGTTGTTTTATGAGTTTTTTTTCCTTACTTCTTTCTAATATGGCAGTGATCTTTACAAATTTGACAAGTATCTATAGATGCACAGTGGACAGCATGCTGACTGATTGCATCACAGCTGGCATGGAAACACCAATGTCCATGGATGGAAATACCTATAAAAAAGCAGTGGATTCATCCTAGTCCATCACAGGAAAAGCCCTCCCCACTGTTGAGTGCATCTTCAAGGAGCACTGCTACAAGCAAGCAGCATTCATCATCGAAAACCCCCATCATCCAGGCCATACTCTCTTCTCACTGCTGGCATCAGGAAAGAGTTCTTGGGCTCTACACCAGCAGGTTGAGGAACGGTTATTATTATTTAACCATCAAGCTCCTGAATCAGCGTGGATTAGTTCACTCACCTCAGCACTAAACTTATTCCACAACCTATGGACTCACTTTAAAGGACCCTACAAATGTTCTCAATATTATTTATCTCTTGTCTATTTATTATTATTATTGACATTATTATTATTATTATTATTAGTAGTATTTACACTAGCACAGTTTGTCCTCTTTTGCACTTTGGCTGTCCATTTTTGTTTGTGTGTCATTTTTCATTGGTTCAACTGTATTCCTTTGTATCAACAGTGAATGCCCACAAGAAACTAAATCTTAGGATGCTATATGGTGACATATACAGTATGTACTTTGATAATAAATTTACTTTGAACTTTGAATATACTAGACATTGGTACTCCACAAGGTTGTGTGCTCAGCAC
The DNA here is from genome assembly GCF_048418815.1 of Hemitrygon akajei. Taxonomy (NCBI): domain Eukaryota; kingdom Metazoa; phylum Chordata; class Chondrichthyes; order Myliobatiformes; family Dasyatidae; genus Hemitrygon; species Hemitrygon akajei. Next base: position 109,887,636 of record NC_133131.1, read on the forward strand.
CCTACTCTACTCCCTGTACACTCATGACTGCATAGCCACAATTCTCTTTAACTCCATTTACAAATTGGCAGACAATACCACTGAAGTGGGCCACATCTCAAATAATGATGAGCCAGAGTACAGGAAAGAGACAGAGAGTGTGGTGACATGTGCCATAACAACCTTTTGCTCCATATCAACAAAACAAAAGGGTTAGTGATTGATTTCAGAAAGGTCGGTGGTGCACATGCACCTGTCTACATCAATGGTGTTGAGATTGAGAGGGTTGAGAGCTTCAAGTCACTAGGTAGGAACATCACCAATAGCATGTCCTAGTCAACCACATTGATGTCATGGCCAAGATACCTCACCAACTCTTCAGGAAGCTTAAAGAGATTTCACATGTGTCTGTGGACTCCTACCAATTCCTATCAATGCACCATAGAAAGCATTCTATCTGGGTGCATCGCAGCTTTGTATGCCAACTGCCCGGCACATGAGCACAAGAAACTGTGGTGAGTGTGGATTCCATCACAGGAACCAGCCTCCCCTCCATTAGCTCTGTCTGTACTCACTGCCCCAGTAAAGCAGCCAGCGTAATTAAAGACCTCACCCACTCCATATATTCGCTCTTCTGCCTTCTCCCATTAGGCAAAAAACTGCAAGCACGTACCCACTAGGCTCAAGGACAACTTGTTTCCCACTGACATCAGACACTTGCACAGACCTCTTTTACAATAAGCTGGAACCCTGCCCCACAATCTACCTCATGATGATCTTGTACTTTATTGTTTACCTGCACTACTGTTTCAGTAACTTTTACACTTTATTTCACATTACTGTTTTACCGAATTTTAGCTTAATGCTCCGTGTAATGCTTTGATCTGCATAAGCAGTTTGCAAGGTAAGTTTTTCACTATACCTTGGTACATTGAAAAACATTAATAAACTGATACCAATACCGACACAACGAGATGTAGATGGGAAGATTCAAGTATCATGCACTGGAGAATCAGAATCAGATTTAATATAGCACATGTCATGAAATTTGATGTCTTTGCAGCAGCAGTACAATACAGTACATAATAATAGAGGGAAAAAACTTAATTACAGTAAAATATATATATTTACTGTAAATCACAGTTTTTAGTTAAATTAGTTCAAAAATTAAAAAAAAGAAAAAGAAAATAGAGAAGTTCTGATATGACCAGCTGCATGAAAGCTCTTTAAATGGAAATGCTTAAAGGACTGAGGAAGAGAACAAATCAAGGATTGCTTCACAAAATGATTCTGATAACTCTGGCAAATTCTAATAATTAGCAGCTGTGGCACTTCGTTGCCAAGCTGAGAAACAACTACAGATGAGTACAGATGTTGGCAGGCTTTTTGCAGCTCACTGACAAATTAACAAATCCTTTTGTATCAAGAGTAGAAATAAATCATAATTTGTTATTTAAGTAATCTACATGTTCAGTGGTTCTTTTGTAATATTTTAGAAATGCTAGATATTTGCAACATGGATTTTAGGTATGCTTTTATCAGTTTAATTAATAAGTTGTATTTAGTTGGAGGATGGAGCCAAAAACTGAAAGGATGCCAATATCTGTAATCATCAGAAGAACTGATGTTGAGAGTAATACAAAGTAAACAACAAACGTTGTATACATTGCAAAGAATCTTATTCCGTGGAAGCAAAGGCAGGTTACCGGCACCTTAAAACCATTTGCTTTGGGCAGATGGGGCTGTCAGCGATGGTTGGCAGCTCATCTCGGAGAACGAAAACTCTAATCTCAAACCTCTGCTGCTTTGCAGCTATACGTACTCATGGGGAAAGCTTCAGGAGTTAATCCCAAAGGAAATTCTAGAGCTGGAATCCGTAAGATAGTCCTACGTTGAGTTCAACACTAATTCCTGCAGTGGCAAATCCTGTGATGCCACCGATGGCGAATTCCTTTAGATGATCAGCTGTATGGAGAGGGGGTGCATGCTGCATGGGCAATAGCTTGCTCTGCATATCATACTGCCCTGCCTTGCATATCATGTAGACAGCAGCATCCATGGTTGATCCTCACCAAGCAAGGGCCTCCCCACACCACTAGGAGGAAACCTGAACATAAGTTAAGATTCTGATTCTGCAGCAGCAGTTCTACTGGGCTTAGTAGCTAAGCCTCACATGAAGGCCAGGAGCTGGAGTTGGTTGTTAGGGGCTACTTGTGACACAATCCATTGGGAGCATTTAATAGGTGGTGGGAGCTTATCCTCACCACCGCCTCTGGGGTGGGAGCATTTAATAGGTGGTGGGAGCTTATCCTCACCACCGCCTCTGGCTATAACAACCTTAAGGAACCCTCGTGGTGTGATCACTCCGAGATGCCATGCACTTGCTCAGACTCTTTAAGGAAGAATAATTTATTGAAAGGGATGGAAAATTGACTTCAGCATCTTGTCTTCAGTGGTACCAAATTTCAGAAACGGAATGTTGCTGACAGCTCCATATACTGAATATTGCAGATTTAGCAAAAGGGTCAGAGAGCAGATTTCTTCTCTGTAGTATGAGGTCGCAACCAGGGACTAAAGTCAATTCATTGATGCATCAGAGGGAAAAGAAACCAAATCAACAAGTATAAACAATAACAGAGTATAAAAGGTGGATGACAATTACTTTTATTTAAAAAAAACACACACACACAAAATGCTGGAGGAATTCAGCAGGTCAAGTAGCATCTATGGAAAGGAATAAAGTATTGACATTTTGGGCTGAGACCCTTCTTCAGGACTGGAAAGTAAGGAGGAAAGCCAGAATAAGGAGGGGCAGGGGGAAGCGTAGAAACTGGAAGGTGATAGGTGAAATCAGGTGAGGGCAAAGGTAGGTGGGTGAGGGAGGAGGTATGAAGTGAGAACCCAAGAGGTGATGGGTGGAAAAGACATGGGGCTGAAGAAGAAGGAATCTGATAGGGAAGGAGAAAACATTCAGTTCGCCTGACTATTGTGCCTTCAACCCCACTCCAGAGATTGGAGTGCAAAATCTTGGCTGACAGTCAAGTGCAGTATTGCATGATGCACTGTGGCCCTGATGTACTGCAGGAACAATGTCTCTTGGATGAGAATTTAAACAAATGCTCCATCTGCTTTCTCACATGGATGTTAAAGTCTGTGTTCTGAAGAAAATCATAGGATTGGTCCCTGCTTTCCCAGTTAGAAATAATCTCTCAAAAACATCATGAAATCTGATAACCTGTGAAATTTGGCTTGCTTTTTTTTTGGAAGCTTACTTTGCTGTGTGAAAATTGATTGCTGCATTTCTTTATAGGTGACAGTCGATCCCAGGGGATCATGTGTTTGTGCCTCTGGTGGACTGTGTCGTTTCCAAGGTGCAAGCCTGAGTGGGAAGATTTGAAGAACCGGCTGTTGCCCATGCAGCGGGTTCCCCCTCTCCACGTCACTGATGTAGTCCAAGGGAAGGGCAAGTGCCGATACAGCTTGGCACCAGTGTCATTACAGAGGTTGCCAGAGTGAAGTTGTAAACAACATCAAACTGCCTTAGGGACCCCGGCTCCAGATTTCTTCCTTGAGGTTTACTCCCAAAGCCTTTCCCAGGGGTGGCTATGGCTGTAAGGCCGCAGGGGTTTAAAATCAATGTTTTTCTTCTCCTATGCAGGCTGCCATCTAAGGCTAACGAGCCCCACTGTCCATCTTGTATGTACCGATGAAAAAAGATGGTGAGCTGCTTAATGAATGTGGGGAAGAAAATTCTGACTTGCATCCCTGGAGTTTCATTTACATAACTTTTGGTGAGGGCACCAGGGGAGATGCTGGAGACAATGAAAATACGATCAGTGTGCTTATTGAACATGGCACAAAATAGATATGTATTCACCAGCAGCGTTCATCAAATTGAGCAATAATTTTTCGTATAATTGACCATCGGGTTAAGGTAGTCTATTATTTTCCAAAAGAAGTAGTATTTCATCAGAAAAGTGATGTGCCATCATTTGCTGTGTTGTGATTCCTTATAGTATTCTCAAGTCTTCCAGTCAAGTCAAGTCACTTTTTATTGTCATTTTGATCGTAACTGCTGGTACAGTACACAGTAAAAACGAGACAATGTTTTTCAGGACCATGGTGCTACATGAAACAGTACAAAAACTACACTGAACTACGTAAAAACAACTCAGAAAAAAAAAATCTACACTAGACTATAGACCTGCCCAGGACTGCATAAAGTGCAGAAAACAGTGCAGGCATTACAATAAATAATAAACAAGACAATAGGCACAATAGAGGGCAGTAAGTTGGTGCCAGTCCAGACTCTGGGTATTGAGGAGTCTGATGGCCTGGGGGAAGAAACTGTTACAACGTCTGGTCGCGACAGCATGAATGCTTCAGTGCCTTTTCCCAGATGGCAGGAGGGAAAAGAGTTTGTAATGAGGGGTGTGTGGGCTCCTTCATAATGCTATTTGCAGCGTGTAGTGTAAATGTCCATAATGGTGGGAAGAGAGACCCCGATGATCTTCTCAGCTGACCTCACTATCCACTGCAGGGTCTTGCGATCCGAGATGGTGCAATTTCTGAACCAGGCAGTGATGCACCTGCTTAGGATGCTCTCAATACAACCCCTGTAGAATGCGGTGAGGATGGGGGGGGGGGGGGTGGTGGGAGATGGACTTTCCTCAGCTTTCGCAGAAAGTAGAGATGCTGCTGGGCTTTCTTTGCTGTGGAGATGGTATTTAGGGCCCAGGTGAGATTGTCTGCCAGGTGAACACCAAGAAATTTGGTGCCTTTAACGATCTCTACTGAGGAGCCGTCAATGTTCTTGGCTCTTCCAATGAGAGCTGTAAAGTCTGATTTAATTTTTAAATTGCTTAATGTTGAAATATCAAGACTGGATCATCATTTATACTTAATACATCCTTTTTTTGTGGAATAATTTATACAAAATGTTACTTCTTAACTTCTTTTTGACATAAATCAGTACCTAAATCTGAGGAACTGGTCACCCACCTGACCTGTAACAGGGCTCCTAGTGCTATGTTTTAGGAGTTGTTAGGAGCATACAGCTTCAGTCTGGTGACAATGATCCACTTGTCTCCTTTCCTCAGAGAAGCAATTAACCTCTGCCATCACAGCTTATAAAGAAACTGAGCAGTTTTCTCCTCTACCTTAGATTTGTTATCTGGATTGGCTTTTATTAATCACAAGAAAGGTTCTTCTCACTTGAAAATAACAAGAACTTGTATCTGCATTTTGTTTTTCATGTCTTAATATACCCTAGACCAATATTTTAAGATTAAAATTTTAAGACTATTCTTACATAGACAAGTATCACTGCAAATGAGCAGTAAATATGAACCCAAAGTTAATGAAATGAATATCAAATTATTTTGGTTGTATGTGAAGGATGTGTTAACTCTAGTGAGAGTGCGGAAAAGGATGATGGTTATATGGAAGAGGTAAATAGGACAGTGAATAGGAAAAAGCAGTTAGTATGCTTGCATCAGAGGTCAAGGAATAGAGACATAGAACATAGAATAGTACAGCACATTACAGGCCCTTCGGCCCACAATGTTGTGCTGACCCTCAAACCCTGCCTCACATATAACCCCCCACCTTAAATTCTTCCATATACTTATCTAGTAGTCTCTTAAACTTCACTAGTGTCTCTGCCTCCACCACTAACTCAGGCAGTGCATTCCACGCACCAACCACTCTCTGAGTGAAAAACCTTCCTCTAATATCCCCCTTGAACTTCCCTCCCCTTAACTTAAATCCATGTCCTCTTGTACTGAGCGGTGGTGCCCTGGGGAAGAGGCACTGGCTGCCACTCTATCTATTCCTCTTAATATCTTGTACACCTTAATCATGTCTCCTCTCATCCTCCTTCTCTCCAAAGAGAAAAGCCCTAGCTCCCTTAATCTCTGATCATAATCCATACTCTCTAAACCACGCAGCATCCTGGTAAATCTCCTCTGTACCCTTTCCAATGCTTCCACATCCTTCCTATAGTGAGGCGACCAGAACTGGACACAGTACTCCAAGTGTGGCCTAACTAGAGTTTTATAGAGCTGCATCATTACATCGTGTCTCTTAAACTCTATCCCTTGACTTATGAAAGCTAACACCCCATAAGCTTTCTTAACTATCCTATCTACCTGTGAGGCAACTTTCAGGGATCTGGGGACATGTACCCCCAGATCCCTCTGCTCCTCCACACTACCAGGTATCCTGCCATTTACTTTGTACTCTGCCTTGGAGTTTGTCCTTCCAAACTGTACCACCTCACACTTCTCCGGATTGAACTCCATCTGCCACTTCTCAGCCCACTTCTGCATTCTATCAATGTCTCTCTGCAATCTTCGACAATCCTCTACACTATCTACAACACCACCAACCTTTGTGTCATCTGCAAACTTGCCAACCCACCCTTCTACCCCCACATCCAGGTCGTTAATAAAAATCATGAAAAGTAGAGGTCCCAGAACAAATCCTTGTGGGACACCACTAATCACAACCCTCCAATCTGAATGTACTCCCTCCACCACAACCCTCTGCCTTCTGCAGGCAAGCCAATTCTGAATCTACCTGGCCAAACTTCCCTGGATCCCATGCCTTCTGACTTTCTGAATAAGCCTACCGTGTGGAACCTTGTCAAATGCCTTACTAAAATTCATGTAGATCACATCCACTGCACTACCCTCATCTATATGCCTGGTCACCTCCTCAAAGAACTCTATCAGGATTGTTAGGCATGATCTGCCCTTCACAAAGCCATGCTAACTGTTTCTGATCAGACCATGATTCTCTAAATGCCCATAGATCCTATCTCTAAGAATCTTTTCCAACAGCTTTCCCACCACAGACGTAAGGCTCACTGGTCTATAATTACCCGGACTATCCCTACTACCTCTTTTGAACAAGGGGTTGAACAACATTCGCCTCCCTCCAATCCTCCGGTACCATTCCTGTGGGCAACGAGGACATAAAGATCCTTGCCAGAGGCTCAGCAATCTCTTCTCTCACCTCGTGGAGCAGCCTGAGGAATATTCCATCAGGCCCCGGGGACTTATCCGTCCTAATGTATTTTAACAACTCCAACACCTCCTCTCCCTTAATATCAACATGTTCCAGAACATCAACCTCACTCATATTGTCCTCACTGTCATCAGGTTCCCTCTCATTGGTGAATACTGAAGGGAAATATTCATTGAGGACCTCGCTCACTTCCACAGCCTCCAGGCACATCTTCCCACTTTTATCTCTAATCGGTCCTACATTTACTCCTGTCATCCTTTTGTTCTCCACATAATTGAAGAATGCCTTGGGGTTTTCCTTTACCCTACTCGCCAAGGCCTTCTCATGACCCTTCTTGCTCTTCTCAGCCCCTTCTTAAGCTCCTTTCTTGCTACCCTATATTCCTCAATAGACCCATCTGATCCTTGCTTCCTAAACCTCATGTATGCTGCCTTCTTCCGCCTGACTAGATTTTCCACTTCACTTGTTACCCATGGTTCCTTCACCCTACCATTCTTTATCTTCCTCACCGGGACAAATTTATCCCTAACATCCTGCAAGATATCCCTAAACATCGACCACATGTCCATAGTACATTTCCTTGCAAAAACATCATCCCAATTCACACCCGCAAGTTCTAGCCTTATAGCATCATAATTTGCCCTTCCCCAATTAAAAATTTTCCTGTCCTCTGATTCTATCCTTTTCCATGATAATGCTAAAGGTCAGGGAGCAGTGATCACTGTCCCCCAGATGCTCACCCACTGACAGATCTGTGACCTGACCCGGTTCGTTACCTAATACTAGATCTAGTATGGCATTCCCCCTAGTCAGCCTGTCAACATACTGTGACAGGAATCCATCCTGGACACACTTAACAAACTCTGCCCCATCTAAACCCTTGGAACTAATCAAGTGCCAATCAATATTAGGGAAGTTAAAGTCACCCATGATAACAACCCTGTTATTTTTGCACCTTTCCAAAATCTGCCTTTCAATCTGCTCCTCGGTATCTCTGCTGCTACCAGGGGGCCTATAGAATACCCCCAGTTGAGTAACTGCTCCCTTCCTGTTCCTGACCTCCACCCATACTGACTCAAAAGAGGATCCTGCTACATTACCCACCCTTTCTGCAGCTGTAATAGTATCCCTGACCAGCAATGCCACCCCTCCTCCCCTTCCCCCCCCCATCCATTTTAAAGCACTGAAATCCAGGAATATTGAGAATCCATTCCTGCCCTGGTGCCAGCCAAGTCTCCGTAATGGCCACTACATCATAATTCCATGTATATATCCAAGCTTTCAGTTCATCACCTTTGTTCCTGATGCTTCTTGCATTGAAGTACATACATTTTAGCCCTTCTACCTTACTACCTTTATACCCTTTATTCTGCTGCTCTTTCCTCAAAGCTTCTCTATATGTTAGATCTGGCTTTACTCCTTGCACTTCTTTCACTGCTCTATCATTCCGGGTCCCATCCCCCTTGCAAATTATTTTAAACCCTCCCGAACCATGCTAGCAAACCTACCTGCAAGGATATTGCTCCCCCTCGAGTTCAGGTGCAACCCATCCAATCTGTACCGGTCCCACCTTCCCCAGAAGAGATCCCAATGGTCCAAAAATCTAAAACCATGCCCCCTGCACCAGCTCCTCAGCCACGCATTCAACTGCCATCTCCTCCAATTCTTACCATCACTATCATGTAGTACTGGCAGCAATCCTGAGAACGCCACCCTTGAGGTCCTGTTCTTCAGCCTTCTGCCTAGTTCCCGAAACTCACACTTCAGGACCTCATCCCTCTTCCTGCCTATGTCGTTGGTCCCAACATGTATCACGACTTCTGGTTGCTTTCCCTCTCATACCAGGATGTCATGCACCCGGTCAGAGACATCCCGGACCCTGGCACCCAGGAGGCAACAAACCATGCGGGTGTCCTTCTCACCTCCACAAAATCTGTCTGCTCCCCTGACTATAGAGTCTCCAATGACGACAGCTCTCCTCTTCTCCGTCCCATCCTTCTGCACCACAGGGTCAGACTCAGTGCCAGAGGCCCTGCCACCGTGGCTCACACCTGGTCGGTCATCCTCGCCAACAGTTTCCAGGACGGTAAACTTATTATTCAGGGGAATGGCTACAGGGGTGCTCTGCACTACCTGTCTACTCTCCTTCACTTTCCCCCCTCTGACTGTCACCCAACGACCTGCTTCCGGCAGCCTAGGTGTGACTACCTCCCTGTAGCTCTCATCTATGACTGTCTCATTCTCCCTTATGAGTTGAAGGTCATCCAGCTGCTGCTCCAGATTCCTCACACGGTATTCCAGATCGCCCAGCCGCAAGCACTTCTGGTAGATGTGACTCTGCGGGAGAGGGGAGTTCCCCCAAGACTGCTACATCTCACATCATGTGGCACTTGTAGAAAATGGTGGATAGATTGCACTTCGAGTATTGTGTTCAGTTCTGATTGCCACACTAAAGGAAGGACATGAAAACAATAGAGAAGTTATAGAACAGATTCAGCAGGATGATGCCTGGAATGGAGGAGTAATTGGATGACTAGGTTTATTCAGTCGGGAACTAAGAAGGCTGAGGGGTAATCTAATAGCGGTTCAGCAAATTATGAGGGGCTTTGATAGCATTGATGGCCTTTTTATCCTAGGGTGGGGGAACCTAGAACTAGAGAATAAAATGTAAGGTGAGAGGGGAGAAATTTAAAGGAGATATGAGGGGTAAACTTTTCTTACAGAGGGTGGAGTTTATCTGGGACAAGATGCCAGAGGAGGTAGTAGAAGCGGATACAATTAATTACATTTAAAAGACTTTTGGACAGGTGTTTAGATAGAAAAGGCATAGGGGGATGTAGGCCTAATACAGGCAAATGGGATTAAAGGAGGCAAGCAGCACTGCTAGCAAGGTCAAGGTGGTCCAAAAGCATCCACGTCTGTGCTGTATGTTACTGTGATTCCATGAATTTTAACTACACTCAATATTCAAATCATAACTAGTTTTTGAAAGAAACTTCAGACTGGTCGAATTTATTTAAAACAAAAGGACTGTCATCATCAGAACTGGTTGTTTAACTGGACTCTGTATACAAATCTTCCATTGTAAGTTTTTATTAATTTGAGATTTCATAGTTAAGGCCTACCTAAGTTATTATATTCTCACATATTGCTGAAGATTCACATTCTATTGGCATTTCACAATCATCTTATTACAAGAAATAGTATTCACAAAAGTAACTAGAAATTCAATTTCCTCTTTTATATTATAAAATTATATCCAACGCTATCCATGGTGGCTCTGTAGATAATGCTGGATATACTTTTATATTCAGCAATAATGAAATGACCAAGCATCTCAATCAGGTTTTCAGATTAAGTAACTCCCGTGGACAGTAAAGCAGGAAGTGAAAAGTACATACAACAGTTTTATTGAGAGGGAAATGAATATTGGCATAGAAGAATAGGATTAAATTAATCACAAAAATGCCTTAATTATTAAAAGAATTACAAAAGGAATGAAACTCAACATCCTTAAAATGAGTTTCAGTGACAACTATGGAATATTCAGTCACAACTATGGATTAATATGCCAATAAAAACTTGCCTCTGACTCAGCTAAGCTTAACATGCTCACATTCCTTTCCTGATAAGAATAATGAGTAGAATATCGAAAGACTTATCAACTCTAAAATTCCGATCAGGTTGCACCTACAAACATTACTATGTAACAATTTATATAAACTTTACACAGTGATGATGATGATGAGCATTGACAAATCATCCTCATTATAACTTCCAGGTCCTTTTTTGGGCAATAGAAATTTATGACAGTTTCAAATGCAGTCGAAGTGGATCAATCTTTGCTAAGCATGGTACTTACTGTTCAGAAATGGCTTTACAAGTTCTCAGAGAAATTTAACCCCACTTCATTTTTTGCCAAGTTTGTCAATTAGATCCTGCTGTGATTTCAATGAAACATCACAGCATGCAGTTTGCTGAGATATGAGAGGTTAACAGCTATAAGCTAACACATAAAAGTGGACACAATTGATAGCGAATTAACAATAATGGTTTACTAATAAGGTTGAGCATTTAACACCTAACTATCTATGCGAGAACCAAAATCTTCTATTCCAGTACCGTTGCAAAGAAGATACATTACATGTCTTCCTCACAGCATAATATATTTATACAGTATAAAGATTTTTCCCTCCACAAGAGGAATATCACTAACATAAACTGGAACTGTTTTGACAGATTCCAACTTGGAACTTGTAGACGTTAACAGAATCTGAATTGTAGCAGTTCTTATGGATCCAGAATTGAACTTCTGGATTTGAAAAATATGAAATATCTCGGATCATCTGCATTTTGTTCTGGAGAATGTCATTAGTCATTGTTTTGGAAAAAAAAAGCCTATTTTAGTATTTTACATTTTATTAATTATTTATCAGAACGAGTTGATCTGGAAATGGAGAACCTGCAGCACTGGTAATTTTGCGTGACGAGCAAATGGATGAAAAGTACTATTCTAATAGATTCTCCCGGTTTCTCTTTTTATCATTAATATTTAAGAATAGATCTTTCTCTGCAATTCTCCATGGAGTCTCAAGATCCCTCTTTGACTTCCCTCCCCCTTTGCACTACAAGTTGAAAACTGAATGGTTTAGCAGATCAGGCAGCATCTATAACGAGATGAAAAACTGAATTAATGCTGCAGGTGGATGACTTTCATCAGACCTAGTCAGTTCTGACACAAACAGAAAATGCAGGTAATCTGAAACTGTTGAATTCAATATTAAATTTTAATCATTCCTACTGACTAAGTTTAATTGGGAATATGCTAGAATAGATGCTAACCTTTGCAGTTTATGCAGGTCACAGTGTGGTAAGCCACTATCTATGGTTCTGACCATTTCATTCTGAAGTTATGCAGCTCACCTGAAGGATGTCCCATAATTTGGGAAGGCCATTATAAAAATTTCAAGACATAATCTGAGTTAATTCAACCCGGCTTGCCCTCTCTTCAGATAAACAACAGATAAAATGCTACTCTATTTTTGAAATTAGCAGGTTGGGTCAAAATGAATTCAATTTCTTCAAATCAAAATTTGGTGACAAATGATGGCAACAGTTTAGACAGTGAAATAATTTCACAAGAAGCAAAAAAGGAAAAGAAAAGCAGTGGCCAATTAGTGCACACAACATAATGAGTCACAGGACACAGGCAGAGATCTGCGGCAACTACTAAGTTTAGTTTTCTTGTACAAAAACATTCTTTAATTATGTAGTTGCTGTGTAATGGTATGTAGTATGTAGTATAGAAAATTCTTCTGATCTGCTTTTTTTCTAATGCAAATTTTAATATTTAAAATTCAAACAGTGTGTGAGCTTTTTAATGTAGAAAATAGATCTAAAATCATAGGATATGTTCGTGCATACCACAGCACTTTTGTTGTGCTTGTAAGAAGGGGGCAAAGCTATTATCATTCATTAAGGTGAACTTAATGCAAGACATTTAGTAATTGGAGAGTGGGAGTCTGTCATAAAGAGAAAGGAACAGATAGCACCAAGTATAATTTTGAGCTTTATATAAGTATAAGCAAATAGCCTCTATTGACACTGTGGGAAACATGCAAATAATTAAACAGGATATTTCCATCTACTGCATTTATACATTCTTCCCTTTTTCATCTTCAACACAAAGGAACCACACTTACATTTTTTTTAAAACAGTGATATCTTAGTCTGCATATATTGTTCATCTCGCATTTGCTTACTAATTTGATTTACTTACTCCCAGTGTAACCTCTCCTCCCCTGATTTACATAGTTCCAATGGATTTCAAGGAAAATCTCCAAGAGTGCTTCTGGACTTAAGAACTTTTTAAAAGCTATTATTAATGCTTTTTGAGATAGTGATTTAGATGCATATCATATTTTTTTACTGAGTTAAGTATTGTATGTAATTAGTTTTGCTACAACAAGTGTATGGGACATTGGAAAAAAAGTTGAATTTCCCCATGGGGATGAATAAAGTATCTATCTATCTATCTATCTATCATATTCAATATTTTCAGATCATATCCACCTTTGGACAGCAGGTGGCAGGAATGATTCTGCTCTTCTGCTAGTTTTTCCTGTCTACCACCGACCTTCCCTTTTGTGGATTTCTCTATTTCATCTTCTGCCTAAAGTCATTACATCTATGACATTTTCCAGTTCTGTCTTCCACTGAGCTGCTCTTTTAGCCTCAATGTTCATGTACACTGTAGCTAATCCATTTAAGTATCTAGACAGTGACAAACTCCTGGATATTGATGCTTGATATTAATTTTAAATGAATATCAAGGGGAGGGTGGACTCAGATTTTCTAATGTTGCTCGTTGCCATTGCCTAGCAATTTAGTGGCAGGAATATTAATTATCTCTAGATTCTTCATGTTAAATATATGACAGAAAGACCACAACTAACTGCAATATTTCTATACATAAAGGTTGAATGCACTGGTCAACTTTAAAACCAGGGAAATAACCTTGTAGGAAATGCCAGAGGAACTTATCAGGTCAGGCAATACCAAGAGAAGCCAGAATAAGGTAGTGTGGTGTGGGGGGGGGGGGGGGGGGGGAGGAGAAGGAGTCCAAACTGGCAGCTGACCAGGTGAGGGGGAAACTGGGTCAGTGGGGAGGCGGGCGGGATGAGGTGAGAAGCCGGGGGGGTGATAGGTGGAAGAGGCAAAAGGCTGTAGAAGAAGGAATCTAATAGGAAGGGAGAGTGGACTTTGAGAGAAAGGAGGAGGGGAATGAGCGTGATATAATGAGCAGATGAGGAGAACAAAGTTCAAAGATCTAAGTTATTTATTACCAAAGTACATATATGTCACCATATACAACCCTGTGATTCATTTTCTGACAGGCATTCAAAGGAAATACAATAAACACTATAGAATCAATGAAAGACAGCATCTGACGGGATGGACAAACAACCAATGTGCAAATACAAAGAGAAAAATAATAATAACATGAATAACAACTAAATAAGCAGTTATCAGTGAGAACATGAGATGAAGAGTCCTTGAAAGTTTATGAGATGAGTGAAGTTATCCCCTCTGGTTCAAGAGCCAGATGGCTGAGCAGTAATAACTGTTCTTGAACCTGGTGGTGCGGGTCCTGAGGCTCTTGGACCTACTTCCTGATAGCAGCACTGAGAAGAGAGCATGATCTGGATCGTGGGGATCTTTGATAACGGATGCTGTTTTCCCGCAGCAGTGTTCCTTGTAAATGAGCTCAATGGTGGGGAGGGCTTTACTCAAGATGGTCTAGGTTGAATCCACTACTTTTTAGAGGATTTGCCTTTCAAGAACATTAGTGTTTCCATACAAGGCTGTGATGCAACCAGTTAATATACTCTCCATGCACATCTATAGAAGTTTGTCAAAGTTTTAGATGACATAGAAATCTTTGCAAACTTTTAAGGAAATGGAGGCACTATCATGCTTTCTTCATAATGGCTCTTATGTACTGGACCCACGAAAGATCCTCTGAAATGATAACACTGAAGAATTTAAAGCTGCTGACCGTTTCCACCTCTGATCCGCTGAAAAGGATTGGCTCATAGACTGCCGGTTTCTTCTTCCTGAAGTCAATAATCAGCTCCTTGGTCTTGTTGACAATGAGGCAGAAGTTTTTGTTGCGGCACCACTCAGCCAGATTTTCAATCTCCCTCCTAAATGCTGATTTGTCACCATCCTTGCCTCAGCCAACGACAGTGGTGTCATCAGCAAACTTAAATATGACATTAGAGCTGTACTTAGCCTCACAGTCATCAGTATAAAACAAGTAGAGAAGGGGGTTAAATACACAGCCTTGTGGTGCAACTGTGCTGATGGAGATTGTGGAAGAGATGGTGTTGCCAATCCAAACTGACTGGGGTCTGCAAGTGAGGAAATCCAGTTGTGGTCCAATTGCATAAGGAGGTATTGAGGCCAATGTCTTGATTACAGTTTTAAAGGGATGATAGTATTGAAACCCACGCCGTAGTTAATGAAGAGCAGTGGTCCTCAACTACCGGGCCGTGGACCAGTACCGGTCCGCAAACCATGCGCTTCCGGGCCGCGAGGAAACGATACGATTTGGCAATATGAAATGATATGAGTCAGCTGCACCTTTCCTCATTCCGTCATGCCCACTGTTGAACTTGAACGCATGCAGGGTCATTACACACATGAGGTCATTACCCACGCGAGGTCATCAGTCACCCAAACGTCATGATACCATTGTGCCAGGGATCATTGGCTGGCCTTGGGTAACCGGCCGCCTCGTGTGGCCAGCAAGAAGTGCCGTTGATACTGGCCTGAAGTGGGGACAGATGGGCGCCGCCTCTGAACCTGTTTAGCACACCGAAAGTTTGTTGGGAACCCGGTGCTAAAATATTCGCGACAACCTAATTCGGGCTCAGGGTTTCGTAAGTAGCAGAGCAGCTACCTCGCTGCGATCTACTGAAAGCCATCAAAACTGCTTTGGTACCCTGAGTCCAAGCACTCTGCACTTAAAGACAAACCCGTTGAGTTTTTTGAGCGGAAAAAACATGAGCAAGCGGGACAGAAACTAAGTGCTGAGAGTCACAAAAACTAAATTGCGGAATAGACTGGACATAAGGAACCCCCTTTGAGTATCGCTGTATTTCAGTCATGATTAACACCACCACACCCCCCCACCCCCGTCGGCTGGTCCACAAGAATATTGTCAATATTAAACCGGCTTGCGGTGCAAAAAAGGTTGGTGACCCTTGATGAAGAGTATCCTGATGTATGCATCTTCAGTGACTAGATGTTCCAGGGTTTAGTGAAGAGCCAATGAGATGGCACCTGATGTTGACCTGTTGCAATAGTAGACAAATTGGAATAGATGGATCCAACTTGCAACTCAGCAGGAGTTGATGTTTCATCACCAACCTCTCAAGCCCCTCATTGCTGTGGATAAGAGTACTACTGAACAATAGTAATTGAGGCATATTACTATGTTCGTCTTAGGTATGGGTATAATTGAAGTTAGCTTCAGACTGCCGAAGCTAAAGCTTAAAGATTCAGTAAACATACAAGCCATTGATTAACACACATTTTTAGTACTCTGCCAGGTACCCCATCTGGGCTGGATGCTTTCCGTGGGTTCATCCTCTTGAAAGATGCTCTCACATCAGTCTCAGAGACTGAAATCACAAGGTCATTGAGGACAATGGGAGATTGTGAAGTTGCCTCCATGCTTTAATAGTAATAGCAAGCATAAAAGGCATTAACTAATCTGGGAGCAAAACCTAAGTTGCTTGGTTTCACTTTGTCAGAGGTGATAGCCCTACCACTGCTATCAAGTATTCTTTAGTGATTCAAGTTTGGTCTGGAATTGCCACTTGGTATGCAAAATGGTCTTCTGTTGATAGTACCTGGACCTCTTGTATTTTACTTGGTCACTGGACCTGAATGCCACTGATCTGGCTCTCAGCAGTTTGTTGATCTCTTGGTTCATCCAGGGCTTCTGCTTCTGGAAGAATTTGAATGATTTTGTAGGAACAATTGTTTTTAGGAAGCCTGTGACAACTGTGGTGCTTTCGTTCAGATCCTTTGATGCATTGGCCCAGTCTACTGACTTGAAACAATCCCATAGCCGCTCCTCAGCTTCCTGTGACCACCTCTTTGTTATCCTTATCTCTTATGTCTTGCCCTTTAGCATCTGCCTGGATATATGTTGGAGGACAGCCAGATGGTCAGAGTTCCCAAAATGGGGTCTAGGAATCAAACGGCAGGCATTTCTTGTAGTAGCATAGCAGTGGTTGAGTGTGTTGGGATTCCTGGTACTGCAGGTGATATGACAATGATGATCGTTTCACAGAGATTTCTTCAAACAAGTCTGACTGAAGTCCACAACAATAATATGAAAGACGTTACATACCTGCATTCTTGAGAGTTAAACTGGCCGAGTCCTTCAGAAGATCATGAAATTGTTAGCTTGCTAAGTCAGTTCACAAGTACATTATTTAAAAGGGAAATTACAGGCTGTAGTTTGCAGTGAGAGTAGTTCAGAAGGATATTTAGAAGTTTTGTAAGCTGCCTGCAAAATATCACTGTCTTTCATCTTGCTACAGGAGAGGTAAGCAAGGAACCAGAATAAGGAATTTAACACGTTGGTCCATGGCCTGGCCTCCTCTGCCGTCATTATTAGGCCACTTTCTCTTTATTTCCATTCTTAATCTGGCTTCTTGCCCTTCCTTTCTAGTCCTGATGAAGGGTTTCAGTCCAAAGTGTCACCTGTTTATTCCTCTCCATTGATGGTGACTGACCTGCTGAGTTCTTCCAACATTTTGTGTGTCTTGTTTTGGATTTCCAGCACCTTGCATTTACCATCCGGTAAGCTGCATGACTATAATCTCATGAAACAGCTGAAATCATAGCCTTATCCTTGCCTCTGTGAAATCTTTATACAACCATACATTCTGCTGGATATCACATCTCACTTCACCACCTGCTTTAAGCTCATGGCATTTAGGAGAACATCCTCAGAGAATATCAGACATATTAAGAACCTACTCAGAGAAATAGGCATTTTGGCTGGAGGACAGTTATCCCTTTAAGAAACTTGCTAAGGAAATAATTCTGTGCTTCCGTGTCCAATTCTGAGAACATAGCTGAGCTGTTGCTATTGAGCTAGAACACATGTTGGAATAAGGGAGAAAGCTGCTGATCTGAGATAAGGAGTCATTGCAGCAACATTCCAGAGACAAGCAGAAGCCGCCTACAGGACAGGGAAACAAATTAATTCACTACACTGACTCAGAATCTTATTGTAAGGTGCTGAAATCACTGCTAAGAATGCAAGCTGAGTGTCAATATACTGAAATGGACTATCATTCCATTTAAAATATATATGAATGATTGTATAATCAAAAATACAAATTTGCTATAGAGTATCACATTAAAAGGACAGCTCAAACAGGGCTGGCTAATTTGAATACTGAAGCAAGATGAGGTACAGTGGTATGCAAAAGTTTGGACACCCCTGGTCAAAATTTCTGTTACTGTGATTAGCTAAGCGAGTAAAAGATGACCTGATTTCCAAAAGGCATAAAGTTAAAGATGACACATTTCTTTATTATTTTAAGTAAGATTGCTTTTTTATTTCCATCTTTTACAGTTTCAAAATAACGAAAAAGGAAAAGGGCCCGAAGCAAAAGTCTGGGCACCCTGCATGGTCAGTACTTAGTAACACCCCCTTTGGCAAGTATCACAGCTTGTAAACGCTTCCTGTAGCCAGCTAAGAGTCTTTCAATTCTTGTTTGGGGGATTTTTGCCCATTCTTCCTTGCAAAAGGCTTCTAGTTCTGTGAGGTCCTTGGGCCATCTTGCATGCACTGCTCTTTTGAGGTCTATCCACAGATTTTCAATGAATCTGTGTCACAGTCAAGGGATTGTGAGGGCCATGGCAAAACCTTCAGCTTGTGTCTCTTGAGGTAGTCCGTTGTGGATTTTGAGGTGTGTTTAGGATCATTATCCTGTTGTAGAAGCCAACGTCTTTTCATCTTCAGCGTTTTTACAGACGGTGTGATGTTTGCTTCCAGAATTTGCTGGTATTTAATTGAATTCATTCTTCCCTCTACCAGTGAAATGTTCCCCGTGCCACTGGCTGCAACACAAGCCCAAAGCATGATCGATCCACCCTTGTACTTAACAGTTGGAGAGGTGTTCTTTTCATGAAATTCTGCACCCTTTTTTCTCCAAACATACCTTTGCTCATGCAGCCAAAAAGTTCTATTTTAACTTCATCAGTCCACAGGACTTGTTTCCAAAATGCATCAGGCTTATTTAGATGTTCCTTTGGAAACTTCTGATGCTGAATTTTGTGGTGAGGACACAGGAAAAGTTTTCTTCTGATGACTCTTCCATGAAGGTCATATTTGTACAGGTGACACTGCACAGTAGAACAGAGCACCTCCACTCCAGAGTCTGCTAAATCTTCCTGAAGGTCTTTTGCTGTCAAACGGGGATTTTGATATGCCTTTCTAGCAATCCTATGAGCAGTTCTCTCGGAAAGCTTTCTTGGTCTTCCAGACCTCAACTTGACCTCGACTGTTCCTGCTAACTGCCATTTCTTAATTACATTATGAACTGAGGAAACAGCTACCTGAAAATGCTTTGCTATCTTCTTATAGCCTTCTCCTGCTTTGTGGGCATCATTTATTTTAATTTTCAGAGTGCTAGGCAGCTGCTTAGAGGAGCCCATGGTTGCTGATTGTTGGGACAAGGTTTGAGGATTCAGGGTATTTATAAAGCTTTGAAATTTGCATCACCTGGCCTTTCCTAACAATGATTGCGAACAAGCCATAGCCCTAACAAGCTAATTGAGGTCTGAGACCTTGGTAAAAGTTATCTGAGAGCTCAAACCTCTTGGGGTGCCCAAACTTCTGCATGGTGCTCCTTTCCTTTTTCACTCTAAAATTGTATGAAACAAAAATAATACACTAATCTTGCTTAAAATGTTGAAAAAAATGTTTCATCTTTAACTTTATGACTTTTGGAGATCAGTTCATCTTCTATTCACTTAGCTATCCACAGTAACAGAAATTTTGACCAGGGATGCCCAAACTTTTGCATGCCTCTGTATCTGAACCCTCAAGATTGTTCTGTCATTTGATACTATCATGGCTAGTCTTAACTTTAAATCCTTTGAAGAAACACAAGGTCTGAGCAGCGACTGCCCTTTGGTGTGGAGAATTCTAATGTTACATACACCTCTTAGTAATTAAATTCTTCCTGATTAAATATTATGTCATATGGTTTGAGACTTTCCATCTGCGGGAAAACATCCTTCAATATCCATCCTGTCATATATTCAGTTGAAATCTGGACATTAAGGCATGTTTTGTTTTCATGATTTCATGATGTAACTTCATACTTGACTGAGGCTGACTTATTCACTCAATATAGCTTAACCAAAATTTCTTTAAATTCATTTAATTTTGGCAGTGTGAGTGTGAGTATAAAGACCACTATTTATTTTCTATTTCAATTGTATTTGAGAAGATTATGGTGAACTGTCTTTGTGAACCTCAACAGTCAGGGTTGTTATTCCAATATGATCTGAATTGGTAATATAAAATATTAAACCATATGTCAAATTAGGTGCCTTTGCCTAGATTTTTGATTGGATTATCTTTTCCTTCACTTGATGGAAATGAGAATTATATTTATTTTAATGAGTGAAACATAACAATTATTTCCAGTTTGTTTTACAGCACTCAGACAATCTGAGTGAAGAGTCCTTGTTGCTCATTACCCTGGTGCTCTAATCAGGTTTCCATCTAAGGTGTGCAGAGGATGGGATTTGTTCTTGTAAAATGCTCCTTATAGAGGCACTTGGACCATATTGTCTTGAAGGAGGCCATTCCTAGATATTCCTGGGCAAAATCATCTTAACCTCACACCACCAACTTAAGAAGCATACAAGACAAGTTCTTAGAAAAGTTTGATGCTTGATCTTAGAAAAGTACAAGCTGGAGTAGCACATTAGGTAAAAAAAAACACAGCTCCCGTAAACACTTGCAAAATAAAGGGGAGACTATTAGTGTTCATTACTATTCATGTACACAGGGTATATAGCAAGTTCAGGCAAAGCATGTAGAGGTTCGAAGGTTGTAGTCTGAACTGTCATTAGCTTTGCTGAAAGCATCTTGGAGTCTGTCTCACCCTTGAGATGTATTAACTAGACTAAAGTTGCATTTTTTTTGCAGTAGATGGAAACTAAACTCATTACTAAAAGGAAAATTTGGAAAACACCTTTTAACAATGTCATATTGTGAATCAATTATTATGATATTGAAAATAAGCTACTTGGAATTATGAATCTCACACCTTAAATTTTGAATTGAGAGAAATCTTGCAATGTTAGAACAGAATGCAGTAATTTTGGAAAGGAGTTAATGTGAGTTTGTAAGGCAGAAGAAATTGATGTTGGAATAAAGGCAAAAATGAGTTTAGTAGTCTTTCATGAATATGATTGATTGTAAGGGATCTGGGCAGGAAGACAGAGATTACAGATTGCCGCATAGAAGAATTATATTTTTACTAGGAAATTCATCCCTTATTGCTAGGGTAGTGGCAGAGCATCACACACACCTCAAAACAGACTGAAGGCGGTGTAAAACAAAGTACAACATATTATCACAACTGCATGATGTATCCAGCACCTGAATTTCTGTGCAATTAATTAACACCAAAACATTGGCAGTTAGCTGATCTTCAGGCGAGAGACATGCTATGATAAAATTATAGTAAGGGGACAATGCAGACAAAAGTTTGCTAAAGAAACAATTGCAGTTGAGAGTAAAGATGATATATTGGATGATCCTGAAAATGGATCAGTTTTTGCACTTGAGAGAAAATCTCAAATTGCTGAATGTGGCTCAGCTGTTACTGACATTGAATGGTCAGACAAGGTGTCTACCTTAGCTGTTCAAGGCTGTGAAAGCAAAGATGAGGATCATTCTAGGGAAAAAGGGCAAGGGATTACACAACATTGGATCCAGATAATCAAAAGTGGAAGCAAAGGTATAGTTGTGCAGATCAGTAGTTGAAAAAATGCTGGGGCAAATGAAGGGTCAAAGGCAGGGAGATTTGAAAACAAAAAAAAAAGGCATAAGTAAATTGGGATAGAAGTTCATTTGGAAGTAGTGACAAAATTAAGTGCTGATTTCAGGAGGAAGATGGGCAATAATGGGGCATTCTCTGAAACATAGTTCTGTTTCAGTCAGACTCTTGGGGACATTTTCCCCATTTTGGCTCAATCCCAGATGTTATTGAGCATTATGAAAGGCTGAAATGCTACTTGTGACCTGGATTGCCAGCCCAATAGGATAATCTTTATATTACAATATTATTTTTCTCTTTTATTGTGTGCACAGTTAGCTGTTTATGTCTTAGTTGCTTTCAGAAATGCAGGATGTGAAGGCACAGTTTACACAGTATGTACAGTTTGTAAACTTATTGTAAAACATGAACAGCTCAGTGGGTGCATTCTGCAATCTGATGCGCACATGAATTAACATCAAGTACATCTCCAGGTTTTAACGTGTGGCTCTGCATAGGTTGTTCCCCAGAAAATGACTTTGATGCCATTTGTATTTTATGGGCAATTAAACAGCGTGTTTTAATAGAAGCATCAATTACCTTGTGAGAACCAATTGCTGTTTTATGAAGGATGTTATTAATTCAGAAAATTTATCTGTACATAACTTCCCTATGTATTTATCATAATTCTCACAACTGCAAGCTTCATAACATTTACAAATATTGTGTTGTTTCACGATAGCCAGTTGTTTAGAAATCAAATGTATGAGCTTTGAATTGATTCCCACAATAAAATGCAAAATAAATTTCTTAACTTGTGTGTTGCAGTTCTGGTAATTTACCTAACCATAGCTAAATGTGTTCAGTGTAACAAAGTCCATGAAGAGATGAATTGGGGATTGGGGAAGGCGCTGGGGTGCAGGGGTAGAGAAGGGTGGAAACATTATAGGGAAGTCCACTGTCAGCTTAACTACTTAAAATTTTGCTCTAAAGTTTTTTTTTCTTTTATTGGGAAGCAGTTAGAAATTGTTTTCCTCAAATGGAACACAAGGTTGGCTGAGTCAAAATAATTGTAAAAAATTATAAATAAAGAAATATATTGGAAATATACAAATATTTATGATTTTGCCATGGATAAGCTGTCTCCTCAAGACTTAAATTATTAATATTACAGCTATCCAGTGTCGTCCTCTTATACTCTATATATCTATTCTCCTTAGACCTCACAGCACAGTCATCATCACAAAATTCGGCAACCATTATAAAATGGTTGAGAAATCAAGGATTTTCTTCCAAATCTAGAATTATACACCCATCTCTTTATTTATCTGGATCATACTTCTAAGAGTGGGCTTGACATTGATTTCCACAACATTAATTCCCTGACTCGTGTGACGCAACTTTGGTAATTTACCTAACTGTGAATAAACTACACAGATTAAGAAATGTGTTAGGAGTGGGGTGATGGGGACAGGTAGAAAAGTTACATGAAGGTCTACTGTCAAGCTTAAAAATATAAATATTTCTGTTTTTGCACAGGAACCGGTTTATTAGGTAAATAAAATTAAGGAAGCTCTGAAGGAGCATCTTCAGCTTGAATCATTAGATTAGTTCCTCTTTCTAACTCAATTAATTCAGATGGTCCTACTTCCCTGCTTTACAACTTTTTCTTTTCCTTGGTATCCACATCAAATGATGAAGGGCAGTGAAGTGCGTTGCTGCTCAATGGGATATGTACTTCTATTTTGTATCAGCTACTCCAAACACTATTTACTTCTAGACATACAAAGGCAACTAAACAAAGCCATGACTAATTTAAGTTCCTAGTAATACTCTAGATGCATATAAAAGATAAAAGCAAGTCTGTTTACAATTTACTTTTTAGGAAAAATATTCAATTTCTTTTTTCATTTTACATCCTATTTTAAAAGCTAAAGAATACATAGAGGCGAAAACCCATGACAACAATGTCCAGAAACCATTTAAAATAGAAACTAGTAGCCAGGCCCCCCTCTCTTTCTCAAATGGCATTGATGAGCTGCTTCTCCAGCTCTCTTTGAAAACTGTAGGTTCTGGTTCTCAGCTTCAAAAAAACCCAAACAAGGAAAAAACATCAACACAGACTCATCACACTATAAATTGTTCATAGGGTAGATTACCAAACCAACAACACCCAAGTTAGGAAATGAGCAGTATTTATGATGTAAAATCAGGATGGGTATCACCAGACAGGTCTCCATGTCTTGTTCCCCATCCCTCAACTTGTTTATTACAATTGTATGAGTGAAGGAAATTTCACAGTAGATTCTGAAGCATCCATATGCTCAATTATACAGAGATATCATTAAAATAGAGTTTGTGATTTCCTGTCCTTTCTTTGGAATCATCAGCTGAAAGCAGTGAATTGGCAGAAATTTAAGACTCTTTGCATTCTAAAATCTCATTGTGAAAAGTACTGAAATTATTTTTCTTGTTGAATAAGCTCTATCACAGTTTAAACATCATTCACAACTTTAATTATAGTTATGCAACTTCTTTGTCTTTAAGTAAATATGTTTGATATGCGTTTTATCAACTCTTGAAATAAATATGTTGAAATTCCAAAACTTTTAAAATAATGTAAGTTGTCTTTGTCTGATTGTTTGATATTTTACCTCCTAAATATCTCATGTAAAATTTAAAGTGTTTATTTTATTCTCCATTAAATGTTTAAAAACTTAATTTAACATTGTGCGTTTCAATAACTGACTTGGTATCCATCAGAATTCTGCACTGTGATTAATCACTTGACTTGTTTCATGACATTACAATGGTTGATGTTGGACAATATGTGGCACCATTTAGTTTGCACTTGCCAGCATTTTTACTCAGGAACGGACAAGTTCTCTTTGATTGTCAGATTGCTATATTCAGCTTTCATTGAGGTCAGCAGTGAACATCACTGCTTGTCTCCTGCCTGAAGAATACAGGCCAATCCTTGACTGTACAAACAGAGCAGGTGAAAGTAAGTTAAATTTATTACTGGTAGAATTGTATTATGAATGCTATTTATTTTAACCATTTGTGCTGATGTAATAGTAATTTTATTACTGGTACATCACAGGTGCCTGTAGCTCTTTCACCCCACACAAACAATTAAATTCCTAGGTTTTGTTACAAATGCAAGAGATTCTGCAGATGCTGGAAATTTTGAGAAACACACACAAAATGCTAGAGGAGCTCAGCAAGTCAGGTGGTGTATTTGGAGGGGAATAAACTGTTGACATTTTGGACTAAGACCCTTCACCATTACTGTAAAAAGAGGGCAGAAGCCAGAATAAGAAGGTAGAGTAGGAAAAGGAATACAAGCTGCCTGATGTCAAACATCTTTCCTCAACCGACTGCATAAGGATGATCTCTCGGTGGCTACCCATTTCAATTCAGAATCAGAATCAGGTTTATTATCATTGACATACAGTATGTTGTGAATTTTGTCATTTTGTGGTATTAGGTTGGAAGAGCAGCATCTCGTACATGGTTTGGGTAGCATTCGGGACTGTCCTCCTTTTCCCTGTTTCCCCATCTCCTACGTTATATTCTGTTAATGATTCCAGCCCAACATGACACTGTATCTCTTCATCCTCTAGCTCTAGATCTACATCTATGACTGTCGCCTGGTTGCACTCACATCTATGATGCAGTACATGAAGGGTTGGTCATGGCTAGAATTAGTTCCTGCCTGAGAAAGGACCTGGACCTGCTGCAATTTTCCTAGCACCACAACAGGTCTACAGCAAATACAGTTTCATTGGCTCTCCACATGGGCTTTGGTCCATCAATGCCTACATAAGGCCGCTGTTTACTAATTACTACTTGGAGTTCAACACGATTTTCTCCTCAGTACTAATCAACAAGCTACAAAAGCAGGTCTCTCTACTTCCCTCTGCAAATAGATTCCTTACTTCCTCATCAGGAGACAACAGTCAGTAAGGATGGGTGATAAGATCTTGTCTTTGCTGACAATCAACACAGCTGCACCTCACAGATGCATGATTAGCTCACTGCTCTACTCTCTCTACACTCTTGACTGAATGGTTAGATACTGCAGAAATGGCATCTATCAATTTGCCGATGACATAACTGTAGTTGGCATAATAACAACGAGGAGGAGTACAGGAGTGAAATTGATTGAATGGTGTCACAAAAATAACCTGACAATCATTGTCAGCAAGACCAAAGTATTGATTGAGGACTTCAGGAGGGGGAGGTCAGGAAAACACACACCAGTCTTCATTGAGGGGTCAGCAGTGGAAAGGGTGAGCAGCTGCAAGTTCCTGGCCATCGACATTTCAATGGATCTATCACAGAACAGCTTACTGACGCAATCATGACAAAGGCATGCCACCAGCTGCACTTCACTTGGAGTTTGAAGAGATTTAGTTTAACAATTATAATAACTTATTTATAGAGCACTTTTCATACAGATGATGTAGTTCAAAGTTCTTTACAATGGGATAAAGTGCAAACATGAAAGTAAAATAAAAAAAGAATAAAAATAAACTTGAAAATAAAAGAGAAAGAGGTGTTAACTAAAAGCAAGGTTAAATAAAAAGGTTTCGAGCTAGCATTTAAAAATGTCAACTGACTCTGCATCCCTTAGAGTTTTAGGTATTGAATTTCCACAGTCTGGGAGCATAGTTCAAAAAAGCTGACCTGCCAAATGTCTTTTGAGGGAGATTGTTTAAATTTAATGATTGGTGGACAAAGACCTGAGAGCTCGAGGAGGATTATAAAACAAAAGTAATTCTCTGATATACTCTGGTCCCAGACCATTAAAAGCTTTAAAAACGAGTAAGAGAGAACTTTAAAATCAATTCTAAAAGATACAGGAAACCAATGCAGAGTAGCTAATACAGGAGTGAACAGCTGCCCCATTTTGCTTTTAGTGAAAAGTCCAGCAGCGGCATTCTGAATGAGTTGAAATTTGTCAATAGATTGATTTGGAAGACCAACACAATGTGCACTGCAGTAATGTAGTCTATTTGATATAAAGGCATGAATTAGTTTTTCAGCATCATTATGTGACAAATATAACTATACCTTTGCAATATTTCTTAGATGTAGAAATGCTGATCTGCTAATTTCTTTTTGTAGGATTCAAAATTCAAATCTGAATCAAGGATAATACCAAGGCTAGATACTTCTGATATTACAACGGGAGCCAAGTTCTCAAGTTTATCAAGAAGTTTATCTCTTTTGGCTTTGGGACCAACCAGAAATATTTCCGTTTTATCTTCATTTAGTTTTAGGAAACTACTGCTCATCCATTTGTGTATTACAGCCACACCAGCGGTCAGAAAAGATAGGGTGTTAGTATCCTCGGGTGCAATTGAGATATACAAATTTGTGTAATCTGCCTAACTGTGGAAGTCAAGTTTATGGTCTCTAATGATGTCTCCTAAGGGAAGCATGTATAAGGAGAATAATGTCACCGAAGATTCCAGAATGTTTCTAAAGATGTACTTTGAGAGTATTCCTGTCACTGTCTGGTATGGAGGAGTCAACCTGCAGGATTGTAAGAGGCTTCAGAGGTTGTAGACTCAGCCAGCTCTATCACAGGCACATGTCTTCCCACCAATGAGGACATCTTCAAAAGTTGCCATCAAGAAATCAGCATCAAAGAGACGGCATCCGTCATTAAGCACAATCACCATCTGAAACATGCCCTCTTCTCGTTGCTACAATCAGCCAGGAGTACAGGAGCCTCAAGACCCACACTCAACTTTTCAGGAATAACTCCTCCCCCTCTGCTATCAGATTTCTAAATGGACCATAAACCCATGAACACTACCACGGTATTCCACTTTTTCATTATTTATGTTTAAATTTTACCTTTTAGTAATTTGATATGCCCACAGTATAGTAGTGCTGCCATAAAACAATTAATGCCAGTGATAATAATACCACTGAAACTGATTCTGATGCTGAGAATCTGTAAGCGTTTGGCAGCATTCTGTGTGAACAGAGGAAGGCAACATCATGGAAAGGAGTGCGTGCACAGAGGTTGTGTCCCAGTACCCAGTAGATTAATATCCAATCCCTAGATTTTCAAGGAGATACAACATACAATGCTCAAGCATAGTTCATGGGGGATGCAATGGCTTCTGGCTTGTCAGATTAGACACTCCTTCCTACCATGTTTTTATTTTCTATTTCTGTTTATATGATGTTTTGCACTGCTGCATATCATACTAATTTCCAAAATGATTGTAATGTTACTGGACTAGAAATTGTTTTGTGGATAGCAAAACAAAAATGGGAGTGCACAGTTGAACTGTATTAGTTTCTTCTGAGGATCATGGGAATGCAACGAGAAACTCACAGTGACCAGTATTTAGTTCATGCGCCATTTCAAGATTTGCTCAAGAAGCATAAGCTTCAGTGTGATTGCCCATGAAGGCTTCAGTTCTCAATGACAATTGCTGCTGTATGTAATGTGGTTGAATCAGCTGATCCAACTTTGGGAGAATTGGAACAACAACAGGATAAAGCACCCCGTTCATCTGCCTGATTACGTAAAGTGGGGCCAAAGGTAGACCCTCACAAGGAAGCAGTACCCAAGCACATAGAAAGCTCTGCCTGCAAAATGGTCTATCAGTGTGTGAGGGAAAAATAAAGTCATAGGGTTATTCAGCAGCAACAGATCCTTCGGTCACCATGTTCCCTTACACTATTCCTATTTATCTGTATTCACCTATTTAAATATCTGTCTAAATACCTCTTAAATGTAGTAATTGTAATCAATTCCACCACCTCCTCTGGCAGTGCATTCCTGACATTAAGCACTCTTTCCATAAAAAATGTACCTGTTACAGTAGATTCCTGTAAAATTTCCTTCCTTCCACCTTAAACCTGTGTCCTCTTGTTTCTGATACTCCTACCAAAGGAAAATAAAAATTTTGAGTATCAGCCCTATTCGTGCCATCTTTATCTTCCGTGGTAGACTCTCAATACACTCACTGCGGCAGATGTTCAAAGATTTGTTTTTCCTGCCTGATACTGATACTGCTTGCTGCTTATGCAGAGGTGCCTCATTCTTGTAGCAGTGACATTAAATGTGTGTTACAATCTGACTGACAAACCAGCTATGCTTACAGCAGCTTTTGTGTCTAGGCATGCTACCAACACATGAGCATGCAACTCAAATTCCCATTGTAAGTAGTAGTTGTGTTTGGTTATACACTCAAAATGCAGGAGGATCTCAGCAAGCCAAGCAGCATCAATGGAAAAGAGTAAACAGTTGATGTTTCGGGCTGAGACTCTTCATTCAGTCCTGATGAAGGGTCCCAGCCAGAAATGTCAACTGTTTTCTCTTTTCCATTGATGCTGCCTGGCCTGCCGAGTTCATTCAGCATTATTGTGTGTCACTTTGGATTTCAAGCATCTGCAGATTTTCTCATGTATGGAATCGTGTTTGGTTGTTGATTTTAACATTTCTGCTCAATTGAGTAAAACAAAAAAAAAACAGATACTCTGAATGAATTTCTGAGCCTCTATTTATGCTGAACAAGTGAATTTTGTAATATAATTAAATGACGATTACTTGAAAAAGATTCAGGCTTTATCCTTTTCTCTGTTGCTGTTCTAATATATTGCTTCTTAATCAAACAGCATTTCCTCAATTTTAACTTCAAAGGATGACTTATCAATTTAATTTGCTCAGTTGTTTGCAACCCCCCATGCACTATTCAGAGACACTGTCACACTTTAATAATCTTGATCACACATAGTTATGAAGCAGAATTGGTAGCTGCAATTTGATATATGACCAAGATGCGAATGACATACAGCAGCTGACAAGCATACCCTTGAGTGGTCAGTTGTCCATTTTCTAAAACAGAAACTGGAACTTGGATGAAACTTTGTTATTGTGCTTTGTGCAGCTATGGAAGGTAGGATGCATAGGGAGTTGGGAATGAGGATAATGCTATCCCTAACTCAGTTGCTGGGACACTGATGGGATTACGTCACCTTATCTTGTTACATCTTGCTTGATTTCATTCTCCATGACATTGTCCAAATCAGATCCAAAAAGTTCCATTAAATTAATCTCCAAGATCATTGCCACAGAAAAGAAAACCTATTTGTTTTGAACTTGGGTCTTATACAGTACTCTCTCAGTCTTTGACTAAGTTTTTCCCGAAAAATCTACTCTGACTTTGCAATATAAATTATCCTTTATTCATTCTTTGTTAAATTTATTTCAATGTTTTAATTAAAGACCAGTTTATTAAACATGATAATGAATTATAAATGCACAATGTACTTGGGTCATGGAGAATGATTGAGAATATTCATAAATAATTGATCCCCCTAATTTGAAACAAAACTATATTAGCTGATATGCAATAGAGCAGGGAGCAGCAAAATATTTATTACTGCATGGAACAAGCTAGATTAATTATCTCAGGCTTAATAGAAATGAGATTTGTCTTAGATTATTAACATCAGCCAATTTAAACATTTACAATTATGAGATCCCAAATAATTAAAAATAATTTCAACAGATTTTATTTTCCAGCCCCATTTCTAAAAGTTTAAACTGTTTGTATCAAGGCAAAAGAAAATAATATTCGCTTGATACGTGATTCAATTGTTAGCTTCTGAAATGCCAATGTTCCTGACACTTCAACATTTTACAAAGAGGCAATGGCAGCACATTGACACACGGGTGAGCTGGATGCAAATACATTTTCTTCACAAAATACATCAGACTGAAGGTTCAAATTGTGACATTCATGGGTCTGCATTAGCATTTCCTATACAGCTGAAATAATGTTGGTGGCATCGCAGGCTCCAAAACAATATGCAGTCCATGTGAACTGCGTAGTGACCTTTTAGGAGGCTTATTCTGGTGTTAGACTGTATCAAAAAAGGATGTTTGTTTTTTATTAACTGCTACTGGACTGTCATTTTCATTTCTTTGGGATTAACCATAAAGAAAAACAAGGATATAAGCTTATTCTTGTTTGTTTGTTTTAAGCACATTTGTTGGTTTTAAGCTGTGTTGCACCCAGCATCTAAACTTCCACTGAAGTAAGAATGAAGATAAATTTCATTAGTGGAGAGTAACATCTTCACTTCACTACATTGTGTCTAACACAGGCCACTGAGAATCAATTTCAGCTGTAGGAAATTTTAGTCAATCTAAATCCAAAATAGGTCAACTTCATTTTTTTAAATTTATGTATGGAATGATTTTATTCAAATTCATTATTTAATGAATACCAAAATGTATATTTTAAATCTATATCCTAAGTAATATCTTACACTTTGATCAGTTAGGCAGTATCAAGGCACCAGGCCTCAATGGTATACAGTATCTGGCTGGGTTCTGAAGACCTGTGTCGCCCAGCCTCTCATTACTGAGGTCTGAGGTTCCTATCTGCTTTAAAAAGGCAACAATCATTATCAGTGCCCAAGAAGAGTAGAGTGAGCTGCCTCAACATTATTGACCAGTTGCACTCAGATCTCCTGTAATAAAGTTATTGAGAGGTTGGTTAAGGCTAGAATTGATTCCTGCCTGAGCGAGGGTTAGGACCGATTGGAACTCACATGCTGCTGCAAACTGCTACAGTGGGTGCAATGTCATTGGCTCTCCAGTCTGCTTTGGAAGAGCAGAACAACAGCAAAACGTGTGTCAAGCTGCTCTTATTGATTACAGCTCAGTAAATAAGGCAATCACTCTTTGGGG
Organism: Hemitrygon akajei; assembly: GCF_048418815.1. NCBI lineage: Eukaryota > Metazoa > Chordata > Chondrichthyes > Myliobatiformes > Dasyatidae > Hemitrygon > Hemitrygon akajei. The sequence goes on from NC_133131.1 coordinate 109,918,968, forward strand.
CTTTTTCAACAGAGGCATTTGAGTATAAAAGAAGGAAAAATCGTGCCAAATCTTTGAAAAGCAGCGGTCCAGCCTCAATAGGAGTATTGTGTTCAAATCTTGTGGCAGAATTATAGGAATGATGATAGGGAATGAGAAAGGGTTTGGAAAACATTTCAGGGTGGATTGTAAGAAATTAGAGAGGCTAGGACTGCTTTCTTTGATGAAGACTTGATAGTTCCTGGGCATCAATATCTTAGAGGATCTATCCTGGACACAAACACTGCAAGGCTGATAGCTGTATTTCACAGCTGACTTACACTCTTCAACCAAGGCCAATTAGATATATGCTGGAATACTGCAAGGATGCCCTGAACATCACGGAGGAGGCAGTGCCAGCCACGTAGGGATACCCACTGCTGAGTGTGGCTTGCGATAGGTTGAAATTTTTATAGAGGAAAGAATCCTCATTGTAATCAGCCTATTCAAATGCCACCTCCTTTTGTACCAACACACCTTTCTGGTTTACTTGTCATGGATTATGTAAGCAAGTGTTCCTTAATTTGGAGTAGCTAAGTGGCATAGCTAGTGATCCTGACCTCAGTGTGGCCTGAATGGAGTTTGCATGCTCTCTCCGAGATTGATAAGTGTGTGGTAGTAAATGGGGGTGAGGGGAGTAATGGAATGTAGAGTAAATAAAATAGGATTAGTGTAATATTTAGTGTAAAGGAGAGGTTGATGGTCCAATGATCCAGTGGGCAGACGGCCCTGTTTCCTGCTATATGATTCTGTGACATTGATACCATCACAAAGCAGGCATGACAGCATCTCCATTAGAACTTTGAGGAGACTTGGTATTTCACCAAAAGACTTTCAAATTTCCACAGATATGCAGTGGAGAGCATTGTGACTGCTTCATAACTTTGTATTGAACAAGAGGCTGCAGAGGTTTGTGGACTCAGCCATTTCCATCATTGGCAAACCTTCCCCAACATCAAGGACATCTTCAAGAGGAGGCGCCTCAGGAAGGTGACACCCATCACCAAACACTGTCAGCATCTAGGATATGCCATCTTCTCATTATTACCATCAGGGAGCAGGTACAGGAGCCTGAAGACTGACATTAAATATTCCAAGAGCAGCTTCTTTCCCACTGCTATAAGATTAACCAATGAACCCTACCTTGGTATTTGTCTTTTGCTCTATATACAGGTGGAGTAACCCTTACCCAAAATTCCAAAATCTGAAAACCTCCCAAATCTGGATGTTTTTGAGTGCTGACATGATGTCACGATTAGAAAATTGCACAATGAAGGATTCCGGGAGATGTGCAGGTCTTTGTACATCACAGACAATTCTGGAAGTGACCTCAAATAAGTAATGAACAGAAGGTGATGAAAAATAGAAAAAAACATCGCATGGTGAAAAATGAAGATCTCAATGGTGTATTGAAAGGGTGGATTTGTCAGCGTCGGAGTGAACATATGCCACTTAATGGTATACTGATCTCGAAACAAGCAATGATCTGTCACAATGAACTGAAGATTGAAGGCAATTGTGAATATTCAGCAAGCTGGCTGTGGAAATTTAGGAAAAGGCAAAGCATTACATTTTTAAAGCTTTAAAAAGTTTTAAGGATAAAGCATCTGCCTTTCGATCACGAAGCAACAGAGAAATTCATTGATGAGTTTACAAATATCATCGCTGATGAGGATCTAACACAAGAACATGTCTGTAATGCTGATTGCTTTTATATCTTACATAAACCCTAAAAATAGCAAAATATAAATACAGTGTACTGTAACCTTTTAATCAAATCATGTTATGGTAGGTGGAGACTGAAAGCTATTCTTCCAATGCTGCTGAGCTGCTTTTGTTACCCTGTACACATTATACAAGTTAATCGTGTAATTATTTTTACTGTTAAGTACAGATGTGCAATGAACAAATGTAAGACGAAGACTGCTTACCGGTAGCACATATATTCAGAGTCAGAAATGATGGTGTTCCCATGCTATTTCATTACATATTCCAAAATCTGAAAAAATCTGAAATCTGAAACACTTACGGCCCCAAGCATTTTTGATTAGGGGTACTCAGCCTATATTTACTGTCTTGCACTCTACTGCTGTGGCAAAACAACAAATTTCATGGCATATGTCATTGATAATAAACCTGATTCTGATTCTTAACAAAAAATGATGAGGGCTCTGGACACTGAATGATGGGAGGCTGGATTTTGATGCAGAGTTCGGGGAAAAGGTGCCATAGACATAACGCTAAAGGGAAGAAAATCAAGAATGACATGAGGAAAACAATTTTACACGGTGTATGGTTAGAATCTGGAACAGACTGCCTGCATATATGGTGGAGACATCAAGAAGGACTTAGATAAATGGTGAAGAAAAGTTTGTAATGGGTATGGAGAAAGGACTGGGGGTTGCTGATGGCAGGGAATCGATTTGAATTACTCTGGTAGAGAGCCACTTTGAAGAAAATGGCTTGCACCATCTTCTACAGTGTTGTAACTATTCTGTGATTCTATAATGCAAGCTACACCACATTCCCTTATCAACCTAGTTCCTGGCATCTTCCATCACCTTTCATCAGTTGCTGATCCACTTCGTACAAAGGGGTGGGACTGAGCAGGCATATTTAGCTATAATGCTCCTGTGCTCATGCGGCCAAATGAACGTAGAGGTGATTAAATTTGACTTTAATGAGTGAAGCATACACTTGTACTGTATGCTGTGATTATTATACCTAATTAGGGAAGGGGAATGCTTCTACAGGACCCATCTTTTTACGTATCCCTGTGTGTGCCGCAGATTAAATAAATACAAGTTATTGTAGTCATTTCAAAATTCTCTCCCTTATTTCGAAATCTATCACAGTCCCATCCCAACACATACTGTAGGTTAGACTGTGGTCTGACTACCTGAGGAAATGTGTGCAGTCATGCTTGACTTGACCTTGACATACTCCTGATCGTTAATCAATAACGCTTTTCTCTTAGATTTCCGTCTTAAATCTTCAGCTTAGGTTTAATTCTTCCCATCATCAAAAACCTTCTCAAACCATACTCATTTGATTTTATCTTAGTTCCATTTCCTCCACAATGTCTGAATTTTCTCTCTCCTTCCGTGAAATTCTTTGGTGCAATAGAAATGCAATTTGCACTCTTCCAAAAAGAGGAAACTCTATGAATGTCCACCACACACTTTAATTATCTGTCTCCAATCATGACTGGTTATTAGATTTGTTTAAAACTCACCACCTTGAGCTAAAATGGCTTTTGTATTAAAAATAAATCAGCGATTGAATATTTACATAAGTAGATTTTTTTAGCTGTTTTGCATGTTACCCATTACTGCCCAGTATTCTTTATAGAATGTTTATATAGCATGTTTCATTATTTCTCAGTTAAAAATGAAAAATTATTTGTTCTATGCTTTACTAGCAAATAGGAAGTAGTTTCATCTTCACAGGTTTGGAGTCTTATCCTTGATTTAAATACCAGAATGTTTATGTCAATTTGTTTTTCCATAGTCTTTCAAGAAAAAACAAGAGTGACAAAATAAATGAGTTTTCTTACTGTCTCCTTGGCAACGTAGTGGGCCGACGGTGAGTTTAGCTTCGGATCCTGAGCGTCCAGTATCGCCAACTAATACTTGGCTTACTGGAAGATGATCTTTATAAGCAAGGAATCCAGAATCCTTCCTCCTGAAAATGATTGACAATAAGAACAAGGAATAAGATAAATCTCTTACTTAACTTACTATTAACTACAGTAAAACATAGCATGTTATCAGCTGTATTAATGTTACGGCATCTGAGAAATGAACAACCGAAAAAATGTGCATTGGTGAACAGTGAACAGTTTTCTGCATTCACAGTCCCAGAGCTCAGTGAAATGGGAAATGGTCTGAAGGTACTTGTATGAAATAGCATTGTCTACCTGCAATGCACTTTCTTTGTAACTGTAACAATATATTCTGCATTGGTTTTTGTTTCTTTTTGTACTCCTGATGTGCTTCTGTAAGAAATAATCTGTCCGGATGGCATACAAACAAAAGCTTTTCACTGCATCTCAGATTATATGACAATAATAAACTAATGAACTGAAAAAAGGATATTTTTGCTAAAACATTTTTTCCACATTGCTTCACAATTGTCTTAACCAACTTCCATCGTTGTATTGAAATTTAATTGAATATATGTGCACACTGTCTCTCACACAGGATCACTCATTGCTCTTGATCTTGTTCACTAAGAGAAGAACAAACAATTGACAGCCAAAGGAGTGGAACTGCAACACAATAGTGATAGCTGTATAAAACTGATGTGGTCCACTACTTTCCCAATATTTTCAGAACCTCAGATCATGCTGAAGTACTCCCATCTCAGTGGCTATCTTTTACTTCTTTTCATTATTCAGCAGGAAACACAGCACACAGGTAAGCATGAAGAAGAGCAGAAAAAAAACAAAGAGAAGTGAAACGTATAGACAGAAGAAATACTGAAAAGAAAATAAATCAATACCTTTCCGCACCCCCTACATCAAATATAAATATTTGCTACACAACTTTTATCTGCAATAATATTTCTGATTTAAGTTATGGGCAAATGCCACCTCAATGATTTAAGTGTTTAATTTAAAACTTGAACAGTGTAGTAATTTTATTTGAAAATCTGCAGGAATAATGTGTACAATACATAAAAATATGTCACATTATGTTCCATTTCATTGGCTTCACTGTATTTTCTGGTGAACAGCAATGTGACATATCGCCAGAATTAATTTCATGACTTCCTTACTCGTGTTCCCCATCTAGTCAAGTAAGTGGCACATGATATCTGTAGCCATGGGTGACATCCTTGCTCCTACTGCCTACACCACTACCTGAGAATTCTTTGCAGATATTTTTCCTAGAGTCCTCCCATCTTTTTCAAAATTTCATTTCTGATTGCAAATCCACTCCATCCAATGATAATACTACACATTTATTAGTTTGGGTACAAATTAAAATCCATAACTAAAAGCAAAAATTAATTTGTATTCAAATCTTATTGTCCAGAATTGCACCAGAAAATTAATAGTCCAGTGAAATAGGGATGGTAATGAGTCTGGTTCTCCAAGATCACATTCCAATGTGAGTTTTCATTTCTGGGCTCACCAATTCCTGTTATTATCATTTGACCACTTCCTATTTAAATTTAAATGGAATTTATTTGACCTGTTGAATGATAAGTGACAGTAATGCTCTAGCAACTTGGGTTCAGGTCTGACGTCCAGTACTTTCTGTACGGTTTGCATATTCTCCAGATGTTAGTGTGAGTTTTATCCGGTTTCCTTTGGTTGTTGAGAGGCTAACTGGTGACTGTGAATTTTCCCTGCTAAAGGTCAGTGACAAGTGAATCAGAGACAGTTGATGAGCATATGAGAGAGAATGGGTTACAGGGTCTGATAGAAATAACCTGAGAGCTGCCATAGGTTAGATGACATTAATGGATTTCACTTTGGAATAGCAAGAGCAAGATCTGCACGGGAGTGGAATCTTTTGAAATGAGCAAGTCTTGTGTGTATGATTCACTTCGCCTTCTTTACCACCAACTCAACCTGGAGGTTAACCCCCTTTATTTCTTCCACCGAAGTGCATGAGCATACACTTTCCAACATTGTATTTCATTTGCCACTTCTTTGCCCATTCCCATTAACTATCTAAGTCTCTCTGCAGGCTCTCTGTTTCCTCAACACTACCTGCTCCACCACCTATCATTGTATCATCAGCAAATTTAGCCACAAATCCATTTATCCCATGGTCCAAATAACTGATATACATCGTAAAAAGCAGGAGTCCCTGTGGAACTCCACTGGTAACTGGCAGCCAGCCAGAATAAGATCACTTTATTCCCACTCTCTGCTTTCTGCCGATCAGCCAATGCTCCACCCATGCTAGTAACTTCCTTGTAATTCCATGGGTGGCACCTTATCAAAGGCCTTCTGAAAAGCCTGTTTTGGCTCAAGAGGCTTCGAGAAGAAGCGGCAGAAGCAAGCTGAAGTTTCTTCAGGTTTCTGTTTTGTTCTTTATTGGCAGCAAGAATGCCAGATGTGGGAGACCCAGGAGATCTCCATTGTCTCTGGTTGCTACATCTGTGAGGAGAGCTACTGGGTGTAGTTTTTACAAACTGTGTTAGGGAACAGGACCTGTAGTTGGATGACCTACAGATTATTTGGGAGAGTAAAGAACTGACAAATAGGAGCTACAGAGAGGCAGTCACACTTAAGTTGCAGGAGGCAGGTAGTTGGGTGACTGTCAGGAGATAAAAAGTGAATAGACGGATAATATAGAGTACCCCTGTGACCATTGCCCTCAATAATAAAGTATGATACTGTTGGGGCAGGGGGTAACCTACTAAAGTCAGGGTCATCTCAGATCAAGTCCATGGCATTCTTAAGAAGAAATGGCATACGTTGGTACTAACGACACATGTATGAAAGCAGATGAAATCCTGAAGAGAGTTAATATAGGGATCTAGGTAGGAAGCTAAGAAGCATGACTTGAAATGTAGTAATCTCTGGATTGTTGCCTGTGTCATGCACCAGTGAAGGTAGGAATAGGGTGATATGGCAGATGAATTGGAGCAAGAGGCAGGTTTCAGAGTTGTGGATCTTTGGGATTTCTTGTAGAGAACATACGACGTGTACAAAAGGAACAGCTTACACTTGGGCGGGGGGCAGATATTCTGAAGTTTTGGGGAAGGTTTAAATTAGATTGCAGGGTATGGAAGCCAGAGTGTTATGTCAGAGGATGGATCAGAGATGCAATGTGTAGAGGGACTGTGAGGAAGGATACATAGTCAATAGGACATAAATGCATTAAATATGTCTACTCGCATTAAATATATCTACTCAAATACAAGAAGTATTAGGAACAAGGGAGCTGAATTTGGAGCATGAATCGGTACATGGAACAGCAAAGCTGTAGTCATTACAGAGACTTGACTGTCACAAGGACAGGAATGGATGCTGGGTTTAGATGTTTTAAAAGTGACAGAGAAGGGGTAAAAGGTGGTGGCATTGCTAATCAGGGATAGTATCGCAGCTGCAGAAACGCTGGATGTTGTGGAGGGATTGTCTACTGAGTCAATGTAGGTGGAAATCAGAAACAGGAAGGGAGAAATTTCTCTATTCAGAGTATTCTCTTGACACCACTCCCCATCCCCTCACATCTGCCTGCTCCTGATAGCAGCAGAGACAATGAGAAGCAGATTGGGTGGAACATTTTGGAAAGATGCAAAATTAACAGGGCTGTTGTCATGGTGACTTCAGCTTCCCAAATTTTGACTGGAAGTGCACATGGAGTTCTGGATAGGTTTGTCTCATTGTTGCAGGGAAAAGAACAATGTTTGACAAGAGATATGGAGCATTTAGAAAAGAGAAAGAATGAAGCAAGGCTTAGGAAAGGGCACTGCAGTTATAAATTAGCTAGAAGGATCTTATAAATTAGCTAGAAGGAACTTAGGAAAACAGAAGACGACAAGAGGATATGAGAAGGCCTTGGCAATTCAGATTAAGGAAAACCCCAAGGCATTCTACATGTCTCATATGTCAGTCTGTTGTTTATAGACTTCAGTTCAGCGTTCAACACCAGCATACCCTAGAAACTGATGGGGAAGCTGTCCTCCGTGGGTCTCAACATCTCCCTCTGCAACTGGATATTGGACTTCTTAACAGTAAGGCTCAGTCAGTCTGTGTGGCCAGCAACATCTCTAGTCCCATTACACTGAGCACTGGTTCTCCCCAAGGCTGTGTGCTCAGCCCACTGCTCTTCACACTGTTGCCACACGACTGTGTCACAGGATCCAGCTCAAACCGTGTCATCAAGCTTACGGAATACACAACAATGGTTGGCCCTATCAAGAACGATGACAGATGGAGTATAGATTGGAAGTGGAGATAGGTGGATTGCTGTGAGATGAACAACCGAAGCCTGAATGTAGGAAGACAAAGGAAATCATTGTGGACTACAAGATGGTGCAGACAAACCATCCCGCTCTGCAAATTCATGGCTCCTCTGCAGAGGGAGTTATGTGCACCAAGTTCCTGGGAATTCACATCACGGCCAACCTCACCTGGTCCCTTCATATCCCATCCCTGAATAAGAAGGCACAGCAGTGCCTCCACTTCCTCAGCAGATTGAGGAAAGCCAGGCTTCCACCCCACCCCCACCCATCTTAACTGCACTTTACAGGAGCACCATGGAGAGCCTCCTGACAATTTGCATCTCCGTCTGGTATGGGAGCAGTCGAGCATCAGACCAGAAGTCCCTACAAAAGACTGTGAGAACAGCTGAGAGGATCATAGGGGTCACTGGGGACATTTGTCAGGAGTGTGGTGTACGCAGAGCCCTTAGTATTATTAAGGGTCTCACCCATCCATCTAGTATCCTCTTTGACGTTCTACCATCAGGCAGGAGACTACGATGCATAAAAACATGAACGGTCAGGATAGGAAATAATTTTTGCACCCAGTCCATCAGGCTTCTGAACTCCCGGCTGCATCGTATTCAAAGTGTCACTGGTTAATCTATTCTGTACCCTCCAATATTTAAAATGAATGCACACTAGTTTGTCATTTATGTATGATTCATCTGTAGACTTTATCCATACCTTCATAAGTTATCGTGTGTGTTACGTGTACTACTGTGCCTTACACTGTGGTATGAAGAAATGCTGTCTTGTTTCTATATACATTATGGTTGCATATGTTATATAAATATAAATGTATATTGTTAAATTATAATAAACTTGAATTGACTTGATCTGATGTACGTGAAGAACAGAAGAATGATTAGAGTGAGGGTAGGATTGATCAGAGATAAAATAGGAAATCAGTGCCTTGAGTGAGGCGAGGTAGGGGATGTCATGAATGAATACTTTGTTTCAGTATTTACTTGTGTGAGAGATCTTGACAAATGTGAAGACAGTGTATAACAGGCTAATATGCTGGAACATGTTGACATGAAGAAAGGGGATGTGCTGGAAGTTTTAAAAGCATTAGGATAGATAAGTCTTTGGGGCCAGACCGAATATATCCAAAGTTAATACAGGAAATGAGGGAAGAGATTGCTGTGCTTTTGGTGAAGATCTTCAGAGTTCAAAGTAAATTTATTACTTAAGTAAATACATGTCACCATATACAACCCTGAGATTCATTTTGCTCTGGGCATACTCAGCAAATTTGCAGAACAGTAACTGTAACAGGATTAATGAAAGATCAACAGAGTCCAGAAGACAACAAACTTTGAAAATGTAGATATAAATAAATAGCAATAAATGAGGACATAAGATAATGACATTAAGAGTCCTTAGGGTGAAATCCCTGATTGGTTTGGATTATTTCAATGATGGGTCAAGCGAGTGTAGTCATCCCCTTTTATTCAAGAGCCTGATTGTTGAGGGGTAGAAACTGTTCTCGAACCTGGTGGTGCGAGTCCCAATGCTCTTGTAACTTCTACCTGATGGCAGCAGTGATAATACAGCATACCCTGTGTAGTGTGGATCTTTGATGATGGATGTTGCTTTTCTATGACATTATTTCATGTAGATATGCTCAAATGTTGGGGGTTCACTGGCCACAAGAGGAGTACCAGAAGATTGGAGGGTGGCAAATGTTATTCCTTTGTTTAAGAAAGGGAGTAGAGGTAACTCTGGGAATGATAGGCCGGTCTGTCTTACATCAGTGGTGGGCAAGCTATTGGAGAAGATTCTTAGAGACAGGATTATGGGCATTTGGAGCATATAGTCTGATTAGGGATAGTCAACATGGCTTTGTGAGGAGCTGGTCGTGCCTCACAAGTCTGATTGAACTCTTCAAGCAAGTGACAAAATAAATTGATGAAGGTAAAGCAGTGAATTGGGTGTTTATGGATTTTGGTAAGGTGTTCAACAAGGTTCCCCATGATAGGCTTATTCAGAAAGTCAGGAGGCATGGAATCCAGGGAAGCTTAATTGCATGTATTCAGAATTAGCTTGCCTTTCAAAGGCAGAGAGTAGTAGTAGATGAAGTATATTCTCCCTGGTGGTCAGTGACCAGTGCTGTTCTGCAGGGATCTGTTCTGGAACCCCTGTTTTTTGTGGTTTTCATAAATGACTTGAAAGAGGACGTGGAAATATGGGAGGGTCAGAGGAATCTTGGGGCTCCCTCACAGTTGCCATGTAATTTAATTGGGTGGTTACAAAGGTGTAATGGTTTGTCAGCCTTCATTAAACAAGTAGACTGATTTCAAGGTAATGTTGCAATTCTATAAAACTATGGTTAGGCCATACTTGGAACATTATGTTCAGTTCTGGTTGCCTTATTATAGGAAGGATCTAGAAGTTCAGAAAGAATGCAGAAGAGATTTACGAGGATGCTACCTGGATTGGAGAGCATGTCTTATGAGGATAGGTTGAGAGAACTACCGTAGGTATTTTTAATTTGGAGCAAAGGAGGATGAGAGGTGACTTGACAGAGATGTATAAGATGATAAGAACCAAAGACAGAGTTGACTGCCAGCATTTGTTTTCCAAGGTGGGAATGGTAATATGAGAGGAAATACTTCTCAGATAGTTGGAGGAAAGTATCAGTATCAGTATGTTGAAGGAATTGTAGCAGTAGTGTTTTTTTTAACACAGTGAGTTTTTGCATGGAACACACTTCTCGGGAGAGTGGTAGAGACGAATAGATTAGGGACATGTAAGAGACCACAAAATAGACACATAAATGAAAGAAAATGGAGGGCTATGCATGAGGGAAGTGTTAGATTGAGCAACACACACAAAATGCCGGAGGAACTCAGCTGGTCAGGTAGAATCTATGGAAATGAATATATATTTGACATTTTGGGCCGAGACACACTTTGATCTTGGAGTAGGTTAGAAGTTGGTACAACATTGTGTGTTCAAGATTCTTTATGGTGCTGCACTATTCTATGTTCTATGTTAATAGCTTCCTTCTATGTCATCAGAAATTGTGAAATAATGAATATTCAGCATATTATCAACATGGTGAGAGATTGCAGAGCTCTGGGATGCAGACAAATCTGAGACTCCTAGTGCATGAGTCTTTGATTCCTAGTGCATGAGTACATGAGGTGTCTGGTCAAACAACTGACCAGGAAAGGTTTTAGAATGTTATTGCTTATTGTGTAGAGGATACTGATGGGACCATATCTGAAGTACTCTGACCAGCAAACTAACTTACTCTTCTACCAAAATCATCAACGCTGATTAGTTATTTATTTGAATTGAATTGACTTGACTTTATTTCTTACAGCCTTCACAGACATGAGGAGTAAAAATCTTAACATTATGTCCCCATCTAAATGTGCAATGTGCACTTTATAGTGACTTGTAATAAATAGTATGTACAGTAAGATATACAACAGAACAATCAGTTTAGCTTAGAAATACAATTGTGTCAGCGTGAATTAATCAGTCTGATGGCCCGGTAGAAGAAGCTGTTCTGGAGCCTATTGGTCCTGGCTTTAATGCTGCGGTGCTGTTTCCCGGATGATAGCAGTTGGAACAGTTTGTGGTTGGGGTGACTTGGGTCTCCATTGATCCTTTGGGTCCTTTTTACGCACCTGTCGCTAAATGTCCTTAATAGTGGGAAGTTCTGCAATTGAGGGAAGAACAGTTCCCATACAGGCAGCGATACAGCCAGTCAGGATGTCTCAATTGTGCCCCTGTAGAAATTAATTAGGATTGGGGGACTCATGCCAAACTTTTTCAACTGTCTGAGGCGAGAGAGGTGCTGTAGACTTTTTTCATCACACAACCGATATATACAGATCAAGTGAGGTCCTCGGCGCTTTGTATACTGAGGAACTTAAAGCTGTTCACCCTCTCAACCCCAGTTCCACTGATGTCAATAGGGTTAGCCTGGCTTCATTCCTCCTGTAGTCCACAACCAGCTCCTTTGTTGTGACATTTAGTGATACAGTGTGGAGTAGGCCCTCCAGCCCTTCGAGACATGCTGCCCCAGGCAACCCCACAACTTTGATTAACCCTAACCTAATCACAGGACAACCTACAATGACCAATTCACCTATCCAGCTCATTTTTGGATCATGGGTGGAAACCGGAGCACCCAGGGAAAACCCATGCATTCCATGAGGAGGATGTACAGAGACTCCTTATAGAATGGCATTGGAACTGAACTCCAAGCTCCAGACTGCCCTGATCTGTAATATCATCACACTACCCACTACGCTGCAGAAGCACCCACACTGAATTTCTGTACTGCCACTGTTGCTGCAAGATACTAGCTCCTAAGGTTAACTGTCGAATTCCCCAGTGTAGTGGCTGAGAATAGCTAACTCAGCAACAACCCTGGAACTTTGCATACATCAAAAGTTCCAAACGATTCTAAGTGCTACATGAGAATGCATGTCCTATGTTGTTATAGATTTCTAAGTATTTAACAAAATTACTCATTCAATCATCTCACAATTTGGATTCCAAACATGTACAACTATTTACAAAATTATTTGAGGTGAGGCAGGCAACAAATTGAAATGATATTGATACTTTTTCCAGGATTGTAATACAGGGGATTCTGGTTAATTGAGACACATCCAGGACAAATACATTTTGGCCCAATTAAGCAGATGTCCCAATTAGCTGAAGTTTCATGGAAATACTTAAAGTGTATAAAAAAAGATGAACTAATATTTAACTGAGTAACAAATTGTGTATTTCAATGAAATAAAGAACAAATTAGAACACTACCAATACTACTACAGTATTATAAAACTGTGGTTGCTAGTATTTATCGATGGAGGAATTCATCCACAGTATACGCTGCCTGACTGACAGTGAACATATCAGTGCAGACACCCAGTGGAGATAAGGGACTGCTTTCATACAATATGTTTGACGATTGCATCCTCAAATTTTTCATTTTCATTGCAACATTCAAGATGATTTTGGAAATCTTCAAATTCTTCATAGTTCCCAACATGTTGAAGTAGTGAAATCATTTCAGTTTCACTCCTGACCACTTATGGCATCTCCAAGCCTGTAAGCTTGAAACCGCAGTGAACAAAACAGTCCCAAATTCTTTTACTGCTTAGCTCTCACCAACTATCAGTGAAAAAATTCACTGCTGTTTCAATGCAAACACACAAAACTGACGCTATTTAAAAACTGTTCTCTCTAAGCACAGTGCAGTGTTTAGCGGCCACACAAGTGCACGTGACTGACACTAGTTAGTAACTTTTGACACAGTCTCCTCGCGCAATTAAACAGCATAGCGTCCCAAGTAAACTAAAGGAATCCCAGCTATTATTTCAATTAATTTTTGTTCTTTAAGAATTGTCCCAAACACCAGCTGCCCCGATTAACCAATGTCTCAAGTAACTGGAATCCACTGTATATGGTTTATTGAATTTACTTATTTGTTATTTTGTTACTTGCTCTTAAATTGATTTTGCAGATTAGAGTTACACTGTATAAAGTTATTAAATCAATATTCATCTAACCACATTTTGTAAAGTTAATGAGTTTTAAACCTTCATTTGTTATTATTAATCATTTAATTGCATCCTTTAATATATGTTTAGCTGTACTGAATCCAAATCTAGGTCAAGAAGAGCGTGGAATAAAAAGCATTGATTCACTGATAATTTACTTGCAAGTCTGTGATAATGGGGTTAGTGTTCTGCAAAACCTAATGGGCATGGATGAGAATACTTATTTCAGTGAGATGCTCAGAAATTGCAGGAGATCAGTGCAATCAACAAAAATATACATGGGAAAATGTGCAAGGCATAAAATTTGATTTAAAACTCAGATAGACTCAAGTAATTTGATTTGAATGCATTAACACAATATACGTCTGTCATTTATGTATTACTGAGACAGTATTTCAAGATCAATGAAATTAAAGCTAACACAAAACGCAGTGTTAAATGTTAGCCTTTGGAGACAGTCGAACATAATGTTATTACAGGATATCAGACTAAATCTTGTCTCTATTCAAAATGTTTTCTATACATTGAATGTCTTTGAATTTGAAAATTTGCCTGTCTATATTGGGGAATCGGCAGTGGTGAGTCAGAAGTTTCCAATTCTAACATGTTGGATGATCTGTTCTGGAGTCACCATATAGATACAATCCCCAGTGGTGCTTGTTTGGAGATGGTAATAGCCATGAAAAATATTGGACCTGGAACATTGCCCTGAGGAATTTGTGGAATGTCTTTCAGCTGAGATGACTGACTAATGAGCAAAATCATCCTCAAAAGGAACACAGAGCTACAGAAGAAGGAACTCCAAACTAAAACCAGAAAAGGTTGAAAATATTCAGCAGGTACAATAACATTTATGCAGAGATGTAGAATTATAACATCTCAGATCAAGAACCCAATAACCTTTCCCCCAAACAAATCAAATCCATAAGTATTTGGTGCTTCTCCTGAAGAAAGGCCATTGAGATGAAATTCTAGTTTAATTTCACTGTCTAAGATGTTATCTGACTGGCTGAGTAATTCCAATGTTTTCTGTTTTGTTTTAATGACCTTCACTTTCCTTTTTGGACAGAATGATTCTACTGGATTCTACAAAGAACTTCCCTGTGATCTTCATTTTCTTTGATTTCGCTCAAATTTTCTCAAAGTACTTTAAGTTAAAAGCAGACTTGATGTCAACGACCATCTCACTTCACCTCTAAAATTCACCATGACTGTGGAAATCTCTGGAGGTGAGTAGCCCTGGTGACTGATCTGAGATTCCAAGGAGTCATAGAGAAGTACAGTGCAGAAACAGGCCCTTCGGCCCATCTAGTCCATGCTGAAACCATTTAAACTGCCTACTTCCTTTGACCTGCACTGGGGCCATAGCCCTCCATAGCTACACCATCTACGTCCTATCCAAACTTCTCTTAAACATTGAAATTGAGTCCGCATGAACCAGTTGTGCTGGTAGCTTATTCCACACTCTTATGACTCTGAGTGAAGAAGTTTCCACTCATGTTTTCTTCAGACTTTTCACCTTTCACCTTTAACCCATGATCTCTGGTTGTAGTCCCATCCAACCTCAGTGGAAAAAGTCCGCTTAATTTAACCCTATTTATGCCACATATCATTTTGTATACCTCAATCAAACCTCCTCTCAATCTTCTATGTTCTAAGGAATACAGTCCTAACCTACTCAACCTTTCCTTATAATTCAGGTCCTTCAGGCCTGGGAAAATCCTTGTAAGTTTTCTCTGTACTTTTACAATCTTGTTTACATCATTCCTGTAGGAAGGGGACCAAAACTGCACACAATACTCCAAATTAGACCTCACCAACATCTTATACAACTTCAACATATCATCCCATCTCCTGTACTCAATATATTGATTTATGAAAGCCAATGAGCCAAAAGCTTTCTTTATGACTCTTTCTACCTGTGATGCCACTTTCAACAAATTATGGACCTATATCCCCAGATCTCTTTGTTCTACCACACTCTTCAGTGCCCTACTCTTCACTGTGTAAGACCGAACATAATTGGTCCTACCGAAGTGCAAAACTTCACACTTGCCTGCATTAAATTCCATCCACCATTTCTCAGCCCAGTTTCCCTGTCGATGCAAAGCCTTCTTCAAGCCATGATAACCTTCCTCACTGTCCATTACAGCCCCAATCTTCGTGACATCTGCAAATTAGCTGATCCAGTTAACCACATTGTCATCCAGAGGAATTTCAAGTTCCTGGGTGTCAAGTTCTCTAAGGACCTAACCTGGTCCCAACATATTGACGCAGTTATAAAGAATGCATGATAATGACATTACTTCGTTAGGAGTTTGAAGAGGCTTGGTATGTCGACAAACACATTCAAAAACTTCTATTGATATACTGTGGAGAGCATTCTGACAGGCTGCGTCACTGTCTGGTATGGGTGGGGATGGGGTACTGCTGCACAGGACCGAAAGAAGCTGCAGAGGGTTGAGGGTTGTAAATTTAGTCAGCTCTATCTTGGGTACTAGCCTACAAAGTACCCATGACATCTTTTAGGAGCAGTGCCCTTTAAATTAGCACCTTGCTCCTTGAACTCCCAATGCAGAACCGCAACACTCATCCTACCCACGTCATTGGTGTTTATCTGGACCACGACTTCTGATTGTGAATCAATGAGGATGTTTCATCATTTCAAGGAGGCTTTCAGTATATCTTTGAAACTTCTTCCCTGTTGACATAGTAATACCTTCCCATGACAGAGCCTGGAATAGATATCTGCCTCAAGAGTCTTTGCAATTTATGTGGCCTGCCCAATGTACTTGGCTGCATATAACTAGAGATCAATGCTCAGGATGTTGGCCTGGAATGAATGAATATGGTTCACCTGCCCTTCCAGTGAATTTTCAGTATTTTGTTATGTCAATATTAGAGTTATCTTTCTGGTACCTTTATGTATCTTCTGATAATAATCCAAGCTACAGAAGTTAACTATTGGGTTATTCAACTCACAGATGGGGGTTTCAGCAGAAGTTAAACAAATGGAATGGCAATTTTGAATAATATTAGGAAGAAGCAAGTAGGTATTTTTGATAAGGAACAGTATCAACTAGAAATTATGTTGTGACTAGACTTTTGTGGGACAGCAACCAGAGATCTGGATGGAGAAAGTACTGAAGAATTCAAGTTTATGACAGGAGTTAAGACAATGAGCTGGAACCTGCTGAAAAATGCCAGCCACATCCACTGCAGATCTTCTTGATGTGGAAGGGCAGGAACCTGTCTGATTTCCCAGCCCTTGTGAAGCTGACTCATCTTTAAGCAAGAGGCAGGATCCACAGCACATTTATTTTAATGGAGATTTGAGAGCTATGAAGAAAACATGTTATATATGTTTGCTGAAAACATTTAATTAATTGAGGTTTTTCTTAAAAGATTTAGCTTTAAAAATATTAGAAATAATTTTCACTTTATTAATTGTTCATTTGGTTTTGATAAACTGTGACACATAGCTGAGAGTTCCTTGAAGAACCATAAGTCTCAGGAGGCAGCTGTCTCAGATGTCCATGCATGGAAACAGAGAGGTCAAACGCATACAGGAGACAGTCTCTGATGGAACATTTAGAATTATTCAGAAGAAGTTGACAGCTGATGCAAAGTTGACAGATGTGCCTCTGCCTCCTCTAAAATATTTTTTTCAGTTGTTTTGTGTATGTGCCTTATAGTGCTGCCATGCCGGACTTCAGTGAACACATCGTGGATCATATTAGCCAGCAAGTATAGCTTCCAGATTCAAACCAGGTAACTGCACAACCTCAGCAACGAATGCATAAGTTGAGGAGGCTGCAGCGGGTTTCAGTTATTCTAATGCCTACAGAAAAAAATCTATAACTTAGTCAGGAATACATGCCATGCAAGAAGTCTGGTGAAAATTAGGAAATGGAGAAGGTTTACAAATGAGTGGTGGGCGGCATTTAGATGCACATGCAGAACTTGGCATTGTATCTTCAGGTGATCCTATTGAAGGTAGTATGTGAATAGAAAGAAGGATTCCTGGGTGAACTGTAGAGTTAATAATATGGATGTGAGAAGGCCTTGAATAACAAAAGAGCGAAAGCTGTTTGAAAAAATAGCTGTTTGTGCCATGAATGCTAAGTTTGGGTTTAACTGATGAAAACAAAATGTTTTAGATTTGCAGTTCCATGACCAGGCTTTAATTGCAAAGCCACTGAATTATTACATTATTACTGTCTTTGCAATAATGGTTGTGATCTTGGACAGACTTGTATATTTGTATTGAAAAGAATGAACTTGACAAGGAGCCTCATTTGCAAAAGAGCAACCTGTATACATTTCAATATTGTAGCCTTTGGCTAACCAATGTCTTTTCATTACTTTTTAATTGACCACATGATTTTCAAATAACTTATTTAAAATAATTTCCAGCCTCTCTGGAAAGCTGCCAACATGGGATAAGCATTTTGCCATGCTATGCAAATGAAGTTAGCTCTCCAAAAATAAATAGAGCTAGCTGATTAACAATCAAGGAATGTCTAAATGCCTAATTGGAGGCCCAATCAGTACATTTACATAGCAGAAGGTATGATGATACTGGAACTGAAAACTCTTCCCCCATGGAAATAAAAATCCATTTCACACAGACCTACATAAAGTAACTGCTCTACACTTCACAATCATTTACCAGCTCACCTTAAACAAATTTACATAACTAAATTAAAACACATTCATCATTTGGAATTTACTTACATTTTTGGCAAGTTGTGACTAACAGTTTACAGAGACTGATGTCCAAATGACCGATATTTTGAGTGTGAAGTAATTCCAAAATGTGACATTCTTAACACTGTACACCCAAGATAACACATAAATTAAACTTGTTCTGGTTTTATTAATTAATTTCTGTATTTGGTGCAGACTTAGACAAGAAAAATAGCCATCGGGCTGAGATACTGTGATCTGAGCAAAATAAACTCTTACACATGCTGTACCTCTTTCTTTCAGCATGAATCATTTTTGGGAGAACCAATGGCAGTTCTCAAAACAATATTGGGAAGTGCTAGTTCACATGAAGATTTAGAGTGTGTGGATTCTTCCGTTAGTAAAACTGGAAATCGATGAAGCATAACATGCAATAACGGTTAATTTACTCACCACTGCTTGGCGTCAGCATCACAGTTGCAGTAGTATTTTGGATTGGTGCAGTTTCGCTCAATCCCACAAGCACATTTCTGTATTCCAGGACCAGAACCTCCCCAGTAATAATGCTTTTCATTGCCTTTTCCAATCCACCAAGTGTATGGATTGCCATCTGCAATGAGAAGATTGTAGAAAGATTAAATAAATATTCATAATTAATTAATGAAACTTTTATTGGCAGAATACCAAGATTATTTTTGGTAGGTAAATAGTGTAAAATAATAATAATACTCTTTTCATTGTTATTGTTAAAATTTGACACCATTTATGTTCTTAGGAAACCACACATTCCAGCATTATATGGCTGAGAGGATCCTAGGTTGAGAACATGTTTGAGTACTGCAAATGAATCCTTGAATTCCTTCTTGGGGGCCCACAATCTGTCCAGATCAGAAATAATACAGTATGTTCTCCTCACCGTCAATCAACAGAGCTGCATCTCATGAATGCATGCTTCATCCACTGCTCTACTCTCTCTCTACTCATGACTGTGTGGCTAGGCAAAGCCCAAGCACCATCAATAAATTCACTGATGACTCAACTGTTGTTGGCAGAGACTCAGATGGTGATGAGGAGGCATACTGGAGTGAGATAGATCACCTGGTTGAGTGGTGTCGCAACAGCAACCTTGCACCAATGTCAGTAAGACCAAGGAACTGCTTGTGGACTACAGGAAGGGGAAGTCAGAAGAACACATACCAGTCCTTATCGAGGGGTTAGCAGTGGAAAGGGAGAACAGCTTCAAGTTCCTGGGAGTCAACATCTTTGCCAACATATTGTTGCAATTACTAAGAAGGCACACCAACAGCTATATTTCATTAGGAATTTGAGGAGATTTGACATGTCACTAAAGACTAACAATTTTCTACAGATCTACCATGGAGAGCATTCTAAGTGGTTACATCAAAGACATATGAAGACGTCAATGCTCAGAAAAACTACAGGAGCTTTGTAAACTCAGCCACCTTCACTTGGCACTAGCTTCCCCACTGTCAAATACATTTTCCAAAAGGAGGCACTGATCAAAAAGGACCTCACATGCCCTGTTCTCATTACTAATATCAAGGAAGAGGAACAGAAGCCTGAAAGCACATGCTCAACAGTTTAGGAACAGCTTCCTCCCCTCTGCCATCAGATTTCTGCAATAATCCAAGAACTAGAACATGCTGGAACTTACTGTTACTGAAATAACAGTAAGTTGCACCTGGATCAACCAAAAATTTGAGAACAGAGGTTTCTAGAATATTAGGAGTTAGTTAAACGAGACAGATTGATGGGGTAACCTGTAGGAAAGATTGATTGATGGAGCATGTGATTTTAATTGGCAAAGAAGCCGCTACCTCAAAATGAGATTTTCTCTTAATTGAACTGAAAAAAATCTTCCCCAATGACTTAAGTCAAACTGTGCTAGAGGTTTGCAACCATTTTTAAAATGTAAACCATCATGTGTTTGGGAAAGTGCATCACAACACAAATAAAAATAATTGTCAATATTTCAAACCAGGTGACGCAAGCATATTTTGTGTAATGTAGCTGCACACTCCATAAGGGCAGCTTTAAAATGCCAGCATGAAACTAATTTTGAATTGATCTCATGTTTCAAGACTCATTCATGTTATGATACCAAGCATAATAATGTTATTATTACTGACGTTTCTTTGTATGAGAGGACCGGCAAGTGATAATGCTTAGGAGAAATAAACTGCACATTTGGAGTGTGAACATTTCCCCGCTGAACATGGCATCAAAGGTTACAGGGAGATGGCCCAGGAATGGGGTTGAGAAGGAGAAAAAGGGATCAGCCATGACTTAATGGAGGAGCAGCTTGATGGGCCAAATGGCCTGATTCTGCTCTTATGTCTTGTGGTCTATTATTGCTGAAAGGGAGGCTGTGGAATTTTTTTATTCCACTTACCAAAATAAAGGTTGAATTATATGAGAATTTTACCAGGTGGGACTGGTCTGCAGCATAACTGAATGTAGAGGATAGTATTTAAATAATGGGCCCCTCTAGCCTGACTGATAGCAAAACTGATAGAATATTGAGCCAATCAATTGCAACAACTTTTCAGGCCTAAAGTGGAATCTGGAAATTGCTGCTCAAGTACTGACATTTATCAAGTTTACATGTGCTGAATGAAGTATCATGCTGATCTGTTCACTAATTGATTTGATACACTAAAGTGTTAATTGGCACAGGCCTGACAGACACAGCACAAGGACTGGAACCTAATGAAAGGACCAATATCGAGGCTCTCCTTCTCACACAGTTGGAATAGGCTTCAAGAACTTAGCAGTAATGAATCATAATAATAATAGTGACTGCTAGCAATGAAAATGAAAATTTTATCCTAAAGATTCACACTTCAATTACCATATCATTAAAACTGGACTTCTTCAAACATTTCCTGTCAGTAAGTTGAAAAATTCCTTAAAAAGGAACAGTCATTTTCCAGCCAAAGACTGGAAAATATTAATTCATTTAAATTTGGATCTTCCAAGTCACTACCTATTCCCAATGATGGAATTAATATAAGCGCATCCTGATAAAAAATTAAGTCAAATTCAATATTGTTGGTTCAAACGTGCTCCTTAGTATGAAGCTCAGAGTTGTTGCTTTTCCCAAATATTCATGCAAAAGAAGAGGGAGCTACTAATGATGCCAAACACTTCTTCTTAGGTTCTTTTCATCTGACAGTCGGTAAATAGAAATAGTGCAAATAAGTTGTTACCATTTCACAGCAACTCAGTTCCACCTGCACAAAATACCTTTGATATTACCTCACTCCATGTTCAATGAAATCCCTTTCTCTGCTTTTTTTGTATCAATTTCATTCCTTGGTTTCAATTTATAGCTGACAATGCAACCAATCCCTCCAATTGGAGATATACCGAGATATACCGTAACCATAGAACACTACAGCACAGGACAGGGCCTTCAATCTTCCACGTTGTGCCAACCCATATAATCCTTAAAATAAAAATACTAAACCCACACTACCCCATAACCCTCTATTTTTCTTTCATCCATGTGCCTGTCCAAGAGGCTCTTAAATTCCCCTAATGTTTCAGCCTCCACCACCATCCCTGGCAAGTTATTCCAGGCACTCACAACCCTCTGTGTAAAAAACTTACCCCTGATGTCTCCCCTAAACTTCCCTTCCTTAATTTTGTACACATGCCCTCTGGTGTTTGCTATTGGTGTCCTGGGAAACAGATACTGACTATCCACCCTATCTATGCCTCTCATAATCTTGTAGACCTCTATCAAATCCCCTCTCATTCTTCTGCACTCCAAAGAGAAAAGTCCCAGCTCTGCTAACCTTGCTTCATATGACTTGTTCTCCAAACCAGGCAACATCCTGGTGAATCTCCTCTGCACCCTCTCCATAGCTTCCACATCCTTGCTAATAATGAGGTGACCAGAATTGAACACAATACTCTAAGTGCGGTCTCACCAGAGATTTGTAGTTGCAACATGACCTCTCTACTCTTGAACTCAATCCCCCTGTTAATGAAGCCTAGCATCCCATAGGCCTTCTTAACTACCCTATCAACCTGTGCAGTGACCTTGAGGGATGTATGGATTTGAACCTCAAGGTCCCTTTGTTCATCCACACTCTTAAGTAAACGACCATTAATCCTGTACTCAGTCTGAGCCCTGCTGCAATCACATTGCTTCCTCAGCACTACCTACCCCTCTGCCTAACTTCATATCATCTGCATACTTTGCCACAAAGCCATCAATTCCATTATCTAAATCATTGACAAACATTGTGAAAAGCAAGAGTCCCAATACTGACCCGAGGAACACCACTAATCACCGGCAGCCAACCAGAAAAGGCCCCCTTTATTCCCACTCGCTGCCTCCTGCCTGTCAGTCATTCTGCTATCCATGCCAGTATCTTTCCTGTAATGCCATAGGAGTTTATCATGTTAAGCAGCCTTAGAACTTAGAACATAGAAATCTACAGCACATAATGTTCTGCATCAGTCTATCTCTCTAACTATCACCAACATGGTCTTCTTTTCATTGTAACCTTTAAAATTTGCAGCCTATCACATTGTACTTACAGAATTTAATGACTAAGTATTTGATCCTGTTTATTTCTTGATAATTTATTCCTTCGTCAAAAAAATCCATTACCTTAATTTCTTCTTGAACTATTTTCTAAAAGTCCGATAAATATTACCAACATAGTAAAATTTAACACTTCTTTACACTTTGAACTTTTTGGTGACATTGTATCTTGGTAAATGAAGTCACCCACGATTCTTTGTGGAAAGCGTGTGTCAGTGAATCGGTCACAGGTTTTAAATTTCAAAAGCATGTTGCAGATTTATGAAAGTTAAGGTTAAAAATGAGAAGAAATATCAACATGTTATGTGGTGTGGCTCCTTCCCTCAGCTGACACTGGAGAAGACTCTAAGCAGTTGGTGTGCGAGGAATGGCAGTTAATAGCATGATTGGTAGAATCTCAGAACGCAATGCAGTGGCTTACAGGAGTGAGATAGGTTAGCTGGTTGAGTGGTATTGCAGCAAAATTGCACTCAATGTCAGCAAGGCCCAGGGACTGACTGTGCACTTCAGGAACAGAATTTTAATGTTTTTTTCATCTATTCATTGTACTGCTGCCACAAAACAACATATTTCATGTCATACATCAGTGATAATAAATCTGATTCTCATTCTCTGTCTTCCACTACCTTTATAGTGACCCTGTTTGTAACAAAAACAGATTCTTTCCAACAACTGCACTACATTAACACCAGCCAGGACCTGGACACGATACATATGTATTTTTACCCAGTACCTTGTATTTACAATGTTGTTACTGCAGGACTCGGATGAAAGGATTTTCTAGTGTACAATTTTCTACATGGAGTTTTTTATCCCCAGTAGTCCTCTGCATCTGCCTTCATTTGGAGTATGGAAAATTCAGATGTGCCCTTGCCACATCTTGTTGGACACGACTGCACAACACAGATGCGTTGTTACATATCCAGCAAATGATCCAGAATTTGAACAAATAATTTGTCACAGAGCAAGGTCCAAACTTGAAGAGAATTGAAGTTACCTCAATATGTTTAGTCTGACTGCAAGCAGACACAAGCAAAGCAGCAAGCCGTTCACTCATTTTATTAAAAAAGAGAGAATCAGACAAGGCATAAAATATGATACTAACATGTTGTCATCCGGTTGAAAAGAGGTTAAAAAAATAAAAGAATAGACAGATCTTCAATATAGTCAGGACACAATAATAATATGTTTGATTCACAAAATCACCAGTAAAGTGGGATTGGGGAGAAAGAATGCTCTGTACAAAATGAAAGAGAGACATACTGTATATAGTCACCTCTCTGACTCTGTTCCTGTGCAATAACCAATACCTTGTGTGAGTTTTTGCTAGTGTTGAACAAATGAGAAAAAGAACAAGATAGAATCATGCACAAGTATTGATTGAGTGAATTTTACTCTCTGTGAATGACACCTTCATTTTCCCATTGGAAGGTTCCAATCTCTGATCCAAAGATCACATGTCAGTGTTGTACGAACAATCATTCTCTTGTCAGGATTCAAAGTTATTGCTGCAGATATAAATGCATGTCATTAGCTCTCCAGCTCACAAAGGTTGTCTCCGATGGGAATTAAATAGTCAAGTCTGTCAGTCTCCCTTCAAATCTTTAAATTTCCTTAAGTAAAAGAAATGTTAACCCAAAGTGATGTAAGACAGTAATAATTCTTTCTCACTTGCTTTCAATAGAGCTTGCTATCTTGTCTCAACAGCATTCAATTCAAATGTATCTACAGCTGAATTTACTGCCATTGCTAGTGCTCTGGCCTCAATAGCTGTTTACTGTGTCATATCAAATTCTATAAAGTATCTCAGTTATTCAATGGTGTAATTTTGATGATAAACTGCACAATGTCTTCCATTTTGAGCTAATTATAACTCTTCTTTGCAGAAGAAGACAAGAATTGCCTATCCTGTTGGTTAAGGTTTGATTGTATGTATCCATTTTAAAGGAAAGTTTATTTAAAAATAGATTTATATGGTAATCCATATAATGACACCTTATGGAAAAGCAAATCTGTTTTTCAATTGACTTGAAGTTACTACTCCAGCCCATTTCTGTACAACTCCTCAGTGGTAACTTCTTTCACTTGAAGTTACTAGCTGTTCCAACAAAATACAAAATAACAAATGGATTGTTAGATAAAATAACTTTCTGTTCATTGCTCTATTTAGTATTCCCTAAATGATTTTGTAACTCCTTCAAATGAGCATTTATTGATTGCCTTTAGGGTCCAAAAAACTTCTGCAAACGTTAAGCTCAGAGTTCAACTGCCTGCACTGGGTATTCTAATACATCACATTTCATTGTATAAGATTAGAGCCTGAAGTTCATTATTCAGTTTTGTGAGGGATGTGGTAATGTGTTTGTATTTTAAGAAAGTCAATGGAATCAAGATAATCAGCATATTAAAACAATTGTTTTATTTATGTAAAATATTATGATGAAAACTTAATTTATAGATTTATATTAAAAACCCCCTTCACAAGCTGTTAAGAGCATAATATAAAGTAAAGACAGGAATTGCAAAGTAGTTCTTGCTCTGTCCTTCAAGAAGACCATTGCTGATCCTGTTCAAGCAACCTTCCAGCTGAAGAATATAATCCTTGGTTTACTTTATTTCCAAAGTTTCATTACTCTTAACCATAGAACCATAGAACACTACAGCACAGTACAGGCCCTTCAGCCCTCCATGTTGCGCCAACCCATATAATCCATTAAAAAATACTAAACCCACACTACCCTATAACCCTCTATTTTTCTTTCATCCATGTGCCTGTCCAAGAGGCCCTTAAGTACCCCTAATGTTTTAGCCTCCACCACTATCCTTGGCAAATCATTCCAGGCACTCACAACCCTCTATGTAAAAAACTTACCCCTGATGTCTCCCCTAAACTTCCCTCCCTTAATTTTGTACATATGCCCTCTGCTGTTTGCTGTTGGTGCCCTGGGAAACAGATACTGACTATCCACCCTATCTATGCCTCTCATAATCTTGTAGACCACTATCAAGTCCCCTCTCATTCTTCTGCATTCCAAAGAGAAAAGTCCCAGCTCTGCTAACCTTGCTTCATATGACTTGTTCTCCAAACCAGGCAACATCCTGGTAAATCTCCTCTGCACACTCTCCATAGCTTCCACATCCTTCCTATAATGAGGTGACCAGAACTAAACACAATACTCTAAGTGTGGTCTCACCAGAGATTTGTAGAGTTGCAATGTGACCTCTCTACTCTTGAACTCAATCCCCCTGTTAATGAAGCCTAGCATCTCATAGGCCTTCTTAACTACCCTATCAACCTGCGCAGCGACCTTGAGAGATGTATAGATTTGAACCCCAAAGTCCCTTTGTTCATGCACACTCTTAAATAACTGACCATTAATCCTGTACTCAGTCTTCTGGTTTGTCCTTCCAAAATGCATCACCTCACACTTATCTGGATTGAACTCCATCTGCCATTTTTCTGCTCAACTCTGCAGCCTGTCTATATCCTCTTGTAACCTTCGACAACCTACAGCTGCATCCACAACTCCTCCAATCTTCGTGTCATCCGCAAACTTACTCATCCATACTTCCGCCTCTACATCCAGGTCATTTATAAATATCACAAATAGCAGGAGTCCCAGGACAGATCCCTGCGGCACTCCACTAGTCACCAACCTCTAGGCAGAATACTTTCCTTCCACAACTACCCTCTGCTTTCTTCCTTTAAGACAAATTTGTATCCAAACAGCCAAGGTTCCACTTGTCCCATGCCTCATGACTTTCTGGATGAGTCTCCCATGAGGGAACTTGTCAAATGCCTTGCTAAAGTCCATGTAGACCACATCCACTGCCCTACCCCCATCAATTTCTTTTGTTACCTCTTCAAAAAACTCGATCAGGCAACCTGAATATACTCAATTACTAAGAGCTACATTTCCCTTGTGATGAAAAATTCTAGAGATTTACAACCCTTACAAAGCATTTCTCCTTGCCTCAACCCTATATTATTAATCTCTTATCCTGAGACCATAGTCCTTAGTTCTAGACTCTCAAAACTGAGAGTAGTTTCTCAGCTTCTGCCTAGTCTTTGCTTCTTTATTTCCATATTTGTACACCAGTGTGTTCTCAGTTGTTAGCACCTCATTAACACTGTGGATCCTGCGCTGCCCCATGATCTGTTGCTGAGGAAGTGTCAGTCAGCAGTAGCACAGTGCAGATTGGGATTGGTGAGGGTGGAGAGGTGGTGAGAGGTTTGAAGGTGGAGTGTGAGGCAGGACATGGGCAGGACCTGGAGGAGGATATCACAGAATAGAAAGAAAAAGAGCCCCAGGTAGGGAGAGGTATTCAGTGCAGGTAAGGAAGGACAGTTGGCAAGAGAGAAGGAGTGGAGGGACCGTGTCAGAAGGCTGACAGGACGAGGTAGGGAGGTGGGGGCCATGAAGAAGAATGGATTCAGGCATAGAATCAATGGTGAGAGGGTAAAGAATCATTATGGTAGGGTGGGGAAACAGAGAGAGGTCAGTGAGCAAGGGTATCTGTGTTTGCATGCGCAAATGCAAACGTAATTGTGTGCAAACACATATGCATGTGTCCATTTATGCTTGTGTGTTAACAACCATATGGCAGAGAAAAATTCATGGCTTCCATCCTGTAGGGAAGTAATCTAATCCCTCTGAGCAGCTTCCATGTCAGCATCGGAAAATATGTTAACCTCTGCACAGCAATTAGTGACTAAGGGAAGAGAGCTTCAGAGTCCTCCTCCTCACGATAACATGTTATTGTTCGCATGCCTAAAGTGTAACAATGAGATCTTCTGCTATGAATTGAAAACTTGGCAGAGGAGAACTTGAGTTACAAACTCATAGCCCCACATCCAGGAAGAGGAGTACATGCCTGAGTACTTAAAAGCCACTATAAATCTGACTATATTCAAGAAATTGGACATGGTTCATTCAGCTGTCTGCTAAGCAAAATTCATCACCAGTACTCCCTTCAATTGCCTCCTACAAGTGGCCAAAAAGCTGCTCTCCAAATGACATTGTTGATGATATCCATCATGGGGATTTGGCTCTGTCAGTGGAGAATAATCATATATTTTCAGCAGGTTTGGCCTTCCATAGAAATTTCTCTTCATTTTACATCTGCTATTTTATGGCTTATAAGCTGTGGCATTAACCAACTGATCCATTACAGATCCATCTTCAGAGCAGACTCTTGTCAAGCAACTGCCTATTCACATTTCTCTTTTTGCTCCGATCCAGTATTTCATCTCCAACAAGCTTCCTGCTGGAATGGAGCTAATCTACATGAAAATGAGAGCTCTTGTCAATGGTGAGAGGCTGCAGGGTATATTGATCAGTTGTCCAGATGGGAGAGGAATTGCAGGTGGAATTCAATCATGATATAATTCTATTTGCAAGGACGAATAAGATTACAACATACACAATGATTGGTAGGAATAAAGGGAGTATTGAACAACATAACCAGCGATTCTATCTCGGTCCTGCTCACCAGAGCTGGAACATCTTGTGGTCAAGTGTCATCCTTTTTATCAGCTGAGGGTGTTTTCTGCCATTATCTTGGTAGTGATGTAAATTCCACCTTAGGATAGTGTCAGACTGAGGGTACATACACACTTGATCGGATAATTTTGAAAACAGCGTCCACACTATGCGTTTTTGAAAACATCTCTATCCACACTGAAACGGAGATTTCGGTGAATCTCCTACTGCTGCGCATGCACAGGACACATCTACCAAAAACAAGCAACATGTTTGGTGTCGAATCTCGCCGTAGAAGTGCGCGTTTGTGTAGTTACAGACTAGAAAAACTTAAAACGACGGACAGCTGTTGGCTCTCACGCAGGAGAATTTAAAACGAAAAAAAAAATACTGGAGCATACAGAGGCAACCAACAGGGAATTCACGGACTGTATGACCCAGCTAATGATGAACATTGAAAAACTGACTCACTCTGTTGCATTAATAAAGCACCTTGTTAAATGTATAAAACATGTCTACATCAGTGTTATCTTGTATTTCCATACAATGTTACATTAGGCTGTTACACATCTATTGTCAGAGAAGTACTTGCATAAATAGGTAAACCACCTTCATACAAGCAAGGACAGAAAATGGCAAAGTGAGTACAGTATACAAAAAAGCTGGATGAACTCAGCAGGTCGGGCAGCATCCGTTGAAAAGAGCAGTATACTTTGTGAGTACAGTATACTTATTTATTCAGTAAGTTATGGGTCAAAGTATTTGGTGAGTACATTTCTAACTCTTCTGGCTTCAGTCTCGTTGCCGTCTGTTCTGAAATTGTTAGGTTGTGTTCAAGAAAACAATGAAATAGCGCACTGCAGTCTGACAGCGTTTTCAAAAGTCTCCGGTTACTCCATCCACACTGATCTGCCCGAGCAGCATTTTCAAAAATACCCACCCTGAAAAGCGTTTCTGAAAAGCTCCGGTTTCAGGGGACGAAAACACCGTTTTAGTGTGGACGGAGGGTAAAAACGAAGAGAAAAAGCTCGGTTACGGATTTGTCTGGCGTAGTGTGGATGTGGCCTGGCACTGGAGGAGCTAAGCTCAATAATCAACAGGCATCTGATGCCTTCCCTATCATTGCAGGGATTTCAACCAGGCCAGTTGAAGAAGTCTCTGAAAAACTACTTGTGGGACCTGAGGAAACAACACATTTGATCACTGTTATAACACCAACATGAACACCTACTGTGCCATCTCACGTCCACACTTTGGAAAGTCTAAGCACCTGGCTGTACCTCTACTCCTAGCGTATAGGCAGAGACTAAAAACCACAGCACCAGGTGTGAGGACCACGAAGGCATGGTAAAGGGTGGTGTAGGAGCACATAAGGGACTGATTTGAGTCAGTGGATTGAACAACACTCAGGGATTCATCTTTGAGTCTGAATGAATATGCCACAGTTGTCACTGAATTCATCAAAACCTGTTTGGATGAGTGTGTGCCTTTGAGAACATACCAACTCAAGTGCCATGGATGAAGCAGGAAATTCATAGTCTGCTGAGGGCTAGATCTGTGGCTTTCAAGACTGGTCATCCAGAACTATACATTTCCCAGTTCCCATGCTTTTCTTTTGATTAGTTTATGAAGTTACAAACCATAAGAATGGCTACAACAAAGTTTTAAAATGAACCCAAGATGATCACCTGTTGAAGCACAGCCCATTTTTCTTCAGAAGGAGGAGAGAGAGAGACATTCAAGTAAAAAAAAATACAGCACTTGTTTCTTATGAAGGGGTGAGAGAAGGTCAAGTTAAAAAAGGTAGAAAATGGGCATAATTAGCAAGCAAAGAGTACAACTATGGGTTCATAAACAGTGAGTACTGGTGATAATAATCATAAATAAAAAATCAACAATGGCTGGCTACATCATAAAGATAGATGTGTTCGATTGCACAACAGATAATTGGATGATGTATGTTGAATGAACTGTGCAGTATATTAAAGCAAATAGAATAGCCGATAAGAAACGAGTGCCAGTATTGCTGAGTGCAATAGGTGATGAAACATACAGTTTGCTTAGAAGTTCAATTGCTCCAACCAAGTCAGCTGAAATGAGCTTTGTTGATATCATGAATACATCACAGGGATACTTAGAACCCAAACCACTGTTGATGCCAAAATGCTTTAGCAGAATCAAAAGGATTAAGTGGCTTACATGGCTGAATCAAAGAAATTGTCTTGAGCATTGTCATCTTAGTGATGGGCTTAATGATGCACTAAGACATCATTCAGTTTGTGGAAACTTAACAGAAAACATTCAAAAATGGCTCCTAACGAAAGGACAACTCACATTTAAAAGAACTATTGAAAATGCTGTATCAATGGAAAGAGCAGCAGGAGACACAACTGAGTTTCAGATAGGAAAGGTAGTGAGCATAAACAAAATTGGAAAGTCTGAACAGAAACCTGCCTGGCCAAACATGTTGTGGTGCTGTTGTGGCAGGGACTCACATACACCAGACCAATGCAGGTTTAAAGGTGAAACATGCAGAAAATGGAACGCATGTATTCAAAGAGCATGACAAAATTAACTGGACTGCATAGGGAAGAGAAAAAGATAAAAAGTCAAGTTACAGTTTGAAAAAGAGCACTACTCTGCACGTTGTTGATGAAAAGCCCGATAAAGATGAGAGTAGCACTAATATTCTTGAGATTTTACAATGAGCAAGCTAACAAGAGGCAACAAATTTGGCTTACTCCAGAAGTGAGCAGCAAATTAATTAAAACAGAATCGGATACTGGCTCAGCTGTTTCAGTCATTCCACAAAATGAGTTTCAATGGCATTTCGAAGATACTAAACTGAAGCCTCCTGCAAGACGACCACAACCTTGTCGTAGGGTTTGGAGGCTTGTGTACCTCAATAACCTGGAGAACTATGTTGGCAGGAGTCAGAGCCATGTGCTTTGACACTTGGTGGAATCAAAAGATAGAGGCCTGACTAGGAGTGGCTCACTAGTTCCAGGTTCGGGGGTTCAGCTCAGGGCTAACAACCCTGACTGGTCTAAAAAAAATTGTCACAGAAACAGCAATGACAAACTCTATATCTGGGTCTGACGGTGTTCCTGAGACTCCACCTGGGATTTCCATGACCAATAGTAGTGAAAACCAAGAGCAAGCTACTGGTACAATGAAGGAAATCTTGAACACTGCCAAAAATCAAGAACAAAATTGTTTTTTTTTGAACGTTCAGACCATGTACAACACTGGCAAGCTTGCAGAATTAACTGCAGAAATGCGTCGATACAACCTACATGTACTGGGTGTCAGTGAAAGCAGGTGGAAAGGGTCTGGCAGACTAATGGCAGTAGCTAGTGAAACAGTTTTATACTCAGGTAGGGAAGATAGTCAGCATAGTCAGATAGTAGCTGTGATTTTGAATAAAGGCATTGAGAAGTGCTTGTTGGAGTGGAAACCCATTAACTGAAGACTTATGAAAGTCAGGGTGAAAGGGAAGCAATTGAACATGACCAGTGCTATGCTTCAACTAACAATAGTTGGGTTTTACTGTTGCCTGCTTTGTGGGAGGAGGGTGCTCCTGCTTTTGCTGAAGTAAACTGGGGAGGGAAAGGGTCATTGCTTTGCTGCTGCTAGTGTGTGGGAGGGAGGAATGGGAGAGGGCTCTGGGATGTTTATGTTTTTACTGTCACTCATTCTTTGGGGCAATCTCCTGTTTTCATGGATGTCTGTGATGAACAAGAATTTCAGATTGCATATTGTATACATTCTCTGATATTAAATGGAACTATTGAACAATTAACATTGAAGAAATGGACATCTTCGATGAACAGCTGCAATTGGAGGTAGGGTTAACACCATACCATGATATAATTATTGGCATGGGAGATCAAAATGCCAAATTGGGAAATGACAACTCACAATTCACTAGGGTTATGTGCATGCATGGATGTGGAAGGAACAATGAATAACAGTGGTGAAAGACTGGTGGAATTCTGTGCCGTGAACAATATGGTCATGGGGAATGTTCTTTCCACACAGTGAAATCCACAGACTGACATGGTGCTCATCCAATGGACGTGACAAGAACAAGATTGACCATTTAATGATCAATGGTGTGTGGAGATGATCCTTGCCAGATGTAAAGTGAAGAGAGGAGCAGATACAGGAAGTGATCACCACCTTGTTGTAGCCGTGATGAAACTTAAGCTGAGAAGCACAGGGACCAGAACACATTTACAAAGACATTTTGATGTAGAGAAGTTCAAAGACAGCAGTGTGAGATCTACCTTCACCATTTAGCTTAAGAAAAGTTTTCAGGCCTTGCAAAACCTTGACAAGAATGTGTCAAGAGACATGATCGACACAATGCGGAAGCAAATTATCTCATTCCTCAAGCAGAGCAGCGAGGCTTGTCTAGGATACTGAGTGGAAAGAAGAACAAAGAATGGATACAGCAGGGAATATGGACAGCCTTAGAGAAAGACAGAAAATTAAGAAGAAAGTGGTAGATGCAAAGTCAACACGAATTAAGGTGAAACTTCAATCGGCATAAACTGAAGTTAACAAAGTGAAGAAACTTGTAACAAAGGATAAGACAGTCAATGTGGAAGATCCTACAGAGGAGGCTGAAACAGCAGCCAATTGGGGTGATCAGGGAAGTATATACAAGATTTCAAACTTGGTATGCAGAAAGTTCCAGGCCAGATCTGGTGGTCACCTGAAAGATAAGAACAATTTGTTTATGACAACTGAGAAAGAGCAAGAAACACGATGGGCGGATTGAATATTTCAGAGAATTACTGAATAGACCATCACTAAATGAAGAATCTGACATGCAAGAGCCAGCGGAGGACCTCGACAGGTCCACCCTAGAAGGAAGAGATTATTGTTGAGATTAAATCATTAAGGAACAGTGAAGCTCCAGGACATGAGAATTTGAATACCAGCTGTTCAAAGCTGAACCAAAAGTTGCAGCTGCCATCCTGCAACCACTGTTTATATAATTTAGGGCTAGTGTCCAAGGACAGGACAAAGGGAGTTATTGTTAGGATCCCCAAGAAAGGAGTACTAATTGATTGCAACAATTGGCGTGGTATCACGTTTTCATCAGTAGCCAGCAAGATTCTTGTCAAAGTCATTGTTCAACAGATTACAGATGCTGTTGATGTGTGTGCGAGGAGGGAGCAAACTGGCTTCAGGAGAAATAGAGCCTATGTTGACCAGACCTTCACCATGCATAACATCTAAGAACAGTGCAGAGTGGTACACACAACGATATGTGCATTTTGTGGATTTTGAAAAAGCTTTTGATAGCATCCACAGAGAGCCTCTGGGAGATTCTCAGATCATAGGGGATTCCTTCCAAAGTTGTCCAGCTCATCCAGAATTTGTATACTAACTTCACCTGCACAGTTGTTGACTACAATATGAGCTTTGAAGTCAAGACAATGCTGTGTGATGTTGGCGCTATTATTTAACCTGGTGATTGACTGGGTTATGAGGCAAACAATGAAAGATAAGCAGAGAGACATTAGATAGATTCTATTCTTCAATTTAGAAGACCTCGACTTTACAGATAACCTTGCATTACTATCACATATATACCTGCATGTTCAAGGGAAAACTCAGTGCCTATGTAACTTTGGTGGACAGTTTAGAGAGTCAGCCAGAGAAAGACTAAGACCGTGACTCTCAGTATAGAGTCTCTTCTTCTCTTCAAGGCATATGGCATTGTCAAGAGAACATGGCCACAATTGACATGAGGAAATGTTGGAGATGATGAGTAGAAAGACAGCACTTCATTGGATCCCTGAAGGACAGAGTAAACACAGGAGACCAAAAATAACTTGGTGCTGTACCATAGAGGCAGGAATGAAGACCACACCTGTGCCATATAGATAAGATGGCCAAATATAGATAGAAATGGAGGACCTTCATTGCTGTCCTAAACACAAATGGTGTAACAGGCAGTATCTACTGAACTGAAGCCTGCAGATATCCAACTAAGAACTTTTGCTGCAGGAAAGATAACTCATGTGGGAAGTTACAAAACTTAACACCCAGCATCCAGGATACCTTCAAAAGGTGGCATCCATCATTAAGCACACCCAGCACCCAGGACATGCCCTCTCTCATTGCTGCTGCCAGCAGGAAGGAGGTTTTCCATCAGATTTCTGAATGGACATGAACTCCATGTACACTACCTCACTATGTTTTTTCTCTCTTTTGCACTATTTATTTATTTATTTATTTATTTTATATATATACTTATTGTAATTTATAGTTGTATTATGATGTATTGCAATCTACTGCTGCCACATGCAACACATTTCATGGCATACTGTATGCCAGTGATACTGATTCAGATTCAGAAGGACCAACATTTCCAGCTGTGAATTCCTGTCAATCAAGTGTCTTAGCTACTTAGTCAATGCTATTTGTAAAGCCAAGTTACTTGTATTCATGACTCCAGTCACTCAGACCTCATCTCAGTTGCCTCCAGCTCTGACCTTGGTCCTGGCCACCTCCACACTGAAAGCTTTCTTACTGCCACAGGGTTCTATGGCTCCTCTTCTTCCACCACTACTCCCCAGCAAACTCTGCTCACTCAGGCTCCCCCTCCTGATGATACTAGGTTTGCTTATTGCATTGGTCTAAACTTATAATAAAGAACATAAGCCCTATCTGATCTAGATAGCAGTGGGTACTGTCACTAAAGGGAGGTTATACTGCATCCACCTGCTCTTCAAAGGCTAGATCACTTCCCTGTGTGTCCTCCATGGTGAGATTAGCTACTAAAACCCACTATTTGAATAGTGGGTCCCCCCTTTCTACCAAAGAAGAGATATATTCAGCTAACAAAGTAGTTTCAACACAGTTCATTGATTTTTAGTGAGACGTATTTAAAGTTAGATAATATTTTTAAAACACATTTGAAGCTCACAGACAAGTCTATCTTATAAAACTTTTCCAAAATACTATTTCTAAAACACAAAAGATTTCCAAAACACAGATACAATTCCTATAAGCCAAAAAGACATACAAACGAGTTGCAGATGAATGAGTTGTTGGTCACAGAAAACGAAGGCTGAGGAATGGATTCTAGTTCACCCCACCTTTCTGTCATTCTCTTTACCAATCTTTGACTATTCCCAATATGCCTAACTGCTCTCTTATATTTATACTGTTTTTCTGTCACTTGGATGACTTCACACATTTGAGGTATTATTTCAGATACCTTTTCACTTAGATGGACTAAACACTTCTGGGGACAGAGACTCAGACACCCAAAGTTAATGCTGTGAATGTTGACTCTCTGAGCACACAAATCCTCTAATTATTGATAGCACATCAGCTATTTGATGTGTTGAGTTGCAGTATCAATCTGGTCTGCAAACTTCCTTGAACTAAATAACTTAGCCAGTATCTAGTTTGATTCAGGCCAATTACATAACTCCATCTTCTTACACTGCATCTCGACCAGTCAGTTCCTAGTTCCACTTTGTAGATCAGCAGTCTGTGCTCTGCAGACAGTGCTGTTTGTTTGTAGAACTGCCCTTTTAACTTCAGACTGATTATTGCTTGCCAATTACATCAAGAACTGAAGACAAGCTCCTGTTTATGACAAGAAGCTGAAGGAAGAATATCAGTTGGAACTTGAAAACAGCTCCTTGATCTCTAGAACAGAGAGATCAGCTGCAGATCAATTGCAGTGTTAGAAAGCTTGAACTTGGCATAAAGTCCCCAGGACCTATACTGTGAATATCTATCACACCCTCTGCTACTTGAAACCCCTTCATTCCTTGGGGCTTCCACCCTTCTCCCAGCACACTTTCACTGAACAACCCAACCTTCCATTCTCCTCTGACCTCTCCAACTCTCTACTCTTTCCTGAACCCAGCTCCAATCCCTGCAATGTCCTCACCATCCCTCTAACCTTCCCCTCCCTAAGCAGGTACATACTGTACTCAGAAAGGGCCTAACCTTTGTCCCACTGTACCCGTACCTCAATCAGTTCTGGTCTCATTTTGATACTTAGCTCTTCTTCCGCCACTCTGAGCCCATTGCTTTGTTAAGGATTCCTATCCCCACTGATGACTCCTTCTCCCAGCTTGAACTCTCCCCCTCTTCTTGGACACTCTGCTCCGGTCTTCTGCCTGTTCTGGATCTTTTCATCTCAAACTGATGACAAGATATCTGAACTTCACCATTCCTCACAAACAAGAGAAAATCTGCAAATGCTGGAAATCCAAGCAACCCACACAAAATACTAGAGGAACTTAGCAGGCCAGGCAGCATCTATGGAAAAATGTACAGTCAATGTTTTGGGCTGAGATCCTTCGGCAGTACTGGAGAAAAACAATCTGAGGAGTAGATTTAAAAGGTGGGGGGAGGGGAAAGAGCAGAACAAGGTGATAGATAAAACCTGAGGGGGGAGGGATAAAGTAAAGAGCTGGGGAGTTGTTTGGTGAAAGAGATACAAGGCTGGAGAAGGGAGAGTCTGATAGAAGAGGACAGGCCATGGAAGAAAGAAAAGCAGGAAGGAGCACCAGAGGGACATGATGGGTGAGCAAGGAAATAGGGTCAGAGAGGGAAAATGGGATGGAGAATGATAAAGGGGTTGGGCATTACCAGAAGGTTGAGAAATCGATATTCATGCCATTATCCTACACCTGCCTCTACAGTCACTTTGCAAAGCAATAATCTAATCTGTGTGTAGTTTCTCCAGTGTATAGCTGACCACATTGTGAACACTGAACGTAGAACACAAACACAGTGCAACAAGCAATCTGCTGGAGGAGGTACTCTGTGGCTTATGGCAAGATTGTTACCCAAACCATGATAATTCCTTTCCTCACACAAATGAGTTTTGTAATGTCAAGAGATTATCAAATGGAAACAATTCAAATATATTCATAGAACCTCTATGAGAATGTATGATATCCCTGCCAGCCCATGGGAATACATGCCCACTAAAAATGGAGTCAAAGCACTCAAGGTGCCATTGACAACCACAGGGTAATACACAGATCTCCTCTATAAATAGTATAAAGAGTTGACCATCTTTTAAAATATCTATACAGTTAAGCATCTTCTACCTAACTATGAGAAACCCTGCAGTCTCTCATTGTCTGGATCAGCCACTTTAGAACTTACAGAACCAGAGAGGAAGCAAGTTACTCTGCATCCCAAGGGACTTCACTGAGATGAAAATTGTGACTACCTACAGTGACATCTGTTTCCTAGGATAATAGAAACAACTGATTTCCCCATCGATCAAGACTGGGGACAGCACTGCTAAAAGTGATTGCCACATTGATTGATTTAAAACACAAAATTTATATGCAACTGTCTTCATTTATACTCAAAGTTTTCCTCTGGTGAAATGATTATTCTGTATTAGAGACATTGCATTTTGCAATATACAGTAAATTATCCAAAAGATAGGACATTGAATTTGTAATCTTAGGAAATATAATCACATTATATCTGCGTCTGACTAAATGACTTACACAGCGATGCCAATGTTCACATCAATACCTAATCCAGGAGTACCTCATAATTACACAACTGAATTAATTTGAATAATTTTATGTTACAGTAAAGATGTTTTTTATTTTAATAAGTATACCATCTTCTCTCTATTGCCCAAAAAGAGCATGCTCCAAAATTAGCCATTTAAACATTCCAGAAATTTATTGAAAGCAATATATACCAAATGTACAAATTTGCATATCTGATAACCTGTTCAAAAATGATTAACGTTGATCAGTAAAAAGACAAATGAAAATAGAATAATTTCTAAGTAGTATTGTTGGTATTTTTAATATTATTAATATAAGTTAATGTGAATGTGAAATTCTGAGTTTTGGTCCACATTC
Source organism: Hemitrygon akajei (assembly GCF_048418815.1). Taxonomy (NCBI): domain Eukaryota; kingdom Metazoa; phylum Chordata; class Chondrichthyes; order Myliobatiformes; family Dasyatidae; genus Hemitrygon; species Hemitrygon akajei. The sequence goes on from NC_133131.1 coordinate 109,957,102, forward strand.
ATAAAAGATTAAGAAAAGGTGAATAAACACACTTTACTTTCAGTAAGAATTTTGTTGCTGCACTACTGATGACAAATATTTTATATCTGGCTTGTATTTGGTTGTTTAGAGGACTGTGTACACGACACTAGCTTGAACAGAAAGTCGACTTCTACTTTGTATAATTAGACTTAACCAAGTTCATCAGTGAAAACAATGACTCACATGAATATGTCAATAAAAATACTGTAACTATTGCCAATGCAACCTCTTTCAGATAATTAAAAGTTAGAACCTTATTTGCTTGATTTTTATGCTTTGATACAACTCTTTCAATGTTTTCTAGTTCAGCTCGAAAGTTCATCTACTTTTGCCCCAGAACTTACAGAATTATTTTCTACAAATTATTTAAACATAATGAATCTTAAGATGTCATCACCCCTATAAAATTGTGCTATCATGACTAGCTTAGCTGGTGATGTAACATCAGTGCTCTCATCATGAGAATTGGGAAGAAATTTACATTAATTAATAACTTCCATTTATTCGCTTAGAGATACAATGCAGAACAGGCCCTTCCAGCTGCACCACACAGCAACCCACCTACTTAACTATAGGACAATTTGTAATGACCAATTTTTTTGTTGGTTGTTCTGCTTTATTTGTTTCCGTTATTAATAGACTATCACTTACTGCTCACTGTCAAACCTAAAGCATTTTTTCCCTTTTTTTGAAAAACCATCAAAAAGGCATAGAGCACACTCCAGCCATGATTCTTTAACATATTCCCCATCACTGAGAGGTTTTCCATGTCAAACAATCATCCTTGAAACCTCAAAACTAGCAGCAACTAAGCTGAAACTAACTGAAATAAATGTCATCAAAATATTTGACTGCATTTTTTGTAACTGATTTCTCAAGAAATGTGTTCATTTTGTTTTTGATCACTTTTATCACAGAGCCATTTTTGAACAGTTTCATAATACCCTTTACATCAGAGTTTCAGAACATAAGATGCACAATCATTTATCACTCTTTTTCTTAATCATGTCAAATCCTTTACTTCACCACTCTTGAAAATCTCTGCTGCTTCTCCCACCTTCTGAGCATTTTTGTTTACTTGCTGGTGTACCTGATATTCTGTACAAGCTGAAAAGGATAACGGTAATTTAAAACACAATAAACTTAAATAACATGTTTTTTCTATTATAAATGTGTATATTGCAAACAAAATTATTCATGGACACGCTATACTACATGCAGTATCTACCATTATTATCACTGAAAATCAAGTGTTCACTCACAAATGACAGAGGAAAACATACAAGATGAATGAAGCCAATATCAACTGGTCCAACTGTTTACTATCAAAGTACTGATTTGTACAGCAGATTTGTGAAGATTTCAAAATGTATCATCCAATGTCATGTGTTCATGTAACCGTCTAGCTGGTGCCAAGCCAACAATGAGACATTTCCTGTAAAATCACCTCACTGCCCTTGGGTTGTAAAAACTCACTCGTTGCTTCATTAGGCAGCAAAGACAATCACTGTGCACCTTTTTATTATGGGTGGGGTTTAAAGAATCGATGGGTGGCACTGTACACGATGTGCTAACGAAACATTTGCTCATGCCATCTTGGGCATATGTGCCATAGGTTTGCCACCCCCTTGTTGCTATCTGGCCTGATAATTATTTCTAGCATTTTCAGATTTTCCACATGAACAATATATTAATTGTATTACTGTGCTTCAAAACACAATATCCAATAAAATATGGTGTTGTAAGTCTCCATAAGATTGAATTGGAATCCCAGTTTGATGTGTAGGTATATTTTTTTTACCTTTGGTAAAATAAATTTCTCAGTTATTACACAGGCAAGGCTATGATTTATTAGCAATAATTTTACATAAACAAGAAGGTTCTAAATAGAACTTGTATCACCTAAACTTGCTTTATTTCTATACAATTATCTTAATGAAATTATGAACATCTTTCTTGTTCACCAAATTGAAAATTTAGCTGCATATAAAGCTGTATATTCAGCTGAAAATACAGTAAGTTGCTAATGTCTGCTGCCCCTTTATGCAATCGTATTTTGATTACAGTACTTAATTGTTAGTGAAGAAATACTTTAAACAGCCATATTTAACTCAACAAACAGTATACAAAAAAAAAGTTATCTCTGGTCATATTTTTCCCAATTATTTTGAAGACTTGTGTTGTCTGTAGACTTGACAGCTTTGTGACCTTCTAATTAGTAGGGTGCATGGAATAGAGTGACTGTTCAGGAGACTAGTGTTGGGCGTGGACCAAAATAGCCAACTGTACCTACCTAAGGCCTCAATACTGGAGTTGGCAGCTGGAGGATGCTAACATTGATTTGCTTAACCGTCCAATGAATTTGGAGGACTTTTCAGAGGCATCATTGTTTGTATTTTTCCAGTGTCCTACATATCGTCTGAAGGTAGTCTGGATTTCAGAGACAACTGTGGTTTTGTGCCAGGTCTGAGGACTTGTGTTCCATTGAAAGAGATGCAAAGATGTAATTCAGATAAGGATAATGATATAAAAGTTCATTGAAGAAATGTTTCCTTGAGCAAAAGCAGCTTCTGATAATCTCTGATCCACTCTACAGAGAGAAGAATAACTTAGCATGATACTCAGTACTTAATGTTCATGCACTGGGAGCATACAGAAGCCCTATATAAGTGGTTGAAGGAACAACCCACTGACAATTATCCACCTACTCATCTCCTCAGCCACTTCTGTAGATGAGTTTGCAGTTCTCACATTGGCCTCAGAATGCAAAAGCGAAAAATCTAGAGTGGAGGAAAGCTATTCCTGATGCCAAAAGATAGCCTAAGGATAATTTCACTGGAGTACATAAAAGCATCATTTTGTGTTTGCTGTATGGATTCAGATTCATGTAAGTGCATGATTCCTATGAAAAATACAAAGATCAGATTAGACGAACCTACAAATTACTGTGTAATATTTATCTTGGCCTATTGAGTTACTGAAGTGCCTACATTGATTTGTTCACAATACTGTAGGAAATTTCTTCCAGATGTACACTTTCCATAAGGGTCATGTCACCATTCACTACCCATCCCACCCACCATTATTCCGCCCTTACTTAGTCCTCCCAAGAAAATGGGATTCGAATTTAGTACTTGAATAGTGCACCATTGATGTAATGTTGGGCATTACTAATTGAGAAAGAAATGAAATAGAAATTAAATGGAGAAAAGAGAATTAAGTTTTGCCTAAGGCTTTTCCAAAGTTGTTCAGTAGCTATTAAAGGACTTTCTCACTGCTTCAGTGTGAGGAGCAGAGGTGAACTAGTTAGTTACGTGCCCTCCATAACCTAGAAGTACATATAGATCTCCAACACTGATGTGCTTAACATTCTAGAGATGGAAGGAGATAGCTGAAGAGGCAGCCAGCAAGATCACTTGAAGGCCTAACAATGCCTGGAAAATGATTTCGATGTCAGTTAAACTCAGCAAGTATAACAAAGTTGATCCTTTCACCTTTCAATCCAAAATCCCATATAGCATCATCAGTGCAATGTGCTCTGCCTACAAAATGCATTCCATTGGTGACAGGTTTCTGAGACAAAGAACAATACACTAATACAGCAATATGAATTCACAAAACACTCCTGACGAGGGATGCTTCCATTTCTTTCTTCCCCCCTTCATCTTTCTCTATATGACTCACACTTGTTTGTTTTTGTTGACATTTCTGTTGTTGCACATGTAATCTGTGATGAGGATGACAATGGAGAACTCCTTCAGCAGATGGAATGGATGACACTTGACGGCCGATTCAAGAAAATTCTACCTCACCTGTTTTTTTACTTTGGTCACGAAAAGGGCTGCACAAAAATTGTCTCTAATCGGTTGATGCTAGTTATATTATTCCAGTACAGGGCACAGTCGAGGATTAGGGATGATGATGATGAGAGATGTGGAAAAGAGCGACTGGGGATCCGGATCCCACTGAGGGATCACGTGATAACAGTATCAGATATCCTGGAGCACTTTGTGTAGTCAGGCCTGAGTTTGGTAGTCGGGTGGACTGAAGTTTGATGGACGTGTTAGTTGAGGTTTGGGGCAGGTACATGGGAGGTGTTCAGAAGTGAGATTTTTGGGTGACAGTGGGATTGATGCAGGATTGCTGTGGTGGGGCGGGTGCCTCAGGAGGAGATGAACAAGGATAGAATACAGAAAATAGAGAACTATAATACAGGGTCAGACCTTGGCTCATGATGTGGTGCTGAACTAATTAAATTATTAAGTAAATGTCAACTAAATTAACCGCTTCTGCCTACACAATGTCCATATCTTTCTATTTACTGCGTATTTCTGTACCGGTCTCAGAGTCTTCCCAACACCGTGTCATACTTGCTTTGACCAACACCCCTGGCAGTGCATTCCAGGCAACCCCCACACTCAGTGTAAAAAATCTTACCCGCACCTTTCCTGTGAACTTATCCCCTCTCACCTTAAATGGACATTCTCTGGTATTATACATCTCAGCCTTGTGGAAAACATATTGGCAGTTAACTCTGTCTATGCCTCTCAGAACCTTACAAACCTCTATAAGATTTCCCTTCAGTCTGCACTGCACCAGAGAAAAACAACTCAACCAAGTTTGTTCAACCTCTCCTTATTGTTCACATCCTCAAATCCAAGCAACATTCAGGTAAATCTCTTTTATACTCTCTGCAAAGCCTCCACATCATTCCTCTAATAAGGCAACTAGAAATGAATGCAATATTCCAGATGCAGGCTAACTGAAGTTTTATAAGGCTGCAACATAACTTCCTGACTCTTGAACTCAAGTTGTCACCTAATACAGACATACTTTATTGATCCCGAGAGAAATTGGGTTTCGTTACAGTTGCACCGACCAAGAATAGAGTAGAAATATAGCAAAATAAACCCAGAAATAATTAAATAATAATAAGTAAATTATGCCAAGTGGAAATAAGTCCAGGACCAGCCTACTGGCTCAGAGTGTCTGACACTCCGAGGGAGGAGTTGTAAAGTTTGATGGCCACAGGCAGGAATGACTTCCTATGACGCTCTGTGTTAATAAAGAAAAGCATGCCATACACTTTCTTTACATCCTATCAATTTGTGTAGGCACTTATAGAAAGTGATGGACTTGTACCATAAGATCCCTGTTAGAAATTGACATTAACAGTGTACTATTCCTCACCATTAGATCTTCCAAACTACATATTTGCAAAACTTCATATTTGTCTGGGTTCATTTGCCATTTCTCAATCCATATCTGCAACTGATCTATATCCCACTGTATCCTTTGCCAGTGTTCTACACTGTCCACAACATCACCAATTTTTGCATCATCCACAAATCTACTAACCCACTCATCTACATTTTCATCGAGATAACTTAAATATATGACAAACAGCAGAGGGCTCAGTACGGATCCCTGTGCAACACCATTAGTCACAGACCTCCAGCCATAATAAGTCCCATCAACCACCACCCTCTGTGTTCTATGGACAAGCTGGTACTGAATCCAAAAGGTCAATTCACCATGGATCCTGTGTATCTTGATCTTCTGAATGGGCCTCTTATGAGGAGGTATGTCAAGCACTTTACTAAAAGATAAAAATACCAATAAAAAGGAGCTTACATAACAGGGACCCTGATCCAATTTTGCCTTGCGGAGATTTTCTTATGCTGCACAGAGAATTATTCAGCTCAGCACGGAATCATTTCAGAACGGTAAGGCAGAGCCTACTGAAAGTGTAATGCACTCACTAGTAGCTCATTTTTATTTATAACAAAATTGTTCTTATCACCTTCAGTGGCTTCCTGGTGAGCAGTATTACAAGATGTCTTTAAGTGACTACAAGCATACAACAGAGTAATCTTCCATCCTGTCAACACACTGTGACTTCGACCTCAAAATACTTGATATTTAGAATGACTATATTATCAAGGGATTGTACTCAATGCCCTCACACTTCTTTCAGATCCTGGTTGAATTTCGAGGGTGCTGTAAATTGATCTCAAATTGGTCATAATCATGTTTTAGCAAAACAAATCGACTTTCCTTATATAAAGCTGACAAAAACCTGCATTGAGCAGTGAAATTTTAGGCCAATAGTGACACCACGCAGAGTTTTGGTTTTGTTACCTAATAAAGGATACGTTAGCATTGGCGGCATTTCAGAGTCGGCTAATTCCAGTGATCAGAGGATTGTCATGTCAAGAGAGACTAAACAGTTTGGGCCTGTATTCTGTGGAGCTTAGAAGAATAATGAGTGATCTTATTCAAACATATAATATTCAAATGGTGCATAACAGGGTAGATACCCATGGCCTAGTTATTTAAACTGAGGGACATCAAAATTTCTTTTAGCAAAGAGGAATGAATCTCAGGAATACTCTATCCCAGACAGAGAATGGAAGCTAGTAGTTAAACTGAGATCAATCAATGTTGTGAGATCAGGGATTGTATGGGGATCTGGCACAGAGAAGGAATTGAATCTGGGGTAGATTACCAATAATCATATAGAATGGCGGTACAGGCTTGAGAGACGAGGTGGCCTACCTGTGCTCCTATTTTCTTCTGTTCATGTGAAAGTTTGCCAGAATAATGAACTGCATTCTTTTTTCTTTGTCTCTTTTTAATTCTGCTTCATTTAAGTAATTTATATGCCCAATAAAAGACAGTGAGTCAAATCTTGAAGTCTATTTTGGAACAAGATACATTTTATCTTAATTATACCCTCGTCTGATGATGTTCATTCATCACTTGCTAGGTCATGGTGTCTTGGGCACTGAAGCAACTTAACCATGTGCCCGGTTCCTCTATTGGGAGACTTCAGTGGGAGTGTTAATAGGTCATTTAGCGATGGCTGGAAGGCAAGGGGAGAAGCTCAGTGATAGCAAGCATTAGAGTTGAATCTCTGTATCACTTGATTTGCATTCTTAAGCAGTTCTATTAAAATTGCGGAATAGCAATCAATGCTCACCAATTTTCCCAACTTAGCATATTCTGTTTGAAACCAATTGCAGCTTTCTGATTGCATTTCCAGGTGCATTTAACCCAACAGGTCACAGGTGATGGTTGGAGCATAATGACCTCCCTGAAGCAGTCATTCCTGCTAATGACGGGATAAATTCTTGTATGTAGGTGTCAATGAATAATGAATGTCACTTCTCATTGTTTCCTGGAAAGCCTATCACCTTTAATTTTTATCAAGTATTGTTGCTCAGCTGTCTAACTCTAGCATCCTCCTCTTGCAAATGTGACAAAATGTAAGTGCTTTTGTAACTAAGTAATACAAAAACAAATGAAAGGTTCATACCACCACAATGCTACCAAGACTCAAACCAGTGTTTTGTAAGGAAAAATGAGGCAAAGAATTCTCAAAGTTCAACTTTGCTTTGGCTTCTATAGGCTCATGGGGATCTTCAGTGGGCCATATACAGTATAATATAAAGGCTTACTTAAAGCACCTGTAGTCCAAATCTCTTGACTATGACAATGTACCTTTGTCTTGCAACTAGCCATAACCTCAAGATTTGATTGGGAAATTTTGGCTAGAGTCTTGACCATGTGGTACCTCTGCAGATTCAACAACCCACAGGAACTTTGGTGTCATTTGATTTGGTCTGCAGCTGGAAGGGGTCTGAAGAGATTGGACATTTGAATTTGCTTCTGGAGTTGGGCCAGGCCTGGCACTGAAGGAAGTGAAACTTGTGTGGAACAATCTACAAATCAGTGATGGCTCTTCTCCACCTTCTCAGATGCTATTTCAGATGTGCAATAAATGCTGGCCGTGAAAAATGAGTTAATATAGAATGAATCATCTCTGGAAATTCTCCTTCCTCCCTCCAGCTGGCTGGAGGCAGCAGCTACAACATTTGAGTTCCTGCACCAAAAGGTCTCTGAAGAAACTGGGAGAAGATTGTAGTTTTCAGTGCACAAGCATAAAGGAGAATAATTGTTACTTCATAACAGCATAAAAAAACAGTTAACTAAAGATCAATACTTACAGTATAAATACATAAGATAGCTTATATAGATAGATCAATTGAATTAAAGTGATACTAAGCACAGGGGTATCTTTATATAAGGTGACTGACAGGAAATGATAAACCGCTGGTGCTGGGTTAGTGGGTGGAGGTATTGATAAGCCTTACTGCTTGCGGAAAATAACTTTTTGAGTCTGGTGGTCATGGCGTGGATGCTATGTAGCCTCCTCCCTGATGGGAATGGGACAAACAGTCCTTGAGCAGGGTGGGTGGGAACCTTTATGATGTAACTGGCCTTTTTCCAGCACCTTTCAGTGTGTATATCCATGATGGCAGGTAGGGTGGTGGCAGTGATGCATTGGACAGTTTTGACTACCTGCAGCTTGCTTCCCAGAGGAAAATAATGCTGGGCATACGTCACTGACAGATATTCTTTTCTGAGTAGACTATATATCTAGAAATAAGCCAAATACACAAATAGAAGTGATAAACTATTCAACCTGACAACCAGTCCTTACACTGATGATGGGTATGATTGAGTTCTGCTTCATGACTAACACTGATGCAATTATTTTACTTAATTTGGAGACTGCAGCATTTTCATTTGAGCCCACAAAAAGATGTGTCTAGTTGTATAAAATGACAGGGTAATTCAACCATATGTAATTTTACCCTTATTAAAAATTATAAAAAAGTGGAAAGATATGAGTGACCCAAGAATGTGTAATGAAACAAATAAAGGCAGCTAGTGCAGGTTTGGAAATATTGACCAGGACTGAGCACAAAGACAGTAATTCTGCAAGTTATATACTGTTGTGATTACTGATCCTCCTGGGATTACATTACCATTTGTGGGAGAGCCGACTGGATTTTCCCACAGCAGAGTGACTCGAATGTGGCAAGGATGTTACGTTTTGTAACTTCAAAAATGAATCAAAAGTAAAACACAGGAGCCAGGGAGACATGCCCACCTGGTTTCCTTTAGGAAGTGCGTAAACATGAACTGGTGGCATAATGACGCATCCCATTCACGTATGACTTACATGTAACCCATAATGAATTCTGTAAGCAACAAAGTATACTTAATCAAACAATATATTTATATCACTCAAATTTTACTGAAATATTAAATCCCATTAAATACTATTAAATACTCCTCCCTGCTTAGTTATAAACTCCAACTCAATATAGAATGCATTTCAACTCAAATATGTAACGTATTGCTCTCGAGGTATCTTATATACTATATAATACAACTACTGCATAGACATGCATGGCATAGTAAAGTTTTAGGCTGTGGAGGATTTATTACTGTTGTGACAAAGGGAGTCACTCTGCTTGGCAGGTGGGATTTGTGGCTGTGAAAGAATCTCAGGTTCTGGGGCCTCCTCCACGGTGGCTGTAGAAGTTGACTCTGGACTGCAGTAAGTGGTTCTGTCAGCTCAGAACACCTTTCTTCTCCAACAATTGACTCTGCTCTCTTCATTTAATCAAAGTGTTGTCTCCAAATGACATCAGACGCAATTTCTACTATGCAGGTGTTGCACTGGATCATTGACATTGCAAGCATCCGGGCACAGATCACAGCCACATGAGCTGAAGTTCCCAGTTGGACAGTTGATGTGACTTTTCTCACTGTTATATGTGTGTAAAAGGACAGCACATGAACGATGCGACTGAGATCAAAGTGGGAGGGGATGTAGAGGCATGTGGGGGGTGAATCTTCTTTAAATCAAGTATTGTTCCAGATTTATTCAATGATTTTCTCCTTGTTCAAGTATGGATGAACAATAAAGGCTGTAGTTTGCAAAGTTTTTGATCCAATTTCTGCAGGTAATTCAAAACACATGTTGATGATTTTAATATGTCTAAATTACAACTTGAACTGATACTTGTGCAGAGTGAATGGCAACAGGAAAAGCCAGGTCTAATTTCCTGTTGGGTAAAACTTCAACATGTAATAGTTCATAAACACTTCAAAGTATGTCAGGACTGTTCATTTCTTCCCATAAAATTAGTTGTAAATGATTTCTTTTCCTAAAGCGTTTCTAGTCAAGTCCTTGCCTGAAAGTCCAGAAGTAGCTTGGCCAATGAATTATTTTAAATGTCTAGTCACTGTTATTTTATAGATAAGAAATAATTATAAGAATAAAGGTTGTTATCTGACAGACATTTCTAACAAGTCAGTTTAGAATTGATACATCACAAATTCTCTGAGTCGTATTTAGAAATGATAGTGTGTTGTGCAATAGTTCAATGGACTCGAAAGTAGGGTGCATATGTTGTCATAATCATATGCATATGATTAGGCTGCCAAGTAAACCTCATTTTCCAGGTATTAATGTTTTACATATATAGAATTTTAAGAGAAATTTCAAATTGAGTCATGTAGCAAGTTTGACGGTAAGAGTAAGGTGCATATGATTAAAATGAGAAGAATGAAGGTTACTTCAGGAGGATATAAATTGGTAGATTGGGCAGAAAGATGCCAGAAGCCATTTAATACACAGAAATGTGCAGCGTTATTACACTTAGAGGGAAAATAACTTGAGGACAAAGCTTGAATATGAGCCAAAAGATCAAGAGAAATTTATAACAACTCTATTTTCATGTCAAGATTGATGAAACTCCAAAAGGTTATCCTTTGAACCACCACCCACACAGCATCAATTTTATCTCCTGAACCACTGTAACCTATGTTTCAAGAAATTATAAAATGAGACCAACTGCCAAGCCATTTTGATTTTAGTATTTATTTTTGATTGCTTGCTTTTAGCTGTACAATATTGTTATGATGACCTATAGCACTGAACAAACACTTGAAACTTTCGGTTAAAATTATTGAGAAGAATGTATTACAGAATATTCTAAAATGAGACTTCTTGGTATTGTAGTTATGAAAAAACTATTGAAATCACTGAAGAATGACATTGTATAGATTCTTCATTTTGTAAACTTTAAACTTCAGTAACTCAACAATCCTGATGCTAGTTTATCTTCTGACAATCCAAAGCCTTTTCTCCATGTACTATATAGAGTGTGTAGCAGAATACTCTCAACTTGCCCAAATCAGTTTGGCTCCAATACCATTCAAGAAACTCAAAAGATTTCAAACCAAGCAACCAGTTTAAGTAGTACTGGCGCACCTCCCTAAACACTGCAGTTGTTGTATATGCCGAAGTGCACTGCAGTTATTGTCTGGACTACTCTGAAAGCAGTTCCCAGACCAACAACTTGAACCATCAACACACACAAAATTCTGGAGGAGCTCAGCAGATCAGACAGCATTGATGGGAATGAATAAATAGTCGATGTTATGGGCTGAGGCCTATATCAGGACTGGGAAAAAGGGAAGAAGATGTCAAAATAAGAAAGTGAGGGGAGGGGAAGGAGGACAAGCTAAAAGATGATAGTGAAGCCAGGTGGGTGAGGGAGGGGGATGAATTCAGAAGCTCAAATTGATAGGTGGAAAAGGTAAAGGACTGGAGAAGAAGGAATCTGATAGGAGGCGAGAGTGGACCATGGGAGAAAGGGAAGAAGGAAGGGCACCAGGAGGAGGTGATAGGCAAGTGAGGAGAAGAGGTCAGAGGCCAGAGTGGGGAATTGAAAACAAGGGAAGGGGGAGGGGAAAAATACTGGAAGTTGGAGTAATTGATGTTCATGCCATCAGGTTGGAGGCTACCTAGACTGAATATGAGAAGTTCCTGCTTCAACCTAAGAGTGACCTCAGAGTACACGTTTATGTGTGTTGCTCTGGATTTCCAGCATGTGCAGAATCTCTTGTGTTTATTACTATCTCAACTATCTTCTTATCCTAACCATCAAATTAAGTTCAGCCAGATATTGGAATATTCTACTTGCATTTTCCTCTTCAAGTTATACACTATCCAGATTTGGAATATACTGAGGTTTCCTCATCATTGCTGAGTGGCAATCACAGAGCTCCATCCAAAATGACATTGTGAGAATCCCTTCATTGAAAGAACCAAAGTGGTTCAAGAAGGCGTCTCACAACACCTTCTCATGGCCGCCCTGGGAAAAGGCCACGAATATTCAAAGTGCCAGTCCTGCTTCGATGCTAAAAAATGAATATATAAACACGCCTGGAATTTTTCCCTCTTCCCTCTGTCTAAATTCAGCCTGCTGCAGTTCATTGTGATTTCTGTAGATGTTTAGGAACACTTATTTCCTAAGTGTAAGTAATTTCAGGACAGCCTAGAGTTCCACTAACTTCAGATTTTACTCAATTGAAAGATTTGAAACAGAAGTCCTATTTGATTAGAATAAATATACCTTTAATATGTCAAAGATTGGAAATTGGTTTCCTTAATTTTAATAGAGGTTGGAACAAGGAAAAATATCATGACTAATAGTATCCTGAATGTGCAACAAAGAACAAATTAGATAAACCAGGTAACATTTTAAGGATTTTAGTGTAATCTGTGACTTTATGCAACAGTTAGCATGACTCAAAGCAATTTTTAAGCCCAGACCACCATTTCCTCTGAGTAATATACTAGGCTAGCACAAGGATAGCCAATTGGTTAATGTATTACCCAACTTGTACTTCTCTGTGCTTTATAAACAGGCCTTTGCTTTTTCTCCCAGTGAATTTCTGGTGACAAGCCAAACATGAAAACATTGAAATAATAAACTGTTTCACTTAACATTGAGTATAGGGTTGTCACTTCATCTGGTAATGCAATTACCTCACCTGGTTTGCAGGCCGCAGTGTTTTATTTCAACTGACAAAAAGATCATTTGATCTGACAGAAGTATGAAGTGATTCTACCTGGCAAAGACTATAAAATGTGATTTTAGCTGCCACAAACATTTTGGAAAGCAACTGAAAAACGTCAACTGTTCAAGAGTGCAAAATTACACAAGTTCAGCACACTCAGTACAGTCAAAATGAACCTACAATTTGGTGCAATGCCAATAATGGAGAGCAACACAATATCCTGCATGAACTTCAGTAGTGAAATAAAACCACATATTTGGAGAGATGATTAGAAGTTATTGTATCCAGGTCAAACTGCCAATTTTTCCTTTTCTGTGTATGGCTCAACAAAATAGAGCAATATCACTATACTGCATAGTGGTATTTTAAATAATCTTTTCAATAAATATGGTACAGCAAGAAAAGAAAATGCAGCATAATTTCAACTATGTACTTTTTGGCAGCAAAATTTAAATCATGGGTTTGAACAACAGTCTTTGGTGATACTCAATTAAGGATCTTGTTTTAACAAATAAGTTTTTCAGCACTAATCATGATACTTTGCTCCTTTCCATGATCCAATTAATTACTTTTTTATCACTTTCCATGATCAAAGTAATTACATGCTTAAAGTAAAAGCAAACTGCTGGAGAAACTCAGTGGGTCATATGGCGTCTGTGGCAGTAAAAGGATGGTCAACATTTCAGGTCAGGACCTCCATCCCTTTTGGAGACTTCCCTTATTCTCCAAAAAAACTGCTTGACTCACCAGGCTATTTCAGTATCTGCAGTACCTTGTGTCTATTTAAATAAATTGCTATTTTTGACCAGAGCCATAAAGAACTGGGAGGCCAATGGTAAGAAAAATTGATGCACTACTTCCACAGGTAGGATATGAGATTATAATAATGTTCATGAACACTTGATCTACAATGACCTTAACAGTGATACAATCCATGATTAAAGTCATATTCTGATGGCTGAAATTAACTATAGTTTGGAAATTGTGACACCAAGTAAAATTAACTACAGATTCTGGATATTGATCATCTCAGAATCATAACTGAGCCAATTATTTGTCTTCAGTTAAAGTGCACTGTTTAATTATGATGATCAGCTACTAGTGGAAGTACACAAGTATGACAGCAGAACCAAGTGTAATGACCTGGTTAAGATTTCTATTGCTATGCTGTGAGACGCCTGGAGTATCCCATCGGAGAGAGAGACCCCATTGTGCGGAGTGCTTTGTGAGACAGAGGATTCCAAGAAGGGAAGTTCTACCTGTGTTTGGTGATGAGAATTCAATGCCGTGAGAAAAGCGATATACCAAGTTACTACAGACAAGAGCTCCAATATTTACATGCACATTTGGGCTGGTTTAACTGTAAAAGGTCCTTTTATTTTTCATCTTCTTTCTCTGATAACTGTTTGACAAAGTTGAAAATGGAGAAATATACTTCCTTTAAAACTTTAAGCTGGTGTACTATCTGTCATTTCTGGGCTACCAATAAATGTGTATGGGGTAGTATTTACACCGCATCTGTTCAAATCAAGGTTTCTTTAAACAGAACATCCCAAAGTTCCTGTTTGGTTGAGCCTCAAATTATACTGACCCTAGATGTACATTCCTTATGAAAGGTAGCCTTCTCACCGCAGAGTCACGTGACTGTTAGCAGAGTGAGTTAGTTAACGAGCTAAGTTGCTGTACAAGCCCTGGAGAGAGGGTTGTACAAGAGTATACAGTATATGTATTTAAGACAGATGAAAAGGCTGGGTTCCTTCTCTTAAGAAGACAAGATTGACAGATAATCCGGAGGCATTGGATACAAGAACTAGATATAGAGAAAATGTCTGTACTTATAGAAGAATACAAAACTTAAGATGATTGTGCTTAATTTCAGTGGGGAACTCAAGGGAAATTTCTTGATCACAAAAAAATAGTTTGTCTGGAATACACTACCTATTACAATGAGTAGTTATGATAAATCTCAAAGAAGAACTGGGTAAACAATAGGGGGATTAAAAAAATCTATGGAGGTAACAGTAAAGGTAATTTAAGAGGAGTAGGAGGAGAGTCATCTTACACAGAAAAATCTGCAAGGATCAGTTGGCCAACAAACACCTTTCTCGGTTGTAGACTTTGTGTAACTTTGCTTTACACTAATCAGGTATTCTGATCTGTGTACTTGTAAGAGATCTTGCAAAAATTGCACAAGCTGGTAATTTTAAAATAAAACAAAGAATGTGTTGGATACTCAGCTGTTTAAGCAGTGTCTAAAGACTCACTTAATTTTCTCTTTGTCGATGCTACCTGATCTGCTGAGCACGCCCAGCATATTCTTATTTATTTTTCAAACCAATTCTATGTCTCCAAACTTTTCTAGCAAGATTCCACTGAAATAAACCAATTCAGTATGTACTGCAGCAATTCAGTGAAAATTGCAGGAAGATTAAACAGGAGATGTCACTTCTGTGTGGTTAATGGTAGTGGTGCAAAAGCCAATAGTAAATCAGGTTGAATTGCAATCCATTAGTTAAACACCTCATCAGAAAGTGCTGGCTGATTTTTGTGCTAGTAAAGATACCTTGGTTGGTATGTAGAGTATGCAGACACAGTAAGGCAGGTAACCAGAATGGAGAAAGTAGATCAAAGCAAAATAAACAATTAGAAAAGAAGTGATAACTTTAAAGGAAGAAGAGGACATGTGTTCATGGTGCAGAGATCATTGCTTAGAAGAGAATTACTTGCTATCATATGCTGTTACGATATTATACTCATTGCATATCTGTAATTCCTCTCATTAAAGTATAAACTTTTCACATTGAAACCTAGAAATTGGATTCCACTCATTCTCGGAAAGGTCACCAAACAAAATTGCAAAACTAGAATATGCTCACTTTAAAAATCACTCTTGTGGTTTCTTCCCATCTATAAGTTGTTGAACATGAATGCCATATAGGTGTTTACTTTAATAGCTTGGGGTACAGGATTAGAAGTTGGGATGTTATGTTGCAACTTTATAAAACACTGCTCCAG
Source organism: Hemitrygon akajei (assembly GCF_048418815.1). NCBI lineage: Eukaryota > Metazoa > Chordata > Chondrichthyes > Myliobatiformes > Dasyatidae > Hemitrygon > Hemitrygon akajei. The sequence goes on from NC_133131.1 coordinate 109,972,867, forward strand.
TCACACTTGGAATATTGAGTGCTACACTAGTTGTATGGAGGGATATGATTGCGCTGCTGAGATTTTAGAGGAAATTCACCAGGATGTTCCCTGGTTTACAGGATTTTACATATGGGAAGAAATCTTATAGGCTGGGTTTGTTTATCCTGGAGTCAAGAGGCTGATAGAAATAAATAAAATTCTATGGAGTTTAGGTTGTATAGATTCCTTTTCCATCAGCAAGTGTATTAAAAACAAGATATAGTAGGCTGAAAGCCCCATGACTGTGCTGTATAATTCTAGAACTCTAACATTCACCTGGAAAATCATTGCTTAATTAAGGAGAGAGAGCATAGATTATAGAAGACACTAAATGCCTGATAATCTAATACAAATTCTTCAGGAAAATAGGCAACGATACTTAGAAATTCATTTCCATTTGGTAGCACTATACATGCCATATAATGGAGGCAGTGTGTTGTACACAATGTTGGAACTTCGCAAATTAACTTGAAATTGAAGGCATGGTGCTGTCATTATGATATCTCAAGATTAGTGCTGCCAAGCAAGATTCATCTTCTGGACTTTGCATATATGGATATGATGTCACATTGGAATTTGCTCATTAGAGTTGAGTGCACACAGAAGAAGAATGAATATCACTGGTAAAGAACATAAGTTGGCAGATTGGGCAGAAAGATGTCAGAAGACATTTAACACAGAGTATGGTGCTATTATATTTAGAGAAAGAATAAATTGAGGACAAAATTTGAATATGTGTTAGAAGATCAACAGAACTTTATAACAATAAAATCTTCACATCATGTTTGATGAAATTCTGAAGGGTTGTCTCCTGAAGAATCACCTGCACAGCATCAATTTTAATTCCTGGGCTACTGCACCTTATGTTTCAAGCAGCTACAAAGTGAGACCGACTCCCAAGTCATTTTGATTTTAGTGTTTGCTTTTTATTACTTGCTTTTAGCTGAACAAAATTATTACCATGACTGTTATCATTGTACAAACACGTGTAGCCTTTGGTTGCAATGTACTGAGAAGAATGTGCCATAGAATGTGCTAAACTAAGATTCTTCGTTTTGCATTTTATTATGAAATACCTAAATAACTAAAGAATGATAATGTACAGATTAACATCCACAAAATGCTGGAGGAATTCAGCAGTATAGGCAGCATCTATAGAAAAGAGTACAGTCTACGTTTTGGGCTGAGACCCTTCATGTCTTGGCCCAAAATATCAACTGTGCTCTTTTCCATAAATGCTGCCCAGCCTTCTGAGTTCCTCCACCATTTTGTGTGTGTTGCTTGGATTTCCAGCATCTGCAGATTTTCTCTTGTTGAAATATACATATTCTTCATTATTTAGAATCATTAGTTACTTCTAATTACCATGTGTTGGATTTAGAAAGCCCTTGGCCAGGTTTTTGCTGCTAAATAATTTTCTCATGAAATTGCTATTTTGTTTAGGCTTCCCAAACAATTGGCTTGTGAACTTAGAAGCTCCGCACTTGTTGGCAGTGTTTTTTTTTCAGTCATTAATTGTTTTCCAGAGCATAGCAGCAAAGAAAAAATTTGTGACTATTTCTGTCTTGAATTCCAATCCAGATTTCTACTCACATCAACCTATATTCAATCATCAACATACGATGGAAGATGTTGTTAACAGTTCAATCAGGAGCCACTTACTTCCTAATAATCTGTTCACTATGTTCAGTCTGGGTCATAGTTTGGGTATCCTGAAGCAGTTGATACACTTCTTAACACCACAGTATTTCTGCATTATTTACAATGTATTTCAGGAATCCAATGGAAAATTTCCTACCTCCATAGGTGAGGACAATTCCAAAAAACTCAATGCAGACAACACAGATGTTTTAACTGACCTCCATGCATCACCCTAACACACATTCATGCATTTTCTGCTTCACCAGTGCAGGCTATCTACTTCCGTGTCAGAAGGTGTATAACTCAGACAGCAATCTAGACAAGTAGCTCTCAAGCTTTTTCACCTCGTGGCCCACTTATGACTTACATTTACCTCTGTGACCCCACCTTCTGTACTAACTCTCCACCAGTTGCTAAGGTTTTTTTTCTGGTCAACTGTGCTAATTATTCTGATATACAGTCAGTACGTATGTTTTAACAGGTCATTGGTATTATAGTATCTTAAATATAATGTTACAGGTGTATATGAAAAATAAAACTATTTCAAAGCTCTGAATAGGATACTTCATTTATAATATATATAATATTCCTCCAACCAGCAATAAAAAAGCACTTAATGTTGTTACTTTGGGTTTTATAGGCATTATTTTATAAAAAAAATAAATGTTTTTTAAGCAAGTATGTTTTAAAAATGTTATATATGCAAATACTGTGTGGCAGTAAAGAACATGTGCTCACCAAGGAAAACAAATTAAAGTTCCTTTCAAAATATGATACATATCAGATTTAATGGAAGATGTAGTGATACATAGTATACGTACACAACGCTGGAAGAACTCAGCAGGTCAGGCAGCATCCGTGAGAAAAGAGTAGCCAATGTTTTGGGCTGAGACCCTTCATCAGGAATGGGGGGGAAGAGAGGGCCGAAGCCCAGTAATAGAGATAGGGGAGGGGGTAGGGCCTAGAGGTGCCAGGTGGAAAACCAATCAGAGGAAAGATAAAGGGGGGAGGGGGAGGGGATAAGCATGAAAGAACTGTAGAGATAAAGAAGCAGGAAGTTGAAAGGGGAGAGAGGCAGAGAGGGACCTGGGATAGGGGAAGGGGGAGGGGAAGGGGAAGGGGGAGGGGAAGGGGGAGGGGAAGGGGGAGGGGAAGGGGAAGGGGAAGGGGGAGGGGGAGGGAATTACCGGAAATTGGAGAATTCAATGTTCATACCACCAGGCTGGAGGCTACCCAGATGGTAGATGAGATGTTGCTCCTCCAACCTGAGTTAGGCCTTATCATGGCAGTAGAGGAGGCCAAGTATGGACATATCTAGATGGGAATGAGAGGCAGAGCTGAAGTGGGTGGCAACCGGGAGGTCCTGTCTATTGTGACTAGGTGCTAGGTGCTCGACGAAGCGGTCCCCCAATCTGCGTCGGGTCTCGCCGATGTAGAGGAGGCCGCACCCGGAGCACCGGATGCAATAGACGACTCCAGCAGACTTGGTTTTCCACCTGGCACCTCTAGGCCCTACTCCCTCCCCTATCTCTATTACTGGGCTTTGGCCCTCTCTTCCTCACCATTCCTGATGAAGGGTCTCGGCCCGAAACGTTGGCTACTCTTTTCTCACGGATGCTGCCTGACCTGCTGAGTTCTTCCAGCGTTGTGTACGTATTCTTTGATCCACAGCATCTGCAGTTGTATTTTTGTGTAGTGATACATAGTGATGCAGTGGGAGACCTCACATGTACTTTTCCTCTCTGCAGTTTAGCTGTTTCTGTCAGACGATCCCACTACCATCTTCCTATCATGTTTTACAATATTATAACATGCACGGTTCAGTGGAAGGCAAACAGAGCCAGCCTCTTGCTGAATACTCGCTGACTGGCCTTGCTGCAGACAGCCTGGTCTATTTGTAGTTTGTGATTTGGGATAGACGTGGAGTGGGGCTGAGCAGGCTGTCCGGCAGGGTGTGAATGGTGATTTGTGCATGGTCAAGCAGGAGCAGAGATAATTAATGATTGATGAGTGCCCCCCCACCCCCACCTATCATAAACACACACAGGCTAACTGTTTTGCTGACTCATTCGCATCATCTACCATATTTTCCCATTAATTTCTTTCAGGGTTCCCAGGAAATTACATATATTCATTTTTTTTAAATTCATGTATATTTTAGTAATATTTCATTAAAACAGTAAACTTATCATGGCCCATTCAAAAAATCCTGTGGCCCCCAGTTTCTTGTTTTTTTTTTTACTTGTGACTTTTACGAAATCCAGCATGGCCCCCATTGAGAACCATTGACTTAGAGGGTAAGTTGCCTTCTCTGAGGCCGATTGTCCTTTCTTCTTTGGATACTGGAAGTCAAAGATGTAGCAATCATTGCTGACAAGGCCTTGGTGAGTTCTTGCACCATAACCTCCAGATGGTGCACACCCAGCTTGGACAACTATAAAAGAAATTTACTCCAGGTGAAATAAAAAGTAAACTGGCTTATGCAACAGAAAATTACAGTAATAGCTCCTAATAATACAAAGATCTGAAAGTAACAGTAGTCAGCCTGGATGATCAAGAATTTTGCAGTCAGCATCTCTCTGATCTACAGCAGATGTCTACACAGAGGTGAATATACAGCTTGGAAATTACAGAAGAGTAGGACAGGAATTAGGGCACATAATTCTTTTGTAGAAAGAAGCAAAGAAGGACAGAAGGAGAGAAAGAATTTCCTGGCCCCAGAATTCCTTAGATGTCTTTTCCGTCTAATAAAATGCCTTTCGAATGTAGTTACTCCGGTAACATTGGGAATTAGGAGAGCATCTTCATACATGGCATAGTTTAGCTATCAAAAGAACAAAATGAAAGGGGTTGCCAACTCTAGAAAAATGGTAAGTGATTGACTTATTTTATTTATTATTGAAAATTTTGAAATAATTATTATTTTAAGATATTTCTAATCAAATTAACAAATAAACTCTTCTCAGGCTTCCAGCTAGTACAGATATCGATTTTAATTGACGTTTCAATGACAAGCTCTACCATCTTCATCACTAATGATGCCTAGTCATGTCTAGTCTGGTGGTACTTATACCTCCATCATCCTTCCCTTCTGATTGGTTAGTCCTCATCTAAACAGGTTTCTGCTGTCCCACCTTGTTTATAATCGAATTCCAGTTCTTACTTAGAGCGGGACCTTTGTCTTTGTAAAAATTCTTTTTCTCTAGTTCCTTCACCAGGTGGTCCCAAAACCACTGGTGTGATACAGTAGTTTTGCACCATTGAGGTCAATCCTATGGCCATTGCGAATGTAATGTTCTGCTACCACCGATTTCTCCAGGTAACCCAAACAGATACACCTCCTGTGCTCCTTGATGTAGGTTTCCACCTTGTGTCCTGTCTGGCTGATATATGCTGCTTTGCATTCACTGGGAATCTTGTAAAAGTCAGCCATCCTAAATCCCAGGTAATCTTAGACCCACATAAGCTATGATCTGAGTTTCCTTATGGGATTGCCGATGGTATTAATCTGGTATTTTTTCAGGATCCTGGCGATCCTTCCAGAAACTATCGAAAGATTGGGAAGACGGGCAGTAATGACTGGTTCCTCCTCTTTGTTAAATTTCCTGGTTTTTCTGTTGGTCCTTTTAAGGGTCTGATTTGTTTTCCTTTCACCTTGTAGCCAATCTGAAGGAATGTCATACGTAATTGGCTTATTTCCGCATGGATATTTTCTGGCTCCAAAATAGTTTTCACATGGTTAATCAAAGTAGAATGAACTGCTTTACATTGGGAGGCATGATGGTGGCTGTTATTGTTGAGGTATATATAAGTCCATGTGAGTGGGTTTCCGATAGATACCATGCCCGAGGGCACCATTCAGTTTCTGTTGCTTTGAATATCCAGGAACAGGAAACAACTATTCTTCTCCATCTCCATCGTAAATTGAATGTTTGGAGGATTACTGTTCAGATGGTTGTGGAACTGTTGGAATGCTTGGAGTCCATGAGGCCACTCTATGAAGGTATCATCAGCATATCTGAAGAAGCCTTTGGGCGTAAGGGCGATGAACTCGGAGCCCTCTCCTTGAAGTCCTCCATGTAGAAATTAGTAATAGCCAGCGACAAAGGCAAGCCCATGGCAAGTCTGTCCATTTGCTCATTGTAATTCCCCTTATAGAGTGTTCAAAAAGGTCAATGGTACCCTTATCAAACCTTGACTGTGAAGGACCAAGCTGTCCTTAAGGGGAACTCTCATGAACAGAGACATCAGTCAAAACGACAATTATGTCCTCGGGGGTCAGCTGGATGTTGGCTATTATTTTTTATGAAGTCAGCCAAAATCGTGATGTGATGCTCACAGCCCCCAACAAAGGGAGACAGCATGGTCATTAGGGTTGTAAGCTGGAGAATCTATTGCACTGATGGTAGGCCTCAGAGAGGAATCTCCCTTGTGTATCTTAGGGAGCCTGTATTGTCTTAGTGGTACCAGGGCCCGAGGTAGAAGTGTCTGCTGGCAGTCTGGATTTCCTCAGTAAAACAGAAATCATCCTCACAATCAAATCCATGGGATCCTGCTATAGAACACTATAGGCAGGATCATCCGGAATCTGATGGACTTTCCTGTGGTATTCCACCAAGGACCTCAGATTAATATATTTAATCAAATTAATATCTTGGTCTTACTTTTTTAATTTATTAATTCGTATCTTATTTGATTAAGTCCATTGATCTGAACAACCTGATTATCAGGAGCTATTAAGATCAATTCTAAAGAATGTGGAGGCAAATATCAAAGGCTATCATGAGATGACCTCAGGAAAGGAGGCCTGGGACTGGTTTGAAATATGGAGCCCACTCCTCCTCGTGAGTTTGGAGGGTCAGCTCAGTTAACCCCTCACCTCTGGAACAGATGAGTGCAGATAGATGGAAAGACATTACAAGTGGAGCAATCGGACAAAATGCTGGATCAAGAATGGATCCACAAAGAGAGCTAATAGATGCTGTGGGGAGAAGGTTGATAAAAGGAAGTAGAAGACCAAAGTGAAATCATCAATTTGAGCATGTCATCTGCTCAGTAATTAAAAGTGTGGAAACAAAATTATAAAAGGGATTTCTAATTAAATTAACAGAGATGAGAATATTGTATGTTACAGCTCACAGAACAAGGAAACAAAAGCTAATAGATTTATCACTGGAAAAAGTAGAAGAAGGGACTCATAAAATCTCCAGGTAAGTGCATGAAGAGAAGCAACTAATGAGATTATGAACTACTATTTGCTTGAGAAATAAAACAAATGTAACACAAAAAGTACAAAAATGAAAAAGTAATGAAGGAAAGAGCAGAACTGTGTGTCTGAAAGTAGGCTGCATTAGTATAATTTGATAATAGTTGATGAATTTTCATAAAAATTGGGTTTCAGTTGATTTATTGAAAGGTTGAGTGAATGACTCAGCTTATGATCTTCAGTTTAAAAATAGGTTTGGAAACCTTTATTGCAGCTTTCACAAAGAATCAGCCTGACTATTGTTTGACAAATCTTCTACCCTATTTCTGCCAAGCAATTGAATCTGATTTTATTTCCCTCATTATAAACATGATTCCAAAAGTCTGCTCTCAGGCATCCAAAAACTTGTACCATAAACCACAATGACCTTTATATGGAGATCTTAACTCTACATATACATATCACAGCCGTGTCAGTTTATGGAGCTGTGATATTACTTTACAGTCTGGATAGATTGCAAAGATTGCAGCAGCTTAGGTCTCAAGTCTAATCAGTAAATAATTCTGGAACATTTCATTAAAGCTGTTATAGCAAATAACAAGCAATTAACTCACTTCTGCTTCTTCTATGCATTTCTGTAAGTAAGTACACAAAAACATTGCTAGACACTACACTACTAAAAGAAATGGATGCTGTGCACTGAAATGGATTGAATCCCGATTCTGAAATATCATTAAGCTCATGCTGAAAATTGAGATAGAAGAACTAGACAGAGTAATAGTCAGAGATAGAGTGATATTGGGAGGAAAGACTATTCTAGTTGGAATTTTCATCCAACTTATTACATGCCTGTTAATCTTCAAGCATGAAGTAAAATATCGTGAAAACATTATTGGAAATGAGCAGGTAGTGACTTTTCCTTTATTATGGGTTCTGCATTTAAAAATGCTGTCAATTATTTCCTAGGAGTATATGGAAGTTACACCCCATTAAAAGTCTAAAACAACTGGAAAATACTTTAACTTTGTGACTGAGTTTGTAACTTGGAGCAAATGATATTCAGAACTCTTTTACAGGCTCAGATTCACAACAAATAATTGAGTACTTTGGCTCATTGGTGATATGAACATGGGAAGATAGCAAGCTTTTCAGTCCCTTGAAGCCTATTCCAACAAGAATGAGATCAAGGCCGATCTGCATTCTTGACTCCGAGAACCTGCCATGGACCAAATGCTGCTTGACCTTTATATATCAAGCTCATATATAAACAAATCTGGTCAGAAACAGGTGAGCAATTTCATTCACTCTTGTAAGAGATGGGTAGGATGTTAAATCTTAAAACTAGCAGTCAATCTATCATGAAAATAGTTGAAGACTGAAGGACAACACGTAGGAAGGCAATTATTCAACTTTCAATAATCAGGTGGTTCCTTTCTTTATTGAATGTACCTCAGGACTTTTCCCTTTTCTGGGTGTTTGGGGGTTCACCAGAGTGCAAACAACAAAAATCATACAAATACAGAATTAAACAAATAACAGTAATAAATAAATAAGCAATAACTACTGAGAACATGAGAAGAAGAGTCCTTGAAAGTGAGTCTATTGGATGTGGGACCATTTCACTGAGCTGAGTTGAGTGATGTTATCCCCTTCGGTTCAAGAACCTGATGGCTGAAGGGTAATAATTGTCCCTGAACCTGGCGGTGTGAGTCCTGATGCTCCTGTACCTTCTTCCTGATGGCAGCAGCAAGAAGAGAGCATGGCCTGAGTGGTGGGGGTCCTGATGATGGATGCTGCTTTCCTGCAATGCTATTTCATGCAGATGCGCTCAATGGATGGGAGGGTTTTACCCGTGATAGACTGGGCAGCATCCACTCCAAACTATCTCCAAAGTAATATCAAATTGACAAGTACAATTCCACTCACAAATTAAAGATAAGAGGACAATTTTTCTGTCTTTACACTAGAGTACAATAATCCACCAGGAGAGCTCTCTGATGATTCATATATTCATTTAAAAGGACACATAATCAAAGAGTTGTGTATTAGGTGTATGATCCAACCCATACACATGGTTGAAGGGGTTTATTTATTTTATTTTATATAGAGATACTGCATGATAACTAGGCATTCTGGTCCAACAGCCTGCAACACCCAATTACACCCATGTGACCAATTAATCTACAAACCTGTACATCTTTAAAATGTGGGGAGAAACTGAAGCATCTGGAGGAAACCAGGAGAACATGGAAATTCCAAACAGACAGCCGTGGGAATTGAACCCAGATTGCTGGCGCTATAATAGTGTTATGCTAACAGCTACGCTACCATGCTGCCCCATGGTAGCAAGGTGTTTGCATAATGCCATTCACACCCAATGGCCAATTCCAAATCTGATAGAATGGCCGAACACTGTGTATGGCTTATAAAATGGCCACCTGATGGTCTTTGTAACACCCTCGATACACTTACTATCGCAGCTGTTTTAACCTTGCTGAGTCCATTCACAGAGAAGGCAGTAATATAGGAGACCCAAAGATATTTACAGGCTGTCTTTTGTCAGAGCCTACAGAAATTTTTATTCAGGTCACAGTGGGCAAAATCCATACCTGAAATGGCTGCAACCCCACAACAGGTAAGATTTCAAGCTGGAAAAGTCCAGGAAAACAAATGTGCTCCTGCAACAATGCTGCCTTTAATTATTGCTTACCCTTCCCATTCAGTTTGTGTCACGTCTATCTTCCATAAACTAAAAATGCAACAAATCTTTCGGTCTTGAGATAGGTTTCCAATAATGGGAATAAATGTAAATTTTAGAAGTTAGTGATTCCCTAATCAACAACTCCATGAGGGCTTCCTTCCTGACTCAAACCCTAAATGCTTTTGGCACACTTGCACTTAAATGCAAGGCAATACAGATTTTTCTGAATATTATGCTTACATTTGAAATCCAATATAACTTTCTTATACACAACAACCAGAAGAAATCTAAGTTGAAACATATATATAAAATGAAAGCCACTTATCAGAGGGGAAAAGCATATCGTGCGTTGGCTGGGGATGGTTGTCTTCCAGATCAGACAGATAAAACATGGCTGTCAGCCAGCAACTATTTCCCTTCACATCCTTGTTGTCCTGCTGACATCCCATCTCCAGTTGAGATCATTCTCCTTCTGGGGCCTTCAATGCAGTGAAGGTGAACAGCAAGCAGAGCATTGCCACAATTATTAACATGCAAAACTCAAATTAATTGGTAAAATCATAACTCATTTGGTATCTGTCACAACCTGTTTAAGAAAAGCCAAACCAGCTCTAGATTTCTGCTAATTTAGGAATTCACATGGAAATTTGTATACATAATTACAGAAAATACAGAACCATAAATCACAGAAAAAAAAAACTTACAGTCCATTGTACTTCTGTTGCATTGTCATGGTACTGAGTTTGCTGAACACGAAGATCTAAATCAGATGTTGATCTTAAGCCTATGCGATATTGATAGCTATGGGTACCCTCACTAAAGGGAGGTTATATTGCAAATACCTACTCTTCAAAGACTAGCTCACTTCTCTGTTTATTCTCCACCATGAGGTTAATTGCCAATACCATCTACTTCAGTGGAGGGAGCCCATCCCTTTCAAGGAGGAGCTACTTCCATCTAACAAAGAAGTTTAAACACTGCGCATTTAGTTTTAGTAATCCACATATAAATTTAGACAAAATTCTTAGAAACTCATCTAAAACTCACAGAGGATCTTTATCTTATAAAAGATTTCCAAATAACAAATGATTTCTAAAAGACAAAGGACTTCCAAAACACCATTCCTATAAGCTAAAAAGACATGATTTACAGACAACTAAATCATCCATTGCAGAAATTGAAGGCAGAGGAATGGATTCTAGTCACTCCATCTTTTTGTCATTCTTCTTGCTATTCTTTTCCAGTCTTAACAAGCCTGACTGCCCTTTTCATTCAGGTTGTTTATCTGCCACTTGGGTGACTTCACACACATGATATATTTTTTTTTCAGATACCTTCAAACACAAATGGTCTAAAAGCTTCTGGTGAATGGGGTTCCCAGATTCCCACAATTAATGCCGTGAAGCTGACTTTTTGAGAATATATTCCTTCCAACTATTAACAGATCAGCTATTTGATGTTAGTTTCAATTTGTTCTGCAAGCTTCCTTGAAAGAAATAGCTTAAATAATGTCTGGTTTGAAAGAAGCCAATTAACATGACCAAATGTTTTACTCTGTATCTCTTGAGCAGTTAGCCCTGTGGTGTGTGGGCTCGCATCTTCTGTTCTACGGCCAGTGTTACTTATTTGCAAAGCCGCCCTTTTAACTTTAGACTAATTATTGCTTGCTATTTACGCCAAGGACTGAAGACGGCTCCTGTTCATGACAAGAATCTAAACAAAGAATATTCAAAAGGAATGCTTTGCTCTCTAGAAGTTTCAGTTACTGTGTCAGAAAGCTGAGCTTGGCAAAAAAGACTTGCCCCCAGCCCTGGACAGTGAATATCCATCACAGAATCATGAGGAAACCCAGGCTCCAATTATTCCTCCTGAAGGCTTTCAAGTATTTCACCTCATGTATTAATGCAACTCACTCTTTAAGTTATTATTGAAGACCTTTACACCAGATCATAACCAACTGCATTAAAATGCCCTGTTGCAAACTTTGAAGATCACAAAATCATATTAGCAGAGAGTACAATACTTCGGTGGTTAAATACCTGAGATTTTACTGCATCGCTGTTGTATTGAACATTACAGTAAATCTACTTGTAACAACCTGTGGCTCGATAGGAAAAATGGACTAATGCATTCTGTGTTGAAAGAAGTAAAAAAAAGAATGGTGTACCATGATTTATGCTGTTTGAGCTGAATTGTACTAGCACCTAGTTTTAACTATTCACAACCAGGAAGGACCAAATCTTACAAAGTCTCATTCTTAGTCATTTTTCATTGTATCTCAACACTACGTGCCCATGAATGGAGACCATGAAAAGAATCCTAATTACAATATAACAGAATATGATAATAATTTTCAGGTTATATAAATGAATGTTGTTTTATTTAGGGTGTGTATAGCCTTATTAGACCAACAATGAATGATACTGCTTATTCATTGCGGGAAGCATAAGGCAGAGAGAAAAGCTTAGAAAATGGAGTGGTGGTTGGGGAGGAGGGGAGAGAGGAATGTGTTCAAGTTCAAGTTTAGTTTATTGTCATTCAATCATACACATGTATATTGACAAATAAAACAACATTCCTCTGGGCCAGGGTGCACTACACAGTATATATAACTCATATGCACAACACAAAAAGTAATATTACCATAAATAAATTAACAACTAATAATGTGCATTTATGACACATTAAAAAAGTAAACAGTATAACGTTACTGGCACTTCATACATGATGAATAAACAATTTCAATATAAATAATTCATTGTTAATGATGTTTTGTAAGTCATATAATCATTTGAAAGAACCTTCAAAAACACTAAATTTTGAAACCATTGTCAGCATTTCTAATATTTCTTTTGTCGAAAGAATATAATTGAACATTTGAATCAATAGCAGTATCTAGATAATCTCTATTACTGAGAAAATAAGATGAGCATCAATGTAACATTGCCATTCAAGAGTAAAAGGCTTCTGTACATCAATGCGACTAGACAGTAAATATATTCTCTCATTCACAAACGGTTTCTGACTTGCACCTAACAAAGTTTCAAATATGCTTGGATCAGCAAAACAGATGCATTTCATTCCACTGAATGCTTTGAAAGATATTGGCTCTAAAATGGAGCTTGCATGCTAAGTGCAAAGTTGATTTGATCATGCATTATTCTCAAGGAATAATTGGATTGTGGATTAAGGATGAGAGATTGCACTTCTCTTGTAACTGAATTATTATGAAGGAAATACTATTTCCACTAACATAACTTCTGAAAGCATTTTTTGGGATGAAATTTCGGACACAGTTGATGATGGAATTGCAATTTTTGCAAGTTTTGCAATTGGATGCTTGTACCACTGTGCTGGGACCCATAATATACATTTCTGGCTTGGACATGAATATTGGAAGTGTGATTAGTTGGTTTGCAGATAAAAGGAATATTTTTTTGATAGAAAGGAGGACAGCCATAGTTTGCAAGAAGACATTCTGAATCAGAATCAGATTTAAGATCACTGGCATATATGGCATATATCATGACATCTGTTTTTTGTGTCATCGGTACATTGCAATATATAATAATTTTTTAAAACTATAAATTACAAAAAGAATTATAAAAATATAAATTAAAATAAGTAGTACAAAAATAGTGAGGTAGTGCACATTTTCATTCTCAATTCAGAAACCTGGTGGTTGAAGGGAAGAAGCTGATCCTCAAACTTTGAGTGTATGTGTTTAGGCTCCTGTACCTCCTCCCTGGTGGTGGTGTAGCGGCATCAGCACTGGACTTCAAAGCAGATGGTCCTGAGTTCAAACCCAGCTGGGTCCCACCTGGGCAACAGCAGTATTTCTGATATTGCCATTTCTCAGCCTAGTTCTGCATCCTATCAATGTTCTGTTGTACCCTCCAACAACCTTCTATGCTATCCACAACATTCTTCACCTTGGTGTCATTTGCAAACCTACTAACCCAACCTTCTGCTTCCTTATCCAGGTCATTTATAAAAATCACAAGAGCAGCAGTCGGAGAACAGGTCCCTGCAGAACACTGCTGAAGATTGACCTCCAGGGAGAATGTGCTCCATCCTCTACCACATTTTGCTTTCTATGGGCAAGCTAATTCTGAATCCATGCAGCCAAGTTTAAGTGGGTCCAATGCCTCCTGACCTTCTGAATGAGCCTACTATGGGGAACCATGTTGAATGCTTTATTAAAATCCATATGCACAACATCCACTGCTGAACCTTCATCAATTTATTTTGTCATTTCCTCAAAGAATTCAATTGGGTTTTCGTGGCATGACCTGCTCCCCACAAAGCCATGCTGACTATCACTCATTAGTCTATGCCTCTCCAAATACTCATAAATCCTGTCTATAAGAATCCGCTACACTGATGTAAGACTCATTGGTCTTTATTCCCAGCATTATCCCTGTTAGCTTATTTGAACAAAGGAATAATATTTGCCAATCTCCAATGATCTGGTACTACTCTTTAGCCAGTGAGGATGGATCCAAAGGTGCAGCAATTTCTTTCCTCTCCTCCGCTAGCAACCTGTGCTATATCCTACTTCGCTCCAAGGATTTATGTATCCAAATGTTTTTTTTTAAGTTCCAGCACATCCTGAAACTTAACACTGATGTCGTCCAGTTTAACAGCTTGTTTTATACTGTCCTCATGTTCATCAAAGTCCCTGTCACTGGTGAATGAAGAAGCATTAAGGATCTCTCCTACCTCCTCTGACTCCAGGCACATTTCCTCTTTTATCCTGATTGCTCCTATCCTGACTATAGTCATTCTCCTTTTCTTCGGGTACATGTTGAACGACCTGGGGTTTTCCTTAATCCTTCTCACCATGGCATTCTCCTGTCCCCTACTAGCTCTCCGAAATCCATTCATTAACTCTTTCCTGGTTACCTAGTAACTCATGGAAAACATGTCTATCCTTAAGTATGCTTATTTCTACCTCTTGACGAGATGTTCCACATCTCTTGTCAACCATGGTTCCTTCATCCTACTATGTCTTCCCTGCTGCAATGGGACAAACCTATCCAGGACCCCATGCAAGTGCTCCCTCAACAACTTCCACTTTTCTGTTGTGTATTTCCCTGAGTACATTTGTTTCTCATTTATGCTCTCTCATTCCTGCCTAATAGCATCATAATTCACCCTCTTCCAATTAAATAATTTTCCATATCTTCTGCTCTTACCCCTATCAAAAGCTATAGTAAATGCTCATCCACCAAGAAATCTGTTACCTGATCAGGCTGGTTACCCAGTACTAGGCTGAGTTGGCCTCTCTTCTGGTTGGCCTGTCTACATATTGTAACAAGAAAGTTTCCTGGTCATACCTAACAAATTTTGTTCCATCTAAACTTCTTGCACTAAAGAGGTGCCAATCAATATTAGGAAGTTGAAGTCACTCATGACAATAACCCTGTTATTTATGCACCTTTTCATAATCTGCCTTCTGCTCTGCTCAGTGTTTCCCATTGCTAATGGAAGGCTTATAGAATACTCCCAATACAGAGATTGCTCCCTTTCTATTTCTGAATTTTGCCCACACTTACTCAGTAGACGATCCCTTTACTACATTCTCACTTTCTGTAGTTGCGATACTCTCCCTGATTAGCAATGCCACTCCCTCACCCCTTTTACCTCCCTCCTAATCCTTTTTGAAATATCTGAACTCCAGAACATCTAGCAGACATTCCTGCTCTTGTGACAGCAAGTCTCTATAATGACCACAATGTACTGATTCCGTGCTATAATTCATCACCCTTTTTCCTGATACTTCTTTCAATAAAATAGACTCATTTCAGCCCATTCAGCTGAATGCAACAATGCCCTATCCACAGCCTATCCTCCCTACCACTGCATCTACCTTTTCACCAGCTGCCCCACCCTCGGCCCTATCACATCAGTTCCCCTCTTTCTGTCAAATTAGCTTAAGCTGTCCCCACACCTCTAGTAAAATTTTCTACAAGGATATTTCTCTCCCTCAACTTCAAGTAAATCCCAATTTTTTTGGACAAGACATACCATCTCCAGAAGAGATACTGGTGATCCACAAATCTGAAACGCGACAACAACCACTCCGCCCCCCTGCACCAGTTCTTCAGCTACACATTCAACCTTCACATCATCCTATTCTTCCCCTCAATGTTCTGTGACATAAGCAACTATCCAGAGATTACTACCCTACCTAGCTTCCTACCTAGCTCCCTGCACTCTCTCTTCAGGACCTCATCCTCTCTTGCAAGGTGGAGATGATTGAAGGGCATTGGACAATATGGAATATTAGTCAGAAAGGAAAGGGAGGTAGAATAGCACTCTTAATTAAGAATGAGATGGGGCAATAGTGAGACACAATATAAGATCTAAGGAGCAAAAAGTTGAGTCCATTTGAGAAGAAAGACTGGTGAGAGTTATCATTAGGCCACCAAATCATAACATTACCGTGGCACAGGCAATTAAACAAGAAATATGGAATTGTAGGCGTCTCTCAATGCCCTGGCATAAGAAGACTATTTTGCTAACTGGATTTCCAACAAAATTGTTGAACATATAACTCCTTTCCAGTCCTGATGAAGGATCTTGACCTGTAAAGTCGTCTGTTTATTCTCCTCCATAGATGCTGTCTGTCTTGCTGTGTTCCTCCAGCATTTTGTGTGTGTTGCTCAACATTTCCAGCATCTGTAGAGTCTCTTGTGTTTTTTGAATATTCAGAGATGTTCTGATCGGCTGAGGTGTGTGGAGATATGCTCCCTTTGGAAATATGAAGTTCTACTGAGCCACACGGCTACATCAAAAGGTTACAACATTATTGTAACTTGAAACTGCATTTAATCACCGGTTGCTATCTTTAAGCTCAGAGAGTATAAAAGCTCAGTGTACATTTTGGTGCTTCAAATTGCTTTTTCCAGAATGTCCAGTTGCTGATCTGAATAAAGACCCTTTACGTATGTACCTCCGGTCTCCATATGTTTCATTCATTGTTACAACAGAGGCAATGTAGATTCTGGATGAGTTCAATGTTATGTTAAAATATTCTTCAGATCCTAAAATAGCTGGACAGGTAGCAAATGTAACCCTACTACTTAAGAGGGAAAGAGAGAACACGGGGAGCTGCAAACTAATTTGCCTGACATCAGCAGTAGGGGAAAATGCTATGATCTATTATAGAGTGTGGTAACAAGACAGTTAGAAAATCATTTTAGCTGAAGTTGGCATGGAAATAGTGTTCAAAAGGGCCATTGGTATGGCAAATTTGTTAGAGTGGTATGAGGCTGCAGCCAGCAGAATAGATAATCACAAACCAGCAGATCTGCTGTTTTAATGCTTTTGAAAAGGTTCTGAAAAAGAGGTTATAAAACAAAACTAGAGCACATAGGATTTGAACAAAATAATGGCATGTATTAAATTATCAAGGGATATAAAGGGCAGTAGTATACTTGGGACAAAGAGTAGAAATAAATGGGTTATTTGTATATTAGGAAGCTGTGACTAGTGGGGTACTGCAAAGTTCAGTGCTGAAACCTAGCTTTCCGAATTATTTAGATAAAGGGACCAAGTGTGACAGATCCTAGTTTGCTGATGATATACAGTTGGATAGCAGTATGAGCTGCAAGGAGATGCTAACATCTATACGAGGATACAGAGAGGCTAAGTAAGGACACAGAAGATGGAAAATATTGTGAAAAATTGTGAACTTATCCATTTTGACAGAAAAAAATAGAAAAACAGAAAATCATTGAAAGTGAAAAAGACTCAAAGGTATTCTGAAGTTTCTGGGTGTCCTTGTACATGAATCACTCAGTGTCAAAATCCAGGTACAACAAACAGTAACTGCTAACATTATGTTGGCCATTATTACAAAAGAATTTTAATATAAAAGTAAAGATATCCTACTGGGATTACATTGGGCTCTGGTGAAACTGCACTTGGAAAAATGCTTACAGGCCTGGTTTTCCTAACTAAGGCAGGATTTATTTATGGTGGAAGTGCAATTAAAGCTTAGCTGCTTGATCTCTCGGAGAGAGTCGATTGAGGAGAAGTTAAATAGACTGAGCCAATACTCTTGAGAGTTTAGAAGTATTTGAGAAGAATATTCTATAATCTGGTCAAGTAGTTAGCTTAAAGAATCTTTAAAGCCCTACTTGTCAACATTGCTTCTGTTCATTCGCTTTTTAGGGCATAAGACCAATATCGATAGCCACCATTTAAGAACCTTCTGGTGATTCACACTAATGAACTGCTGCAGTTTTTCTGATGAAGGTAATTGACCCTGCAATAATGAAAACATGAAGATATATTTCCAAGTGAGGATGAAATGTGACTAGGAAGTAAACCTTCAGGTGATGATGTTCTCTTGCACCTGTTCCCCTTCTCCTTCTTGGTGTGAAAGGGTGCTGACATGGTACCCTGCATGAGTATATAGAACAAAGAACAGCACAGCACAGTCTCTGGGGCCCATGATGTTGTGTCAAACTAATTGAGCTAATAACACCTAATTCCTCTTCCTGCACATGGTCAATATCCCTGCGTTCTCGAGATGTTTATGTGCCTATCTAAGAGCTTCTTCAAAGCCTCTATTCTACCTGCCTCCATTACCAACCCTGGCAGAACATTCCAGACAGCCACCACTGTTTGTGCAAAGAAAATGTTGCCCTACTCATCTCCTTTGAACTTTCCCTCTCACCTTAAATACATACCCTCAAGTATTAGACATTTTGACCCTGGGAATAAGATATTGTTAGTCTACTCTATCTCTACCTCTCAGAATTTTATAAACTTCTATCAAGTCTCCACTATTCCAGAGAAAACAACCCCAGCTTGTCCAACCTCTCCTTATAACACGTGCCCTCTAATCCAGGCAGCATCCTGGTAAACCTCATCTGCACCCTTTCCATAGCCTCCATATCCTTTCTCTAATGGGGTGACCAGAACTGAATGTAATACTCCTGATGTGACCTAACCAGAGATTTACAGAGCTGCAACATAACTTCTTGACTTTTAAACTCACTTTCACACAGCTATGGACTTGGACCCCAAAGTACATCTATACTGTACAATCAGCTGGCTGCAACATTCCTGCAATGAAACACATGATTATGCATTGAAAATATTTCCTTGATTGTAAAATGTCATAGAACATTCTTAAAGGAATATAAATGAGCCATTAAATACAAGTTTTACTTTACTCCCAGCAACTGCACTACTTTTGTAATTTTGGCAGCATATCGGATAAACAGAACAAGAAATAAAAACATCATTCACTAATTT
This sequence comes from Hemitrygon akajei, assembly GCF_048418815.1. Taxonomy (NCBI): domain Eukaryota; kingdom Metazoa; phylum Chordata; class Chondrichthyes; order Myliobatiformes; family Dasyatidae; genus Hemitrygon; species Hemitrygon akajei. The sequence continues at coordinate 109,991,709 of NC_133131.1, forward strand.
CCACCAGGTGTGGTGTAAAATCATCATTACATGAATGGTAAGAGGAAGCCACCTTAATCCATATGTTTAATGAGGTTGCTGTTGGGGTTTGTTATTAAGTATCCAGTTTGCTTCACTAACTTCAATCTATAAAATAGTTAATAGAATTGAGCTTCTTAGTTAAAAGAACAGTTATCAGAAATCTTTTTTGATGAACTGCTGTACAAGGACATGGCAGGTCTAGTCAGTGATGCCTTTGAACTTAATGTGTTAATTATGTACTGACATACATGGCTTTGAAAGGTATGAGCCCAGCAGAGCTGTTGCTGGCATCTGTGTGATCTAAGCAATAGCTTTTCACATTAAGTATGGATGTCAAAGGTAGATTAATTCAGACATGTTCAACTACATACTGCATGTCTAGGTGTTAATGCACAAACAAATAAAATGTAAGCATATCAGATTCATGCTTTCAAATCTAACAGTAACAGAAACAGAATCTAACAGAAAGTTAGATTCCCTCAAAAGAATTTGTTCATGATTTAAACTGTAGCAGTTTACAAGATTACCAGATCTGATGCTACAGCCATTTTCGGTAGAATCTCAGATGGAGACGAGAGGGCGAACAGGAGAGAGATATGCCAACTAGTGCAGTGGTGTCACAGCAACAACCTTGCACTCAATGTCAGTAAGATGAAAGAGCTGATTGTGGACTTCAGGAAGGGTAAGATGAAGGAGCACATATCAATCCTCATAGAGGGATCAGAAGTGGAGAGAGTGAGCAGCTTCAAGTTCCTGGGTGTCAAGACCCCTGAGGAGCTCACCTGGTCCCAACATATCGATACAGTTATAAAGAAGGCAAGACAGTGACTATACTTCATTAGGAGTTTGAAGAGATTTGTTATGTCAGAAAAAACACTAAAAACTTCTATAGATGTACCATGGAGAGCATTCTGACAGGCTGCGTCACTGTCTGGTATGGGGGCGGGGGGGGGGGGGAGTCTACTGCACAGGACTGAAAGAAGCTGCAGAGGGTTGTAAATTTTGACAGCTCCATCTTGGGCACTAGCCCACAAAGTACCAAGGACATCTTCAAGGAGCGGTGTCTCAGAAAGGAAGCATCTATTATTAAGGACCTCCTGCACCCAGGGCATGCCCTTGTTTTACTGTTACCATCAGGTAGGAGGTACAGAAGCCTGAAGGCACACACTCAGCGATTCAGGAACAGCTTCTTCCCCTCTGCCATCCGATTCCTAAATGGACATTGAACCCGTGAATTCTACCTCACTTTTTAAATATATATTATTTCTGTGTTTGCACAATGTTTAATCTATTCAATATACATATACTGTAATTGATTTACTTACCTATTATTATTATTTTTCTTTTTCTATATTATGTATTGCATTGAACTGCTGCTGCTAAGTTAACAAATGTCACGACACATGCCGGTGATAATAAACCCGATTCTGATTCTGATTCTCTGATTTGCATGGGGTATGGGGAGAGAGTGGGAAACTAGTGTTGAAGTCAAGACAGGAAATGGCCGTGATCTTTTTGAATAACAGAGCAGACTTGAGAAGCTGAGTGGCCTACCCCATTTTAGATTCTTTAGTTCTACTTCGGAGGCAATGTTGTTAAAGGGGAGGAGTATGATTAAAAATGAACAGCAGGAAATTGAAATGAAAAATGGGAAATTCATGCTAAAACATTCATTGGAAATAATGCTAGTAGGACAAAACATAATCCAGGTATCTAACAAAAAGAAATAGTTAATCTTCACATGTAAGAATGCCAGTCAATCAGAACTGCAGGTTGGGAGGGAGAGATGTTGCTGGAAAGACCATCCTGCAAAACACTCATTTCAGATGGGCAAGCTGCAACAGGTAGGTGAGAAAAAAATAAAATAGAGAACCAGGTGGTAACGACACTGAATTGAACAATGTCTTAATGAGACTCTCAGGCTACATCCACACTACGCCGGATAAATCCGTAATCGAAGCTTTTTCTCTTTGTTTTTACCCTCCGTCCACACTAAAACGCCGTTTTCGTCCCCTGAGACCGGAGCTTTTCAGAAACGCTCTCCGAAGTGTGTAATTTTGAAAAAGCTGCTCGGGCAGATCAGTGTGGATGGGGTAACCGGAGACTTTTGAAAACGCTGTCAGATGGCAGCGCGCTACTTCATTGTTTTCTTGAACGCAACCTAACAATTTCAGAACAGATGGCAACGAAACTGAAGCCAGAGGAGTTCGAAATGTACTCACCAAATACTTTGACCCATAACTTACTGAATAAATAAGTATACTGTACTCACTTTGCCGTTTCCTGTCCTTGCTCGGATGAAGGTAGTTTACCTATTTATGCAAGTACTTCTCTGACAGTAGATGTGTAACAGCCTAATGTAACATTGTATGGAAATACAAGATAACACTGATGCAGACATGTTTTATACATTTAACAAGGTGCTCTATTAATGCAACAGAGTTAGTCAGTTTTTCAATGTTCGTCGTCAGCCGGATCAATCTGTCTGTGAACTCCCTGTCGGTTGCCTCCGTACACTCCAGTATTTGTTTTTTTTTAGTTTTAAGTTCTCCTGCACGAGAGCCAACCGCTGTCCGTCGTTTTAAGTTTTTCTAGTCTGTAACTACACAAACGCGCACTTTACGGCGAGATTCGACACCAAACATGTCGCTTGTTTTCGGTAGATGTGTCCTGCGCATGTGCAGCAGGAGGTGATTCACTGAAATCTCTGTTTCAGTGTGGATAGAGATACTTTCAAAAATGCATAGTGTGGAAGCCTATCATTTTTACGTGAAACTGGCATTTTCAAAATTATCTGGTCCAGTGTGGATGTAGCCTCAGTCATTGGGCACGTGTAATGTTGCAAATGTTTTCTACCACTGAATGCATGGTTAAATTAATCTGGCTGTAGTTAGCAAAAC